>NC_081313.1:62138662-62763662 GCF_026419965.1 Kogia breviceps | reverse complement strand
CGAGCTGATCTCCTTGTGCTACACAGCAACTTCTCACTAGCTATCGATTTTACACATGGTAGTGTGTATATGTCAGTGCTACTCTCTCAATTCATCCCACCCTCCCCTTCCCCTCCCATGTCCACAAGTTTGTTCTCTACGTCTGCATCTCTATTCCTGCCCGACCACTAGGTTTATCGGTACCATTTTTCTAGATGCCATATATATGTGTTAATATACGGTATTTGTTTTTTTCTTTCTGACTTCACTTTGTATGACAGACTCTAGGCGTGCATCCACATCACTACAAATGACTCAACAAATACTTTTGATATTTCTGCCAAAGTAGAAAATAGTAGAAAAGAATAAATGCATTTAGGATACTGGAGATAGGAAGGTGTTGATTTTTTTTTAAAGTGTTATGGCCTAGCTTGTAAATTAGTATAAACTTTGCATTTTTCTCCATAGTCTAGTCATATTTATTTTTGATATGATTTTTTTTATTACCATGATGTAAAATTGTTGTAGGATGACATGTCGTGCTCATGTGCTGTTTGTAGTACCCTTGCTGTTAAGACCACTGCTCTCTTCTTGAGAAATAAGGCTAACTTGTTTTTTCTCAAATGTCTCAAAAAGACCATTCAGTTGAGGCTCTAGAGCTCTTTTTCACATGATGAGAGGCTATGTTTGAGTAGGAAAGATTTAAGAGTAGATTTTACCACTTTGTCCAGAATCCAGGTTATAGACTTTTATAGAAGAACTGAAGAGAACTGGTTCCTAAATGGTCACTGAATAGTTGGATGAGGCAACCTTAATCCGAGTTCTGTTATTATCAACTTAGATAGTGTGGAATGTCTGCCAAACACAAAGGCTTTAGTAGAATTGATACTTTTCTGTTTATCAGTTGGTTCAGGTAATATTTGTACTTAATGTTTAGTTAATCCATCATCATCTTCTATGCTGTGTTAGCTGGAGAACCAGTTAGGGAACTTTCTCCAGATTTAGATGATTGGCTTTCTTAGAGTTGATATTTTACAGGATTTCTTAGGATGAGCTTGCTGGTTCACAATTAAAGGCACACAAGTAGTTTTAGATTATTGTTGTATAGAATAACTCTAGGTATTGTTACACACCATAAAGAGAATTCTCAGGAGACCTAGTTGATGAAAAAATTTGCGTCAGTGGAGATTTGTGGATGATTTGTAGGAGGTATTCCACAGGCAAGAGTGTCTCCAAATCTGTTTGCCAGATGAATCCATTATCACTCAGGCTGTTAATATTTTTAACTTTTTAAAAAATTTAACTTTTTAAAAAATTTAAGGCATAGGGCTTCCCTGGTGGCACAGTGGTTGAGAGTCCACCTGCCGATGCAGGGGACACGGGTTCGTGCCCCGGTCCGGGAGGATCCCACATGCCGCGGAGCGGCTGGGCCCGTGAGCCATGACCGCTGAGCCTGCGCGTCCGGAGCCTGTGCTCTGCAACGGGAGAGGCCACAGCAGTGAGAGGCCCGTGTACCGCAAAAAAGAAAAAAAAAAAAAAAATTTAAGGCATATATTCAGTAAAGTGCACAAATCTAAAGCTCAGTGGATGTTTACATAGCTATTTATTTGTGTAATCACCGAGATAACGTTCCACTAACTGTGTTTTTTTAAGCAAGGAAATACATTGCATTAAAATTGCTTAATTTTTTTTCTTATAAATATAGTACATGTTCACATATTGAAAAGTTAAGATAAGAAAAAATAAGTCATTTGTAATCCCACTACCAAGAATTCTAAATGTCTTGATATATAATCATTTATTCATTTATTTATTAAGTATTTTCTGGGTGCTTAATATGTGCCAGGTGTTTGAGTTGCTGGGAACACAGCCCTGATTAAAAATGGAAAAATCCTTGCCCTTAAGGAGATAACACTTCAGCTGGAGGAGAGGGATAATAAATAAGAAAATACGTTGTATGTCAGGTGGTGATAAATGCAGTGGGGAACAGTAAAAGAAGGGGGATAGGAAGTCCTGGGAGAGGAGAGGAAGGGGTTACAGTTTTTATATAGGGCAACCAGGAAGGCCTCACTGCGAAAGTAACATTTGAGCAAACACCTGAGGGAGGCAAAGGAAGATTCTAGACAGATCTGAGGGGAAAGAGTGCTTCAGTCAAAGGCCCTGAGGTAAGGGGTGCTTGGCATTGTTTGAGAAACAAGGAGGGCCATTGTGGCTGGGCAAAATACAGTAAGTAAATGGCATTATTTTGTTCTTTTTTATGGCTGAGTAATATTCCGTTGTATATATGTGCCACATCTTCTTTATCCATTCATCCGATGATGGACACTTAGGTTGCTTCCATGTCCTGGCTATTGTAAATAGTGCTGCAGTGAACACTGGGGTGCATGTATCTTTTTGACTATTACTCAGCCATAAAAAAGAACAAAATAATGCCATTTGCAGCAACATGGATGGACCTAGAGATTGTCATACGGAGTGAAGTAAGTCAGACAGAGAAAGACAAATATCATATGATATCACTTATATGTGGAATCTAAAAAAAAGGGGGTACAAATGAACTTATGTACAAAACAGAAGTAGAGTCACAGATGTAGGAAACAAACTTATGGTTACCAGCGGGTAAGTGGGGAGGAGGGATAAATTGGGAGATTGGGATTGACATATACATACTACTATGTATAAAATAGATAACTAATAGGAACCTGCTGTATAGCACAGGGAACTCTACTCAATACTTTGTAATGGCCTATATGGGAAAAGAATCTACAAAAAAGAAAAAGTGAATATATGTATAGGTATAACTGATTTACTTTGCTCTACACTTGAAGCTAACACAACATTGTAAATCAACTATACTCCAATAAAAATTAAAACAAAACAAAACAGTAAGCTACAGACAGGTTGGAGAGGGAGCAGGGGTCATATCCTGTAGTGGTTTTTCCTCCTGAGAGTCACCTTGGAAGAGGGGCTGCCCACCAGACCAGTGATTCTAGGGCTTGGGGCCAGGCATTTGTAATGCAGCCAAGGTTGAGAAACACTGATGGCAGGTCTTTAGACCATTTTAAGGACTTTGGCTTTTACTATGAGTGAGATGAGAAGCCATTGGAGGGTTTTGAGCAATGCTCCACCTGATTTAGGTTTTATTACTTTAAAACTCTATATTATGAAATTTTTTAGACATATAAAAAAGTAGAAAATACAGTCTCTTATACCACCATTTCCCACCCAATTCAGTAGCAACCTCATTTTGCCTTACTTGGTTTATCCTAAACTCTCGCCCCTTTTTTTTTTTCCTGGAGTATTTTAATACTAGCTTCAGTTTTTAGAAGGATCACTCTGGTTTCTGTGTTGGGAAAAGGCAAGGCAGGGCAAGGGCAGAATATAAGTATATCTTCCATGGATTTTATTCTCTGAATATACAGTTGACCCTTGAACAACACGGGTTTGTGCTGCGAGGGTCCACGTATGCTTGGATTTTTTTCACTAGATACATATCACGATACTGCACGATCTAAGGTTGGTTGCATTCAAGGATACAGAGAGCTGACTGTAAAGTTGTACTTGGGTTTTTGACTGCTCAGAGTATTGGTGCCCTTAACACTCACGTTGTTCAGGATTCAACTGTAGATAAATTTATTTTAAAAATTGAATTATGCTGTGTTAGCAGTTCTACATAAACTCTTTTCACTTACTATATTGGACACCTTATGTCACTGAATATTCTGGAACTTTGTTTTTTAATGGCTTCATAGGATTCCGTTATGTGGATCTACCATGAGTTATTTGATCTTACGTCATTAGATGTTTTAATTTACAACCTTTGCTTATAATAAACAGTGTGGTGATACATCCCTATAGCTAAATCTCTGCATATATATATATTATTTCCTTAAGGTAAGTTCCTAGAATGGAATTGCTATGTCAAAGGATATGCACAGAAATTTAAAGCTTTTGATATACATTGTCAAAGTGTTTTGGGAAAGCCTTTACTAATTTATACTCCCACTAGGTGTTTCTGAAAGTGTCAGATTTCCTTAAACTCTAACATTGAATTTTTTCATTAAAAAAAAAAAGGCTTCCTGTTTTGACAGGTGAAAAAATGATAACTCTTGGTTTTAATTTGCAGTTCTTTGATTCCTAGTGAGGTTGAATTTCGTTTCCATTTGCATTTTTTAAAAATATGCTTATTATATCATTTTCTAGCTGTGTGACTTTGGATAAGTCACTTAGGACCTATGCTTTTGTACTATGAAATGGGTGTTGTATACCTGCTTCACAGAGTTTTCATGAACATTAAATAAAAGTATTTTATCTCTAGGTTTTTAAACATCTTGATCCACAGTAGAAGAAAAAAAAAAAGGACATCCTACTTTGTGACAAGCATATATAAATATGTAGCCAAAAGTTTCATGAGATGATACATATACCCTTACCAAGTGTGATATACACTCTGATGTTTTACATTCTCATTCATTTCTCAAAATGCCCATTAACTTAATTATAACCCTCTGGGTTGTGACCCAGTGTTTGAAAAACTTTCTCATAAGCTCTGGAGTACAATATCTTGTCAGGTGCTCTTTTATCTTTAGTGATTTATCTCTTCCAGGTAGCTCAGAAGTCAGCCTCCCTTTACCTCTACTAAATTCATTTTCAGAAAAGCTAAAGAGGAAACAACCAAATCTAGCTTACTGTACTGTTGAATCAAATTTTTGGTCAGTGAAAAATGTTAAATAACTTCACAGTCAGAAGATGTGTGTGTTTGGGCTTTTGTGATACCATAATGACTGAATTGTTAACACAGTTGTTGTGTAATAGATCTAATGCATTTGAGCAAAACACCACATCACTACAGGGATTGATTGTATTTGCAAAACCCCAAATTGGGACACAGCATCTGATAGTTTTGCCTATAATTTTTGTTACCTGAAAAACAGACAAAAATGGAAAACATAAATCACATTTAGTTATATATATATATATATATATATATATATATATATATATACACACACACACACATACATATATATATATTTATTTATTTATTTATTTATTGTGGTACGCGGGCCTCTCACTGTTGTGGCCTCTCCCTTTGCAGAGCACAGGCTCCGGACGCGCAGGCTCAGTGGCCATGGCTCATGGGCCCAGCTGCTCCGCGGCATGTGGGATCTTCCCAGACCGGGGCACGAACGCATGTCCCCTGCATGGCAGGCAGACTCTCAACCACTGCGCCACCAGGGAAGCCCACATTTAGTTATATTTAATACAGCCTTTTTCAATGGAAAAATAAAATAGTATGAAAGCTAGGTAATCCTGAGATACTGCGAATGTGTGGCAACCATGTATAAAATACCACATGCTATTCATTGGTAGGACTTGTAGCTAAACTACTTGAGGACCACTCAGAAAAGAGATAAATCTAATTATTAGCTGTGACTAGAGGAAACTTGATCAGATGAAGGTGAGAATCACTTCTAAGCTTGAGGGCTGTTGGAATGAGAATTGCAGAGAGAGACAGAGTGGGAATGGACTGATGGCGTTTACTATTTGGAAAGCATCCAGGAGTTTAATGTATTTGAGAAGAGAACTGTGTTGTACTTTTGACCTCTAGTTTAACATTAAATATGTTTTATCTGTTAAAATTATTTTTTGATGCTAAGACAGAAAAAATTTTTGATGACTCTAAGTGAAAAGTTTGACTAATACACATTTACCATTCTCCTACTCGCCCCTCCACAAAGGAGAAAATTTTAAGGCATGTCAGAAACAATTTGGTACAAAAATATGAAAACTAAATTTTATACCAAAGACCTGTATAATTTACCTTTGAAAAATAGCAGAATATATATATATGCTATATCTATACTATATTGATTTTTAAACATTAAATGTCATCAGATTTAGCAAAATAAGCAACTCCGCCTTTCTCTATGTTAGTGGGTGTTCACCTTAATTAAGTTCACCTAAATTCTAAATGTGGTTAGAATTGTATATATGAGATGTTTCCATGCATATAGTTTGAGTGATGACTTTGGATTCCGGTCTTTTCACTCTCTGCAGCTAAAATAGTATTTTACACAAGCTTTTTAAAATAAAAAGCTTGAATAAGGGTAGAAATCTTTTGGGCTCAAATGGCCCAGAAATATATGAAGACCTCCTTAGCCTCACTAGTAATCAGGGATGTGCAAATTCAGCAATGGTGAAATACCATTTCATGCCCAACAAGTTGGCACAAATTACTTGGACCTTACCAAGTGTTGGGAGGAAATAATATTAGACTATTAAAGTATAAACTGGTACATGTGTTGTGAGAAGCAATACGGAAATATGCTATGGTGCATACCCCGGGACCAGGAATTCAGCTTCTAGTATCTCTCTTGCATGTGTACACAAGTGAACATACAGGGGCATTGTTTGTAACAGTGCAGAAATTGGAACAACCTATATGTCTATCAGTAAGGAAGTGGCTACAAAAATTGGCCAGTATTTTCCACTTGAAATACAGTATGATTAATACATGTAATTTTAAATTTACTTTTACAGTTTCTAAAATGTAAAATAAATTTTAATATATTTTGACAATACAGTTGACCCTTGAACGGTGCTGGGGTTAGGGGGACCAACCTCCCATGCAGTCAAAAATCTGTTTATAACTTCTGACGCCCCAAAAACCGAACTACTGATATCCTATTATTGACTAGTACTGTTACCAGTAACATTAATAGTTGGTTAACACATATTTTATATGCTATATGTATTATATAGTATATTCTTATAATACAATAAGCTAGACAAAATAAAACGTCATTAAGGAAATCATAAAGAAGTGAAAATACATTTACAGTATTGTATTTATCAATATCATTAAGTATATATCATCTGTTTACAAGATCAATCACCTGTCAGTACCTACATCCATATTGTCTTATATGATACAGAACAGTGTAGATGTTATATATATTGCTAACACTAGACATCAAAAGTGATAAGGTAATGTGAAAAAGAAATTCATTTTTATTTACAGGTGTAACAATTCATGCATTGATAACAAAGAGGCAACAATGTGATGGCTTTATGGTAGCTGAGTGTTAATAATCAATACAATTGCTTCACAGTAGCCTAGCCTATACACTAATGAATGAATTATAAAAATTTTATGGCATACAGTATTACAGTCATATTCATAATATAGTATTAGAAACATGTTACCTTTTTTTGGCCATGCCGAGTGGCATGCGGGATCTTAACTCCCTGACCAGGGATCGAACCCGCACCCCCTGCATTGGAAGCGTGGAGTTTTAACCACTAGACCGCCCTTACTTTTTTTTAAACTGCTTACCTGTGATGATAGGCTGATACACAGTTTCTCCAGTTATCAGAGAGAGGGGCATACTGTACAGTAGTGTAATTCTTTGAAAGCAAAGTTAAAAAACAGTAAGAAAACTAACTCATTATTTTATATTAAATATTACCTTATACCTATGTGAGGATAGACCAGTATCTACATATATTTTATGCATTCATGACATACATAACTGTTTCTTATTTTTTCAATTTTCCTAGGCTATGTGGTTTGTCTGTGAGTTTTTTCAAACTTGTGTAATCTGCAAAAAATTTTCTAATATATTTATTGGAAAAAATCCGTGTGTAAGTAGATCTGCACAGTTCCAATCCATATTCAAGGGTCAACTGTATATCCATAATATTTTTAACATATGTAAAGAGATTCAGATTTTACATTCTTTTTTCATGCTATCCACTGTGTATTTTGCACTTAGAGCACCTCTCAGTTTGGATGCTAAAATTTTTATCAAAAATACTTGATCTGAATTTAAATTTCATAAAATTTACGTTTGAAACAGTAGATTCACATATACAAGTTGTTCCATACATGCTTAAAAGTATTTCAGTAACTGACTTGAGTATCAAATAAATTAATTCACTTTCTCAATTGCCCTAGCCACATTTCAGATGCTCAGTAGTCACCGTATTGGATAGTGCAGTTCTGATCATAGTGCCAACTTTTGCACAGCAGTTTTTTAAAAAAGATCTACATATGCATAAAATAAAATGTGGCTGATTTAGTCAGATTTCTCAGTGTTAATAAGAATTCTAGAGAAATGGTGTGTGGTTTTATTGTTTGTTTTGAGCAATGAAAAATATTCAGAGTAATACAGGGAATAATGCAACATCTATGCAACCACTATTCAAATGTAGCAAATGTCAATATTTTGCCAAAATACCTTTGGATCTTTCTCTTCAATCACAGGTTTATTTTTTAGAGTATTTGCTTCTTCAGATAGACTATGGATTGCATATTCACTTGGTTAATTTGTGGTAAGTGTAAAGGAAAAGAGTACCTAAGAGTATTATTGTTCCTTGAAGTATTGTTGGTATTAGAACTTAAATAATCTTTTAACATTTAATTCACTTAAAAAGTTTCTAGGAATTGGATGTCTACTAGAAAATTACTTATTTTGGATTTTTAGGAGTGTGCCATATATATTAACAGGAATTAAATTCTCATTAACAAGAGGCTATTTTCCTTAGATTTCCCTAGTGTATACTGTGAGTTCTCAGAAATAGCTTTACTTAGTGGAAATCAACTGGGAAAAGAAGAATGTTTAAAGTCTAGTGAAATTGAAAGTACAGTACTAATTTTAAATGTAACTGTTACCAGGAATACCTCTTCATATATTTTAAAACACCAAGTATTTTATCTGAAATAAATAGGGTTTTAAAATGGGGAGTGGGGCAGAGATGATGTCACTTGGAAGTCAATTCTCAAAGGACCTAGCAAGCCAGGTCCTTTGAGTATTGAAGATGTTGCTTAAATATATACATTGAGTGGGTTTACTTGCCCTTTCCTATGAATTTGAACATATTCCTTTGATCTTTTAAATGTAGCTACTGAGTA
Source organism: Kogia breviceps (assembly GCF_026419965.1). Classification (NCBI taxonomy): domain Eukaryota; kingdom Metazoa; phylum Chordata; class Mammalia; order Artiodactyla; family Physeteridae; genus Kogia; species Kogia breviceps. Next base: position 62,754,766 of record NC_081313.1, on the reverse strand, counting down.
AAGTGCCCAAGGTAAATAAGTGCTGTAATCCCTTTTAATAACTAGTGCTATGCCTTAATGAAAGGACTGAGACTGAGAAATAAAAAAAACTTAAAATGAAGGCTGTATATAAGGAGTATAAACAATGTTGTTACTGTTTGAAGTACAGTTTTATAATTTAGTAATCTTAAACTCCAGATTGAAATTTTTAATTTATTTGATTATATTTTCTTCAGATATGCTAATTAAGTCAAATACCTGATGTCATGAAGATATTTCTGATGGCAATTGTTATGATACAATGATTTTCTTAAAAAAATCTTTCGTTTGAATGTGTAATTAACCAGTTCAAAGACCAAGGCATTCAGATCACACTTTAAGAGTTCTTCCAGAAAAGATGTTTTGTAGTTGTTGGTGTCACATTTTAAGTCTGTATACCTGTGTTACAGCAATCTCCTTTACGATTTTGTTTTTGCTGTATAGTAACTTAGAAGTTTAAACAAACACCTGCTGTGGTTTTGGTTCATCACTAGATGGCGCTCTTGTGGTACAGCTATGTGTGGGGTAGCCATTAATCGCATAAACTTTGCTTGCCTCAGAGGAAGCATGTGTTGTTTGTTTTAAAGAAAATTCAAAATGGATAAGTAATCACCTGTTAAACACATAACATGGTAATAGAAATACATAGCTGATAATATGCAGTCATAATCTTTGAGCCGCATCAAAACAGCTGTTTTAGTCAGTAAGATTTTTCTTACAGGTGTGTGCTGGGAGAGTAGAGCTGGGTGGTGGGTTAGGGGAAGTAAACCAATTACCTGATAATCCAGTGGAATTGCACTTTATATTATTAACTAGTACAGGACAGTTCTTTTGAGGACATTCCAGTGCTTGAGCTCCAGCTTGCCTGAAGACATGCTGTGCCAGCTCATAATGGCACTGAGACTAAATTCTTCAGGCATTGCATTTGAGGTTAAATGGTCATTTGTGTCCATCCACTCCTTGTCTTATCCTTGCCCATGTCCTTTTGGCCTTAACACGTATTGTCCCGCTTCTCTTCCCACTTCAAACTCCAAGAACCAAGCTAAAGGTAGAATGTTTTTTGTCTTACATCCTGTGTGTTTACTTCTAATGAAGGAAGGAAGTGGACATACCTTCAGCACTTCTAGAGCCATAGCTGGACACATTTGGAATTTCTGCTCCTGTCTTACTTTCCCTTTATTCCTCTTTATGAATAATAAGAATGCTTTCAGATGATGTCCTGTTAAGTTAGTTGAGTTCCAAGCTATTAAAAATTGTCACTTTTTCTGTGGTTCTTTGGCAGTCTTCAAAAGTGGCCCCTAAAGCATTCTTTTCTCAGCATTAACTGTGATGTAAGTGTAGCTTCCTACACTGTGCCACTTAAGAAAATCTTTTAGTACTAGAACAAGTTTTAAAAGTTAAATGGTACTTAAAGGTTTGTAAAGACAAGTACTAGTTTCCTATCTCATCTTGTCCTTCATCTAGCCCCGTCCCCCCAGGCAACTGCTTTTACAAATTCCCATTTTTATTTCTCTTGGTAGTTGTCTGCATATCTCTAATACGCTCTTATACTGCTGCTCCTTGATTAAAAGACTTGGATATTAAATCCTTATAGCAGAAAGTCAATTGATAATGAACTTTTATGATTTCCATGTTTCTTCTACCCATCTCAATCAGTTAGTCTTATAAATTTTTCCATTGATTACCTCTACAGTATTAAATGGGGCCCTAAAAATCTAATTGTATGTGGATCTGTGTTACAAAGTTAATGAATGACCAGCGTGTGCTAGCTAGCCAGGAGAACTGGAAGACCACCAATCACATTTTATTGGGGAGCACGTTATTGCAGAATTTATTATATGTAAACCTCTTTCCTCAATTATTATTTGTGTAATTTTTAAAATGACAACTGCTTGGAACAACTAGGAAACTTGTTTTATCACATAAAAAGCCTAGAGGCTGAGTCATCGATTCAATGACATAATCAAGGAAACAGATTCCTGGTTTTTCCATCTGCTCTTGTTCACAATGTTGGCTTTGTTCTCAGGTTAGCTGCCCTCAAGGTCCTAAGATGACTCTTCAGGTCCAAGTGTCACTGCAAACACAACGTTATTTAAGAGAACATCCCTTCTTATGTGTGTATCTTTTTGTGAGTGTACCCAGAAGCTTCCAGCAAACTTTCCCGGATTATCTCATTAGCCAGAACTGCTTCAGAGGTCCATTCCTAAACAGACTTCTGGCAAGGAGAATGGGATTGCATTGATGATCTTAGTGAAGCTCACAGTCATGTGGAGGAGGGTAGAGAACAACATCTGAGGTGTGTTAGAAAGGAGCCAGGAGGAATAGTTGGCAGATAGTCAGCCAGCAGTGTCTGTAGCAATGTCAAACTCTTAGTGGAAGGTATCATCTGCCTGATACCTTTAACCTCTGCCAGGCTACTTTCTTTTGGAAAATTAAGTGGAAAGTCTGGCAGTTGTTTGAAACCATAACTTTCTTCATATCCGCTTTGCTATGTATGTAGTATCAATACTTTTACAGAGTTTTAGCCCACGATTAAGACCTTCAGAATTCTTCTTATACCAACTTCCTAGAATTATTTTACGAACCTTCTGGAAAATACTTCAATAACCTCTTCTAACAGTAAGGTCATTTGAACTACTCATTGCCTGGACTTTTTAAAAAAATTTTTTCTTTCTTTTTGGTTGCATTGGGTCTTCATTGCTGCATGTGGGCTTTCTCTAGTTGTGGCGAGCGGGGGCTACTCTTTGTTGTGGTGTGCAGGCTTCTCATTGCGGTGGGTTCTCTTGTTGAGCACAGGCTCTAGGTGTGCGGGCTTCAGTAGTTGTGGCACGTGGGCTCAGTAGTTGTGGCTCACGGGCTCTAGAGTACAGGATGAGTAGTTGTGGTGCATGGGCTTAGTTGCTCCATGGCATGTGGGATCTTCCCGGAGCAGGGCTCGAACCCGTGTTCCCTGCGTTGGCAGGCAGATGCTTAACCACTGCGCCACCAGGGAAGTCCTGTCTTGACTATTGATGTAAGAAGTTACAAAGTAGATGATTCTCTAGGATTAAAGTGTGTGTGTGTGTGTGTCTCTCTGTGTGTTCTGTGTTTAGTTTTGTTTCTCTAAGCTAGTTTAAAGCATTTCATGCAAAAATCTATTTGATTTTTAAGGTATTGTTTAATTTCTTAGGAGAATTACTTTGTGTCATTATATCTGTTTAAGAAATAATACTATAGTCATGACTTAAGGCCTCAACTTTGTATTATGCCATATATATATATTCTAGTAACAGTAATGTCAATAAAGGTGGTAGAACATACAGATTGGCTTTCGGTGAGATGTGTTTACCTCAAAATTTATCTTTTGATTCTCATATTGTGGTTATAAATATAAGTCCTATGAGATGTTACTGTGTTACGTGAAAAAGAATTCTAGGATCAGATCACTTTGCTGCATGCTGGGTTATTCAGGGTTAAATGGGTTTCTTTACTGCAGGACTTCTCAGAACCTTTAATATATTAATGTGCATTATAAATGTTTCAGAGTGGAACATGTAAGTGTTTGCAGAACATGGAACACTCAATTCTAAGACTTTTGTTCCATAGAACATACTTTGGAAAATGCTGGTATTTGTTGCAGTTAGTTTTGTGTGAATTGTTATAAAGGAAGTAGTGTGTCTAACCTTTATTTATGAGTGCCATCCAGTTTATTTGAAAAAGTATTAGCACTTGAACACTTGGGATAATCAGTGTCAGATGCTTTTCAGATCCTTTAAGAGATAAGTGCTTTAAGATTTTGGGTATAGCTTCTCTACTGCTGCTTCTACAGCTTTTCTCTAAAATGAAATTTTTCCACATGCTTAGTGTTGAAATGTACCTTAAACAGACTAGTGATAAGCTCTCTTGATGATTCCCAAAACTTTTCACTCCAGCCTGGTTTTCTCTACTGAGCTCCAAACTAACATTTTAAGTTCCCTTCCTGACAGTTTTACATGCAAACCCTGTAGGCATCAGAACTTGGTCAAAACTGAGCTCATCCTTTCCCTCACCATCCCCCCGTTCCAGACGTTATTTTCTGTTTACCATACTGCCTAATGGCACTGTCTTCTTTTCAGTCACCCAGACCAGAAGCCCAGGAGACTCAGATTCCTCCTTCATCTCCTACATCATGATTTCTTAACCTTGACACTGTTGACATTTTTGGCTGGATAGTTTTTCATTGTAGAGGCTGTCCTGTGCATTGTAGATGTTTAGCAACACCCCTGGCTTCTTCCCACTAGAAGCCAGTAGCAGTCTCCCTCCGTTGTGACCACCAAAAATGTCTCCAGACATTGTAAAATGTCCCCTGGGAGACAACTCACCCCTGTTTGATAAACCACTGCCCTACACCCAAACTGTTACTTTATCTTATGGATTCTACTTTCTAAATTTACCTTTAACCCCTCCTCATGTCTTCATTCCACTCCCTAACCTCCTATTCTTTTTATTTTTTTAATACTTGGGATCCTTTGTAAGGTTCTGACTAGTGTCCCTATGTCCAATGTTGTTTCCCTTCAACCCACCCTTTTCAGTGCTACTAAATTTATCTTTCTAAAATTCAAAGCTGTTCCTATTTACATCTCTCAGTAGTTTCCAGCGGGTATCCTCATGAACTGGCTTCTCTCTCTATCTCTAGCCTCATTCTTCAAAGGCACGCATACTCACTGAGGTTCTTGCTACACATGCCTAAGTACTATGCCCTCTAACCACTGTGCCATGGTTTCAGACTCTCCTTAGGCATAAGTTTCTCCAAAGTAGCCTTTACCCACTTATTTTCAGAGACTCTGTCATGGTGAAGAACATTTTATTTGTTTAACATATCTGTCTTCCCTCACCAGATTGAACTTTTCAAGGGCAAAGACCATCTCTCTCTGTTTTTACCATGTAGTAGATATTCTGTAAAAGGGTAAATCATCTGCTTGTATGCCCTGACAGATGTAGTAACATCCTCGTTACTTCTAGGAATTCTCTTCCCTGTGTATCAGCTGTAAAATTATTTCCCTAGTCTTTATCATCCAGATGTTGATGGCTAGGCCTTTAACCACCGAGATCTTGAACTACTTTTTTTTTCTTTGAATGAACTATGGCTTTCTTTAAGAAATGAGCTATTCAGAAAAGAATTGAAGAAAACAGCATATTTAGTTGATGTCAGACGTCATTTGCTTGTAAAATAGCTAGTTTACTCTAAAGGTTTTTATTCAGAATGGAATGAAATTGTGTGGAATAATTGTGCACATTAATTACACTGTGTGAATTAATATGTTGTGGAAAGTATTTATTGGACTCAAAACATCGCATTTCCATTGAATAAGGATTTGATGATTGGTCATATAAGGCTTGCAAAAGCAATATCATTGTCTTAACAGTTTTACTTTTTTGGAAAATACATTTATTAGAACACATTCTTATAATTATCAGCCTACACTATCTAGAAATTTATCCCTTGTCAAGTGAAAAAAATATTATCAAGTCAATAGAGACAAGAATGGCCCACTTCCCTTCCTTATGTGTCTTAAAAAATAGAATTTTGTGTGAATGAATTTCCCTGTGAATTGGAACTAGCTGCAGTCACTGAACTTTAATTAAAAGGTGAAAAAAAAAGAAAAGCAGAGGTTGCAGGGCTTTTGGACGATAACCCAAATGTAGTACCAGCCTTACTGTGAATGTCAAGGATTGAGGATGGGGAAAGGGAATGAATAGGGCCTACTCCTAATTTGGAAGAATTCTGCATCCTGACATAGCGCCTTGCCAGATTATTAATAATTATTTGCTGAATGAACCCATGTATAATGGCAGTTAAGCCAGAAGTGATGACTTTCTGCTTCATTTTTTAGGGAGGGGCATAAAAATGTATCACTCACTTCCTTTCAAAAGTGATTCTTTAATAAGAACAGTTGTTATGGTGATTTCCAGAAATGAAACTGGGAAGAGCCCAGTTACATACAGGGAAGGTACCTCCCTTTCCTAATAGCTCTCTAAGGGCTAAAGTAAATCATAGGAGACATATGTGACACCCAGCCCATTATTATTAATCTGAAGAATCATTTTGCCAAAGACCAAGATTTGCCTTGCCTGTTTTCTAATTTCATTCTTTTCCATACTCTCTTTTCCCTTCTTTAAATTTAAAATTGGAAAAAAATTTTAATTCTTTAAAATTAAAAAATTTAAACTTACTTAATTTTAACATAATATATATAATACCAGTTAAAAGTCTCTTTAGGACCTTAAGCTGCTTTATGAAAGAAACATTTGGACTACAAAAAAATTTTTGGTAAATGCTCTTTACAAGAGAATTCTTACTGAGAACTTGGAAAATTTTGCCTTATAATGCTTCTGTCACATACAGATCATCTCATGCTTGTTTTTTCAGACTGTAAAAGAAATCTGTAATGATCATATTTTGAATATATAGTTTTGATAAGTTTTGGTTCTTGAAATTATAATTTTAAAAACCTCTATTTATCTTTAAGGCCTTACTTGATCTAAGTAAAAGATACTGTGATGGTGGGCTACTTTGTTTTCCTTATATTTTTCAGTATAGTAAAGATTATATTGAAAGTAAACTTTCCCAGTAAATTCTTTACCTGTTACCAGAATAATGTAGTTTTAAATGGGTAAAAACTTTTAACTTAGTGAGAGTCACATATAAGATACTTGTATTTAAACAGCATATCATCAGTTCTAATTATTTGCAGTGGTTTTGTTCTATAAAGGCACCACAAACACTGAATTAATGAGTGTTGAACCATTATCCAGAGGGAAACACAGGGTTAGATTCCTGTGAGCCTCTGGTCACAACGTTTTCATCATCCAATCAATAATAACCTTGTTTGATGTATGTTTCTATCTAAAGACACCCTATTTAATATATATTGTTGATTCATTACCATTGAACTCATGGCTAAAAGCACTGTAACTCATGCCTGAACAAAACTTATGTAACATTTTTTCTTCATGAGGCACATCACAGTCTGCTTACGTCTAGGAACAGACAGCACTCAGCACTGTGCTTGGGGGCCATCTGAAACAGTGAAAGCACCAACAAAAAGCACAAAAATGCAGACTTCATGGTGCTAAACAGATTGCAAAAAGGACACTTGTTTATAGTATGAGAGCTGAAACAAGAAGGCAGAGTGCTACCTTGATCAACCTCAGGTGGAAAGGTACATGTCAGGTCACTGGAAAAGACCAAGGAAGTACCTCAAGTATGGATTTTGGGGTTACAAATGCATTTTACTGAGTAGGCAAAATCACAGACACAGAATGTTCAAATAATAAGGATTGACTGTAATTGTTTCAAAGAAGCTTAAAATACTGAGTATTCAAATTTAAAAGAAAGTTTCTCTTATTTTCAAGGATGTGGGAATTTTTGGGTAAGTGGAATCATACAGTTTTCATGTTCTATTGTCCAGTGGAATAAAAGTGGCTGTTTTCATCCTGTCATTTTGTTTTCTCCCCTACAGGGAACAACCCATCTTCAGCACTCGAGCTCATGTCTTCCAGATCGACCCAAACACAAAGAAGAACTGGGTACCCACCAGCAAGCATGCAGTTACTGTGTCTTATTTCTATGACAGCACAAGAAACGTGTATAGGATAATCAGTTTAGATGGCTCAAAGGTAAGTTACATTTACATTAAATAACCTTGCTGTTTTGCTTTATATAGTATACACTTCAGTTTTATTCAGAAGATTTTATCTTCATTAAAATAAAATATTTTCTTTTGAGCTTTAAAAACTTACCTTTTAAAAAACAAAATTGATCATTTTTAGGGTAGCAACTTTTTCATCCCCTAAATTACTTGGATTAACCACCTTATATATATATTGAGTTACATGCCAAAATATTCTACAAATTTGAAGTCAGTTTAATTGATAAATATTCATTGCATATCTGTTGTGTCAGGCACTGTGTTAGGTGCTAGGAATATAGTTTTCAACAGAATGGACACAGTTTCTACTCTTGGAGCATGTAATCTAGTGAGGAACTGACTTCTTTTCAGATATACTTCTATAGTCTAGTAGGTAGTTCAAAATCCCTAAATCATAGGAAGTCTTTCAATATTAAGTTCAGTATTCAATAATAAAGCTGACATCTATTATTCAGAAGAGAAGCATATGGACAAGACCTGTTTTTATTTGTTAGGAGAGGCAGATAGTAAAATGTTTACGAGCATGGACTGCCTGGGTTTCTATCTCAATTCTACCACCTATGTAGTGTTTGATTTGGGGCAAATTATGTGTTTACTTCTCTGAGCTTCATTGTTCTCACCTCAGTAGTAGCTGTAAGGATTGAGTTAGTATCTACAAAGCACTTGGTTACCTCAGTGCCTGATGGAGTATACCCTTCAATAGGGGGGAAGTTCCATTTTTTTCCTCAATGAATTTTGAATAATACATGTAGATAATTCCTAGGAAATTTTCACAGTTCAGTGTAGAGTTAAGACCACAGACTCTGAAGCTGGACGATCTGGTTTGAATTTTTACTTTAATACTTACTAGCCATGTGACCTAGAGCAAGATATTTAATGTCTTCATGTCTCAGTTTTCTTATCTGTAAAAAAGAACTAATATAAATAACTACATCACTACACCGTGGGATTATTGTGAAAATTAAATAATTTAGGCAAAAGCAGTTAAAGCGTGTATAGTAATCACTATACAAACACTTACTGCTATTGTTATTATTAATATTATTCAGCTTTTAATTATTTATTGCCAAGTGGTTTGGGGGAATAAAAAATAATTTAATTTAATGGTGAACTTTCAGTCTGTTTTTTCTATGTGCTCATTCCTATCTCCTTAACTGGATTATAGGACCCCAGGGGCTATTTGCACCTTGTCTTGTACATAAGTGACTAACATGTATTTATTTGAATAATTGATCCTCTTTTCATTTTTACTCAGGATTTATAGGACTTGGGAAATAGCAATAGTTAATTTCTCTGAAGCTTTATTTAATGAAGAATAATTTTGCCACATTTTGTAACTGTTTAGTGACATTAACAGATATTAATTATTATAATCTCAGACCCTAGAGTGTTAATTTATTTCTTTTCCCTGACTTGAACCTTCAATTCTCTGTAATTTGTATTTCGCTCTTGGCCCAAACCATGGATAAGATGTGGTTTTATTAGAGAGGGCAGTTAAATGATATATAAAAGTAAAGTAGGCCCAAGTCCATTGTGATTAAATAATCCTCATGTGTTCTTCTCCTGAAGCAGTATGAACTATTGCTTCTGTCATTTCCATTTTTTTTTTTTTTTTTTTTTTTTTTTTTTTTTTTTTTTTTTTGCTGTACGCGGGCCTCTCACTGTTGTGGCCACTCCCGTTGCGGAGCACAGGCTCCGGACGCGCAGGCCCAGCGGCCATGGCTCACGGGCCCAGCCGCTCCGCGGCACGTGGGATCCTCCCGGACCGGGGCACGAACCCGTGCTCCCTGCACCGGCAGGCAGACTCTCAACCACTGCGCCACCAGGGAAGCCCTGTCATTTCCATTTTTGAATATACTTTGTAGCTTGTAATTATTAGGCTCTTATATAACTCTTGTGAAAAAGTTTTTTTGTTTCTTTTAATAAAATCTACTCTCTGTACTGGGGTTATATTTTCTATCACATTTTCCATTTTCTAGTTAGTTTTCTAAACTGATGCTATTACCTATTGCAGTTTCCTGCAGGAGTAGTTTTTTTGGTAAGCAGTAGTGGTTTATTTGATGCAGCTAAATGGGTGAGTTTCTTTTCCCCACCCTCACTTCTATTTCTGCACAACATGATGAGTTGGGAAAATCTTAGGTGCCCCTGATTAGAAAACATCCATTTGTTCTCACTTAAGGCGTTTTCTGTGCATGTCAAGTTTGCTTGAAGGTTTTCTAATCCTGCTGCAGAGACATCAGTATGGCCAAGGGCCAGGATCAGGGCACTATATGGTTGGTAATGACACAGCATTTCTACTTCTTTTCCTTGAAAAGACAAGAACTATGGGATTGAGAGACTTATTTATTTTACAGAACTAAAAATTTTTTAAAATGGTTTTATAGTAGCATTCTATTTTAAGAATTCTAATAAATAATTTTAAGTGCAGAATCATCTATTATTTTAAAGTTTTATTCACTGATTAAAGAATCCCAAAACAAGTCATATGGAGGCAAGGAAAGGTTCAGAATGGAGATTAAAGTGGAACTCTTAAACATAAAAGCAGAAAGAAGTTAGTCTGAAATAGCCAAACCAGAAGGTCAGTGACCAGCAGCTCATGAGTCACACCTCTTACATGCCTTATAAAGCCTGTGGTCACTTCACTATGTGAGAGTTATTAGGGTCGGCTGTAAGATGCCCATCTCTCCTTGGAAACACTCAGATCCCAGCTCACATGTACATGTACCCTCCTCAGGGAACACTCAAGGACCACCAAATCTAAAGTGCTGGCCAGCCCTTGCCTTCCTGCCTCTCAGTCTTTTTTTTTTTTTTTTTTTTGCGGTACGCGGGCCTCTCACTGTCGTGGCCTCTCCCGTTGCGGAGCACAGGCTCCGTAGGCGCAGGCTCAGTGGCCATGGCTCTCGGGCCCAGCCGCTCCGGGGCATGCGGGATCCTCCCGGACCGGGGCACGAACCCGTGTTCCCTGCAACGGCAGGTGGACTCTCAACCACTGCACCACCAGGGAAGCCCCTGCCTCTCAGTCTTGATCCCATCCTGGGGTCTATGGTCTTCACAGCACTTACCACTCTCTGAAAATTTCATTGGTCAGCTACTTGTTTACTTGTTCAATGACTGACTCTTCTTGCTCTAGAATGTAATCCACAATTACGTTGCTTCTCACTGTTGTATCTCAAGTTCCTAGAGTTGTTCTTGGCATTTAGTAGGTACTTGCACACGCGAAAAGTTGCATATCCAAACGAGTCCTTGCCATTCGTTAGTATATTCTTTCTCACTCAGTCTTTCATTTGATGACAACCCTGCATGTTAGAGCAGTTGTTAGCTACAATTTACAGGATCTAAAATGACGTGCCAGGAAAATCAGCTTTTGAACCAAAGGGTAAGGCAGTATATTAGTGTATAAATTTTGTCAGAGGTGAAAATACTTATAGAGAATAAGGGCTCTCATGTAACAACAGATAACATGTCTACTGTCTGTGAGAGAAGGCAAGCCACCACTCTCTTACTGTCTACTTTAGTAGGACAAATGTCATGCATTCATTATAACTTCATCCATACCTGCATAGCTCATAAATATTTATGTTTGTACGGTTGTTCATGTGGTGTACAGATGTAGCTTTGTTCTGGAATACTTGATTCTTATTCCACATTTAATAGTTCACCAAATAACTGCTTATGGATTTGATAATGTATCTATTTTTATTATTACTGGGATCACTTTGTAATCTCAATCTCAGTTACAGAGTCATTAGACTACTTAACTAAAACTGATTCTACACCTTAACAGTACTGGCAGAGGGGATGAATGAACTGAAATTAATGTGTTAAAGAGTAGTTGAAGTTTATTAAAGTGATCAGCAAAGTTAATATTTAATAAAGTACTTAAAAGACTAGTTTTCTAAGAAACTATGTTGTAAACAGAAGTGATAGTGATTCTCATTACCATGATTTTATACCACTTTATATGTAAAGAAGCAAAGTATATATTTAAGGGTTTGTTTTCCTCTTGAGTAAAGGAAAACTTACTAAAGGATTGAAAGTCTTTTCTGTATCGCAGTATATTTCAAGTAAGTTGGCTTTAAGAAAATTCTTGTTGATGGATTTTAGAAAATAGTGATCAAATAGAAAATTTGTTCTATTGCTGCCTTCATTTTTGAAAGATTCTTTGGAGAGGGTGACCTTACTTTTAAATAAACAACTATTAAAACCTACTTGCTTCTGGTGAGTATTATCCAAAATTCATAGATATTGATCTGAAATGTTCAAAGAAAAGACACTGACCACATTAAAAACTCTTTAAAAGTTTTTGTATCACAGGAAAATTTATTTTGCTTGTAAAGTATTGAAATTTTTGATAGAGTGCCATTATATTTCTAGTTCTATTATTATCATATTGCCACACTGTCACTTATAATGTTAAAAACTGTTTCTCTAACTCTCTTTATATATTTAACATTGTGGCTCGATAGGAGTCCTGAGTTTTTATGTATCTGAATAGTCCTGTGCTTAAATGCCTATTTGCGAATTTTTGGCTGGTTACTCATACTTGTTTTATTTTTCAGGCAATAATTAACAGCACTATCACCCCAAACATGACATTTACTAAAACATCTCAGAAGTTTGGCCAGTGGGCTGATAGCAGGGCAAACACTGTTTATGGACTGGGGTTCTCCTCTGAGCATCATCTTTCGAAAGTAAGTTAAATGATAAGATCTGAGTGGAAATCTATATCTTCAAGTCAGACGTCTTAAATATATAACAGAAAATGGAGAGTATAAAATGTAGGAGAAATTTCTTTGATATTTTCAGAACGACTGTAGTGACAGCAGAGCAAGAAATGAGAGATCAGTGGATCCCACTGTCAGTTGGAAACATTGTATACATTAAAAACAGTCACCATTGATTGAGGAGGGTTTTTGTGGTCAACTAGGTATAATAGGAAATAAAATGTGGGAATTATCACTTCAGAATGGACTTTGCTCAGGAGTTAGCACCCTTGGTTGATGTTCTGTAAGATAGGTAGACACCAAACGCTTCTGAATTGTGAAAACTCAAGCTGATAGTGATATTTCAGACATAATAGCAGGCACATAAAAGTTACTGTTTAGGAAAGTGGTGCTTTGTCTGGGTGAGAGTTACTCTGAGCTCTCTGATGCAACACAGAGTAAGATCTAAGAGACACCACGAGGAGTTCTCAGAACTGACCAAGTAAATTACTGTGGCTAGAACTGCTGATAAAATACAGAGCATCACCAGGCTGAATACTGGAAATAAAACAGTTTTCCTGCATATAAACAAAAGCCATGCAGTGTTCATACCAGCAGCATCTTGAGTTCTTGTGGATGTCACAAAGAAAGAGTTTATAAGGAAAAGGAAACAATCTCAGGATAACAAGATGATCAAGGAGATGAGGATTACTCACTTTTACCCTTCACATTTGATGCTCACCAGACACAAAGAGTTATGCTTAAAACTTCTCTGTTTGAAGCATTCAGTTAAAAGAATAACCCTACATTTGAACCATATTTTATGTATGATTTGGTATACATAGGATCTGATGGCTTGAGAGTTGAAATAGCTCAAGTGCAGGGTAATCAGGCTCTTGTTAGATATACACCGTTAATACTTAAGTGAAATGAAACCTAAGCTGTTCTTTATAGAAATCATTGAGATTCTTAAAAATTACTTCTTTTAAAAAATCTTACACTTTTGTGAATATTTATTGACTTGAAGTTATAATTAGATAGTTCAGTAGTTAAAATAATCTTTCTTTCCTTTTGTTTTAGTTGTAAACTTTCCTTAACACTGTTGTTTTCAAGTGCTTTTGTTATCTTTTTGATACAAATTAGAGTTGAAAGCTCAATTTTACAACTATTTTAACTTTTGTCTTGATTATAAGTCATTCTCTGTAAGATGATTAAAACAAACAAGTGTTACCTGATTTTGTTTCTCTTACACCCATTATATTCTCTAAATATATTTCTTGAGCTGTGGTAAAGTTATAAGTTTTAGACTTAAAGTATTTCAACATAGCAGGGACACAGGCATTGAGTTAAGCATTGTCCCTCCATAAACGATCCCCTTAGGAAATTACACATTTATTCTAATATTTTTGCCGTTACTCAGAACCTTTTTGGAAATTTTCTTTTGAAATTGTCTATTAAAGCCTATAGCAAAAACATTAAAACTATAATTATATTATACTTGCTGAATTTCTTGACAACAAAGGAACTAAATTGTGGATTAATTTCTCAAACCTGCATGAAATGATTTTTGAGCCTAAGTAATTTTGACTATATTAAGTTGTTGTTGTTGTTTTACTACATCTTTCAAGTTACTGGGCAGATAGCTAATGTGGCAAAGAAATAGTTTATTAAATTCTGTCAATCATATTGTCTCCTCTTATCTGATCTTCTGAGAATAGCTTTTATAGTTAAAGAATTTTATTTTTCCTCTTTAAAGTTAGCATATGCTTTTGACCAAACTGACTGGTAGCGAATTCTAGTATTGTACTGTGAGGGTGGATTAACCATTAGGAAACAACTCAGTAGCTCCTGGAGCCAACTCTAGTTTGTTTATTCACTAGTCTCTTCAGAATGTTTTGGTCCAAAGATCACAAAATCATGACTTATTTTCCAAGCTACCTTGAAGATTAATGTCGGTACTTTGTAAACTATAAGGGACCCAAAGGAGTACATAATCTTTTACATAAATGAAGCAAGCATGTAAATATTCTGGCTTGTTTTGTCACTAAAATCATACATGAAATGAAACATTGTAAGAATTTGGAGAAGGCTCTGAAGGCAATTCTAGGCAAGGTACTCTCAAAATATGAGAGAGCAGCAGCCTTGAAAGAAATTTGTGGTCTCCTAAGGTTGATGTATGAGGAAAATTCCAACTATGCTTGGATTGTTAGAGTGCTTACCAAGTTGTATTTTGTTATCATGGAAATCTAAACCTATAAAAATTAGCAACAGCATGGGTCTTTATGAAGTTGAGAAGAATTTTAAACATTAACTACTTTGGAATGCCAAAATAGTGTAAGAAAAACTTTGTGTATTATTTCAAATTACATAAAGAGGAATTAATTATGGTTTTGCTTTTATTTCAATTCCAACAATGTGAATGAGACCTTTTTAGCTCTATATTCAGACCTTTTTTTTTTTTTTTTTTTACAGTAATGAGATAGTCTCTTTAATTAGATAAGTATAATAATACAGATTCAGTTTCCTGATCTACAGGTTGTAAGTGGGGGTAACAAGGTTTAAGAAGGAAAGTTGTAATAATGACAACTTTAATTTTGACCCTCCTCCGTCTCCCTATTGGCAGGTCAGGGTATCATGAGCCTTTCCTTCCAAAGCTTTCCTTCCCAAGATGGCAATGAAATCAGGGTTGGCTTATGGAGTTCGAAGAGGGACCTATAATTTCATATTTTTATTGCTAGCTATAACAGATGTTTTGAGTTGCACAAAGATTTTAGATTTTTTTAAATTTGGTTATTTTGTAGCCTTGCCTTATTCTCTCTGAGAACAGTGACAGACTAGTTTCCACTTCCAGTTCATAAATAGATACTGTTTGTGGCCATGACATTTATTTGATTACCATGGGTTCCTAAGAGTTAGCATTTCATATAAAGTAATTTTTTTAAGTTGTTAGCAATCTTAAAGACCTTTGTGGGGTCTTGCTTTTCCTTTCTGCTGTTGTGCATTAGCTGTTTAGGAATCTTTGGAAATGAAGTTTTAGTAATGTCAGTTAGTGACAGTAGTAAACGTTGCTGTTTGTACTGCTGCAAATAAAATGCCTTACATAATACAAGAGTTTATATTCTAGTAAAAGTTAAAAGCATACTCCAGATACAGAGATGATTAGGAGTGGACACTTAAGCGATTTAGTTTTCTCCATGAGAAACAAGTATAGTATGTCCATCTTTACTGATTCCACTCCCAACCAGTACCCCACACCTTGGTCTTAGTAAAGTATATCTGAACAACGAAGGAGAGACAAAACTAAGCTAGCTGAAACCAAATTCTAACTTAGTTTTATCATGATTTTTTTTTAATGAGATTTCTCAGAGAACTTTATAGTGCGCAAATGTTTGATATTAGGTTTATTTTCCTGTCATTTTCATGTTTTGCCTGTAATTGATATGAGGGCTAAGTTTCTGTGTAAGAGTCAGTTATTCCATAAAATGGAAGAAAAATAGGAGAAAAGTGGGCATTAAGACCTATTTTTATTTGATTAATGTATATGGTCTTTCTGCATTCAGTTTGCAGAAAAGTTTCAGGAATTTAAAGAAGCTGCTCGACTAGCCAAGGAGAAATCACAAGAAAAGATGGAACTTACCAGTACACCTTCACAGGTGGGTATCTAATTTCTATTCTTTCTTATAAGCCTTGTTCATTTTAGATGGTATCCTTTATGCCAGAGATAAATTTAGGAAAATAATGGCAAAATTAAGGTGATTGGATTCCAAAGTAGACATAGAAATGCACCCTTCAGTTAATCTGTACTAGTGGAGAAAGGGTTTTTTTCCTGTATACCAATGTGTACAAGAATCTCGGGGGAAAAATCTGTTTAGTAATTAAAACTCAGTTTTTTAATGTGCATACAACTTAAAAACAGTTGTATATAAAAAACATAGATTGCCCTATTGTTTGTATTCTGTGTTCTGTGATGGTCAGTCAGGTGCAGCCCTGATTTCAGTGGGCTGTAAATTATAGAGTTAGTTCCTAGTTGCCTGGTACCGGGCCCCTTGGATGATTAAGGCAGAGGAATATTGTCTCCTGGGATGGAGGGGCCAGATAGAGGAGGTATGGCCTGGAGTGGTTAATTTGCATGTCAAAGCCATGCTCCCACCTTAGCCCCCTGCTATCTCTAAGAATTGGCTAGCCAGAAAGGTTTTCTAAGATGTCAAAACGTCACAATATACAGAAAATAAAAATATATAAACAATATAGTTTGTTCTACCTGATTTTAAGGTGTGTTTAAATCTGACAGTTGGGACATTTTACATCTCAGCACTGAGACCCAAAGGTTGTAGGTTTTAAAAAAGTATCTTTTTTTGAGATTGGGATTGATACCATGTATAAAATAGATAACTAATGAGAAGCTACTGTATAGCACAGGAAACTCTACTCAATGCTCTTTGGTGACCTAAATGAGAAGGAAATCCCAAAAAGGGGATATATGTATATGTATAGCTGATTCACTTTGCTGTACAGTAGAAACTAACACAATATTGTAAAGCAACTGTACTCCAATAAAAAAATAAATGAATAAAAAGGAAAAGAAAAAGCATCCCATTTTCCTTTAACAAATGAGTTAATACCTATTACTTGTCCATTGTAGTCTTTCTTCAGTTGGAAATTAATTACATCTCCAAATAAAATTCATTAGTTACATTTCAGTACTTTCACAAAGGTTTTAATGTAATAATATCACTCATAGAAAGCCAATAATTTTCAGCTTTTTAATAATAGACTTTTCTAAAGTTAATCTTTATTTCAATTGTTATCTTAAGAGTAAGGTTCAGCTTTGTGCTGGGTTCTTCTCTAGAGTAATTGTTTTTGAAGTCTACTTAGGAGATTTTATAAAAGGAAGGATTGGATTTTACAAATGTTTCTGTGGAATATGTCAGTAGTAGCTGATTTACAGTAGCTGATTTACTCACTTTCTTAAGTGAGTAAATAGTAATTGCCTTGGAATTTTGTGACTAGCCAAATGATTGGAACATTTTAGAAAATATTTTGCTCTTCACCTTCCTCCCCACCCCTGGCACCCAACTCTATTTGGTAAACCCTACTGGTATAAATAGTTTTGAGTATTTTCAGAGGAAAGAAGAGTTCTGTTGAGTATGCTTAAAGTACATATTTCCTCATAGACTAAAGGTGTACTCTGGATTGAAGCCAAAGCTCCATGATACCTCCCTCCTCCGTACTTGCAGTGACCTGGAATAACAAGAATGATCATTTTGAAACTTCCCTTGAATCTATCTCCCTAAGTACTGTGATAATGTAGTGATGCTTTTAAGCATAAAAGCCTATTTAAAATTTAGTACCAGTACACGTTGGGAGCTCCAGTTCCTTGGGTGAATGATTCTAGTGTCACAGGAGGATGCTATAACACATTCAATAAGAGAATACTGAAAAAACTCCAATAAAATTGTAATGGTTTACACTTTGCCCTTGTACTTAGTTCCTGCTTCTCTAATCATAACTTGTTTTTGTTTAATTGGTCATAAAGTGTTACAAGTTGCTGCTAAGATACCTGCTTCTCTTTGGTGGAAGGAATGTCTTTAAGCCTTTACTTTCATCAAAGGAATATATCAGAGATGTTTGTATTTGGAAAGTGCTGTGAAATATAAAGAATAAAGAAATGTCTTAAGTTCATTAGTATTTGAGACCCAAAATATACTGACCTTAATTTATCTTTTTAAAATATTTGAAGTCTGATTGTTAATTTACAGAGCCAGAGAAATAGGGGGAAAATAGTATTTGCATTTCTCTTTCCTCTCTTTTTTTTATGACAGTCCCTTACAGAGGTCATTACTATTTCTGTTTTGACTCGAATTGTATGACCTCTGGCTATGATTCTATTCAGCTAGAAAGCACAGATTGATTCTCACTGGTTTAACCCAATCTACTAAATTAACACTCTGCCTGAAGACTAGAATATTACTCAGGAATTCAGCAAAGGGAGTAGAGAGATTAAATGGGATAATTGATAAGAGTAGACACTGAGTTGGTCATAGCTTTTGCTTTTATTCGAGGTGGTATAGCAGACCAGTTAGGCGTATGTATTTTCAAGTCAAACAAACTTAGACATAAATTCTTTTTCTGCCTCTATGTGATCTTGGAAAAATTGCTTAACCCAAGTCTGTTTATACATCTGCAGCATGAGTATTACATTACTTACCTTACAGGATTGTTGGGTGGAATAAGTATGACAATGGCAATGTCATGTTGACACTGTCATACAATAATGGCAATAATGTAGACTCTAGAGCTTGGCTTTGATCTGGGCTCTAACCCTTTTTAGTTTTCTGAACTTAGGCACGTTAGTATTTTCTTTAGTCCATAAAATGGGAATAAGGACTATATTTTCTTACAAAGTTATTGTGAGAATTAAATAAGGATTACAAAATGCTTAGCATATAGTAAAGGCTTAATAAATGTTAACAGCTGAGTTTCCAATGTGGCTGTAATGGTGAAGATGATGTTATAAAGCCCTGACGTAAGTTGTTTAGAAAAATACAGATGCTTTAATTGAATAAAGCCTATATCAGAAGCCCCTGGAAGACTTGTTCAAACACAAATTGCTGGGTCCCAACCTTAGCATTTCTGATTTAGAAGGGCTGAGATGGGACCAGAGAATTTACATTTCTAACAGGTTTCCAAGAGATGCTGATTGCTGTTGATCTGGGGAATCAGACTTTGAGAAATAGTGCTGTAGACAAACCATTCCATCTCCCTAAAGGCTTGTGATGAAAGGAGTCTGGCATTTAGAACAAAGTTGGCCAATTTCCTCTTAGACTCTTGAGCTAAGGTTGTATACTTGATATAAATATGTGGTCATATCAGATAATCTTCATGTTGTCTTCATCAAGGTAACATCTCTAGGAATACTTTGAATCACATATTAGTTGTCAGTTTCTTTCGCATCTCTCTTTAAATAACAGACATTAATTTAGAACTTTTCCTCTGTTGGAGATCTTATGTTCTCATGTTTCCATGAGCATATTTTAAACAGTCAATTTGATATAAAATCAAGAGAGATGATTGACTTTAAACTTGAAATTTCTTGCATAGTTCACAGTTTTAAAAATACCGTATTTCAGTTAACTTGTTAGGTGCTTTCCTCAGAATATGCATTGAAGAAAAAGGGGCTATATGATCATTTAATCCACATTTTTCTTCATTGGAGTTTAGAAAAAAAATAAATTTTAGCTGTCAGTTGACTAAGCCTTTTAAATTGAGTAAAATCTATTTACTCCATCACTTGTTTGTAGCCAAACAAAAGTCATGGGCTTTTTTTTTCCATTTAAGATATCAGGTTGTATAGCATTAAATATATTGTAGCTATCTTGATTTATATTTAGTATGACTAAACCTCTTCCTCAAGATATTTTAGAATTCACTTTATAGAAAAAATGGATTATATGTGTGTGTGGGTGTGTGTATTCAAAGAAAAACAAAGTTTATTTAGCTTTGTTATAAATACCATAATTTTTAAAATGTTCATTTTAACGATAAATTATATTTACCCAATGGCACTGGTTTATTGTAAGTGATTATTAGGCTCTCTGTGACTAGCTATTTGATCCTATGAAAGTCAGTTGATCTCTTTGGCCATGGTTCTTGAATCTGTAAGGTTAGAGTTTTGAACTATATCATTTCTAAGGACATTTCAAGTGCAGTAAATCTCAAATGTTTTAGATTTTCCTACTATAAATGGATTTTTTGAAAAGTGGTCTGCATTAGCCAACTGTTACTATCGTAAACTATATTATTTATATATCTAGCCCACAAATATACCATTAGAATTAGTGAATGCCTATACATTAATATGATGCCTTCTTAGTATCATATGATAAGTGTGGTTTTACTGAATCAAATACCACAAGAACAACTTTTACAACTTCAGGAAAGGTTCAGTAGAGTTCTCTGGATATTTTTTTTGCTCTCCAAAGTAAGGGCAGTGGAGATATGTGTCTTTAATCCTGTTACTTGTCCCAATGGAGTATTTATCTGTTTCTCTATTGGGTTTACCTACTAGTTATTGACAGTGAGAATAGAGATGGAGGGAATAGACATAATGGTGAACTTGACAACTTGGAGGAAATGTAAGAATTGAGGAAATAGTGAAGGCAAGAGAGAATGGTAAAGTAAGATATTAAGTTAGAAGTTTCTGAAACTTCTATTCTTGGTTTGTAGCATGAACTTCAAAGGAGGATATCTACTTCAGAGAATGAATTTCAATCCTATTGAAATTCAGGTGTATTTTCCTATTGAAAATACAGGTGAATAGTGTGTAGTTAGAAATTTGGAATTGGAACTAAGTCTCAAGAATCATCAACAAATGAGTAATAGTTAAAGCTATAGGTGAGAATGATATCATCCAGAAAAAAATAGGATGGAAAGACAAAAGAGACAAGGGTCAAAAATTGTCATTTAAAGGTTGTCACTTAAAGGGACTTACCTGGTGGCACAGTGGTTAAGAGTCCGCTTGCCAGTGCAGGGGACACTGGTTCAAGCCCTGGTCCGGGAGGATCCCACATGCCATGGAGCAACTAAGCCCATGTGCCACAACTACTGAGCCTGCACTCGAGAGCCCGCGAGCCCCAACTACTGAAGCCCATGCACCTAGAGCCCATGCTCCGCAACAAGAGAAGCCACTGCAATGAGAAGCCTGTGCACCACAATGAAGAATAGCACCCGCTCCCCGCAACTAGAGAAAGCCCGCATGTACCAACAAAGACCCAACACAGCCAAAAATAAAAATAAATTAATTAATTTAAAAAAGAAAAAGATGGTCACTTAAGGAATTTGAGGGAGATATAGGGAAAAACACAGAAGTAGGAAATGAACCAGCAGAGAATGTTAGCACAGAAATCAAGAGAAGAGCATTTTAAGTTGGAGACAGTGACTTGGCAGTGCAGGGAGCAGAGTTCCACTAGGTTGAGACTTTAAGAGGACTTTCAACCTAACAAAGTGGAGTCCACTTGTAAATACAGCAACTGTTGGTGAAGGAAGGGCAATGTGAAGCACTTTCTAGAATGAAAGGAGATAGTGACTTTAGGTTATTCTTGAGGCCAAAATGCTTAGTAATAAGAATAAGGTAACAAATATTTGGTTGTCTTGTAGGAGGAGAAAAAGGGTTAGCGTGATAATCTCAGGAGGATATGGAGTTAAGAATTTTCTTTCTGGAATGTATGTGTGGGGGTAACTGGAATGTGTTCTTAAATGGAAGGAGTTAGAGAAGGAAAAAGAGACGAGAAGGAAGGGATCATTGATGGAGCATTGTGCAGAAGAGGGTAATGTGAGGGGGAAGGGTGGAAACAAATTAGCTACTTGATTTGAGACAGGAGGGAAGGATAAAAACAGATTTAGATGAAGATAGGTGGGAGATCGAGGAAGTCTATGCCAATTTATTTCCATATTTTCTGTGAAGGAAGAGTTAGATCATTCTCTGAGAGAAAGGACAACTGAAGAAAGAGAAAGCTTGAACAGAGGTTTGAGACTGCTGTTAGGTAAAGAAAAAGAAGAGTCAAGTGGGAATAAGTAAAATTAAAGAATACTAGTCACTTCAAGAGCATAATTGAAGTCAGAGCTCAAAATTATTTTCATGACACTAACCAGCATATTTAACATATTTTCTCCCATAGCATTTGGTAGCTTGGGTACATGAGAATAGGGAATGACGATATGAATTAGAAATTGGCAAGATGGGTGTTGTGGAAGGTAAGGAAGCCCGGAAGTTGGGATAATGCTACTGAGAATATAATTAAGGTGATTGACTTTCTATTGCAGGCTGGGTATGGAGAGAAATAAAGCCAGGTTGAGCCTGACAACTAGCATAATAGCAGAGGGCCAAGAGGGTGTAAGTCTTGATGAGGTTGAAGAGCAGGTGGAAAGGGAGTGGGACAGGTTGGGAGGATAGGAGGTTGTACAGCATAAGCCCTCTTATCTGTTGGAATCAAAACCAGTAG
This sequence comes from Kogia breviceps, assembly GCF_026419965.1. NCBI lineage: Eukaryota > Metazoa > Chordata > Mammalia > Artiodactyla > Physeteridae > Kogia > Kogia breviceps. Next base: position 62,732,374 of record NC_081313.1, on the reverse strand, counting down.
TTGATGAGTTAATCTAAAAAGTCAGTTAATGTAAAGACTTTTTTTTAAAAAAAGATTCTTTTACATTTATAAATTAAAATTCAATAATATTATGTTTCATTTGTTCACCAGTATTTTAATTTAAAGCTGAAGGCTTTTCTTTGATTATTAATCTTTCTTACATAAATCATGCCAGTAATTGATCATCTGCAATTTCCTGAGTTTTTTTTCTTTAAGTAGAGCTAATCCTTGACACCCCATCCTCCTTCTATGGCACATACACCTGTGAATAGGCTGGTGACACCACCCTGAAGGCCTGGCCTGGAGTGAGGGCCAACATCATTTCTTTTCCTTGTGATTCAAGATATTTCTGGAGCTTCTTGCTTTTTGCAGGAGGGCTTTCTTGCCACTTCATAAATGAGTAGAGAGAATTCTTAAGCACTTTCTGAATCTTACATCATTGCTCAGGTTCTTTTTTTATAGTGTGGTCACATGTGTTAGTTTTGGCTTCCTTGATACTCTGTCACATTTTAATATGCAAACTTTTTTTTCAATTTGACTGTTATTTTTCTTTTTCAGATTATTTGCTTTGGTGTGGGGTGTGAGGGAAATTTCCCAGAAACAGTGAGATGTGAGTTTTATTTTCTCAAAATAAGATGGAGAGGTGATAGAAGTTGATTAAATCTCAGTTTTTATTTATATTTTACACTTTTTATTTTTTTATCAACTGTGATCAAAGAATATATTATTTGATAATTTTTTCCTTAAACATTTACCATAGAAGTGGCTAGCCATATTAGTTTAGGAATCTGTTTCTAAAGAGGAATTATCCTACTTTCTCAAAATTTTGTAGTCTAACAGATATACCTCCATGCTTTTTATTTAATGTTTGATTTAAAGATATAAAATGTAGGTTTTATGAAAGTTAGGGTTTTTAAGGAATAACTAAAGTGGAATGTTAAGGAAATTACACAAAATTTAAACTAAAAAACAACTAGATGTTTGGAATATGTTAAATAAAACAAGTTTCACAGTGCTATTTTTAGCATATGTAAAATTTCTAGAAGGTTTCACACAACACTTGGCTACCTGTGCGGCTACCTAGTTGGAGTAGTTACAAGGCAAAGGAGTTTCATTTCCCTTATGTACTGTTGGAACTATTTCTTGTTCTCTTGAGCAAATGTTAATTTTTTTTAAACATCCTTAAAAATGAAACATGCTTTGGGCTTTTGTTTTCATCTTAGGTATAGTGTCTAGGGTAATTTCAATATGCTTTTTGTTAAATATAGCTAATATTCGAGCTTTCAGAAGAAAAGCTTGCCCTGTTGAGATGCTGGAATTGTTGCAACCTCTATCCCTTTCTTTCTTCTCTCCTTAGCTTGTCTCTGAGAAGAGTCTACTTCAGTAGCGTCAACAGTTTTAGCCTCCCCAACAACCATGCCTCGTAATCTTTCTTATTTCACCCCAGAAATCACACTACTGCTCCTCTGACTCTTTCTTTTAATCCTAATCTACTTTTGGCCCTCACACTCTTATCAACCAAATCTAACAAATCCTTAGTTGCTAATACTGGTTATGCCCTTTCAGGTTAACAAGGTAATTTTTTCTGTTATCATTTCCACTGAATTAGGTCTTGGCCAACTTACTGTTTAGTTGATTGGGCAGTCAACCTTGATTATTTTAGTTTGGCCTTTCTTGGAGAAAAATCTTCCTGATTTATTGAAACCACATATGAATACCTCATGGTCTCTTACTGGCTGCTTAAACTTTTTCAGGCTAATTGACATGGTCCATAATTGATCTAGAGATAGTCATTTTGGATACTATTCCCTCAGTAGGATTTGACTTTGTTGTAAAACAAAATTTCATGTTTTCACAGTATACTACAAACTATTCATACACTGACTATCAGTTAATAGAAACAGTAGATTCAGAGGAAAGATTTTAAAAGAATGAAATTAAAGGTCAAACTAGAGTTTCCATTAATAATTGAAAAATAGTTAAGTGAAGATGTGGAATCAAGAAAGTAGTCTTTTGATCTTTGATAGCTTGTATAATTTATAGCACTATGGTACTATTAGTTAAAATATTTAAATGTAAAATAAAACACATACAGCAATATAAAACCAGAAGCCCCAGAAAAGGAAGTTGGTTTCACCACATTAATATCAATATTTTCCATATTTCTTTCTAGTGCTTCTTCACGTGCAATAATTTTTATGTAAAGTATATAAATTACCATAATCTAGATATCTCCTTATATTGTCCTCTTTTTTCTAGTCATAAGCATTTTCCTATATTACACATATTCTTCTTATTTTTATTTGAGGAAATCTTATATTCTTTCAAGTTGACGAATTATGACTATCCCCAACTACTCCCCTATTGGACACTGATGTTTTATTGTGAAGTTTTATTGGTCAGAGATTGCAAGGGGTCTGTCAAGCTGCTCTTTAACAATCTGGTGCTAGGACCTCCCCTGGTTACTAGGGTTATCAAATGACCCCTCATTCTGACTTCTAATATCAAATTTAGATAATCTGATGATGGCAGTCATAAGAGTAGGTGTCAGAGTGACCTTTGTTTTAAATCCCATCTATTTTCCAGTGGGATAAACTAAATTTACCTTGATAGAAATAAGACAGGAAATATTGCAAAGAGAAATAATTTCATTATGAGTAGCAGGCAAGAAAAGCTGAAATACATTATATATAATATGTTATAGAAATATTTCCAATTACTTTTCTAATTGACTCTTGGAATTGAAAGCTATGGCAGATCAAAAAAATTGACTTGTTGAAGATTTCGTTCCCTTTCTCTTCCTACCCTCCCAAATAAAAAAAAAAATCTTTTTGCATTTTTGTCCCATCTTCTTTTTCTTCTCAAGTAATTATTTGAATATCTTATTTTAACCAATTAATTGCCTATATAACCTAAAAGATTTTCAGTTCTTTGAAACTACATTTCTAAATTGTGTTGTTTACATTTTTTAATTGTATTGTTTCAGTTAGTTTTCTTGTGCATTGCTTTGCTTTAAAATTTTTTCTCCTTCAAATTTCATTTTTATGTCTTTGACTCCAATTTCAATTGAAATATAACTATATTTCATAAGTAAGCATACACCAGAGTCAGTTTTAACTTTTAGATGATCTTGTGTATTTTAACAAAAGTGTAACACTTTTTTATCCCCACTCCCTTTTTTTTTTTTTTTTAAAGGAATCAGCAGGAGGGGATCTTCAGTCTCCTTTAACACCAGAAAGTATCAATGGGACAGATGATGAAAGAACACCTGATGTGACCCAGAACTCAGAGCCAAGGCCTGAACCAACTCAGAATGCATTGCCATTTTCACATAGGTACAGATTCAATTCAACCATCATGATTAAGTAAAATGTGTAGAAACTTACTTGGTTTCAGATAAATCTTGCAAAGTTACAACGCTGAGTGAAAATTCCAGGTCAGACTTTTTTTTTAACTGTTAACCTCAGAAAAGTTTTAATAATTTATAGTTGCCTAGATGGACTGGAGTGGACATTTCCATTATCTTTGTAGAAAAAGGGCTACTGAGCTAATTATAGTACAAATTGTTTTTCAGTGAAACAACATATTATTGCCAATCTCTTCTACTTATTTCTTAACCCAGCCCCTAAAAGGCTCTCTTTGTTCACCTGGTTTCCATTTTCATGTATGTTCTTGAGGGTTATAAAATTTTTTTTAATCGGTTTCCTATTCTGAAATTAAGCTTTGCCAGTCTTAGAGGTGATCTCACTGTATTATTTCAAAGAAGAAGACAAGTTATTGGTGTAACTTCTAGCATGGACCTGTTAATGTCAGGTTCATTTTTGCACACCAACTAACAGGAGATAAATCTTCACATGCTTCTGAATTTTAAAGAATTTGATACTTTAAAAAGATGCAATTTATCCTAAATATGTTCAAAACCAGTTACATTAATTATTGGCCATATTGTGGTATTTTTAGGATGTAAGGAGATCTATGAAAATGTAAACAAATACCTCTCAGTCATTGTCTTAAAGTTAATATTTATCCTTCTTTGGAAACTTTTGACCTAGATAATTTTAATTAAAATTCAGAAAAAAGTTTTCCTTTGTTGTGCATCTCTTTGGACCGTTCAAAAAGATCAGATTCTTTAGCATATTCAGAAGAATTGTGAAGTGAGATATTCCAAACTCTCTTTTTCATGAGAATTTTAATTTTGATTTTATTGGTTGAATATTAGGGGCACAGGACTAAACTTATTAGAGACTAACATTGAGAGACCTCATAGTCAGGCTGAGGAAGAAGAAGGAATTTGTTAAGATTTTTTAAGGAATGAATGGGGAAAAACTCTTTGACTATGAGGCTATTCTAATTTGTTCCTAAAAATGCTAATAATTTTGCATAAAGGAGTTAGGCATATTTTAGAATTTTCATAGAGGTAATGCTTTAACTATTGCAGTATAAGTGTATTCTCTTTTCTATAGATAAAAAATGACTGAACACGTGAACATTTTTGGTTCTTCCAATCTGAAGACCATATGTTTACAATGATTTGTAAACCATACTGGTTTTAAAATACGCAATTACCACTAAAGAGCAATGTGATTCATTCACAGTTTTAAAAATATTTGTGTTGAGGGAAGCAAAAATTTATTTCCTATTATATTTAACACATCCAATTAAGAAATAGATGTAACTACACTGAACATAGTTATGAACTTGATTTCTTTAGCTAACACTTAAATGAGACATGTGGATTGGATACTGTAGCATTATGAAATAAGAACTTTTGTATTTTTCATTTGTAAAAGCTATTTCTAGTTTACTTTATGCACCTAAAATTTTCTGAGTGTTTATTATTTTGCTAATCCTTAGTGTTTGGAGTTATTAACTGTGACTGGTCATCTATTGATTTTCTCTGTTTTGGGGAGTCAAATAGGAGTTTACTTTCTTTGATGTGAAGGTACAGCTTCTTTGACTACTGGAATATATAGATTAGCCAAAGAGATATTTGAGTTCTGAAAATGAAATTTAATAGGTCAATTTAAGCTTTTAATTACGTTAAAGGCATTATATACTCTTAACAGTTTTCTTATTATTTAAAAAACACTTTAGCATAGGATTTTAGAAAACTTATTCTATGAACTTGTTTTTACATCAATCAGTATCAATGAATATTCGCCTAGTTAGTTGATTGAAATTAAGATTTCTACCTGAGATAGAAAATTGAGTATTTTACAGCTAATGTTAGAACCTCAAAATAACAGAGGGGACCTCAGAGATGGTGTAATCTAGGATTTTTCAAACCATAGTGGTTTGAAATCAACTTAGGTTATTCATGGCATTCTGAAAAAATGAAATATATAATGAAATAAGAAACACCAGGAGAAAACCCACATTAAGAGATGAAATTGTGTTTCAGTAACATACATATTTAAGTGTGGGCTGGATTATAGGGTAAAACATCAAAGTTTGAAAGCATGGGCCTTTGACACATCCCAGAAGTTAGGTGATTTGTCCTAGGTCATACAGTTCATTAGTAACAGCTTTAGAACCACAGCTCAGCTCTTTTGACCCTACTATGTACTGCCAGTTAGTTAATAGTGCATTTTAGTCTAATCCGCAAAACAAGCACATTGTTGTGTCAGGAAGTTAATAACTGTTTCTGTTTTGGGAGAACTATATAGAAATAAGATCAGTGTTTCATTAATGAGAGACACAAAGAATATTAAAATAATTTCTATTCAAATCTGAAACTCACAAATGTTTAAACTTGATACACTATCCTTTTTTCCCATGGCAGAGAACATTTAAAATCTATGTTTTTAAGGCTTACTTATACTATTTATTTTTATCTTTCTTCCTTAGTACTTATTTCAACAGAAAAGAATGAATAGGAAAAAAGATACTTTGCCAACATTCCTCTGTTCTGGTTGATACCATTTTATTGCTAAATTAGGAGCAAAATCACTAGAATATCTGTGTGGTTTTTGTTTTTTCTTTTAAAGATGGAAGGATATAGGGAACAATGATCTAGTCAGTCAAGTTGATTGAGTTGATTGTAGTAATAGCTACTTAGCAAGCCAGCTTGTGTTCTTCTTAAAATTTAAATTTTATACCTAAATCTTATTAATTCATTAATTAACATACCAAAAGAAAACCCTGATTTTCATTTGGTCCTGAAAATCTAGTAATGTGTTTATAGTTTATTTACTCTCTGTAAACTTTATTTATTTTTTAAGAAGTATTACTTAACTTTAAAGAGAAAAGAATATTTTTTTGTTAGTCTTTAAAAACACATATTTTCAAGTATATTTGAAAGGGATAATACTATAGTGAACTCCCATGAGCATATCTCCCAGCTTCAACATTTAGGAAAAAATGGCCAGGCTTGTTTCGTTTCTAATCCTACCCACTCTTCCACGTTTGTATTATTTTTAAAGCAAATTCCAGACATATAATTTCATCCACAAATACTTTTTTAAAATTACTTTTGAACTTTTAAAAAACTTATTTACTAAGCTAGTACAACTTTTTATATTCCATCTAACTCAACTGGCATTATAGAGTTACCTTTATTTACTCTTTTCTTTGTTTTTTAAAAATTTACACTGCTGAACTAAATTTTAAAATGTGTGGCCTGCTCAATGCTTAGTCAAGTGCTATATAGTACTGTGTTGTGTCCTTGTTATAAACTGTGCAAAAACATTCTCATTGAATAAGTTTAGATAAATTAACACTTTTTTTAGTATATTTATTTGAATGCTTTTAAAAGTCTAGAGATGTGTAAAATAGGAAGATTATGAGGATGAAAATGTTTACTAATTTCTTTGGGGAAATGGTAATAAATTTTATCTAAATTGCTATTTTTTCTTAAAAAATATTTTTGTAACCTAAATGATAATATCATTTTGGGACTGAACAGGTGTACACTCTGACCCACTGAAGTGTTCAGGGCATCCTTTGAGACTGTAGTCTTAGATTAGCTATATGGTTGACCCTTGAACAACACAGGTTTGAACTGCGAGGGTCCACTCATGAGTGGATTTCTTTCAATAGTAAATATTACGGTATTACAGAATCCGCACTTGGTTGAATCCTTGGATGTGGAAACACAGATACAGAGGACTGCCTGTAAAGTTATGCATGGCTTTTTGTCTGCACGGAGGGTTGGCATCCCTAACTCCCTGCGTTGTTCAAGGGTCATCTGTATACTAAATAAAATAATTACTATATGCTTGATAGTATTTATATACATATGGAGGAAAGTTTTGTGCTCTCATTCAAGGAGGGATTTGCTTCATAGCATCAGCTGTCTGGAATTTACTTGTTATTTCTTAATAAATTCTAGGATTTTTTTAAAAAGATTTAAAACTATCTAAAATTCTCTTGGAAATAGTTAATTTTATAGTTTCCCAGTGCTGTTAGAATGTAATACTGAAATGTAATACTGAAAACTGAAACTTTTTATTTTGTTCATTGTGAATTTATGATCCTCAGATATATAGTGATATATTGATAAATAACTGCTGTTATCCTATTTTTGAGAGTTGAAAGCAGATATGTGTATACAGCAGTAGTTCGTGAAGCTATTTTTGTACTGATAAATTTTCAAAAGTTTGATTATCTTAATAGAAAATAGGCTGTTTTGAGCACCAATTATATTTAAATTCTTCTAATGTTTAGATAATGCATTCTATGGTGCTAGAATTTATGCATTTTGGGGGTTCTGCATGTATCTTTTACTCTGTTAAAGAGATATTTTTTTCTGCCACTTCGTGTGTTTCCAACAGATATTCATTAAAGGATATGTGCAGAATCATCACTCCTTAGTATGTTGATTTTGCTTTAAATCAGTATAACTACAATTTTACCATAATCTGGATGGGTTTATTCCATTTGTATTTAATAGATTAATATCTTCGTTTATTATCAGAGTTTCCAAAAGCTACTACTTTAAAACTGTGATTAGGGATTTTTGTAATCTCAAAAACTAAATTTCATTGGAAAATATACACACCATTTTAGTTATATGTTAAAAAAACAAGCAGTATTTTATCTTGAATCAAATATATTTTGTACATGCTTTGAAGATGATACAAACAGGAAAAAACTGAATGACTATTAAGAGCTCTGGGGTACTGTATTCTCCACAGCTGTGCCATTTGTCTCTCTTTTTTATGGATAGTAAGCAAAACTTCTAAGATTATAGTTATGAAGTAAAATAGAAATAATTTCTGTGGATAACTCTTGTTTGAATAAAACTGTGTATAAAGCTGGGGGTTGATTTCACAAGAAGTGCCTTATCATTGATAAAATTGCAGATGAAAAATTTAACTTGTAGGATTCCCCGTATTATTAGTTACAATTGACTTGAATATTGTTATTCCTCTACCATCGAACCTCAAAATTAGAATTAGTTTTTAAAAATTAATTTGAAGTCCAAGACAATTTTTGAGAGATCGCAACTAAACAATTTGGAGATGTCAGAATTTCCTGTACCATAATTGTGAACAGATAGCATTTTGTAAGAGATGCTGTGGTAATTTGGCAGTATATATAGGTCTGCATTTTCTGGGAATTAAGAAGCAATTTAGACTCCACAGGGGACATGACATTGAATGTATTAAGTCTTTAAGGCTGCTACAAGATTATCACAGTTTTCAGCCATGCTCAGACAGTGGTGCTTTGTGTAGGTTGTTCAACTGTGTTGTGCCAGCCGACAGGAGGAAAGGCCAGACTCACAGAAGGGTGTTCATTTAGAAGAAAGCAACACTAATGATCCACACAACTTCTTGAATTTGTGTTTTATCGCAGAAAGCCTTATCAGTTCAGTAATTCCAGTTAATCTACCAAGATAATGTAATTATGTTTAATTTTGTAAGGTATACAACAGCGCTCTCCTATTTTGGTGTCAGTTTTTCAATAAAGTTTTGACTATGGGCAAAAAAAAAAAAAAAAAAGAAGCAATTTATGTATTTTTGAATAAGACACAATAAAAAATACAGTTTAGTGACCAAGACTGTTTATTAGGTTTTTACATATGTATACTTAATTTCCTATCTTAAGTTTTTAAGAACTAATTTTTATTCTATTTTAATGTCTTCTAAAAGATTTTGAAGAAAATATGAAAATGTGCTAATGCATTTTGTTGGGAATTATCACTTAATATGGATTATTTGCAAGAAGAAAAATACTATTCGTATGAGATAAGGACATTACTAACCCACCTTCAATAGGGATCGGTCCCTTGGCCTTCTTCTCTGCCTTACCATTGTAATTAATGGGAAGAATTTTCACCAGTCCATCCCTAGTGATTGTTAGTTTCTATTTTCAGGATGATTGGTTTGAAGTGAGAGGTGTGATCATTCACAGTGGAACAGATTGATCTTAGGTTAGTTATGACCTTTTTCCCATGGAGGGCTTCTAAAAATTCTTTTTTCCTTCCATTTCTGTTCTTAGAAGACCATATTGGGGCTTCCATTGGAAGGGAGGTGTGTGATAACAGTTCTGCTCTAGGACTTAGGGAAAAATACTCTTCCTTTGGATTTGGCTTTCTATCTTTCCTCTTACTAGAATAGTAAGGGACAAGATGAAGTAGTGAATGTAGGCAGAGGCCAAGCAAGTCACATAAATGTGTGAAGTTTGTGATGTATATGATGGTATGGAATTGTGAGGTCTGTGGTAAGGTGGAATGTACACGGTTCATCTGGAGATACTAAAGTCTTTAAAAAATAAGGCCAAACAGAGAAATGAGGATTAGATGACCCATCTGATTTCTAGCTTAGACTTTCAAAAGAAATCTTTGTGATTTACATATGGTTTAGCCCAAGGTAAGGATTTTAAGCAAATTCCCAGCTAGTAATATCCATTGGCATGATGCCTTATTAAATTCTTGGTGGTATTTTGGAGGATATGATTTGCAGATTTGGAATCCTGGATATTTGCTCTTTGGTGACATATTACTCTGATAGGTGTTATTACTACTCTCAAACACAAAAATCTGACCATGTCACTTTTCTCATTAAAATATTTCAGTGGCATGATGTATGTAGACCAATCCACGGTCATCAGATGAGGCTTCCCCAGCCTCATCACTTTGTGATTCTGTGGTAGTTACTTGCATTTGCTTGTAAACACTTACAACCAAGCAACCATCTGCAAGTCTTTGCTCCCTCGTTTTTGCAGCGTTCTCCCTTCTCTTTAGAGTGGCTGCATACACACACACACACACACACACTCCATACTTCCTTGCACCCCACCTCTGCCTCTAACTTGATCACCAACTGGTGAACCCTGTTATATCCTCATAAGGTCCAGCAGCATCTCCTCCAGTAAGCTCTCTTTCATGTCCTCAGACTGAATTATGTCTCCTCTATTAAATCCCTTTTGCCTCTAAACTGACATATACAGGTTAACATTAGCTTTTCAGTCTCTCCTGGAACAAGGATTGTGCTTTATTCATTTGTATCACTGGTGCTTAGTACAGTAGACATTCATTAAACATACGAAGGAAACAATTTCCCTCACAGAAATTGAGTATATGCTTTGAATGCCGTTGGTACGGTGCTTCAGTCAGCTAAAGTTACACCTACAGTTTCATAAGACCTTGAAGTTAAAATGTAAAACTAGTTATATTCTTTGAAAAGCAGTCACTCTTGTCAAACTTAAGATGAGTTTAACTGACTTAGTCTAATTTTCTTCAAAATTTCGTAGTTTGTGTAAAGAAATGTTAAAGATAGTGTTATTAATAAACAGTGTTATTAAATACCTAGTAATGTGAAAGATACTAAAATGTGCTTTTTCAATGTAGTATAATCATTTTTCATCCCTTTCTTGACAATTTTTCTTATTTCAAAGGCAGTGCAGAGTAATTCAATGATGTATTTTCTGTGAAATTAGGCAGTATTTATATTCTGTGTTTTAAAAACCAGTTAGAAGCAAACTGTGTTTTTAAAAATACCATCTCTTATAAAGTTCAGCACACATACTTACTCTTTGACTCAAAGAAGTGAATTTAGGGACTACGGATTTTTTTAAATTGAGAATTGTACTATGTACATTTGGCAAAAGTAAAGATGGAGACCAACTCTTGCTTTGTGGGATAACACATTTCACAAGGAGATAAGCTGACAGGTAATTCACTGAAACGTATTGAAAGTAGTCCTGTTCCAGGGACTATCTTCCTTGTAGAGTATGTAAAATGTGAATACAACTAAACCATTGAAATACGTGTAAATTTTACTTTTATTTGTTTATCAGTTTGCCATTTTCCTTTAACAGTTTAGATTAACCGTATATTCATTGTAGATAAAATAGTTAATCTTTTTGACTCTGGCCTAAATTGAAGTCTAAATGTTGATATTAGAACTTTGGAGATAGAAGGAACCTCCACTATTAGTAGTCCAGCTACTTCATTTCACAGAAATGGAAGCAAGTCCAGGGAAGAGGTATTCAGCATCACTATTTGCTGATGGCTAGGTAAGACCAGAAAGGACTCCAGAGTCAGTGGTCATTAGGGTCCACCCTGATTGTGGCAGCTCTCCTTCTACTAAACTCCAAGAGGGTTTGTTTTCTGTATGACCTTTATGCTACTCGACGTCTCCGTTTTTAATCATTGTTAAACGCATATTTAATACAAATTGCCAAATTTCCCTGCTAGAGTCTTAGCTTCTGGCTAAGCCTTGTTGAGTAGTATTGGTACAATATTAGAATTATATTGGTTATATTGGTACCAGTATTTCTTGGAAGCCCATATTGTTTCTAGTCATTTAGGCATGTAAGAGATAAGGAATAAATGTGTTGCATTAAAAAAAATATATATGCTCTTGCTGTTACTGAGATGACAGAAAGGGGTAAATAAATTGGTGCAACTTGATCGTTAGCATCAAAAACATACCATATGCTAGGCAGGGCTAAAAAAGATACTGATATAAAGAATAATTAGTTTACCTTTTTAATTCGAATGGGGTCTACTTAACTATTAATATTCCCATTAATATTGTTAATAACAGTTTTATTGAGATATGATTCACATACTAGACAATTCACCTGTTCAAAGTGTATAATTCAGTGATATTTGGTACAACCAAAATTGTACAACAGAGTTTCTGCAACCATCACTACAGTCAATTTTAGAACACTTTCATTACCTCCCCCCAAAGCCTGTACAAGTTAGCAGTCACTTCCCTATTTCCCTTCACACACTTCCTGCCTCCCCCAGTCCTAGGCAACCCACTAATCTACTTTCTGTCTCTGTAGATTTGTCTGTTTTGGACATTGTGTATAAATGGAATCACATAATATGTGGTCTTTTACGACTGGTTTCTTTTACTTAGGATATATTTTCAAGTTTTATCCATGTTGTAGAATGTGTCAATACTTCATTTCCTTTTATTGCTGAATAATATTATATTAACCCACTCATCAGTTGATAAACATTTGGATTGTTTCCACTTTCTGGAATTTCCACTATTGTGATGAATAATGCTGCTGTGAGCATTTATGTTCGAGTTTTTGTGCGGACACATGTTTTCAATTCTCCACGTATATACCTAGTAGTGGAATTGCTAGGTCATATGGTAATTCTATGCTTAACCTTTGGGAGGAACTGCCAGACTGTTTTGCAAAGCAGCTGCACCATTTTAAATTCCCACCAGTGGTATATAAGTGTTCCAGTTTCTCCACATCATCATCAACACGTTATTATCTCTTTTTTATTATAGCCATCTTCATAGGTGTGATGTGGTATCTCATTGTGGTTTTGATTTGTATTTCCTTGATGGCTAATGTTGACCATCTTTTCATTTACTTATTGTCCACTTGCATATCTTCTTTGGAGAAGTGGCTACTCAGATCCTTTGCCCTTTTTTTTGTGTGTGTGTGGGGGGGTGGTACACGGTCCTCTCACTGTTGTGGCCTCTCCCGTTGTGGAGCACAGGCTCCGGACGCGCAGGCTCAGCGGCCATGGCTCACAGGCCTAGCCACTCCGCGGCATGTGGGATCCTCCCGGACCGGGGCACGAGCCCGTGTCCCCTGCATCGGCAGGCGCACTCGCAACCACTGCGCCACCAGGGAAGCCCCTTTGCCCATTTTTAATTGGGTTGTTTGTCTCTTTGTTGTTGAGTTGTAATTACTTATATATTCTAGATGTTAACTCCTTATCGGATCAATGATTTGCAGATATTTTCTCCAATTCTGTGGGTTGTCTTTTTCACTGTCTTGATGGTGTTCTTTGCAATACAAAAGCTGTTAATTTTAATTAAGTCCCATTTATCTTTTTATTTTCTTTTGTTGCTTGTGCTTTTGGTGTCATATTTAAGAAACAATTGCCTAATCCATGGGCACAAAGATTTACACCTGTTTTCCTTGAGAGTTCTGTGATTTTAGCTCTTATGTTTAGATCTGGCCAATTTTGAGAATTTTTGTATATGATGTAGGATAGAGACCCAACTTTATTCTTTTGCATGTGGATATCCAGTTATCCCAGCATCATTTGTTGAAAAGACTGTTCTTTTCCTATTGAATTCTCTTGGCATCCTTGTCAAAAATCAGTTGACCATAAATGTTTATATTTGAACTCTCAGTTCTATCCCACTGATCTATCCTCATGCCATTCTTCATTATTGTAGCTTTGTAGTAAGTTTTGAAATTGGGGATGTGAGTTCTCCAATTTTATCCTTCCTTTTTTAAGATTTAAGATTATTCTGACTGTTCTGAGTCCCTAGGATTTCCATGTGATTTTTGGATCAGCTTGTGAATATCTGTGAAGAAATCAGTTGAGATTCTGATAGGAACTCCATTGAATCTGTAGAAAAATTTGGATGGCCATCTTAATAATGTTAAGTCTGTCAATTCATGAACATGTGATGTTTTCCCACTTAGCTCTTCAATTTCTTTCAACAGTGTTGTTTAGTCTTCAGAGTATAAGTTTTGCACTTCTTTTGTTAAATTTATTCCTAAGCATTCTTTTTGATGCTGTTATTAGTGGAATTGTTTCTTAATCTTATTTTCTAATTGTCATGCTGTATCTAGAAATACAGTTGCTTTTGTATAGTGATATTGTGGCCTATAAACTTGCTAAACTCATTAGTCTTAATAGTTTTTTCGTAGCTTCCTTAAGATTTTCTATATACAAAATCATGTCATCCGCAAATAGAGATAATTTTACTTCTTCCTTTTCATTCTTGATGTCTTCTATTTCATTTCCTTATCTAATTGCCCTGTCTAAAACCTTCAGTACAATCCTGAATAGAAGTGACAAGAGTGGACATCTCCTTCTTGTTCCTGATCTTAGGGGGAAAGTTTTCAGTCTTTCATCGTTAGGTATGCTATCAGTTTTGGCTTTTTGTAGATGCTCCTTATGATGTTGAGGAAGTTCCCCAATATTCCTAGTTTTTTAGTGTTTTTTCCATTAATATTTATTCTGATTGGTTAATGATTACCTGCCCTCAATTGGTAGCGTTAGGAAACTATGCTTTGACAAATGTAGCCATATGCTTTCCTTACATGGAATTGTTCTTAAAAGGTAATTTTTAAAAATTTTTTTATTGGAGTATAGTTGATTTACAATGTTGTGTTAGTTTCTGCTGTACAGCAAAGTGAGTCAGTTATACATATACATGTATCCAATCTTTTTTAGATTCCATTCCCATATAGGTCATTACAGAGTAACGAATAGAGTTCCCTGTGCTATACAATAGGTTCTTATTAGTTATCTATTTTATATACAGTAGTGTGTATATGTCCATCCCAATCTCCCAATTTATCCCTCCCCCGCTTCACCCCTTGGTAACCGTAAGTTTGTTTTCTACATCTGTGACTCAGTTTCTGTTTTGTAAATAGGTTCATTTGTACCATTTTTGATAGTTTAAAGAAAAAAAAAGAACTCAATTTGAGGGGAAGAAATTTCCTTTTAAAACTGTCATTAATTTTTAAAAGCTCATCACTAGGCTTCAGTTTTCCTATCTAAAAATATGAAACCTTCCAGTTTTCTAGCTTTTTATCTCCAGAATATGTGAAGCAGCTTTTATAGACAGTGGGAATGGTGGTACATTTACTTCTTATCTGACTTTATAAGTGATATAGTTGACTTTTTTCTTCATATTTTTTAATTAAGAGAAAACAACTGATTAAAATGTCCTTATTTTTAAGAAGAGAAAGAATGTAAATAGTCTTTTTAAAATGATACTGGGGCTTCCCTGGTGACGCAGTGGTTGAGAGTCCTCCTGCTGATGCAGGGGACACGGGTTCGTGCCTCGGTCCGGGAGGATCCCACATGCCGCGGAGCGGCTGGGCCCATGAGCCATGGCCGCTGAGCCTGCGCGTCTGGAGCCCGTGCTCCGCAACCGGAGAGGCCACAGCAGTGAGAGGCCCGCGTACCACAAAAAAAATAAAAAATAAAATAAATAAAATAAAATAAAATAAAATGATACTGGATAAATCATAGCATTATTTCAATAAATATAAAGCATGTCCCGGGCTTCCCTGGTGCCGCAGTGGTTGAGAGTCTGCCTGCCGTTGCAGGGGACGTGGATTCGCGCCCCGGTCCGGGAAGATCCCACGTGCCGCTGAGCGGCTGGGCCCATGAGCCATGGCCGCTGAGCCTGCGTGTCCGGAGCCTGTGCTCCGCAACGGGAGAGGTCACAACAGTGAGAGGCCCAGGTACCGGGAAAAAAAAAAAAAAAAAAGCATGTCCTTATTAAATATGAATAGAAATACACATATTAAGTTATTCATTGCAAATAACTCTGATTTCTAGTGTAAATATTACTCTTGAAAAGACGAATCCTGCATTTTTTCCCTATTGCATTATAGAAATGTTAGCTAATGATTATTTTAAATGATCAGTTACATGATCAGTACTTGTTTTACGCCAATAGTGTTCTACCTAGTTTACCATGAAGGAGTTGTGTTTCTGGATGCATATAGTCTAAGAGTTTTCAGCATAGTTGTACATTAACCTTTAAGCAACATAAGCATGTTATAATCATGCCGCAGGACATTTCAAAGCCTGCCTTTGCATACAAAGTAGAAAATTAAGTCACTAGGTAAATTTAGTCAGATTTTTTTAGTGTCATTTTCCAGGGGAACCAAAGGGTTTTTTTGTTTGTTTTTTTTTTTTGATATGCGGGCCTCTCACTGCCGCGGCCTCCCCCGTCGCGAAGCGCAGGCCCAGCGGCCACAGCCCACGGGCCCAGCCGCTCCGCGGCACGTGGGATCCTCCCGGACCGGGGCACGAACCCGCGCCCCCCGCATCGGCAGGCGGACTCCCAAACACTGCGCCACCAGGGAAGCCCGGGTTTTTTAATTAATTTAAAATTTTTAACAAGAAAATTTCTCCATGATTCTTTTTTTTTTTTTTTTTTTTTTGTGGTACGCGGGCCTCTCCCGTTGTGGAGCACAGGCTCCGGATGCGCAGGCTCAGCGGCCATGGCTCACGGGCCTAGCCACTCCGCGGCATGTGGGATCTTCCCGGACCGGGGCACGAACCCATGTCCCCTGCATCGGCAGGTGGACTCTCAACCACTGCGCCACCAGGGAAGCCTTCTCCATGATTCTTAATATGAAACCTTAGACACAGTTATATAGAGAGATTTCCTTCATAGCTGCTTTGACGTCTATAACATGAGGTTTATGGAAAAGCATGTTAGCAAAAGTGACTTCAGAAAGTATATATGATCCTTTGGGTTAATAGTTTTTTGTAATTGGATCATTTTAGTGTATGCTTTACTCACAAGCTAACTTATTATTAAAAAGACGACCTGAAGCCTTTCTGGCTCTATGAAATAATAGATTTTTTTTTTTTCTCTAGAGGTATAGAGAATGAATATTAGTAATTTGTTAAATTACAGGAAGAAACACATCATCGGGTATTATCTGAGTGCACAAACACTGCTATTGATAGTAGCCATACCTTTTCAACTTCTTTTAAAAGGTGTAGCTAAGCCATTCTGTCATTATTACATATTGTCAGGAAGTCCTAGTTTCCATAGCAAAGGAGATGTACTTTATCTTACAAGTCTCACAATCCCCGGGACCTACTAGGTGTCAAACCCTTAACTAGTACTAGACATATGTAACATTTTGGTTTTTTGGAGAGAAATAGGTATCTTGGGCAGAAACAATAAAGAAGAAAAATCACATACCTAAGTGAACTCATTTCCCTTTCCCCCACTTCCCACTTTAAGAAAAGTTTCTGTTTGAACATTTTTTCTTTTTATGGAAAAGCTGGACTCCGTACTTCCTTACATCCTTATACCTGCTGGATAGGGGTTTTTTTTGAAAGTCAGAAAAGATCAGTTCTCCAATTTGGATTTTTTTCCTACTGCGGAAACAACCAGTTTTCCTTGGTAGATGACTTCTGTGACCACCTCTAGTTTTGGAACGTAGTGGAGTCACCATTTCCATGGAAGAAGAGGATCTGCAGTTTATCCTAATTGAAAAGATGCAAATAGACCCTGACCAAGAGAGAGTAACTGACATGGAAGAAACATGACACTTTAAAAAGACCCAGTCATCACAGATTTAACTTTGAAGAGCCAAAAGAATTAGTACCTATAATGAAGATACTGAAATGTATCAGTTGCTCACCATGCCTAGATAGCATTTAAGATATCTCTGAGTAGCAGGAAAAAAAAAATGACTTGGCATGGCATCTTGTGTTTTGTTCCTTTGGCAAAATGCTATTATACTTACTACACTTAATTTTCAGAAGTCTTAAAAGCCCTTGATGGAGAAAATTTTCTGTTTCTTAAAAATCAAAATAGCTATTATTCCTGATAAAGATAGTGAAAAAAAATAAGCAACCTAATTTTCCTGGACTTCAAAGTAGAAGTGGTTCATAGATGCTGTTTCTATTAAGACTTTAATGTAGTTATTTTCCTACATGTAATCTGATACTCATTTCTTGGTCCATTTCTTTTGTTGTCATATGACAACACTTAACTCCCCACCTCACAGGGATGTTGTGAGGCAAGTTTTAAATGTTTCTAAGAAAAGTGTAGAATTTATAACTCTTGACTGTCTCTTTGTTGGTAGTTTCTGCAATCATAAGATTTTATTTTAAAATTTACAAGTGCTTTCCTATAGTTATAAATGGATATTAGGTGTATTAAAATGGAAGTAAGATAATGAAGTTGTATTTGATTTATCACTGAGCATCCTTGTAAATAATTTAACTGAATGAAATGTTGCATTGATTTTTTTTTTTCAACGAAGAGCTTTTATACAATTATAATTAAAGAAAAGCTAAAGTAAAAGTGTCTGGTTTCCCCTTTTATTTAGTTGAGATTTAATTACTCATATGTCTTAGAGAGATGAAAGGTAACCCAATTCATCAATTTCTAATGAATAGAAAATGAAAAATACAATGAAATAGATATAATTTAAGGGAAAAAGTTATAGAGAGGTGCCCAGAATTGGGGTTTTGAGTAAAACTCTGTGTTATTAATTAGATAGAGGTGAAATTTTAGTAACATTTTCATTAAAAATAGGATTAATATAGGAATAGAGATTTGATAAGCAATTGCTTCACATCACAGCAAAAAGGGTTATAAAGGAAATTTGCGTTAATAAGTAAAGGAAAAATGTTTAAATATTAGCTAAAATTCATGCATAGGAAAAACTTATTAGCCTGCAGAATTTGATTTCATTTATACAATTTCATTTTCATAACATATTTTAGAAACTAATTGTATAACATATTCTCTTCCACATAAATCAACCAGCCCAATTTTGCAAATCAAACTTAGATATAGTGTGTGAATTATCAGATAATGACTCCCAGAGTGAGGTTTTTAAATTGCTATCAAATGTCTACTTTCTGCTGCTTTGTTTTCACTGTGTATAGTATCAAAAGACAAATCAATTCAAAGTGAATCTTTGGAGTCAGCCTTATAATCTGGCATTTGTAAACAAAAAATTTAGAAAATCTTTTCTAAATTACCATATTATTTAAATGTGTGTTTTATAACTTATTCTGTATGCTTTAAAAATGGGAATGGACATAGTCCTGGGTTAAGTGTGTTAGTATCAAGAAAACATTTGAAACCAGAATACCATATTTTCTGAATGCCTCACTTTAAAAAAATTTAATGGCGTTAGATGAACTTTGCTTCATTTTACCAGAGAGCCTACTGCTCCCTGTGGTCATATATACCACAGAATTCACTCACTCATGTTGTTTACATTATTAGTTTCTTTAACTTGTATAGGGAGGTGACTGTTGAGGGGCCTTTCTTTGGCTAACTTGGTTTATCCCTCTTTTCAACATTTTATAATTTGCCCTCATTTAAGCACTTTATGCATATGTTCATATCAACTACCAATATGAATCATATACATTGGTTCATAGTGTATTCCTCTTTATCCAGTTTAATGCTGATATGTTTGAATACTGCAGGGAGAATAATATTTTGGAAATTCTAACCTCATAATAATGAGAAAAACACTGTGTAAACAGCTAGTTTGAGGATAATTATGAAATTATTGATAAATTTTATGTATAAGCATTAATAAAAATAAACTCCTTAAGAATAATTCTGGGGCTTCCCTGGTGGCGCAATGGTTGAGAATCCGCCTGCCGATGCCGGGGACACGAGTTCGTGCCCCGGTCTGGGAAAATCCCACATGCCTCGGAGCGGCTGAGCCCGTGAGCCATGGCCGCTGAGCCTGCGCGTCCGGAGCCTGTGCCCCGCAATGGGAGAGGCCACAACAGTGAGAGGCCCGCGTACCACAGAAAAAAAAAAAAAAAAAAAAAAAGAATAATTCTGAACCTGGTTTCTCTTGCCCATACTGATTTTTTTTAACATCAAAAACACTGAGAAGTTATTTTTTGATTTAAAAAAGTAGAGAGTGCTTTCTTTTCCCCTCAAATATGATAGCATCTAATATAGTATGTGTGTTCTTCTAACCAATCTATCATAGAAAGCAAATATTGAAGTTGGTGAACATGTGCTTCAGAAATAATGAAGAAATATAACCACATTAGTCTCTACCTTAATGTGGTATTCTTTTTCTGATGTTTAAAACTTAGAAGGGCTATCTTGTATCAGTGTCCATTTTATTATGGAACAGTTTATAAAATACATCCTGAGCCTGACATAATTCTAGAGAGAATAATTTCCTGGGAGGAAATGTGAATAATATAATGGTTTTGTGATTATTTTGTTGGTCTCTAAAAATAAAACATGTTATTACCATCATATACCTCTCAAAAATAAAAAGGTGAACTTGGGTTCTTCTGGCTATGCCACCAGTAGTATTCTTTCAGGCAAATTACTTAATCACTCTGAGCTGGTTTCCTCATCTATTAAGTAAAAGCAGAGGGGTGGGGGTGAGCAATGATTTATAAGGTCCTTTCTCTTGATTATCTTGAAGTGATCCTGCCTTTAATCCAGGAAATAAGATATCCTCTTGCAGTGTTCTGTGGCTGGGCATGAGGTTTAGTACTGACTTTATAATCATTAAGAACTTTGATATATTACTGTGCTACATAAAAAATTATACTACATAAGTCATATTAGCCATCTCTGTCTTTAAATAGAACATTAGGAAAAAGAAGTGTCTTATGCTTTTGCATTATGTGCACACATAGTTAAAATAATTTAAATTCCTTCCAGATGACACTGTGGATTCAAAATGTGTGATCCATCAGTTATTACTTTTCAATGATAATAATTTTCATTTAAAATTAGAGCGCTAGCACAGGAGATAGCATAGTATTGTAATGTCTGGGATTGGATTATTATAATGGGATGAATTTCTGAACTATAATACTACCTACTAACTACACTTATAGATTGAAATGCATAATGACAAGTAAATCTTCTACACTTGGGAATGGATTTTAGCAGTATCAAATCATAAACAGCAAACTGAAAGAAACTTGCTTTATGTAGTGGCTCACTTTGAAACATGGTATTAACCAATGGAAAATGGTGAGGTCAGATATGCTGTCCTTTGAGAAAGTAAGATGTAAAAATTTAATAAGTAATATATTGCTACAGCTGGAAATAATAGTGTAGGCATTTTAACACTTCAGGTAGTGTTGTTTGATGTCTCATCTGTGAATCATACCTCACAGTTTAATACAACTTCTAAACTAATTTGTAGAAAGCATTATGCCCAAAAAGGCGAGGGGAGAATAGTTCTTGCTTTTAATTCACTGAAGTTCAGTGATACCAATTGAGGGAAAAATCATCTTTGTGTTTCTTCTTCCTTTATTTTCTTCCTCAAGAGATCATCTTGTTTGTTTGTTTTTAAATTTTTATTGGAGTATAGTCAATTTACAATGTTTTGTTAGTTTCTGCTGTACAGCAAAGTGAATCAGTTATAAATATACATATATCCAGCCTTTTTTAGATTCTTTTCCCATATACATCATTACAGAGTATTGAGAAGAGTTCCCTTGTGCTATACAATAGGTTATTATTACTTATCCATTTTCACCTTATAATAGTTTATTTCAGTTCAGAACTCTGAATGCTAGGCTATGAGCACTATCCTTAGTGCTTCTAAAGATTAGGTGGTTTGTTGTGTATGGAAGTCTATTTATTAAAGGGCCTTAGATGAGTATATACATATACTTTTTACTTTTTTTATAGTTTTATCTCTACTCATTTTATTTTATCATTATCTCATGAGAAGAACAGATACAATTTCTTCATTTTCCAGGAAAAAAAAAATCTGAGGTGTAAGGAGGTTAGGGAATTTTTCTAAAATCTATAGATATCAGAATTAGGATTTGACTCTAACCCTCAGCTTCTCTGCCCCAGTCTTTTTCCAGTTTATCCTGAAGAAATTTTAAGCCCATGTGGAGACCAAAGTTGAAAAAGATGATAATTACCAAAATTCATTTGTTGTTTGGCACAATAGTTTTTAAATATGTGGTTGCAATTCACCAGTAAGTGGTAGGTCTGTAGGCATTTAATTCATTTGAGAATGTATTATATATTTTGGTGAAGTCAGCATGGTCATATTGATTTTAGAGTTATTTACATTGACAAATATTTTAATAGTTTATCGTGTGTGCTTGTATATGTGTACAGTCATAGTTTTTTTGGTTTTTTTTTGTTTGTTTGTTTTTTGCGGTACGCGGGCCTCTTACTTTTGTGGCCTCTCCCATTGGGGAGCACAGGCTCCGGACGCTCAGGCTCAGAGGCCATGGCTCACGGGCCCAGCCACTCCGCGGCATGTGGGATCTTCCCGGACCAGGGCACGAACCCGTGTCCCCTTCATCGGCAGGCGGACTCTCAACCACTGCGCCACCAGGGAAGCCCAGTTTTCTTGATTATATAGCTGCAAGCAAAGGAAAATCATTAGGGAATTTATATTAGTAAATTCTTAGATTTAGGTAATTTATATTAGTGTCATAGTAAACTTACACATTATACGCTTTCTTTGCTTTTTAGTCTATTGATCTAGTAATATAGTTAAGAATACAATCTGGGGGCTTTCCTGGTAGCGCAGTGGTTGCGAGTCCACCTGCCGATGCAGGGGACACGGGTTCGTGCCCCAGTCCGGGAAGATCCTACATGCCGCGGAGCAGCTGGGCCCGTGAGCCATGGCCACTGAGCCTGAGCGTCCGGAGCCTGTGCTCTGCAAAGGGAGAGGCCACAACAGTGAGAGGCCCGCGTACCACAAAACAAAACAAAACAAAACAAAAGGAATACAATCTGGGTGTTTATACTAAGTAGCTGGCTAATGTTTTTAATACTGCTTAGAGCTCACCTTTATGTTTCCAAAACCATCATGGCATGAACAAACATTTGGAACACTTGTCCTAAGAGTTCTCAGATTTGCATGTAAGGGTATGGCAACTTAATAGCATCTAGAGAGGGTCTCATAGCAAACGTCATTTCTTAGGAGCAGCAAGTTGAAACTTGCAAATAGCTTCAGAGGTATTCTACAAAATATGGTCATAGGCCCTGAATAGTTCAAAATTAGATTCTAAATTTTATTTGAAGGTAAAGAGGTTAAAAGTAGCTCTACTATAAACCAGTGATTCTAAAGATGTGTCCAGAGGTGAGGAGCACCTGGAAAGCACAGTTATCTTTGTGGAGTGTTTTTATATGTATATATCTATATATATACATATATATAATCACATGGATTAGAAATCATTTAGCTAACCCATTATATATGTAAAAATTACCATAAGCCACATGCAAAAGTGTGGTCAAAATAAACATGACCAGCTGTTTCTGGAAGTTATCCATGTATAGGTCCTTTTTAATACTCATTCATTCAAAATCATTTATTGAGCATGTCTGTGTGCCAGGACAAAGGGACTAAGATTGCCCTCAAGGAGCTTTGTGAGGCAGAACATATATTTGGTGGTGATGATGATGATGCAGAGGTAGTGATTCATGGAGTGCTCTGCAAGCCCCAAAAAGCCCCAGCTGTCTTCATAGCTGCTTTAACACTCTCTGATCTCATGCTTCCCTTTATACTCTTTTTGACATATTTGAGTGCCAGGTACTGTGAATACATCTGTGCACAAGGCAAACATCTCTATTCTCATGGTGTTTAAACTTAAGTGGGGGGAGCAAGAAAAAGAAATAAATGACTGTAGAATTACTGTTATGAAAAGTGTCATGTAAGAGGAGATCAAAGGGAGAGGGAGAGGGCAGGTAGTAGTCTGTCTAGATCACAAGAGGAGGCCTCCTTGAGGGGTCACTTATCAGTCATCTTCCAGAGAATAGAAACCACCTAGAAGACTGGGGGAGGAGCACTCCAGGCAGAAGCAGGGGTGCCTGCCTTCACCTTGAAGCCCTTGGGTGTTTAGTGCCCTTATCTGAGGTCTTGGTAGTGACAGTGGAAGGAATCTGTAGAGAAAAAGTGGGATGGAAGAAAAGAGAGGGTTTTTTCACTCTGCAGCCCTGAGAGCAAGGAAATAGGAAAAAATAAAGGTGTTTCTACTCCACAAGCTTGTAAACCATTTGAGAACAATAGCCATGATTATTTATCCTTAAATTCACATTGTCTGGTAGAGTGCTTGACACATAGTAGGTGTGCAAAAAACATTTGTTGACTCAAGTGACTGATTAATTGTTCCTTATGTATTAGAATTTTTTTCTACAATTAGGGTAAAAATTCCTTTGAGGACGAGAAAAATATCATATACATCTGTTTAGTGTTAAGTGGTAACAGTAAATGGAATCTAAAATAGGCTTGTCTTCCTTCTTGAATTTCTCTGTTCAGTTTTACAAAAATGCATCTGAAAGGGTATTTATACTCTCAAAAGATTAACATTTTTAAGTTGCCTATGAAGTTAGCTGCCACAAGTCATGTCATTTTAATATAATTCTTGAAAAATCTCAGTATGGAAGCTAGCTTTCCAGATCTATATTTGCATAGAGTTTCTCCTAAGTATTTTATTTTCCAGCTTGAGATATAATTGCTGTATAACATTGTATAAGTTTAAGGTGTACAATGTGTTGATTTGGTGCATTTATATATTGCAGATGATTGTGTTAGCTAACACCTGTGTCAGGTTACATAATTACCATTTCTTTTTTTTTGTGGTGAGAACATTTAAGATCTACTCTTAGCAACTTTCAAGTATATAATACAGTATTATTAACTGTAATCACTTTGCTGTACATTAGATCCCCAGAACTTACGCGTCTACTACCTGGAAGTTTGCACTCTTTGACCAACATCTCGATTCCTTTTCCCCACCCCCATCCCCTGGTAACTGCCATTGCGGTCTCTGTTTCTTGCATTTGGCTTTTTTAGATTCCACATATAAGTGATAGAATATAGCAAGGGTCCCCAACCCCCGGGCCTTGGACCACTACTGGTCTGCGGTCTGTTAGGAGCTGGGCCACACAGCAGGAGGTGTGCAGTGGGTGGGTGAGCGAGCAAAGCTTCATCTGCCGCTCCCCATCTCTTGCGTTTCTGCCTGAACCATGGCTCGTGTTACTGCCTGAACCACCACAGCCACCGCCCCCCATCTGCCTTCCATGGAAAAATTGTCTTCCACGAAAAACTGGTCCCTGGTGCCAAAAAGGTTGGGGACTGCTGGCATATAGTAATTGTCTTTCTCTGGCTTATTTCACTTAGCATAAATGCCCTTAAGGTCCATCCAATGTTGTTGCAACTGGCAGGATGTACTTCTTTCTGGTGGCTGAATAATATTTCATTGTGTGTATACCACATCTTTATTCCTCTATTAATGGACACTTAGGTTGTTTCCATATTTTGGCTATTGGTGAATAATGCTGCAGTGACCCTGGGATCATAAGCCTTTAACTTGTTTTTTATAAATCAGTAACAATCATAGAGATATAACTTAACTAATTGAAAGGCAAAAAAAAATCAGTCATTACAAGCTCATAAAATATTTATATAAGGACTTCACTAATAAGGGCAAACTAATATATATGATAGAAGCTCCTCTAAAGCTTGGGATATGTAGTTATTTGGGGTTATTTTCCAAAGGCTGTTAATAAACCAAGTAAAACTCAAAGCATATTTTAGTGCTAAGAGCCTAGATTTAGTAGACTGTGCACTCATTTGTAGAAAACAGCATAGCAAATAGTAATAGAAGGCCCTTAAAGTAATGATGATGTGAATATAAATTCACATTTATATGTTTTATAAAATTATTTACTTTTACATGTAAATGTAAACAAAACAAGTCATCCATTTCTATAATATAAAGTCTTTTGATTTTGAGTTATTTAGTGATATGGATGTCTATTGTTTTCATATCCTCAAAAAGAAATATAGAGATCCTGTTTTATTACTCAATCCATACTTGTAACCATTCTCCATTTAAAAATATGTTTTGCAAATTTTGCTATGATGTCAAAGACCTTTGGAGCAATAACTTAAATCTGTTTAATCCAAACTTAATCTGTTTAAGTTAGTATAATCTGATAATTATTTTTATTAATCCACATTCTAAGCTAGTTGAAAAGTAGTCACTTGCATGGCATTCTCAACACCCTTACATATGATTGCGTATAGCCTATTGTGATAAATAATAGAGCAGAGGAGCACATGTGAAAAAAGGCTTTATGGTTTAGTTGGTAAAACCTTAAGGCGGGAGTCTTAATTCAAGTTTTAGCTCTGTTGCTGCTATATAGAAGGCAGAAAGTCCCCATCCATTACAGCATTTGGATTCAATAGTCTGAGTTAGTTAATTCAGTTACTTAAGCTTGGTATAAATGAAGCCCACGTCACTGATCTTGAAATCATATGTGATAGCTTCACACAAACAAAAACTCTTTCCAAGTCACAGATTACAGAAGAGGTGTTAGAGCAAAAGGGAAACTTAAATTTGTGGGATGGTTATATGTTCAAATCTGTCACTGTTACTAGAAAAACAACACAAAGCACGTATCCTGCTGACAGTGATTTTAGTTGTATCATCTTTCTATGGCTAAAGTGGTGACTCCTGCAGAACTAATCTGCAGTTGGAGTACAGCCAGTCTTCATCAACTTGGCCAATAAAGATGGTTCTTGGAATTACTTTGGCTTCCATCCAGGCTGAGCAGGCAGGCTTTAGAGGGAAAACCAAAAAAGCGTGTCTTGTTAATAGCCAATCAATCAGTAGTAGACTAAGCTATTATTAATTCTGAGGTATATTCACTTATCATCTCCCCCTTTTTAAAGTTTGTTTGCATAATACTTCTGGTTAGGGCCTTTACGTTTGCATATTATTTACATAGCTCACATATACATTAAATAAATGAAATTAGTAATGATGATCTGCCTCAACTAAAAAACAATAATAGTTGCAAGTAAAATTTTGTTCATTCTACAACTCAAACTTTTAAGTAATTTGAAGTTATGTCTTTTGACTCTGGCCTTACCTTTAAAAACAAATTTAAACTGAAATGCAAAAGTTCTCTGATTCTGAGTATTAAGTAATGGTCAATTAAATTATTTATTACAATTGGTTTCTAAGAAAATGAAAAGTTTTCATGAAACTTGGAAAACAGATTTTACTGTAAAATTATCCACATATTTCTACTCAATTTTAGCTTTTGCAAAATCTCTGTGAATAGCATCTTTTCCATTCTGCTAGTACTGAGCGAGATTTCTGTTTTATTTATTTAGTTTTTCCCCAGCAACACTAAATATTGTGCTGAACAATTTTTAGCATGGATTTTCTTTGTGACCTACTTTGCAAGGAAACAGAGGCATCTTAGCATCTAAAAATCAAATTATGGGGCTTCCCTGGTGGCACAGTGGTTGAGAATCCGCCTGCTGATGCAGGAGACACGGGTTCGTGCCCTGGTCCGGGAAGATCCCACATGCCGCGGAGCAACTAAGCCCGTGAGCCATGGCCACTAGGCCTGCGCGTCCGGAGCCTGTGCTCCGTAACGGGAGAGGCCACAACAGTGAGAGGCCCGCATACCGCAAAAAAATAAAAATAAATAAAAATAAAATTATGGAGAGAGATAAAAATATTCATTTCTGTCTTGAATTAAGTATGATGATTATAATGCTATTACCCTGTAAATAAAAGAACAGCCTCAATATTAATTGATCTCACTCTTTGTAAAAGATAGATGTATATTCATAAGAGATAAAAGGAACATAATTCTTCGTATGTAAGGTTGTTTCCCTGAAGACATCTCCCCAATAGGATAATCTAACATCGTTCTCTGAATAAGTTTCCAAAGAAAGTTTTTAGTCACTGACCAGTTTTTATAAGAGGGAAACCAACACAATTATTGACTTGCCTGAAGGCAGTAGATGCACAATTCACAGTGTCACCTTGAGTAAATTCTTTTCTTTTCTCATTTATGAACTAGCAGTAGGCCCACTAAATAGCTTTTTCTCCCTTCCCTTACATCCAGCATCCAACACTCTCAAATTCACTGATGGTAGGGAAAGTATGATTTACATTAAAATATTTTAAACACCTATAAAGTAGTTTGAGCCTTTCACAAATAAATATGTTTGAGCAAGAAGTTGGTATCCACGCCTACTTTACTTTAAAGAGAATAGGCTGCTTTACATTTTCAAAGGGAATCTCTTTAAAGGTTTTAGAGGTCGAAGAGGTAGGGAGTTGCAGTGAGTAAAAAGGGAAAATGAAATTGGGACCTCCCTGGTCCCTTCACCTTGTATCTCCATTCCTTGACCACAGGTACTTTAAGACACATGGCAGAGACCACAGACATTACTGTGCCAGGCAGGGCGTGTGCAGATGTTAGCAGATACTATCGTATGAAGCCATCTCCAATGAAAGCTACTCTAGCACATAGATATGCTTTCATTACTGCTAGGAGCACAGTTATGGGTGGTAGGGGATTTCTAAGGGCCTCTTTTTAGTGGGTTTATGGGTCCCTCCATTTTAGTGAATAAAAACAGGCCTAGGGCTAGACTTTTTGTGTCCTCTAAAGTCAAATGGGAAACTGCATTGAAGTGCATTATGTTTTTATGAGGTAAACATAATAGCATAGTTCAAAGTCAGATTTCACCTTCTCTTCTCACCCCTCACAATCAGAAAGCAACCTTACCACTTTATGAGAATCATTTTTGTTAACTTATTTTCTCACTCCTTCATTAGCTTGATAAATTTATTCTGAGGTCTACATCAAAGGTTTAAACTTATAAATAATACATCTATTTTACCTAAGGGTGACAGCAGAAATCATGGAGTGCACACCTGATGTGGTTTCACTTGAATTATATCTGCTTAAGTTATTTACATCACTAATCAAAAATATCTTCCTTAAAATATTTAATGTTAAACCATTTTAGCTTTATAGCTTACTGAAGATTCTTTCAGGATTCTTTATTGCCTGTACGTGTACAAAAGGCACTAACATATGACGGTTAGGTGCTTTCTTCAAGGGTACTTTTATTGGGGCTGTTTATTCCTCAAAATTAATGAGGAGAGTTAGTATTAATCCTAATTTTACAGATGAGGAAGCTGAGACCCAGTGAGGTTAGATAACATGCCTGAAGTGTCCTATGACTAGCAAATGGCTAGAGCCATCATTTGAACCATGTCAACAACAGAGTCCTGAGCCTGTGCCTTTTTTAAATTGAGTTACAGTTGACATATAACATTGTATTAGTTTTCAGTGTATCTGAGCCTATACTTTTAATCACTGTTTCACAGTTGGTTCTTGCT
This sequence comes from Kogia breviceps, assembly GCF_026419965.1. Lineage (NCBI taxonomy): Eukaryota > Metazoa > Chordata > Mammalia > Artiodactyla > Physeteridae > Kogia > Kogia breviceps. The sequence continues at coordinate 62,703,294 of NC_081313.1, read as the reverse complement.
TAATGTGTACATTTAACAGAATTCTTCACAACTTAGAAATTTCTGTTATAGACTGATATAGACATGCATATACATTTGGAAGTAATTTGCTTCAGCTTAATTTCATAACTTCCTCAGAAAAGTCAGTGGTATTTCAGTTTCTTTACCAGAACTAAGGAAAATTCTGTAGTTTATCTGATTCCAGATGCCTTTGATAAGACACACTATTATTTATATACTACCAAGAAAAAACATTGTCAATTAAACTGACTATAACAGCACTTTCAGGTATATTTAAACATAGATATTAATATATCTATGTAACACATTTGTACATATGTAATATATGTAAAATGGTTTAAGATATTCCTATAATTTCATCATATTCAGAATCTAACTCTTCAATTCACTTTCTGATTCTATAATTTATGTCCTGTTTTTCAACTCAGTATCATCTTTTGGGGCTGTCAATAACATTAGTGATACAGTGTTTCTTTAAAAACTACTTTACTCTTGTCTCTGAGATTTTCTTCCAAACCACTGTTTATTAAAAGCTTTAATACTTAAATTCCATTTGACTTCTAAAAACTGTGTTTCCCAATTATAACCATGTGATTTCCAGTTCACCACAGGGCTGTCTTTAAAACTTTATTGGCAAACATATCTTCATCTGTTTACCAGTAGCAATCACTTTCTATATTGTATGTTAATCCAGACACACCAGGCTCTGTGCAAAGATAATGGATTGTGAGGCAGAGAAGGAATCTGAGCTGGAAAGTAAAATTTGGGAGATTATCAAGGCAAACATTGAAAGCAATGGTCAGAGGAGGCAGCTTTTAGAAGCAGGTGCCAACAGGAGGGTAAGGAACAGAGCAAAGGGAACATCTGATAAGAAGGCCCCAAGGATAAGCATAAAGATAAGGAAGGAAGTTGCCAAAATTCCAATCAACTTTGAGAGGCACCTTGTTAAGCATTTAGGCAAATTGGGGCTTTCAGCCATATCTAGTAGAAAAATTCTTAGTATACTAGGTTCTTTAAATACCATTTATACACAATGCAAAATTACTGTTTTCATTTAAGAGGTATTTCTTTGCTCTAAAAGGATAACTTACATTGTATTAAGAAAAACAAATTTCCATCCAAACTGTTGAAGAAGGCCTTAGTTTCTCAGTGGCACTAACTTGGGGCCAATAGGCGGGCATGAGAGCACCTAGCCCAGAAGTGGCGCACAAATAGGTTGAAGGCCATGGTGGCTGCAACTGCATCCACAGGTGTGGAGAGGGAGTGAGGAGAGAAACCAACAGGCAGGTCCTGAGACAAGGCGGTATTGTGGGGTGCTCACATCAGCCCTCCTACTTTCATAGTTAGGGAGTGACCTCACTACCAAGATTAATGTCAAGAAGTAAGTCTATTGCAACCTAATCTTAAATCCTCTTTTAAAAGCTTATCTGGATATTTTTCACAGTTCTACATAATTAACATGCTTATTAGGAAATATATATCAATACAAGGGACTACCATTCCAGAGACTCTGATGGTGGATCCTGGGCCCTGGAGGCATGGGAGAGAGGCATCTTTCTTCAATGCTGTAACTGACCATTCACACAGAGGATTCACTCCACACGTTAAATAAGTGCATTGTTCTTAGATAGCTGGTGGGAAGCTGCTGCATAGCACAGGGAGATCACCTCTGTGCTTTGTGACCGCCTGGGGGGGTGGGATAGGGAGGGTGGGAGAGAGGGTGATGCAAGAGGGAGGAGATGTGGGAGCATGTGTGTATGTATAACTGATTTAGTTTGTTGTAGAGGGAAAAATAACACACTATTGTAAAACAATTATACTCCAATAAAGATGTTAAAAAAAAAAAAAAAAATAAGTGCATTGTTGGGCTTCCCTGGTGGCGCAGTGGTTGAGAGTCCTCCTGCCGATGCAGGAGACACGGGTTCGTGCCCCGGTCCGGGAAGATCCCACATGCCGCGGAGCGGCTGGGCCCGTGAGCCATGGCCGCTGAGCCTGCGCATCCGGAGCCTGTGCTCCACAATGGGAGAGGCCACAGCAGTGAGAGGCCCGCGTACCGGGGGAGGTGCATTGTTTGTGCATAAGATTCTTATTTTGTTTGACAGTCTATTTGTTAGATAGTACTTTTTTTTTTTTTTTTTTTTTCCCAGTACGCGGGCCTCTCACTGTTGTGGCCTCTCCCGTCGCGAAGCCCAGGCTCCGGACGCGCAGGCCCAGCGGCCACGGCTCACGGGCCCAGCCGCTACCGCAGCATGTGGGATCCTCCCGGACCGGGGCACGAACCCGCGTCCCCTGCATCGGCAGGCGGACTCTCAACCACTGCGCCACCAGGGGAGCCCTAGATAGTACTTTTGAAGTACTTTTTCTTCTAGATTTTATGTTACGAATTTAATGAAGTTTACTACTTTCTTGCAGCACTCTGACATTAGATGAAGGAAAACAGTAAAATTCCAGTTTAAGGAACCTTTCAAATGATGTTTTTGGAGTGTTTTGAACTCCTTCATCTGACTTCTAGATCTCAAGCCAACAGGAAATCAGCTGGTCCTTTTTGGAGGGAAACTCTACCAAACAGTCACAAGAATAAAGAATTATTTTGCCCTTTACTCCAGCATTCAGACATGAGATCATAGTTGTATTTCAGTATATCTTCTGACTCACCAGTGTCTCCAGCTAAGCAGTTTCTTTGCAAACAGTTAATGTGAAACTATCAAAACTGTACCTGTAAAAAAGGACCAAATTAGTAGCCAGCGAACCCCAGTAGTTTTTTTAAAAAAAACAAGTGTTATGAAATGTAAAATGCTAACTTAAAATGTTGGTATCAGAATTAATCCCAAGATATTCCTTACCGCTAAAAATCAAGAATGTGATACCTTAGAGTTGTAGACTAAAGCAAGGAACATTGTTTTTGCAAACTTGAGAAAGTGTGCCAAGTATTTAACATTATATGTAAGGGCTGAACACGTCTGAGATAGCTCACGTGTGGAACTTCCTTCAGGACACTCTAGAATTCATTATAAACCGAAATTGTGAAAGGTATTCTAATATACTGGATGGTGAAAGGAATATATAAAGAAGCTGTAGAAAGAAAACAGAGCAGATGGACCAAAATGAAAAACATTTTATTTCTTAAGTTGTGCTCTAGAAAGACAGATTATTAGAGGAGCAGCTCATAAAGTACAGGAAGCAAGAATGTTCTGGAAGATTCAGGTTTACCAACAAAGATGAAATTTTGGTTGATATGGCAAAATAGCCTTAACAACACATATTTATTTACCTTGGAACCAAGTATTAAAAAATGCAGAAACAAAAACTTAGCTTTGAACTGCTCTGCTATAGTATTCATTTCGGCACTATTAAGTCTCAAATTGTTATGGTTTACTGTACTCTTGTGCAACATGTGTAAAAGTATTTGATATGACAGTTTTTTCAACATTTGTTTTTTAGTGCAATCAGCAGTACTTTGGGCTCTGCAGAGGAAATAAGAAAAAGGTTAATGGGAATCCATTGATCAGCTTATCTGTGGCCAGACATCACTACTTAATACATTAGAGGTTCAAAACATGTTCAGGGATATGAAGTAAACAAGCTATAGTATATCAAAACTTTATATTTTATTATTATTATATTATATTGTTATATATTATTATATATATATAATATATATATTATATATATAATTATATATATTATATTATTATATTATATTATTAATTATACCTTGTCTATGTCCCATTCCTTTCCTTTGTGTATATCTCTGCCTCTCTAATCCTATTTCTCCTATCTACTTCTTATCACCATCTCCAGTTGCCCTCATCTCCTTCCTTTTAATTTTCAGCTCTCTTATTATGTGTCACAGCTGTTCTGTTTCCTGCCCACCCAGTCTCTTCCTATGCCAATAAATACAGACATGAGTGGAGCAGCTTAGAGACCATTCTACCCATTTTAAGAAGACCTGACTTTCCAGAGCTCCTATTATTTGTAATCCTACAAGTCATAGAAAGAGTATCTAGGAGTGCTTCGATAGACTTTTTTTTCTTTTAGTTGTATGATATTTTAATTTGAAGTATAATTTGTGTGTAGTAAAATTCACCTTTTCTACTCTACAGTTTTATGAGGTTTGACAAATTTGTACAGTTGTGTACACATCAACACAATCAAGGCAAAGAAGGGTTCAATCACCCCCCAAAATTCTCTCCTGCTCTTTTGTAGTCAGCTTCTCCCTATTACCCCCAGCTCCTAGCAACCAGTGATCTGTTTTCTGTCGCTATAGTTTTGCCTTTTCCCTAATGTCATATAAATGGAATTATACATTAAAGAAAGAATGGAATCATACAGTATGTAGCCTTTTTTTTTCCTTTTTAAAAAAACTGGGGTAAAATGTATATAACATAAAATTTATCATCTTAACCATTTTTAAGTGTACAGTTCAATATTAAGTATATTCACATTGTTGTGGAACCAATCTATAGAACTCTTTCATCTTGCAAAACTGACACATTATATACCCTTTAAAAGAAAATTCTCCATTCTTCTCTTCCCCCTAGCACCTGGAAACTACCCTGCTACTTTTTGTCTCTACGAATCTGACTACTCTAGCTAACTTATATAGGTAGAATCATATAGTGTTTGTCTTTTTGTGACTAATTTACTTCACTTAGCATAATGTCCTCCGGGCTTCTCCATGTCGTAGTATGTATAAGAATTTCCTTCCTTTTTTTTTTTTCTTAAAGTTTTTGTTTGTTTGTTTGATTTGTCTGTGTTGGCTCTTCATTTCTGTGTGCGGGCTTTCTCTAGTTGCAGCGAGTGAGAGCTGCTCTTCATTGCAGTGTGCGGGCTTCTCATTGCAGTGGCTTCTCTTGTTGCAAAGTGCGGGCTCTAGGCACGTGGGCTTCAGTTGTTGCAGCACGCAGGCTCAGTAGCTGTGGTGCCCGGGTTTAGCTGCTCTGCGACATGTGGGTCTTCCTGGACCGGGCTTGAACCCGTGTCCCCTGCATTGGCCGGCGGATTCTTAACCACTGTGCCCCCAGGGAAGTCCCAATTTCCTTCCATTTTAAGGCTCAGTAATACTCCATTCTATGTATGATGTATGTACCACATTTTGTTTATCCATGCATCAGTGCATTCTTGGGTTGCTTCTACTTTTTAACTATCTTGAATGATACTGCTATGAACATTGTTATGCAAATATATTTTAGATATTTACCAAGAAGTGGAATTATTGGATCATATGGTTACTCTATGCTCAATTTTTTTAGGGACTGCCATACCGTTTTCCACAGCAGCTGCCCCATTCCCACCAACAGTGCACAAGGGTTCCAATTTCTTCATAGTCTCACCAACACTTTTTATTTTCTGTTTTTTTGACAGTAGCCATCCAGATGGGTGTAAGGTAGTATTTCATTTGAATTTGATTTGCATTTCCCTAATGATTAGTGATGTTGAGCATCTTTTCAAGTGCTTACTGGCCATTTATGTATCATCTTTGGAGAAATATTTATTCTAGTCCTTTGCTCATGTTTTGATCAGGCTGCTTGGTTTTTGTTGTTGAGTTGTAGGAATTCTTCATATATTCTGGATATATGATTTGCAAATATCTTTTCCAATTTGTGGGTTGCCTTTTAACTCTCTTGATTGTATCCTTTGATGCACAGAAGTTTTAAATTTTGCCATACTCCAGCTGTATCTATTTTTTTCTTTTATTACCTGTGCTTTCTGTGATATATCCAAGAAATCATTGTTAAGTCCAATGTCATGAAGCTTTTCACATATGTTTTCTTCTTAAGGGTTTTATAGTTTTTGCTCTTAGGCTTGATCCGTTTTTAGTTAATTTTTGCATACGGTGTGAGATACAGAACTAAGTTCAATTCTTTTGCATGTGGATATCCAGTTTTCCCAGCACCATTTGTTGAAAAACACTGTCGTTTCCTCATTGAATGGCCATGGCAACCATGTATGTGAAAATCATTTGACCACATATGTGAGGGTTTATTTCTGGACTCTCTGTTCTTTGGTCTGTATGTCTGCCTTTATGTCAATAATAGATTATTTTGATTACAGTAACTTTGTAATACATTTGAAATCAGGAAATGTGAGACCTCTAACTTTGTTCTTCTTTTTCAAGATTGTTTTATCTGTTCAGAGTTTCTTGAGGTGCCATATGAATTTTAGGATGGATTTTTCTATTTCTCCAAAAAGCACTGTTGGGATTTTGATAGGGATTACATTGAATTTGTAGATCACTTTGGGTTGTATTGACATCTTCACAATATTAAATCTTCCAGTCCATCTGCATGGTATGTCTTTCTGTTTATTTGTGTCTTCTTTAATTTCATTCAGCAACATTTTATAATTTTCATTGTACAAGTCTTTCACCTTCTTGGTTAAGTTTATTCCTAAGTAGTTTATTCTATTTAATACTATTGTGAACAGAATTGTTTTCTTAATTTCCTTTGCAGATTGTTCAATGTATATGGAATCACTAGTTTTTGTGTGCTTATTTTTGTATCCTGCAACTTTGCTGAACTCATTTGTTAGTTCTAACAGCTTTTTTATGGCATCTTTAGGGTTATCCACATATAAGATCATGTCATCTGCAACAGAGATAATTTCACTTCTTCCTTTCCAGTTTAAATGCCATTTATTTATTTTTCTTGCCTAATTCCTCTGGCTGGGACTTCCTGTATCATATTGAATTTAAAGTGGTGAAATAGTCATCCTTCTCTTGTTTCTGGTCTTAAAGGAAAAGGCTTCAGTCTTTCACCTTTGAGTCTGATATTAGCTATGTGCTTTTCTTACATGGCCTTTATTATGTTAGGTAGTTTCTTTCTATTCTTAGTTTATTGAGTATTTTGAAAAATCACAAAAGGATGTTAAAATTTGTCAAGTGCCTTTTTTACATCAACTGAGATGATCACATGGTTTTTTTCCCCTTCATTCTGTTAATGTGGTATACTATATTGATTTTTGCTTTGTTGATCCACTCTTGCATTCCAGAATCTCTTTTCATTTTTAAATAGTGTCTTTCAAAGAGAATGTTTCAATTTTTATAAAATCCCTTTTCTCAGTTTTAAAAAATGGATCATCCTTTTGGTGTTGTATCTAAGAAACCTTTGCCTAACTGAGGGAGACAAAGATTTTCTCCTTTGGTTTCTTCTAGAAGTTTATAGTTTTATATTTTGAGTTAATTTTTGTATTGAATATGAGATACGAGTCAAGATTCTTTGTTTTTCCTTTTGTATGTGGTTATCCAGTTGTTTCAGCACCATTTGTTTAAAAGACTATTCTTTCTCCTTTGGATTGTCTTAGACCCTTTATAACTATCTTCATCATTTTAATCATTTTCAGATATTTTCCTCTTTCCTGTCTCCCTTGGAGATCCAGGTTTTGCTCTTGTATCATAATCTTTCATCTGAAGAACTTTCTTTAATATTTCTTATAGTGTATGTCTGCTGTTAATGAATTCTCTCATCTATTGTTTGTCTGAAAAATCTCTTTATTTCACTTTCATTTAGAGAGGTATTTTTGTTGCATGTAGAATTCTGAGCTGAGAATTGTTTTCTTTCATGACTGTCACTCCATTGTCTTTTGACTTAGTTTGTGATCAGAAACCTACTGTAATTGTTACTTTTGTTCCTCTATATGTAATATGTTTGAGTTTTTTGGATCTGAGGTTTAATGTCTTTTATTATTTTTTGAAAATTCTTAGCCAGATTCTCTTCAAAATATTTCTTCTGTCTTTTTCTCTCTTCTCCTTTTGGGATTCCAGCTACACATTTGTTGAACAGTTTGATATTGCCCCACATCTTGAATACCTTGTTTCTTTTTTCATTCTTTTTTCTGTTTGTGTTTCAGTTTGGCTAATTTCTATTTGGTTTCAAGTTCACTGACTTTTATGCAGCCATGTCACGTTTACTGATGAGCTTGTCAAAAGAATTCTTCATCTCTGTTATCATGTTCTTTACTTCTAGCATTTCCATTTGACTCTTATAGTTTCCATCTCTGTTAAAATTCAACATTTGATGATACAGGGTGTCCTCCTTTTCCATTAAAACCTTTAGCATAGCTATTTTACATTCCTTGTTTGATAAATACTACATTGTGGTCATCGATGGGTGTGACTCTGTTGACTGCTTTCTCTCTTGGCAGTAGGTTTTTTCCCTTGCTTTTTGGTATGTCTTATAATTTTTTATTGAATGCCAAAAGTAAGGCATTCAATAAAGATAAATAGTATTTATTCCAGGAGATGGGCCTGACTCTTCTGCTAGGTTGTTAGTGTGAAGGTTAAGCTGGTTTATTCAGGGGTTGACCTGGATTTGGAATTTGTTTGTGCTGTGGTTACCATGAGTACATCACAGGCTTTAAACATATCTAGCATTACCATGTGCTTAGAGTTGGGTTTGGGTTGCTGGAAGGTTTTCTTACTGTTTCTGCTCCACCCTCAGCTTTTGGTCTTTTCTATGTACCTTTGCCTCAGAGGGGGTCTGTCTCTTGACGTTCCCCCAGTAGAAGGTTGCTGTCAGCTTGGTGGTAGGGGATAGGGTAGGTTTCTCTATTGTCCTTGTCCAGCCTCAATCTTGGGCAGACCCTGTGTCTTGGGGTATCAGGGTGGGGTTCTCTCAGTGATCCTGTACCCCTCCAAGTAGCAGACAAATTCAGCCTTGTAAATCTAACAGTCTTATGCAGGAGTTTCCTACCCCATCCCCCAGGGTTGGAGACCGCTAATAGTCTAGGCCCTCTAGTAGTCTAGGACTGTTTTTTGTTCTTTTCACAGGGTTATAGAGTTTTATTCCCTACTTTCCCCCTAGCCATCACGGGTCTTCATCTGTGTCTGGGAGGGTGGGGGTAACAAAATTTTCTCCCCTTCTCCCAGTGATTTAAGGCTTTGTTTCCATAGAGGAAAAGAATCCTGACCATGCTTTGTGGCTTTTCCACAGTGGTGGCCTCTTCCCTCACCCAAGGATCCCTGGAACTTCTGGCACTGTGGGTTTTGGGGCCCAGCACAGTGGCACGTGAATGCATTCTAGTTCACTGATGTGGAAGCTCTCCAAACCTCATCCTTTTGAGTTTTTATGGAGGCTCCATTATGTAGACATAACTGATTAACTCATTGGCCATTGGTCATTGATTCAGTCTCCAGCCCCTCTTCCCTCCCTGGCAATCAGGGATTGGGACTGAAAGCTCCAACTCTGTTCTCATGGTTGGTTCCCTTGGCAGCCAGTCCCCCCATCTTTAGGAGTTTCCCAAAGTCACTCATTAACATAAACTTACTTGTGGCTGAACAGGGCTTATTATGAATAACAAGACACATTTCACCTTTATGGCTCTGGATCAGTTTCAGGAACTAAGGACAAAAGACCGAATATTATAAAAAAGATGCTCCCATTGCTCTATTGCTTAGGAAAGTCTAAGGGTTTGGGGAACTGTTGAACTAGGAAGCATGGATAAAGACCAAAATGTATGTTTATTATAAATCACAATATTACATATATATAGTGGGGTTTTTAAAAGTTATATGTAGTATTAGTTTGTTTGCTAGGGCTGCCCTAACATATACCACAGTCTGGGTGGCTTAAACAATAGACATTTATTTTCTGTAGGCTGGAAGTCTGAAGATCAAGGTGTTGACAGGGTTGTTTCTCCTGAGACCTCTCCTTGGCTTGCAGATGCTTTCTTCCAGTGTCTTCACATGACCTTCCTCAGTGCATGTCTGTATTCTAATTCATTGTCTTATAAGGACACCAGTCATATTGGATCAGGGATCACCCTAATTAGCCCATTTAACTTAATTACCTCTTTTAAGACCCTGTCTTCAAGTATACTCGTATATTGAGGTACTGGGGGTTAGTATTTTAACACATTCATTCGTGAGCAGACACAATTCAGCCCATAATGCAAAGAAATGGGGAAAAAAACAGAAATGTAGAGATCATCTAGGACACTACTGTCCAGTAGAACTTTCTGTGATGATGAAAAGTTCTGTATCTTTGCTGTCCAGTATGGTAGCCACTAGTCATGTGTGGCTTTTGAGCATATGAAATGTGCCCAAAGGGACTGAGAAGCTGAATTTTTAACTTTAATTCTGAGCAATTTAAATGTAAATGGCCACATGCAGCTAGCAGCTAACATTCAACCAATACACAAATAATGACTGAAATAATTGTGATGTAGGCTGAGTTCTCGAATTCTTTTTTTTTGCGATACGTGGGCCTCTTACTGTTGTGGCCTCTCCCGTTGCGGAGCACAGGCTCCGGACGCGCAGGCTCAGCGGCCATGGCTCACGGGCCCAGCCGCTCCGCGGCATGTGGGATCTTCCCGGACCGGGGCACGAACCCGTGTCTCCTGCATCGGCAGGCGGATTCTCAACCGCTGCGCCACCAGGGAAGCCCTCGAATTCTTAATGGACTTTGCTACATACAGATTGTAAAATAAAACCTAGAGAAATAAAAAATAAAGCACTCTCATTTTTGTTCTTTTTCCTTTTATAAAGACGGTAATCTTACTTTATCATTGTGAAATTTTCAACAAATGTGTTTTAGAAATATTCAAAATCATTTTTTCTGCTCTTTAATTTTTAAGAGGTTTGATATTTGCATGTATCAAGTATTTAAATTAGTTCAGTAAGATTTTTGTTGTCAGATTGTAGAGTCCATTTAAATAAAACTAACATCTGTAGCAGAAAAATTGATAGATGGTTTAAAAATCTATAATTCAGTTAGGGCAGGTGAATCGTTGCATGGTTTACTCAGAAAATCTGAACCTGAAAAATCATTCCCCAAAAGAAGAAATGGAAAGAGCTTTCTTTTTAAGGATAGAAATGGATTGTTAAATTAATAGCTTAACTTATTGTTTGATTTTGTCCTTTCATGTTTGATGAAGTTTTTTCTGTAAACTTTAGAAAATTTTTTAACTTTTCATTTAAAACTGATTTTAGACTTACAGAAAAATTGCAAAAACTGTACAGAGAATCCCCATATACCCTCATCCAGCTTGTCTTCATGTTAACATCTTACATAACCTTAATATAATTATCAAAATCAGGAAATTAACATTGATATAATGCTACTAACTAAACTACAGATCTCAGTTTTCACCAGTGTCCCTTTTCTGTTCTAGGAACCCATCCAGGATCCCACATTGCATTTAATTATTTCTTCTTAGTCTCCTCCATTCTGTTTCTCAAACTTACCTTTTCTTGACACTTTTGAATTGGGCCAATCAGTTATTTTGTGGAATATATATGATGTTTTTTCAAAATTGGAATGATGGCTATGCATTTTTGGGAAGAATGCCACAGAAATGATCTTGTTATGCTGATATGTCTTCTTACTGGTGATGAGCTCTAAAAATCTTGATGATTGAAATGATGCTTTCTTTTATACAATATATATTAAGATTACTATAAAATATCAATCCACCAAAACATTTGCTCTGTGATGCAAATGACTTTTTAAAACCCAAAATGCTGATTAAAGAAAGCTATTATCATCACTAGTTAATGGGATAAAGTTAGTAGAATTTCACTAATAGGAATAAACTGTTCAATAATGAGAAAGAGAAACCATCTTTTTCTTTCAAATGAGGTAATTCTTTCTTCATTGGAAAGTTAAGAAGGAATTATCAAGAGAGGGGTCTTCTCACCTAATGGAATTGTCTTTGTAATAGAAAATTATCTTGGTTGAGATACTTAACTCTGGGTAACTTATAAAGTAGAACATTAAATGAGGAAAAAGGTGATTGCTTTAGTTTTGTTCTATAAGTGACACTGGAATTCTATAAGAAGTTAAGTTTTTAGAACCAGTTTCTAGGTCTAGCCTATCATATGACCTGAATTCAATTTATTGCAGCAAATTTTGTATTTGGGGCATTTAAAAATTCTGAATAAGATGATGTAAATCAACAATTTCAAAAGAAATACTGTATAACATGTTCCAGACCTTATTAACATTGAAGCATCCTCATATGTTTTATATGAAGGAATGAAATTGTACTTCAGGCTTTGACTCTCTTAAAAAATATAGTACGTTGTTAGGTTTTGTTTATAGACATTTTTCAAGATATAGTGTTTATTCCTCAAAAGAGAATGGGTAGAATCTCTTCTGTAGATACTTGTATCTGTCATAAAGAAGGGAACTCTTCCATATTAAGCCTCCTACTTTGGTAGCGTTTATATTTCTTTACTTGGTAGGTTTTATTCACTAGGAACATTTCAGTGAAATACTTGTGTTTTTATTCTTTTTGGGTTGTTTTTGAAACATTCATGGATTATAAACCAAATAATAGAAGTGAGTACTTCTGTCTCTTCAATGTAACAATATTCAGCATAATGGGTAGAATTTTCTTTTATTTTAGTTCAGCAATCAGCAAACATTGGGAGGCTGAACTGGCTACCCTCAAAGGAAATAATGCCAAACTCACTGCAGCCCTGTTGGAGTCCACTGCCAATGTGAAACAATGGAAACAGCAACTTGCTGCATATCAAGAGGAAGCAGAACGTCTGCACAAACGGGTAAGTTCAGGGCTGCTATCGGTAAGGATTTATGGCTAACAGATTTTCTTGATCAGAGGAAATTTACATGTAGATTCAGCACAGGAACATCTTACGGAGATTTTTGTTGTTTATCAAAACATATATATGGTTTGTATTATATGTTTATTGGTTAAGAAAAATATTTTCTGCAGTTTAATGGGAATGAAGAATATACAGCTTTTGGAGTCCAAACACCTGATTTCAAATTCCTGTTGTGCCACTTATTAGCTGTCTGACCTTTGGTAAGTTATTCCCCACTTTCTACTCAGTATTCTCATTTATGAAATAGGAATAATAACATAGACTCTGTACAATTCCTGTGAAAATTGAGATACTGAATTGACATGTAATTCCAGAGTTAATGATAATGCTTTTATTATTTTATTTTGTTGTTGTTTCTTAAAGAAACAACAGTAAATTTGAAAAATACAGGTACAAAGTTCTTTATAAAAGTTGGTAACAATACAAATATGGGGCAGTAAAAGAAAAATCAGACATCACGATACCATTAATATCAGAAGACTAAACAATTACTTAATAAAGAATTATTTTATTCAGAGCATTTGCATTCACCCAATAGGAAGCAGATGCCACTAGTTTCTGTTTTTCAAACAGCTGCCAAAGAAGTGAACCCCATAGACAAGAGGAAATGGACTTAGAGCACAGTTTGAAGAGTGTACTTAGTGGACCAGGATGACGGGGGAAGTAAGTTAGAAGTTGAGTAGAGACAGGAGGGAGAGTAAGAACCCTGAGTAAACACCATTCTATCCTAAGTATAAAAGTCAACTCCTGAGGGGGAAAGAGGGAAGTTGTTGTTTAATGAATATAGTGTTTCCATTTTGCAAGATGAAAAGCTCTGCAGATCTGTTTCACAACAATGTGAATATACTTAAGGCTGCTGAACTGTACATTTAAAAATGGTTAAGATGATAAACTTTTACTGTGTTTTTTATTGTTTTTTACCACAATAAAAAAAATTAACTTAGGATTACTGATTCATAATCAAAAAAGCATTCATTGAGAAGCTATCCTTTTTATGTATTCCCTGCCCTTGAGGAATTTTTGCTTTAAGTAGTCAATTGAATTTTAAAGAATTTAAGAAACGAAGTATTTTTATTTACTCACATAATTATAATTTCCAGTGCTCTTCTTTCCTTCCTGTAGGTCTGAATTTCCATCAAGTACCATTTCCCTTCAGCCTGAGTAACCTCCTTTACCATTTTTTATATATATTTATAAATATATATACATATATATTTTGTCTTTACTACAGGTTGTGTTTTCCTATTTCTTCAAATGTCTAGTCATTTTTGGTTGTATATTGGATATGGTAAATGAGATGATGTTATAGAGCCCATAGATTCTGTTATCTTTCTCTGAATATTCAGTGTTGAATTTTGTTTCAGCAAGCAGCTAAATGTCTTGTATAGTCATCCCTTGGTATCTGAGGGGGATTGGTTCCAGCCACCCCCCGCCTCCGCCACCTCCTGGATACCAATATCCACAAGTGCTCAAGTCCCTTATATAAAATGGCATAGTACATTCGTCCCTTTGTATCCACAGGTTTCACATCCACCGTGGGTATGGAGGGCTGACTGTGCTTTGAAGTTTGGGAAGTATAGACTTATGCTTTACTAGTTGGTTTATTTCAGTTTTGTTCTTAATTCTAGGGTGAATCCTTGAGTCCTGGAAAATCTTTATTTCTAAGGCATAACCCTTCTGGGGTTTCAGTGGGAAGCTTAAGGTGCTTGCTAAGACCTAATTTGGTGGGACTCTAACCTCAAAGTGTCTTCTCTGTGGTGAGCACTACCACGGCTTAGCTCTTTCAGCCTCTAGCTTCTCTCCCATACCGTTGAACTCCTTGGATTCCTACTTTTACATGTTCAGTTCAGAAGTCAGCCAAAGATTTAAGGGGTGTCTATATGCTTTTTAGAGGTCTTTTTTTCATACAGTTCCCTGAATTTCTAGGTGCTTAAGCTGTTCTGAGGCATCCCCAACTCCTCAGACTCCTTGAGAAAATAAGATCTCAGGTTTTTGCTTGAGTTCTAGTCAAGCAACTCAGCCAGACTGCACAGTGCCTTCAGGCAAAAAGATGTGTAAATGTGTATCTCACCCAGTATGATGCTTTCTTTCAGTCTTTTGTCCAGTTTGGTCATTCACCAGGGCCTTCTAACAGTTGATGTTTACATTTGCCAGTGATTTGCAATTGTTATCTGAGGGAAAGGTAATCCAGTAAAAGCTACTCCGTCATTATCAAAACTAGAACTCCTCCTGAGGAATATACTACCTAATTGAGCAAAGAAAACTAATATATATTAAACAATAGGGAAATAATTCCCAAGATTTTTGAACAGATGTTCAGTGTTGTGGACCAGAGTTCAGGAGAGCCTTGAGCACTTGAGTAGACAGGAATGACTTTCTAGAGAAGTGCATTCTGACCTGAGAGTTGAGAGTTTGGTTAGTTTTGAATGGTTTTCAAAGGTAAGAGAAGACATTCTAGTTAAGTCAACAAGATGGATATGAGCATGGTTTGTTCTTAGGACAAGGAGATTTGCCTGCTTTTAGTTGAAAGTGCATAACTAGGTGTCTTGGGCAATGAGATGTTTAAGTAGTTTGTGGCTAGCTTATGGAGGACCTGAGAGTTTAGATTTGATGCTGTGAAAAAGATGAGCCATTGAAAGGCTTTCAGTGGGACAGTCACACAATGAAAGATGGATATTAGCAGTTTGCAGAAGAGATAAAAATAGACAAAGGATATAATTAGGTCCACTGGCAGGTCATTTTTTTTTGTTTATACCTGGATGATAAGGGTCTACACAAGGCTATTAGAGCATGAATAGAAAGCAAGAATGTGATATGAGAGGTAGAGTGACAGAATATGGAGGTTAATTCAATACTTGGAAAATGTGAGGGAGAGAGATTTGCTGTTTCCTTAGTAGTCTACAACTTATTATATTCTAGTCAATCAAAATGTATGAGATCCTGACATGTGTAGAGAGCTTTGATAAGGTGTATGTGTGTTAATGTTGACTTCTGTCTATTTTGACTGTTTTTGGACGGTATAACTTTTAGGGATAATGCTGTTCTCTGTTCTCTCAAAAAATAGCAAGTGCACATTAGAAGTTATGTTGCTCTCTGGACCCTCAGTAAATTTGTATTGAGTAGAGAATTGTTCTCTTTTGCTCTGAGAACAAATTGATGTGAAGATATTCTAGTATCAAATGATTTAAGTTAGATTTTAAGCATATCTTTTCTTCCAGATTCCTTTACATTTTAGAAATGTCTTTGAAAAATTTTTTCACTTCTGCAAGGCCAGTTTTCAGAACCCATATTTAATTTGAAGGCTACAGATGGAGGGCAGATGGCTGATTTTGAATTTGTTTTCGGAAGAAATTTTTTAAGAAGACTTTCGTTACAGGGGTTCTCTACTGTCATTAGTCACTTAATTTAAGTTATCCTAACCTTTTCATGCCAAGTCTAATTATTTCCTTTGGTCTTTTTCCTTAGTCCTAAATTGATTTTTCTTTTAATTTTTAAATTTTATTTATTTATTTTTGGCTGCGTTGGGTCTTCGTTGCTGCGTGCAGGCTTCCTCTAGTTGCAGCAAGCGGGGGCTACTCTTCATTATGGTGCACGGGCCTCTCATCGTGGCGGCTTCTCTTGTTGCGGAGCACGGGCTTTAGGCGCACGGGCTTCAGTAGTTGCAGCACACAGGCTCAGTAGTTGTGGCTCTTGGGCTCTAGAGTGCAGGCTCAGTAGTTGTGGCACAGGGGTTAGTTGCTCCATGGCATGTGGGATCTTCCTGGACCAGGGGTGGAACCTGTGTCCCCTGCATTGACAGGCGGATTCTTAACCACTGTGCCACCAGGGAAGTCCCCTAAATTGATATTTTTAAAGAATCAATTCTATTCATTCTACCCTGTCAATATTTCTCAAAATTAATTTTGATATATTGATTCAAAATTCATTAGTCATCTATCAGGGACTTATATGTCTTCAGCAACAAATTCTTTGAAATTGTCATGTAATTTAATCTGTGTTCTCATTTAATTTTAGGTTACTGAGCTTGAATGTGTTAGTAGTCAAGCAAATGCGGTGCATACCCATAAGACAGAATTAAATCAGACAATACAAGAATTGGAAGAGACACTGAAAGTGAAGGAAGAGGTATTTGCTACTTCTCACTTGTCTGTAATCTCACTAAAATATGTGTACAAACATTACAGTCTATGTCAGATTTAAAGGTACTTTATGCAGTAAGGTCAGGTTGTGGGGTATTTTTAGGATGAAATTTTTCTTGAGTGATATTAAGCTTGTTCATATTTTTCCCATCCGTGTGTCTGTTGTTATGAACTACAGTGAGGCAGTCAGACTGAGATACTGCCTCTTGCCTTCTGTATGAGAGTTGCATTCATACAATCAACAGAAAACCATTAGAAGTTAAATGAATTTTACAAGCTGTTCCTTTGTCTAGTTTCCAGTCAAAAGATTTAATATACCAGGAAAGAATTATATCCACAAAGCTTGAAGCAACCTTAAAATGTTCAGACTGCTGTTTCTAAGCAGTGCTGTACCAAAGCAACCAAGCTGATTTGTTGCTTAAGATTATGCTGTACTAGACAACATACCCATAAAGATGAATTTACCCCTTGAAATCAGTATAAAGGAATGTTTTTTAAGTCATCTTTTTTCTAAGGACTGGGACAATAATTTCAAGGAAAAATAAGGCCTTCTCTTTCCTTGATATAGTTAAAATATTGTTAAAGACATTGCTCTACTTTTTCTAGGAAATAGAAAGATTAAAACAAGAAATTGATAATGCCAGAGAACTACAAGAACAGAGGGACTCTTTGACTCAGAAACTACAGGTGAGCTATAATAAAATTTTTTATTCATTTCTGCATAAATGAGAGTCATCAATCATTCTTTCACTTAGTAATGACTTTTTTTCTGCAACTCCATTTTGTAGGTTATTGGTCACTTTTCTTTTCCAGGACTTCTGATTCATGCCTGATCATTGATTTTTCAAAGATTACTTGATAACTTCAGCTACATAGCTTATCATCATAGACAGTCATTTTATAAATTGTCTCTAGTAAATTATTTTAGAAATGTCTACTTTTTAACATAAAAAGTACTCTGAACTTAAAGAAAATTTCTCAGATAGATTATATTCAGTTTTGGAATTCTGCTCATTTTTTTTTTCACTCTGAAATAATGTATGAATTACAGCATAGTTGTGCCCTAATGGAAATCAAGGTAGTGTTCTTTTTCTTTCTTTGCCCTAACTAATTTTACTCACTTTTCTCTGCATAAATAGTATGCTTCCTGACTCTAATTCACATATACATATCCTTTGTCAGTGGTAATCAGCCTTGGTTGGGGAAGATTTCTCAAAATTACAACCCAAATCTCCTGCTGCCAGCTCAGACACTTTTCTTATACCCCATGACCTTAAGAAGGGTTAGGACCACTTCAGGGTTTGGAGTAGTTATAAATGTATGTATAAAGTGATGAATTGGGACAGAGGGTGATAAGTGGGACCTGAAAGCCTAGGATTGGAAAGAGTACCTAGATTATTATAAGAATGACCAACATTTATTGTGCTTACTATGTACCAGATACTGTGCTTTACTTATATTATGCATTTAATCCATAGAACAGTCATATGAGGAAACTAAGGCTTGGATAAGTTAACTTGTCCAACCTACATTTAAATGAGCGCAAATTCTGTAACAGAGACCCTTCATAAAACAAACAGTTTCTTTATATGAAATGACATATTTCCTTCTTTCTCTCCCATCACTGACTTTCAGCAGTCTGGGAAAAATGAAGCTGCTTGTTTTGGTCTGCCCTATTAAATAGTGTTCCTATATTTAACCATTTGTGTAGACTAGTGGTTCTCAACTGGGGGTAGTTTTGTGCCCCAGGGGACATTCAGCAATGTGTGGAGACATTTTTGATTTTTGCAGCTAGGGTAGTGTAATTGATATTTAGTAAACTGAAGCCAAGCTTGCTACTGAACATTGAATTATCCAGCCCAAAATTTCAAGAGTGCCAAAGTTGAGAAAACCTTGGTGTAGAATTAAAATATGAAACATGTAAGCATGTAATCAGGGCTGGAAGAAATGGGGGAAATGCAGACTAGTTTTGTCTTTTGTTTTGGTTTGGCTCCCATTGTTTAATTACTTGCTTTGATACAGGCAGTTGCTAAGCACTTACATATATTAGCTCTAACTCTCACAGTAACAGGTGTGGTATCCCAATTTTCAAAGAGAAGGCAGCAGTTTAGAGGTGTTAACAAGTTTAATTAAAGCACTTAGAAAGTAGTGAAGCCTAGATTTGTTTTGATTCTAAAATCTCTGTTCTTTCTGCATTACCACACTGTTTCAGCAGCCAAGCATCCAAGCCATCCCTAACAATTCTTGGGAAATTTTTTTTTCAGTTATGTATACATTTATATTGTCCCAGAGAAACCAAGAAATGATTTATTCATATCAAACTTCTAAATGTATTTCATCATTGATTGAGCAGTAATTGAATCTTACAGCTGGCACCTAGAATTGTGACTGTCAATTCTTACCTGTTCTTTCACTGAATATCAAAAATACTTATCAAGACAGCCTACCTGGAATAGGACAGAGAAACTTTCAGAAAACCTAAGGGTGAATTCTAAAAGGCCAAGCCACAGAAATAACCTGTATTTTTTCCAATTTGAAGAAAGTTCCTCCTTTATAGCCTGGCCCCTCCTACCTAAACATCTGCTTGTCAAAAGTTCCAACACTCTTGAACCTCCATTCATAAATTCAGTCCAAAAAATTGGGATCATTAAATATTTGGAATGGTAGAGGAACTTTGAAATTGCAGTG
Source organism: Kogia breviceps (assembly GCF_026419965.1). NCBI lineage: Eukaryota > Metazoa > Chordata > Mammalia > Artiodactyla > Physeteridae > Kogia > Kogia breviceps. The sequence goes on along the minus strand of NC_081313.1, from coordinate 62,683,902 downwards.
CATGGATTTGGATTGTAGGTATGGATATGGATAAAAAATTTGTAGTTATGGGTAAATTAAAAATAGTATGATATGATTTTTCCAATTTGCAAGTGTTTTTTTCCTCAAATGTCAATGTAACATATGCTCATTGTAAAAAATTTAGAAAAATGTAATTTAGCAGGGAAAAGAACCCCATAATCCCATCATCCTAAGGCAAAGTGTTTAGAATTTTCTTCCCCTATTGTTTCTTTGGATAACTTTTTCTTTATGTGAGACATATAGATACCAATTTGTTGTCTTACTTTCCTAACTTAACATTATGTCATAAGCTGCATATGTCATATGGCTGTATTGTGTTCTCCTATATAGATGCACCTTAATTTTCTTCCAACATTCTTACAGGGAGGGTTATTTGTTTTCAATGTTAGCTATAATAAATAATGTCATAATGAATCTTTTTACATAATCCTTGCCTTTCTCATTATTTCTTTAAGATGAGATTTTTAAGAAGAATTACCAGGTGTCAATGTTTTGAAATTACTTATGCTGAGGAATTGATGTCAGGAACAGCAGGATACCCTCTGGATATTGGTCTCCTCCCATCTTTGCTGTCTGATAAGGAACAAAGGAGTAGCTTACTATTTTTTTAGTATTATCATTTTTTTGATTACAAGTTTTCTATATGCTTATTGTCATCTTTCTGTATCTTGAAGGCACCAAGTACATTTTCACCTTAGAGTACCTGGCGTATCCTTGCCTGGAGGTCTTAGCCCCCATATCTTCAAATGCACTGGTGTCTAATGTAATTTATATCTTGGCTCACATGTTAATTTCTCTGATTTCCCAATTTAAGCACTACTTTGCAGGCCACCACGCCCCCTCCGCCAGTACTCTTTATAATATTACCATGTCTTATTTTCCTTGTAGCAGTTATCACCGTATGAAATGATCTTGTTTTTTTTAAATTTTTAAAATATTTATTTATTTATTTATTTATGGCTGCGGGTCGTAGTTGTGGCATGCAGGATCTTTCATTGCAACATGTGGGCTTCTCTGTAGTTGTGGTGCATGGGCTCCAGAGTGCACAGGCTCAGTAGTTGCAGCACACGGGCTCCAGAGCGCATGGGCTCTGTAGTTGTGGCACGTGGGCTCTCTAGCTGTGGTGCACAGGCTCAGTAGTTGCAGCATGTGGGATCTTAGTTTCCCAACCAGGGATCAAACCCGCATCCCTTGCATTGGAAGGAGGATTCTCAACCACCAGGGAAGTCCCAATGATCTTATTTTTTTAATTTATTTTTAAACTTTTTATTTTGAAGAAATTTCACACTTACAGAAAAGTTACATGAATAAGACAGAGATTTTTCATGTCCCTTTCACCCACATCCCCCAGATGTTAACATCTTTGCCATATTTGTTTTGTTTTATCATTATGGAACTCTCTCTGTATATATTCATATTTTTTTCTAAATGTTTGAGAATAAGTTCCAAATATGCTATCCCTTTGCCTCTAAACACTTTAATGTATATTTTCTTTTTTTCATATTTAATTTTTTAAATTAATTTTATTGGAGTATAGTTGATTTACAGTGCTGTGTTAGTTTCTTCTGTACAGCAAAGTGAGTCAGTTATACATATACATATCCACTCTTTTTTAGATTATTTTCCCATATAGGTCATGACAGAGTACTGAGTAGAGTTCCCTGTGCTATACAGTAGGCTCTTATTATCTATTTTATAGAGAGTAGTGTGTATATGTCAATCCCAGCCTCCCAATTTATTGCCCCCCTTTCACCTTTGGTAACCATAAGTTTGTTTTCCACATCTGTGACTCTATTTCTGTTTTGTAAATAAGTTCATTTGTACCATTTTTTTAGATTCCACATATAAGCGATATATGATATTTGTCTTTCTCTGTCTGACTTCACTCAGTATGACAATCTCTTCAATGTGTTTTTTCTAAGAGTAGGACAATCTCTTAGATAACCATCAAGATCAAGAAATTATCTGAAGACTTTATTCAAATTCCCATAATTGTCCTAATAATCCTCCTTATAACAAAATTTTAAAAATTGTTTTTCTGGTCCAGGATTCATTCCAGGATCACAAGTTGCATTTAGTTGTCATGTCTATTTATTTTGTTGTTTAAATTGTCCCAGATTTGGCAAGTGGGAACCTTTTTAATCCTGCTTCTGTGTCCTTTGGATGTGACCCTATCATTTTTTAAAGAACTTCATGTTTTAGCTCAACTAGATATTCCTAGTTGTATTTATCAGCTTCAGCCTTGAAATTAGCTATTTCTTCAAAGAAAAATTTCTTTTAGCAAAGTTTGGTGTTTAGAAACCAAGTTCTGGGCACAAGATATGCCTTTTACTATTGAGATGTCATTGTTTCTAGGCCCTATTCATGATCAGAGCTAGAAGTACACACATAGCACATTATGTCCATTACAATAGCTATATTGAAAAAAACAAACCTGAAATCATACTCATACCTCCCACTGCAGTCCAGTACTGTGGAGTTCATTTTAGCCTTCCCCATTTTCCTGTTAGTAACTCCTTTCCCCAATATTGTTATAAAGAAGAAACTAACACACCATTGTAAAGCAATTTTACTCCAATAAATATGTTAAATAAATAAAACAAGAAAAGAAACCACAATATATTTATTTTCTTGCTTAGTCCTTGAAAGCACAGAAAGTAGTATCTAATTCATACCACTGCCAAAACAACAACAACAAAACCCTACTAACTAGAGATCAGTATTCTTTTTGTCCTTAGCCTGTGTTCAAAAGTTAGGTTAGTTCTTCCACTCCCCCTTTTCAATTGGTTAGTTATTCATTTGAAACACATTTATGTTCATTTGTATCTTATTATATTCCATTTTAGTTTTTTCTTCCCCATTCTTCTTTATTTTGTATTTGTATGCATTTACAGAGCATATAAACATTAACATGGTTCTAAAAGTCAGAACTATTCAGGAAGATATCTTCAGGGACACATCATCCTGTCCAATCCTGTCTACCCCCATTCCCAGCTGCCCCCTGTGGTAACCAATCTCATTAGTTTCTCGTTTATACTTTCTGTGTTTCTTTTTACACAAATGAACAGATATGTCTCTTTCTTAATTTCCTCCCCTTTTTTTCCTATACAAGTGGTAACATACTCTAGATTACTCTTCCGTACTTTGCTTTTTTTTAATCTAAGGTATGTCCTGGAAATCACTCTGTGCCCTGTCAGTTCATAGAGACCTTGTTCATTCTTTTTTTTAGCTGTATAGTACTTCATTTGCATGTGTGATAGTTTTTTCAACCACACTCCTTTATATGGGTATTTAGGTTGTTTCCAGTATTTTGCAGCAGTACTACAATGAGTAATCTTGTGCATAGGTGTTTTGTTATTGTTGGAGGTGTATCTACAGGGTGAACTCTTAGAAGTGAGATTTCTAAGTAAGAAGATCATGTAGTCAAATTCCTCTGCATGATGGGTTATGCCAGTTTTCCCTTGTATCATCAGTGTGAGAGAATGCTTGTTTCTCTACAGTCTCACCAACAAAATGTGTTCTTGTACTTTTTTTTTTCTTTTGCGGTGTGCGGGCCTCTCACTGTTGTGGCCTCTCCCGTTGTGGAGCACAGGCTCTGGACGCGCAGGCTCAGCAGCCATGGCTCACGGGCCTAACCGCTCCACGGCAAGTGGGATCTTCCCAGACCAGGGCACGAACCTGTGTCCCCTGCATTGGCAGGCGGACTCTCAACCACTGCGCCGCCACGGAAGCCCATTCTCGTACTTTTTTAACTTTTGGCAGTGTATGATAGATGAGAAATGATAGTTTTAATTTGTGTATCCCATATTATGAGTGAGATTAAACATCTTTCATAAGCTTAAAGGCCATTTCGGTATCTTTTTGTACCTATGTAGATTGTGTATTCTTGTCTTTGCCCTTTTTTGATCCTTCTTCCACAAAATTTCAAGAGTTCTTTATATATCTGCAATTATATGTTACAAGTATTTTCTCCCAGTTTGTCAATGTTTTTGACTTTGCGTAAGATGGTGGTGGTGTTTTATGTAGTAGTCAAATATATCATTCTTTTCTTTCATTGCTCTAGTTGTCAATCATAGTTAGATAGCTCTTTTCCAAACTCAAATCATATGGGAATCCATCCATATTTCCCTTTAATACTTCTGTGGTTTCATTTTTTACATTGAGATCTCTGAGTCATTTGGGGTTTGTCCTTCTGTGTGTGGTTTGAGATATGGATCTAACTTTATCTTTTTCCAAATGTCTATCTACTTATCACTACCATTTATTTAAAACTTTATCCTTTTTTCCAGAGATTTAAGATATTCAATTTCCATGTGTGTTTTGGTGTATATCTGGACTTCCTATTCTATTCTACTAGTCACTCCTATCTATTCCTAGTACCACACTGCTCTAATTGTAGAGGCTTTACAGTATGTTTTAATATCTCATAAGGCCAATCAGTCCTCATAGCCTTCCTTTTTCATTGTTTTTTAAATATGTTCTTACATGTTTATTTTTCCATACAAATTTTAGTATTAACGTTAGTACCAATTTTAGTGTCAATGAAAAGTTTAGCTCTATAAAAAATTTCATTGGGATTGCTTAAAATTTATAATGCTAGTTTAGCAGAAGTGTGGTTTCTATCCTATCCAGGAACAAGGGATGTCTTCTTATTTGTTCACATCTACTTTTGTGTTTTTCAGAAGCATTTTAGAGTTTTCATGCTGTGAATTTGGCATATTTCTTGTTTACTTGTAAATATTTAATCTTCTTTTTTCCTATTGAAAATGGAGTTTTCTCTACCATCGTATCTTTTAATTGATTATTGTTTATATATTAGATTGGCCAAAAAGTTCATTCGGGTTTTTCCAAAAGATGTTACGGAAAACCGGAATGAGCTTTTTGGCCATCCCAATATCTGAAAGCTGTTGAATTCTGTTTCCTAATTTTATATCCCTCTACCTTACTAAATTATTTCATTGTTTGGACTAGTTTTGTCATTTATTCCATTTACTCTCTAAGATTTCCTAGGTATATTAACACATAATCTGCAAATAGAAATAATTTTACTTCTTTTCTTCCAGTTCTTATGCCTCTGTTGATTTTTCCTGTTGAATTACACCTGATAAAAATACAGGTACAGGGCTTCCCTGGTGGCGCAGTGGTTGAGAGTCCGCCTGCCAATGCAGGGGACATGGGTTTGTGCCCCGGTCTGGGAAGATCCCACATGCCACAGAGCGGCTACACCCGTGAGTCATGGCCACTGAGCCTGCGCATCCGGAGCCTGTGCTTCACAACGGGAGAGGCCACAACAGTGAGAGGCCCGCGTACCACAAAAAAAAAAAAAAAAAAAAAACAGGTACAGAGGTGGAGTCAATTTCGCCTACTAGAAGGACGTGGAATTCGCGTCTCCTCACAACTAGGGCACCTACCAGGCACCAGTGGGGGACCACGGACACCTAAGGGGACGGGAGGAACCCCCAGCGACCGGCTTGCAGGATCTTTGTTCCCAGGCCAGAGGTCGGGGCCAAGCTCCTGTGGTGGGAGCTCCAAGTCCAAACTGCTGGACTAACAGAGAACCTCAGACCCCGGGGAATATCAGTTGGAGTGAGGCCTCCCGGAGGTCCGCATCTCAGCACCAAGATCTGGCTCTTTCCAACTGACTGCAGACTCCAATGCTGGACATCTCAGACCAAACAACCAGTAAGACACAAATACAGCACCACCCATCAAAAAAAAAAAAAAATGAAATGACAAAGAACAATGTTACAGATGAAGGAGCAAGGTAAAAAACTACAAGACCAAATAAATGAAGACAAAATAAGCAACCTCCCTGAAAAAGAATTTAGAGTAATGATAATAAAGATGATCCAAAATGTCAGAAACAGTATGGAAAAAATACAACAAACATTTAACAAGGATCTAGAAGAACTAAAGAGCAAACAAACAGTGATGAGCAACACAAATACTGAAATTAAAAATACTCTGGAAGGAATCAATAACAGAACAACTAAGCAGAAGAACGGATAAGTGAGCTAGCTAGAAGATAAAATGGTGGAAATAACTGCCAAGGAGCAGAATAAAGAAAAAAGAATGAAAAGAATTGAGGACAGTCTCAAAGACTTCTGAGACAACATTAAACACACCAACATTCGAATTATAGGGGTCCCAGAAGAAGAAGAGAAAAAGAAAGGGTCTGGGAAAATATTTGAAGAGATTATAGTTGAAAACTTTCCTAACATGGGAAAGGAAATAGTCAGTCAAGTCCAGGAAGCACAGAGAGTACCATGCAGGATAAGCCCAAAGAGAAACACACTGAGACACATATTAATCAAACTATCAAAAATTAAATACAAAGAAAACATATTAAAAGCAGCAAGGGAAAAACAACAAATAACATACAAGGGAATCCCCATAAGGTTAACAGCTGATCTTTCAGCAGAAACTCTGCAAGCCAGAAGGGAGTGGCAGGACATATTTAAAGTGATGAAGGGGAAGAACCTACAACCAAGTTTACTCTACCCAGCAAGGATCTCATTCAGATTTGACGGAGAAATTAAAACCTTTACAGATAAACAAAAGCGAAGAGAATTCAGCCATCACCAAACCAGCCTTACAACAAATGCTAAAGGAACTTCTCTAGGCAGGAAACACAAGAGAAGGAAAAGACCTACAATAAAAAACCCCCAAAATTAAGAAAATGGTAATAGGAACATACATACCGATAATTGCCTTAAATGTAAATGGATTAAATGCTCCAACCAAAAGACTGGCTGAATGGATACAAAAACAGGACCCATACATATGCTGTCTACAAGAAACCCACTTCAGACCTAGGGACACATACAGACTGAAAGCAAGGGGATGGAAAAACATATTCCATGAAAATGGAAATCAGAAGAAAGCTGGAGTAGCAATTCTCATACCAGAGAAAATAGACTTTAAAATAAAGACAATTACAGGAGACAAAGAAGGACACTACATAATGATCAAGGGATCAATCCAAGAAGAAGATATAACAACTGTAAATATTTATGCACCCAACATAGGAGCACCTCAATATATAAGGCAAATGCTAACAGCCATAAAAGGAGAAATCATCAGTAACACAATCATAGTAGGGGATTTTAACACCCCACTTTCATCAATGGACAGGTCATCCAAAATGAAAATAAATAAGGAAACACAAGCTTTAAATGACACATTAAACAAGATGGACTTAGTTGATATTTATACGACATTCCATCCCAAAACAACAGAATACACTTTCTTCTCAAGTGCTCATGGAACATTCTCCAGGATAGATCATATCTTGGGTCACAAATCAAGCCTTGGTAAATGTAAGAAAACTGAAATCGTGTCAAGTATCTTTTCCGACCAAAACACTATGAGACTAGATATCAATTATAGGAAAAAATATCTGTAAAAAATACAAACACATAGAGGGTAAACAATACACTGCTTAATAACCAAGAGATGACTGAGGAAATCAAAAATTTCCTAGAAGGAAATGACAATGAAAACACGATGATCCAGGGCTTCCCTGGTGGCGCAGTGGTTGAGAATCCGCCTGCCGATGCAGGGGACACAGGTTCGTGCCCCGGTCCGGGAAGATCCCACATGCCGCGGAGCGGCTGGGCCCGTGAGCCATGGCCGCTGAGCCTGCGCATCCGGAGCCTGTGCTTCGCAACGGGAAAGGCCACAACAGTGAGAGGCCCGCATATCACACACACACACAAAAAAACGATGATCCAAAACCTATGGGATGCAGCAAAAGCAGTTCTAAGAGGTAAGTTTATAGCAATACATTCCTACCTCAGTAAACAAGAAACATCTCAAATAAACAACCAAACCTAACACCTAAAGCAATTAGAGAAAAAAAAAAAAAAAAAAAGTTAGCAGAAGGAAAGAAATTATAAAGATCAGATCAGAAATAAATGAAAAAGAAATGAAGGAAACAATAGCAAAGATAAATAAAACTAAAAGCTGGTTCTTCGAGAAGATAAACAAAATTGATAAACCATTAGCCAGACTCATTAAGAAAGAAAGGGAGAAGACTCATCAACAGAATTAGAAATGAAAAAGGAGAAGTAACAACTGACATTGCAGAGATAGAAAGGATCATGAGAGATTATTACAAGCAACTCTATGCCAATAAGATGGACAACTTGGAAGAAATGGACACATTCTTAGAGAAGCACAACCTCCGGAGACTGAATCAGGAAGAAATAGAAAATATAAACAGACCAATCACAAGCACTGAAATTGAGACTGTGATTAAAAATCTGCCAACAAACAGAAGCCCAGGACCAGATGGCTTCACAGGAGAATTCTATCAAACATTTTGAGAAGAGCTAACTCTTATCCTTCTCAAACTCTTCCAAAATATATCAGAGGGAGGAACACTCCCAAACTCATTCTCTACGAGGCCACCATCACCCTGATACCAAAACCAGACAAAGATGTCACAAAGAAAGAAAACTACAGACCTATATCACTGATAAACATAGATGCAGAAATCCTCAACAAAATACTAGCAAACAGAATCCAACAGTACATTAAAGGGATCGTACACCACAATCAAGTGGGGTTTATCCCAGGAATGCAAGGATTCTTCAATATATGCAAATCAATCAATGTGATACACCATATCAACAAACTGAAGGATAAAAACCATATGATCATCTCAATAGATGCAGAAAAAGCTTTTGACAAAGTTCAACACCCATTTATGATAAAAACTCTCCAGAAAGTAGGCATAGAGGGAACCTACCTTAACATAATAAAGGCTATATATGACAAGCCTACAGCCAACATCATTCTCAGTGGTGAAACACTGAAACCATTTCCACTAAGTTCAGGAACAAGACAAGGTTGCCCACTCTCGCCACTCTTATTCAACATAGTTTTGGAAGTTTTAGCCACAGCAATCAGAGAAGAAAAGGAAATAAAAAGAATCCAAATCAGAAAAGAAGAAGTAAAGCCATCACTGTTTGCAGATGACATGATACTATACATAGAGAGTCCTAAAGATGCCACCAAAAAACTACTAGAGCTAATCAATGAATTTGGTAAAGTAGCAGGATACAAAATTAATGCACAGAGATCTCTTGTGTTCCTATACACTGATGATGAAAACTCTGAAAGTGAAATTAAGAAAACACTCCCATTTACCATTGCAACAAAAAGAATAAAATATCTAGGAATAAACCTACCTAAGGAGACAAAAGACCTTTATGCGGAAAGTTATAAGACACTGATGAAAGAGGTTAAAGATAATACAAATAGATGGAGAGATATAGCATGTTCTTGAATTGGAAGAATCAACATTGTGAAAATAACTCTACTACCCAAAGCAATCTACAGATTCAATGCAATCCCTATCAAACTACCACTGGCATTTTTCACAGAACTAGAACAAAAAATGTCACAATTTGTATGGAAACACAAAATACCCCGTATAGCCACAGCAATCTTGAGAAAGAAAAATGGAGCTGGAGGAATCAGGCTCCCAGACTTCAGACTATACTAAAAAGCTACAGTAATCAAGACAGTATGGTACTGGCACAGAAACAGAAATATAGATCAATGGAACAGGATAGAAAGCCCAGAGATAAACTCATGCACATACAGTCACCTTACCTTTGATAAAGGAGGCAAGAATATACAGTACAGAAAATATAGCCTCTTCAATAAGTGGTACTGGGAAAACCGGACAGCTACATGTAAAAGAATGAAATTAGAACACTCCCTAACACCATACACAGAAATAAACTCAAAATGGATTAAAGACCTAAATGTAAGGCCAGACACCATCAAACTCTTAGAGGAAAACATAGGCAGAACACTCTATGACATAAATCACAGCAAGATCCTTTTTGACCCACCTCCTAGAGAAATGGAAATAAAAACAAAAATAAACAAATGGGACCTAATGAAACTTAAAAGCTTTTGCACAGCAAAGGAAACCATAAACCATAAAGATGAAAAGAGAACCTTCAGAATGGGAGAAAATATTTGCAAATGAAGCAACTGACAAAGAATTAATCTCCAAAATTTACAATCAGCTCATGTAGCTCAATATTAAAAAAACAAACAACCCAATCCAAAAATGGGCAGAAGATCTAAATAGACATTTCTCCAAAAAATGTATACAGATTGCCAACAGACACGTGAAAGAATGCTCAAGTTCATTAATCATTAGAGAAATGCAAATCAAAACTACAATGAGATATCATCTCACACTGGTCAGAATAGCCATCATCAAAAAATCTACAAACAGTAAATGCTGGAGAGGGTGTGTAGAAAAGGGAACCCTCTTGCACTGTTGGTGGGAATGTAAGTTGATACAGCCACTATGGAGAACAGTATGGAGGTTCCTTAAAAAAGTAAAAATAGAAGTACCATATGACCCAGCAATCCCACTACTGGGCATATACCCTGAGAAAACCATAATTTATAAAAAGAGGGCTTCCCTGGTGGCGCAGTGGTTGGGAGTGCGCCTGCCGATGCGGGGGGCGCGGGTTCGTGCCCCGGTCCGGGAGGATCCCGCGTGCCGCGGAGCGGCTGGGCCCGTGGGCCATGGCCGCTGGGCCTGCGCGTCCGGGGCCTGCGCTCCGCGATGGGAGGGGCCGCAGCAGTGAGAGGCCCGCGTACCACAAAAAAAAAAAAAAAAAAAAAAAAAAAAAGAAAAAAAAAAATTATAAAAAGAGTCACCTACCAAAGTGTACATTGCAGCTCTATTTACAATAGCCAGGACATGGAAGCAACCGAAGTGTCCATCAACAGAAGAATGGATAAAGAAGATGTGGCACATATATACAATGGAATATTAGCCATAAAAAGGAATGAAACTGAGTTATTTGTAGTGAGGTGGATGGACCTAGAGAGTGTCATACAGATTGAAGTAAGTCAGAAAGAGAAAAACAAATACTATATGCTAACACATATATATGGAATCTTAAGAAAAAAAAATGGTCATGAAGAACCTAGAGGCAAGATGGGAATAAAGATGCAGACCTGCTAGAGAATGGACTTGAGGATACGAGGAGGGAGAAGGGTAAGTTGGGACAAAGTGAGAGAGTGGCATGGACATATATACACTACCAAACGTAAAATAGATAGCTAGTGGGAAGCAGCCACATAGCACAGGGTGCTCAGCTCGGTGGTTTGTGACTACCTAGAGGGGTGGGATAGGGAGGATCGGAGGGAGGAAGATGCAAGAGGGAAGAGATATAGGAATATATGTATATGTATAACTGATTCATTTGTTATAAAGCAGAAACTAACACACCATTGTAAAGCAATTATACTCCAATAAAGATGTTAAAAAAAAATCTAAATGTAAGGCCAGACACTATAAAACTGTTAGAGGAAAACATAGTCAGGACACTCTTATGACATAAATCACATCAAGATCCTTTTTGACCCACCTCCTAGATAAATGGGAATAAAAACAAAAAATGGGACCTAATGAAACTTGAAAGCTTTTGCACAGCAACAGAAACCATAAACAAGAGAAAAAGACAACTCTCAGAATGGGAGAAAGTATTTGCAAGCGAAGCAATGACAAAGGATTAATCTCCAAATATATAAGCAGCTCATGAAGCTCAATATCAGAAAAACAAACAGCCCAATCCGAAAATGGGCAGAAGACCTAAATAGGCATTTCTCCAAAGAAGATATACAGATTGCCAACAAACAGATGAAAAGATTCTCAACATCACTAATCATTAGAGAAATGAAAATCAAAACTACAATGAGGTAGCACCTCACACCAGTCAGAACGGCCATCATCAAAAAATCTACAAACAATAAATGCTGGAGAAGGTGTGGAGAAAAGGGAACCCTCTTGCACTGTTGGTGGGAATGTAAATTGATACAGCCACTATGGAGAACAGCATGGAGGTTCCTCAAAAAACTATAAATAGAACTACCATATGACCTAGCAATCTCACTACTGGGCATATACCCTGAGAAAACCATAATTCAAAAAGAGTCATGTACCACAATGTTTATTGCAGCTCTATTTACGATAGCCAGGACATGGAAGCAACCTAAATGTCCATCATCGGATGAATGGTTAAAGAAGATGCAGCACATATGTACAATGGAATATTACTCAGCCATAAAAAGTAAAGAAATTGGGTCATTTGTAGCAAGGTGGATGGACCTAGAGACTGTCATACATAGTGAAGTCAGAAAGAGAAAAACAAATACTGTATGCTAACACATATATATGGAATCTAAAAAAAAAAAGTTCTGAAGAACCTAGGGGCAGGACAAGAATAAAGACTCAGACATAGAGAATGGACATGAGGACACAGGGAGGGGGGAGGGTAAGCTGTGACAAAGTGAGAGAGTGGCATGGACATATATACACTACACCAAATGTAAAATAGATAGCTAGTGGGAAGCAGCTGCACGTCACAGGGAGATCAGCTCTGTGCTTTGCAACCACCTAGAGGGGTGGGATAAGGAGGGTGGGAGGGAGATGCAAGAGGCAGGGGATATGGGGATATACGTATGCATATAGATGATTCACTTTGTTTTACAGCAGAAACTAACAACACTGTGAAGCAATTATACTCCAATAAAGAGGTTTAAAAAAAAGATCTCATGCACTGAGGAGTAAACAAACAGACCAAAAATACAGGTACAGTGTTAAACAGTAGTGGAGGTTACAGACTTATCTTGTTCCTGATCTTTGTGGAAATGCCTCTAATATTTTTCCATTAATTGAAATGCTGGCTTTACCACTAAAATATACGTATCTTACCATATTATGAGAGTGGCTTATTCCTATTTTCTTGAGTGTTTTTACCACGGATGAGTGAATTTTGTTAATAGCTTTTTTAGTATCTATCTAGATAATCATAGTTTTTCTCCCCAGATCCATTAATATGGTTTATTTTATTAATGGATTTTCTAAAACTAAACCACGTTTGCATTCCTAGAATAAATACCACTTAGCTGTGATGTATCATTTTATTAATGTGGTACCAGATTTTTGTTCCCTATTATTTACACTTTTTACATGATATTTATTTGTAATATTGGCCTGTAACTTTCTTCCTTTTTCAGGTGGGGGCTGAATTTATAAGATTTAGGTATCAAGGCTATACTAGCTTCATAAGATAATTTGGAAGATTTTGTTTATTTTCTATGCTCTGGAATAATTTATGTCATATTGGAACTGTCTGGTCTTTGAAAGTTTAATAGAACTTCCCCTTGAAACCATCTGGGCCTGGTGCTTTTTATGGAGTAATTCCATGATTACTCTCTATTTCTTCTGCAGATATTGGGCTGTTTAAGCTTTATATCTGGGTTTTCAAATATTCAGTGGGAACTCTTATAATTTCTTATTTTATATAGTTCTTTTTCTTTTCTTTCTTAAGTAATGATATGTCTATTTTAAGCTTTTTGTGAAAGGAGATTTTGACTTATTAATTAGTGTTACTCTTTCTCTGTCCTCTACCTAATGAATTTTTACTTTTATCTTTATTTGTGCCTTATGTTTTGTTTTGGTTTACTTTTTTATTCTTTTTCTAGCATTTTGAGAAGGGAATTTAATTCCTTTGTTTTCATTTTTATTTATTTGTGTTTAAGGCTATAGATTTTCCTCTGGTCATTGCTTTAATGTGTCCCATAGATTCTGACAATGTTTCCATTATTATTTCTTGAAATTCTGTAATTTTGGTTTTATTTCCCCTTCACACTAGAAGTGTTTAAAAGAACGTGTTTTAATTTGCTTGTGGAAGGGCCTTTTAGTTTTATGATTTAGTTATTTATTTCTAGTTTTACTGCATTGTAAAGTAATCACAGGGATTTGTTTATGTAATTTCTGCTTTGCATAATTTACCGATTTTTTGTGTAATCTAACATATGATCAATTTTGTGAATGCTCTTTATTGATTTTGTAGTTTAAGCCTTCTATATCCTTACCTTTTTTGTTCTTGTTCCTCTTCTTCTGTACTATATTGAGAGTGAAATATTAAAAGCCCTTCTCAGTGTATTTTTTTCTATGTCTCCTTAGACCTCCTGTAGTTTCTACTTTATAAAGGTGGCTACTGTGTTTCTTGGTTCATAAACATAACTGTTATATCTTCATTGTGTGTTGTCACTTTTAGCATTAAAGGTGTCTTTCTTTGCCACTTTTTCTACTACTATTACAACCCCTGCCTGGTATACCTTTGCCCATATCATAATTTTTGGACTTTCTAAATGAATTTCCCAGTGGAAGGACTTTTATTTTATGATTAGCTGTCCCCAAAGTCCCTTTCTCTTCTTTTTACTCTCAGAAGTATGCCTTTCCAAGGTTGCCTTCTCGAGTGTCCTGTACACTGTGAATTCACTTCTTGTAGGCTGCTCTGGTCTACCAGGACTTTTTGTTTTCCCCCAGTATTTTGGCACTTTCAGTGGTCTTTCTCTTTCTTTGGATTATTAGAGTTCAGTCTTAGGCCTTTCATTCTCCTCTTCCTTCTTCTGTGCATTTCCCCACAACCCTGCCTTGCCCTCTGTGAAGAGAGTAAGAACTTGAGAAATATCATTGCTAGAAACTGGTGCTTATGTCTCCTAATTATAGGTAACTTGAAGTTTGTATTGTTATCTTTCTTCTAGTTGAAGTTGTGGAATTCGTGTCATTTTATTTGTTCTTATTATTGGTTTACACAGTTTGGAAAGATGGTTGAAAGATTTCAGTGCACACAGTGATTTCCTCGGTTACACAGACGTCTGTTCTGTTGACTTCTTTGTTACCAGTATCTACCTTCTAGAATGCATGCTCCATCAAAACAGGGCCCGTCTTTATTTTCTACTTTATCTTCAGTGCCTAGTATGTGGAAGACACTCAGTAAATAATTGTTGAATAAATTCTTTTACCCATTTTTCTGTTGAATTATTAATATTTGTTTTGATGATTTATGTCATGTTATATATGAAGGTTAATCTAATAGAACAATAATTTATGTTACTTTTAAGAGTTTAAGGTGTGAATCAGATATCAATAAAGACAATTTTTTGTAGCTTTTATTTAGATTAAATGATTCAAGATTTAAATTTATAACCTGACCTGGTCCCATTGATGGTAGTAATAATTGTTTACATTTTTTTGATCACTGTAGTGTTGTAGACTCCATATGTAACAAATACAGAGCATTTGTATTTATATACTTTCAGTTACTGCCTTTTAAAGCTCTCAAAAGGGATTTAGCAAATTCTGGCCTTAGTGCTTTATCTTGGTGCCCCTGGCATATGCTCACATTTCGGTAAAGGAGAAGGGGAAATAGTAGCACAAAAATGATAATAAGCAGAAGAATGAGTTGGGAGAGAGAATAAAAGTCAAGAAGAAGGGATGGAAAATATAGACAGAAGGTAGAAAACTGGGACACGCCACCAATCAGGTTGCTTCATACTGATCTTGGGTTGTCTGTTCTTCCTCTGGGATCTTATTCTCTCCCTCAGAATAGACCAGCACCAACAGCATTGTATTGGATCCCTTTTGTTACTGGCCTAGTGAAATTCCTCCATCAGAGAAATGGCTTAGAGCACAGAACTCCTGGAGAGAACAGCTCAATTTTAATAGCTGAGGGAATTTGGTGTTTTGCTTGCTTCCACTGAAAATGGTTGGATGTTTCATTGATTGGCAAGAAGAACAAGGAAGCCTTTCATTTTTAAGGACGGCTTTAGAGGGCAAACTGGGCGGTGCCTGGTGAAGTGGGTGTTTTCTAGTGAATGACATTTGGTCTATTTTTACAGTTGGAAACATTCTACAGTACTCTTAAGCTTATTGTTTAAGCAGGCAAGAGAGCATGCTGTGCAATCATGAGTGGAATTTTTACATTTGATCCCAGGGTCTGTTTTCTCCCCCATAGTTTAGAGCCTCCATGAACCTGGCTTCTGAATTTATAAATATTTTATTGGTTTCAGAATCTGCTCTCAGTTTACTTATCTTCACCTTGTAGATTATTCAAAGGAAAAAGATTAGAAACATAGCTGGTTAACATCTAACAGTAAATACTTTATGATTAGATTGGAATTCCCTAAATTCTTTCTTTATAAGTCATTATAACTGCTTTCTTCCTTTTTTTGTATTTTCCCAGGCTCTTCGACTCATCTGTGGTGTCCTTTTGCTTGAGCTTTGCTCTTAGTTAAACATGTAAATATTTCTTTGTGTTGAGAATGCTAAATTAATGGTTACTTTCTTATATGTATTCAAGTCAATTTTCCAATTATTTTTCTCAAAAGTTTAATTTTGCTGGTATTATAGGACAAATACATTTTGGAAAGAAGTGCTCATAACCCCAACAACCAGAACTGTTTCCTATTTTCTGCGTGTACTTTAATTCCCATTGTTTATCCTCATGGATACAAATTTTTGCCTCATTGCAGTGTGCTGCTTCATGTTGTTATTTTCATTTAACGTTTACCAGATTGCCTTTCAATAATTTTTTAAAAACAATCTACTGTCCTTCAGATATAATATATAGTAACTTCTAAATAATTTTTAAGTATGCCAGATTTTATTCTGTTTAAAAAGTTAAAAAAAATTTTTTTGTTGTCATGAACTTTTGCTTCCCTTTTGTCATTTTTTTCTTTCCTTAATCTGTAGTATTTTGGAACTGTTAGTTGTATAATTCTCTTATATGTACAGTTATATATCTTCACTACAATTTTTAGCAGGTGAGCTATATTCTCTACCATATGCATTCATTTGATATTGAGGCGAGACAAAGAATAATTAACATATTCAGAGGATCCTAAAACCTTATTTGAGTCATTTTTCTTCTCTAAATCTTTCTCCAAAATTTCCAATAAGTAGAAAATATTAATTTCTCTCTTTTTCTCTGCCTGTTTTCATCTGAGATTGCTAACAATTGTGCCAGAGGAAAAGGACATGGTCAGAAATAGAAAAGAGATGCAGATAATCCACAAAATGGGTCTTCATCCGATCTCAGTATTTGAAGTGCCTAGACTAGTGTTGCCTGGCACGAAGCAAGCAGTCAGGAAATTTGTGTTGGGGGGACAGATGTATTCATGAACAAGCCAATCAATACAACCACATGGATTTCTCAGATGGCAAAATCTAAAAACCTCCTTAAATTATATTGAGACTCAGGTGGTCATCCTAATTATCAAACTGCATTTACTACCACAATATTAGTCATAACAAAAGTTATATTGTTTGTTAAGTCTTAAACTGACACACATATATATATCACACTTTTGTTTCTAAAGGAAGTAGAAATTCGGAACAAAGACCTGGAGGGACAACTGTCTGACTTGGAGCAACGTCTGGAGAAAAGTCAGAATGAACAAGAAGCTTTTCGCAATAACCTGAAGACACTGTTAGAAATTCTTGATGGAAAAATCTTTGAACTAACAGAATTACGAGATAACTTGGCCAAGCTACTAGAACGCAGCTAAGGAAAGTTAAATTTCAGTGCCAATTGATTAAAAAATATACTGTCTCTCTTCATAGGACTGTTTGGGCTCTGCATCAAGATTGCACAAAAAATTTGAATATCCCTTGTCCAGGAGGAGGATCTTTTGAAAATTGGGATTGTATATTTCAGTGTAAATTTTAGAGTTCAGCTTCTAGCTAGTTGGGGAAAAAGAGATGAAAAACTTGAACTACAGATTACCTCCATGTATATTATTGGCCATAGTTAACTAGAAAGTTATAAACAGACACTTAATGCAATCTTTTTTTCTGATATTAGCCAATGGGAGAATTAACAAATGTCTGGGTCACATCCCCTTTTTGTGTTCAACACAGTGAAGGTTATCTGCTTTTTAAATTAATTTATTTATGATATCTAAAGCTGTGTTTTGTGCAAAAACTTAGTGATGAAAGCCCTGTCTTTTGTTGTAATCTGAATAATTTCTCAGGATATTTTTGCACTGCTGGCAGCAGTGCCATTACCAATTAATTCTTGCCAGGAGTGAGAGTGAGCTGCATCTTTAATTGAAACATACTTACTATAACTGGGTGTATAGAGTTCTTCCCTTTTTTTATACTGGAAGATATTTCACTCTGGTGACCACTCTGGTACACTCTGGTGTTCTCTAATCTTGTCTGCTGTATAGTTTACTTTTCCATATTGATTCCATGTATTTATGAGAAGATATTGTCTCCCATTTTATTACACATTTTAAAGCCAACTAATGAAGGCAGCTGAGTCCCTCCAAAATTTTTCTTTTTAAATTTCTAATAAATTTGACACACAGTACTGAAATACAGCAGCCCGTCACTGGCGGTCTGGTCTAGCAATGTTAAGTATATTTACAGAATATGCAGTTACATTTATTTATATATTTTGCAAGAAATCTTTTCTGAATGATTAATGCATTTCAATTTACAAATAATAATGGTTGTTGGGAAACTGTTTATTATAGATCATTTTAAGGTGTATAGCTATTTTAAAGGCGATCCATTTCCATCAAGCAACCAATCAGAGGACTATTGGGATTGGAGCCGTGTACTCTGTCTGGGTCTTCACATCAACCACGTCTCTAGTCAATCCTCACAAGGCAATATTCTAAACTGTTAACTAGGCATTTCAAAACAGGAATTCAATTCAGCGGGCTCTTCTCAGTGAGTGAACAGGATTTAGTGTTGTTTTGAGGTAATTTTAAAGGACTTTTAGCAAACATGCGTTTCTTTATATATTTCTTTTAAGAAACTGTTTTAAAAGTAAGTCAAATGCTGTCTAGTCTGCTTATGGAGTAGGAACTGCATCAGAGTCCATATATTCTTGCTGTCCAATGCTTGTGATGTTGAGGAGGGTTCTTATTTAAAGTGTATGCTTGAGTATCTGACTCCATGGAGTTTACAAATGCACTGACTTTTTGTTTGTACCCCAAAACAGTTGAATTGTTAAGTACAGAATTAAGCTGGTTAATCAATTTGTAACCATTTTTTCACTCACAAACAGCTAATCAACACTAGACAATTTTGTTTTATATATGTATGTGTATGTATGTAAATGCATACATATTAATTTATAGTAGAGTGAAAAATAAATGGTTTGTTTCTAAAGTTAGTTTCTAAAGTGAGTTTTCAGGTGTCTCTGAAAAGTTTATATCAGACACTTAATCATCTTGTATTATATGTGCTATAATATCATGTCAGTTACCTCCATCTATTTTAGGGTATTTTCCTCACCTGTTTATAATAGGGAGGATAATTAAGGTACACAAGCTCAGAGCTATTTCTCTGATAAATCAGGTAATAAAATTTTATTTGATTGATGGAATTTTGAAGTAGATGTGATTTTATCCATCAGTTTCTGAGTAACAGAGCACCAGATTTTAATTTAAATAGGGGATTTAACACTAGGGATCAGGAAATTTGGTTATGAAGAGTTAAAATTTTCTTTTTTTAAATAGGGTAAGCTGTTGAAATGGTAAGTGAATTATTTTAATGATGTAATAAGATATTTTTAAATTTTGACATAGTTGTCACTTAATGGGAAAATAACTCACCAAAATGTCTCCACTTGAATTGTATTGATATATGAGACATCTGTAATTCAATATATACATATAATCATATGTATATACAGAAAATTATTTTTAATATTTTCCTATGGACATGAAATCTAAAATTGGAAATTTTGTGAGTTTTTTCCTTTCCAATAGAGTCTAATTTTTTCTTTTTTTAGTGATTCAACAATTTCTTGAGGGCTGCACCTTTAAATTCCCAGATTGTCATTAGACGTGTACAGTATATGGGATAAGGTGGACACAAGTGCACATATAAATAAAATTTTCTTATTAAGACTATTTTAAACAATCATTTACAGTAGGAGAGTATCTAGAAATCATCTACAAGTCATAATTAGGTTGTGTGCCTACTGTAGTTTTCTTCATTTCTGTATTATATAAATAAAAGTTTGCATATTAAAATTTGATTTTTCCCAGAGACAAGTATTATATAATGTATATTTAGATCAAACTGTGGTAATATATTTATCAGAAAATAATATTGGGGACTATAGCCTGAACATGTGGACTTGAAGTGACACAGAAAAGGAGAGCAGAGATTGATCCCATTGTGTGTAAGTTATTATATGATAACTATGAATTCTTGTACAAAAAAACAATTGAAAAAAAGAAAAACAAAAATACAGTTTTTATTTTGAAATACATTTGTTGTTCTCTGGAGAATGTATCTTTTTTTCCTTCAGTCTTTTACAGATACTTTTTAAAAAGCATTTAAGTGATGGCAGCATTTACTTAAATCTTACAGGTGCTACTGGATTTTGCATTAGTGTGTTATGTTGTGAAATCCTAACTTTGACATAAAAGGTTTTATAAGTATTTCCCTGCCTGGAAAATTAGTTTTTGTTTCTCCTCTCTCTCTCTCTTTCTCTCTGTCTTTTTTTTCCTCCCTCTTTCTTTCTGCAGATTAAAAAAAGTTCATGAAGTTGCATCCCTCCTGTCCCTAATAGAAGGACTCCAGCACCACCATAGATTTAAAGTTTTGCTGTCATTGATCTGTTGGGAAGCAGTTAGAGGAAAAACTTACACCTTTTTTTTCAAGTGGAACTAAAAGAGACACTCAGTTAAACCACCACCACCTTGTAAAACTCATTTCTTTGCCTTGTTAAAATTAAATGTATTCTTTCACGTGTGTGCTCCGGCCTCCCATGTTTTTACTTAACTCTGGAGTATGCAGCTCAGCTGCTGTCTCCTTGCAGACCTGATTTTCTGTCAGCTCTGGAATGCGAGGCAGGCCATTTGGGAAAATGTGTTTGGTGGCAGTGGTTTCTTGTTTTGTTTTTTAAAGAAATCCTTTTGTTTATTTGATATCAAATGATTTTAACATCCTGATATTTAGTGCTTGAAGCCATGAAATAGTCTTCATTGAACTTTTTTCTTCTGAATATTTAACATTGTTCCTTTATCATTCATGAAGTCAATTAATTTATATAAATCTTAAAGAGGAAAACTTTCAGGTAAGAAGTAGTTGAGAATGACACATTTTAAAAAAATTTCTCAAGTAGGATACTATGCTATAATAAGTATTTGTTGAGAGGATAATTTTCATGTGAGAAAATACTGTAAAAATTACTAGAAAATGATCATTTTAGAATGGAAACAGATGTATTATTCACCTTACTCTAAATTGTGAAAGTGTATTTTTAACTAATATTCATGTTAAATTGGACCTTAAATTTTTATGGCAGTTTTTCTCTATGGGAAACCAATATATAGGTGTCACACAAATAAGCATAGTTAATGAATTAAAAGAAATGAATGTTTTTCTCTTTTTGTTTATATATTGATATTACCTAGTAAAGTAGCTACAAGTTGCTAACAATTTTATCGAAGGGAAAACTCAATCAGCACTACACTGCCAAGTGATTTCTGCTTAGTATATTAGATAAAAAAGAATTGAGTTATTTTTACCTAAAACAGGTGACCCAGAGAGAGAGATTGCATCTAGAATAGGGGAAAGGCCATAAGCTCCCAACAGATTTCTAGTCAATTCGATGATCTCTTTAAGTACCCTTTTTATCTTTTAGATTAAAGGACACATTCCAAAGGCTACCAGAAGTGTATGTGGGTAAGGAGAGGATATTTTTTGTGAAAACAAAGCCAGCAAAAATAGTAGGAGCATGATGATGACTTCAGTTTTTATCTAAGACACATCAGGGTAGCCAGGGTCACAAGAAGTTCTATTTCCTACCTTGCTGCTGCTTTTAACTAAACAAGTTGGGACTGCCCTAGTGAATTTCAAAGGCTTTCAGAAGATCCTGTCATTATTGCCTGTCAGGATTTATAACCTAATATAAGACACCTAACATTCAGACCTCACCATTCCATGGGATTCTGACCTACTTTTGTCAATTATTTTCACGTCAGATCTGCCCAGGGACAGAAATGTTACTCTGTTTTCTCATAATAAAACCAAATTAAGATGACAATGGGTGCCCCCCAAAATTAAGCCCATTTCTGTAATATAGAAAAATATCTTTTGTGGGTATTTTTTCTAACTATGTTCATGATTTTATCTTGTTATCCGTGTTTTATAACTATGTTACTATATATGCATATATATGTGTGTATATATATATATATATATGTATATAGTAAGTCATATCTATATGACTTGTGTACATGACTTATTTGATTGTTATACCTTAAGTGGAATGACTGTTTCAGAAAACAGGGCTAGAAAGCAGACGTACTTGAAGTAAATGCTTTCTCAACAACTTCAGTATAAAATGGAATAGAAATGGGTGTTTGTTGAATATTTGCTATGTGACAGGCACTGTACTAACTCTTTGACATTTCATTTCTACATATAGGGTCCCTGCCAGGGGTTTTCCTTTGGAGGGGGGATGAGGGGAAAAGGCTCAAATGATTGCACCTGCTATGTTCCCACAGCAGTCAGTCTGGTCATCCAGTCCACTGTCAGAAGGTGGAGATCTTACTCATGTTGCTGGTACCGTTTTTCCCTTGAGCTTGCCTGTCTAGAATATCTCTGTTAGGACACTTCTTAACTATATATTTTATATTTGCTCTTCTTGAACTTCTTCCTTCAGGCTCCTTTGGTGTTTACAATGCTTGCCATCATTCAGTTGCAAGTTATACTTTGTTTGCAGGTGTTATATTTATGCAATATGTTTTACTCCCCAGTTTTTTTAAACTTACAGGCTTCAGATAATCCAAGGAAAGTAAGTTTCATATGCAGAATTTCAGTCCATAAAATTTAAGTAGCAAACTGTTTATAAAGGCCTTGGGAAGACAATTTCTCTCTTAAGATCCCTAATGAAATAACTTGTAAACCTGTAAAACTCATCCTCCAACACTAAATAATAGTTCAGCAGGATGTGGGTTTTGCAGTCAGTACTAGGTAACTTTGTGGTCAATTCTGTTTCCACAGAAGTTAAGGCCTCTGTGACTGATCAGGCGATTAGATCATTCACAGAAGTGACTCATGGCCCTAGGTTCTTTAGATGGGTGGTAGCCCTCATATAAATGGAATCATATAATATTTGTCTTTTTGTATTTGGTGTATTTCACTTAGCATAATGTTTTCAAGGTTTATCCATGTTGTGGCTTATGTCAGAATTTCATTCCCTTTTAATGTTGAATATTCCGTTGTATGGATATACCATATTTTGTTTATCCATTTATCTATTGATGGACATTTGGGTCCTTTCCACCTTTTGGCTATTGTGAATAATTCTGCAGTGAACATTCATATACAAATATTTGATTCCTGCTTTCATTTCTTTGAATATATACCTAGGAGTGGAATTGCTGGATCATATGGTAATTCTATGTTTAATTTTTTAAGGAAGGGTTGGGTTTGAACTGAATTAATTAAAAAGACTCATAGAGCAAGGTGCCTTCTCATTGGGAAATCACAGTTGTGGGGTTAGTATTTTGTTAATAGGCCTGTAGTGATCCATTGGCCTCTTAAGTCATGCCTTCTATTCTCTTACCTAAAATATTTGTTGAGCACCTGGTATATCCCAGGAATAGAGACCCAAGAGAGAAGCTCATACTTTGGTGCAGGACACAGACAGTTTACAGTGCATAAGTACTCTGATTAAGAGGACTAGCATGAGGGAGCCCAGAGGGAAGAAGAGTCAAGAACTCTTTTCCAGAAGAGATGATACCTAGCTGAGTTTGGGTGGAGGAGTAAGAGCTAGCTAGTTGAAGGGGTGTGAGAGAATTGTAGAGAGTGTGTCGTGTGCAAAGGCTTAGAGGGATGAAAGCATTGAGACATTTAGAAGTTTAGACTGGGTTAGTACACTGACACACAGGGTGTTAGGTAAAGGTATATGGCAAAAGATGGTGATGGAGGAGTAGGCGAGGGGTAGATCAGGAAAGACTTTGTAAGTCATATGAAAGATTTGGGTTTTATTCTGAAGATAATCTAGAGATATTGAAGGATTTTTTTTTTGTAAAGAAGTGATATAGTGTTAAAATATATGGTTTAAAAGTCTAGATAGTTCTGCAAATCGCAGTAGTCCCTGTTGAGAGGCTGCTTTATGGTGGTTGTACTGGGATGGAAAAGGCGAAATGGATTCAGAGAGTATTGGGGAGGTAGAATGAGTAGGGCTTCTTGGTGGAATCAGTAGATGGCAAAGAAAATAGAAGCATGTAGGATGACTCCTAGATCTCTTGAGTTGGACAGCCAGGTGTTACCATCCCATTTACTCAAATAGTGAATTCAACATGGCGAAAGGGTTAGTTTTGGTGGAGGCAAGACAAAGCAAGATGAATGATGGGTTAGATCTGTTTTGAGTTTAAGATGCCTATGGAATATCCAAGTAGAAATGTAATTCTAGTTGGAGCTTAGGAGAAAAATATGAGCTGGAGACATTGAATTGTCAGCATATGTATTGATCATTATAATTGAGAGCATGAGAAATGGGGAGATTACAAGATGAAAATGTCACTTTGAGCCAGGTACAAGGTAAGAGCTTGTGAAAGAGACAGAAGGAATGACCGAGAGTAGTGAGTAGACAGAGTGAGGGAAGTGCAGAGTAGAGTAGCCAGATTTCACACGCGAATAAATAAATCAACAAATCAACTCATGTCTTGAGGCAATGATATTCCAACTGTGTTCTGTTGAGACTCTTCATTAATATTTGATAAATATATTTGAACATAAAAATTAAAAGCCAACAAACTCAGATATGCAGTTTATAACATTTTAAAATACTGAAATCCAGCAAATATCAGTACCAGGTTAACTCTTTTTGTGCAGATGCCAGAATAAAGCCATCTCTGGTAAACTGAAGAGCGCCTTGGTATTTCAAGGTGAGCTGTTAAAGAACTGCTACCATTTCTTAATGTGAATCAGGACTTTCTCAATACTGTGCAACTGAAACAAAATACAGAAATAGGGACTACGTAAGATAATGTCTGTCTTCTGTAAACCCAGTCTCAAATGCTGTTTATGAAAATAACTTCACTTTTCTTATTGACTTATTAAATTAAATGTTACATACCATTCTTTCTGTTAATATATTGGTTTTCTAGGTGGCTGTCATTTCTAAAAGGTTACAGGGGTGAGGGTCACTGTTTCCTAGTAGAACTTGGCTTGTTATCTTTCTGTGGCTCAGCTGCCTCACCTCAAAGTCAAGTTCTAGAGGCTTAAGTGTATTACATGTACCTTCTTAAATGTGTTATTTTGATACTAAATTCACCACTAGGACCAGATGGCGTTTGTGTTTGCATTGCTATAGAAAGTTTTGAGAGTTAATATTTCTGTTATCTTGAATGATCCTTACTCTTTTTTTCATACTGATTCATAAACAGATAACTGTATACAAATTATCTCTGGTAGAAATTATCTCAAACAAGGACAACAACCACAAAATACTCTCTGTATTTGGTTTTAGAATGCTGTGTGGTATATTTGATTTTTATTTCTAGTTTAAGTTAAAATTAGCTTGAATTCCTTGAGTAGACACGGCTTGCACTACTTGGGCAACAAATTAGAGCATGTTAGACATTCCAGGAAGAAAAGAGGAGCTACTGTTTTTCAAATTTGGCTCCAACTAATCCATAAAACTTGCAAATCACTTGTGAATTGTCAAATAAACTCTAACTTTTCAACCACCTTTGTTCATATTTTTCTTATGTAGTGATTAATCTTGGTCTCCTTTGGCAGAGCCTTTATTTTAGAATATATTCTGTGCATTAAAATCCCATGTTCTATATAATAGTATAAAATGGAATGTCACTGTCTATGGCACATGGCCATCTCACAACAGCTCACAACAAATTTTTACAGCAATGTCATGACCTAAGTGTTATTGTTTTCCCCACTTTATAGATTTTGTAGAGTCTGAGATTCAGCAAGATTAAGTGATGGGCCAAGTAAGAGGCAGGAGGAGGAGTAGAACACAGGTCCTCTGCCCGCTAATCGTGTTCCCTTCCCACTCCATCGTGTCTGAACTATGAACTGCAGATCTTTTGTAAGAAGGCAGGTATAAAAATTTATCAACTCACGATATTTAACAATCTATCACTTAATGAGAAAAATCGTTCGTTTTCCATTTCACAAAGGTATTATGTCTTTGAATGCTTATCTCCCTGCTTCTCTCCTTTTTTAGAAAAAAAAACCCTTTATTTTCATTTTAATTATGCAATTGGTTCATATATGCTTTCCTTTTTCAAATGTCTTTAAAAGTACAGATAAAGCAAATGTCACCCTTGATCTTTCAGTTCCGGCCCTAGAAATTAGTAGTGTAATCTATTCCATGTATGTCCCTCCAGCATTTTTATATGCATCTATATACAACATATATGTGCTTATCGAAATAACTAGTTGTTTGGAGGGGAGGGAGTACATAAATTTCATCAAATGGTATGTCTTGTTATAAATTTGCTATTTTTTACCTAATCTCTTGGGAAGATCTGTCCAAGTTGGTACACAGACCTACCTCATGCTTTTTAGCTTCTTCAGAGTATTACATTTTATGGATGGATGATGGTTTATTTAAGCATTTCCATACTTTTTTCTTACTTTTTATTCTACCCCCTTCTTTCTTACCTTGATGCTACTTTTTCAAGTATTAGGGATATTCAAGATTGATTAATACTCAGTTAATCAAATCAGATGTTCCACAGTCCCTCCCATGTCCCCGGGGAGTCAGAATGAGCTCTGGATAAATAACTTCTTGAAAACTAAAACTCCAAAAAATTTTTAACTGGTCTTGTTGAAAATCTTTCTAAATTACACTACACGCAGCAACCAGCAACATGCTTCGGACGTAGTCATCACTCAGTAAATGTGCTGCATGACTGAACACGCTTACTGTCTTAGAAAAGAGAGGTTGCTTAGTGTAAATGTTTAGCTTTGCTTAGTGACTTGGTCCACCAACCATTGTACAGAGCCACCATCTGGGGATGCCTGGAGGACCCCCAAGGGTGTGTAGGACAGTTTAAAACCCAAAGTGCTGTGCTTTATAGCCTTCAAAGTGGGGAAGAAGGACATAAGTTTAAAAAGGAAAGGAGAAATAAGGAGATGCTTAAACTGTGTTGTATCCAGCTACTGTCTCCCTCTTATGCCAGGAGCCTTTTGTCAACTTATTGGTGGCTTTGCTTCTGGTCCATCCCCTGCCATTTGGCTGTTCATTCAGTGAAAGATTTTTTGAGCACCTACAATGTCACAAGGGACTGTGCTGGGCCCTGGAAATACAAAGATGATAAGATAGTCCCTACCCTCAAGAAGCTTATACTGTAGTGAAGGAAGAAGCATGTATGTTAGCCAATAAGTGCAATAAGACATTAACCTTATCACGAAAGGAGTCATAGCTTCTGGGGAATATACAGAGAGGGGAGATAGTCAATGTCATTGAGGAGGTGACATTTGAATGTAAAAGATGAATAGCAGTCCACTTTGAAGATCAGGTGAATGGATGGAGAGCCGAGGAGAAAGGCTCATCACAAGAACAGAGAGACGTGCTCAAATTCAGTTTAATGCCTAGTGGCTTAGCTTGGAGCATCAGAGCAGACAACGGTGGACAGATTCCAGATGGGACCTTGTCTTGTGTTCTCGACAGTTCTGACTCTTCCTAAAGGGAGTGGAAAGCCACTGAAACCTCCGGGGAGGGAAGTAATGGGACTGGATTTACATTTTAGAAAAAGTAAGTCACTCTGGCCACAGTATCAAGAATGAATTCAAGACTATGTGAGGTGATGGAGGTGTTAACTAACCCTATTCTGGTGATCATTTCACAGCATATACATGTATCCAATCATCACGTTGTACACCTTAAACTCACACAATGTTACATGTCAATTATATCTCAGTAAAGCTGGGGGAAAGAATGGGTTAAAGAAAAGTTCTGCAAGACCAGATTCAGAGGTCAGGGTGGCTTTTTTTTTTTTTTTTTTCCCCAATTGTAGCAATCCAGGTAAGAGACAAAAAAAAAAAAAAAAGTGATGCAAAAACAGCTGAACTAAATATGAGATGTTCAAGAGATATGTGTTGGGGTGATATTTTGAAATTTTTAGTTTCTCTTTCTTTCCTGACATTTATTGCTCCTTTCCCTCCCCTGCACTCTCAGCAGTCCAGGCAACAGCAAAAACATCCTCCTCCCTGGCCCTCAGGGTTGGGTTGTTACTGTAGTAATGAGAGTGTTAACTCCCTACTTTTGAATTTCTCCTCTCAAATGAGGTTTTTTCTTTTAAAAAGACCCTCTCTCCTCATGTCAAGGAAGAGGAATGGAAGGGAAACAAGACAATGAGAGGGCGGTAAGTATCACCAAGAAGGAGCCCTGAGCACTGCCCCTCCTGCCAACCTGCCTGAGATGAGAGTTTGGGGGACAAATAAGTGAGTCCCCAAAGAGGATGGAGGATCAAAGTGCAGAAGACAGCTCTGCCTCAGTTTCCAAGTTTTGCCTGGAAGTTTCCTGGGGGTCCAGGGTGGCATAGGGAAGCAGCTGAGAAGTTCCCCTGCCTCACCCTCTCTAGCAGGCACAGAAGCCACTGGCAAAGGAGCCAGTGAATCGGGACAGAGGGTCACCTGCATGGATCCGGCACCAACGACCAGATGGACATCTCAGTGGATGCTGGTACAGAAACATGCCAGTGACGAAGGGCCAGAGGGAACCCAGCCATGTAAGCAAATGCAGCATCAACAGAAGTGGATAAAGAGCAAGGACCCATACTCTCCAAGCCCCCCCAAGCACTTGATGTGAGGTGAAACTTAATTGTAACTGCAGGGAGGAGATGGTAGAAGGGAAACTGATTGGCTGAGTTTATGTTGAACTGACAAAAACAATGTTTCTGCTGCTATGCAGAATGTGTTTTAGAACAAAATTATATTTCTTTGCACACTCTAGTTGTGGCCTGGGAAAGTGTATCCACTAGCAGTAGACATTGCAGGACTTGGTAACTGTCGAGGACTTCTAGGTTTCCAGATTGGGTTTGAAGAAAGATAAATTCCATTTGGATCTGGTGAGTTTGAGGTACTTCTCCAGAAGCCTCATGGATCTGAAGCTTGGGAGAGAAGTGTAGGCTGAAGAAATGAACTTGAAAGTTACCAGAAAACAGGCTATTGGTGAAGCCATGAGTAGATGAAATCAAACAGAGGGTGAGGATTACAGGACCGGAGCCCTGGAAAGCCCTGACATGTAAAAGGGTGTGCAGAGAAAATGGAATTAGAAAAGAGCCCATGAGGAAAGGTCCAAAGTAAACTAGAGAAGAACTAGCAGGTGACACCAGATAATCCAATTGATAGCTCTCATTTAATTTTATACTAAATCAATAGGATCCATCCAGCTCCAGGATAGTTCATGGATACAAACTAAAATTCTTTGTGACATCTTTTCTCCTTATTATCCAGGAGATGATCTTCCTCATGTCCAAACTCAAGGCGACATTCTGGTTGCCTAAGGATGCCGGGATTCCGACTACGAGGGCCTAATTTGTGTTAAAATGGTGAAGCCTTACTTATTTCCATAGTGTTTCTGCAAGGTACATCGTAGTTCATGTACACAGAGAGTATTTTTCCATGTTATGCCAAGGAGCTATCAGGGCTTTTTTTTTTTCACTATCTTACCCAATTCCCCTTTTAAGAAAAGAGCTCTCACAAATTATTTTCAGAGATTAAGACTAAAAAAATTATTCTTTTGACCTGTGCTTCTTATTTCTAGGCATTGACAACTACATACATCCATTATTCCCTTATCACCCTGGCTGCTAGGAAGCTCAAGACCAGATTTTGGGCTTAATTGCTGTAGGGTTCCTCAGATAGGTGTTCTTAGAATTCTAGTATTTTTTTCTTCCTTTTGGCCCTTATTTATTTGTTCCTGTTCCTTTTTTGTTTGTTTGTTTGTTTTTTGTGGTACACGGGCCTCTCACTGTTGTGGCCTCTCCCGTTGCGGAGCACAGGCTCCAGACGCGCAGGCTTAGTGGCCATGGCTCACAGGCCCAGCCGCTCCGCGGCATGTGGGATCTTCCCGGACCGGGGCACGAACCTGTGTCCCCTGCATCAGCAGGCGGACTCTCAACCACTGCACCACCAGGGAAGCCCCTGTTCCTGTTTTTTTTGATCCGTAGTTTGGTTTTGTTATACTAGCCTGATGGTACTCATATATATCTGTGTGTGTGTATATATATATATATATATATCTCAACATATATATATATTTTGGGGGGGGTGGCTGCATTGGGTCTTCATTGCTGCACAGGCTTTTCTCTAGTTGCAGCGAGCGGGGGCTACTCTTCGTTGTGGTGTGCAGCCTTCTCATTGCAGTGGCTTCTCTTGTTGCAGAGCATGGGCTCTAGGCGTACGGGCTTCAGTAGTTGCAGCGCATGGGCTCAGTAGTTGTGGCTCGCGGGCTCTAGAGTGCAGGCTCAGTAGTTGTGGTGCATCGGGTTAGTTGCTCCGCGGCATGTGGGGTCTTCCCGGACCAGGGGTGGAACCTGTGTCCCCTGCATTGGCAGGCTGATTCTTAACCACTGCACCACCAGGGAAGTCCCGGTACTTATATTTTTATAGTAAGCTACTTCAGATCTTTTTTTGAGTTTGGCAAGAATTAGAATAGCTACAGAAAAATAAAGGATATGTCATCATAATTTTGCAGGGTTTTTTTAACCTGTACGTCTAAGGCTAACCATTGGTCTGTGTTAGTAACTGTCTTCATTTATTAGTTGCGAAGTTCATTCTGTTGAATAATTCAGAGAATCTTTTTTTCTCTATAGTCAACCCATGTATTAATAATAGCAAAACTTAAACATGTGATTGCTTGATGTTATAGAGCATTTAAGAAAACAAGGTAACCCCAGTGAAGTGATAAAATTAGCTTTCTTCTTTTGTCTGTTAGCTCTGCTTATCTGTCATGGCACGTTGGTTAGAATAGTGGCCAGTAATCTTATGTCATTGATATAAATTTTTTTCTCCATATCTCATGTCAGAGCTGATAACAAGCTTCTTGCTCTGACTGTTGAACTATCATGAGGAAGAACTCAACAAAAATAAATCATAGCATATGTACTGTGCTAGGTTCATAACGGTGGGCATGCTTACATTTGTCACATCTTTTGGACTATCACATCGTTTTTAGGTGTCAGGATCTACTTTTACCATCACCAGTGAGGAAGATACAAGGCTTTCCTCCAAGGTGAAGACTGAATGATTGAAAGAGACTTTGTCAAGACAAAATTTTTCCCCAAGAGTCCTGCCAAAGATTGGCCCCTGGGGAGGAGGCAGCCTCCTTCAGAGAGTGAAGAACACACCATGTAATTCTCCTTTTCCTCCACTGGCTACTAAGTTGACCTTTAAGCCACACATGCCAGGTTAGAATGCAGTCACCAATCATCATTGCTTTAATTCTCCCAACTTAGATGGCACTTAGCCACCTGAACTGAAAGTTGGAGGAAACTCTCCTTTGAATAAGGATCATCACAGGACTTAATGTAGCCTGCTTCCTCAGCCAATGCCTGCTAAATACCAGCTTGGACCCCAACAAAGAGAAAAAAGGTCCAAACTCTCCTTTCGGCTAATGATTTGATTGTCAAACCAAGATGTCTCAAACCTATAATTGTAGTTTTAATTGACTGCATTCTGTTTGAAAGAGCAATAGCTTCAGGGGAGGAGAGTAAGAACTTTTATTAACCACAGAGTGTGTATTGGGCCCTGGACATGTCAGGTCATTTGGTCCTTAAAACAGCCCTGGGAAGGGCTGCAGTGGCTCTGCTTCACAGAGTAGCACCCAGGGACCCCAGGTAACCAGTGGTCACCCAACGCCATATAACTAGCAAAGAGTGGAATCTAGTTTGAACTCAGATGGGCTTAACTCCTTTTTTTCTCTAAGAGGCATGTTTTTCTTCGCCAACCTCAACAATGAGAGAAAAAGAGGCAGAAAGATAATCTAAAAAATGGAGTGACTGCTCACTTAAGAGGCTGTAACAAGATTGGAGCTTGGTGGTTATTGCTAGAGTCTCCAGGGCAGGGTCCTTAGGAAGATTCCTAAATTGCTGACCGTGACTCATTCAGTCCTTTCTGTGGCCTGATTTTATCATCTGATCCCAAGACTGTGCTGTAACTTTGGGGTGAAAAAACAAAGCTAAGAATCCATACAGTATTCTCAGCTCCCATCTAATGCCGTGATTCCCGAGATGCCTACTTTATACATAACGGGGAAAATGCATACAAGGAAGTTACATGCAGTGACTGAACAACACTGAGAATACAGCTTCCCACTTGTGCCAGGATAGACTAATTCATGGGGACTCAGAGGAGCCTCAGGGACAGGTTTTTGGAGAATCAGGCCTTGGAGTTCTGGAAGCTTAGTGCTCTTACTACAGAGCACTCCTGTTCCTGCCTCCTCATCCCTCTGCAAAGAGTCCCGGGGTTGCTGGAGTCGGGGTCAAATGAGGGGTCAGTAGTAACAAAGGTGATGACACCCCCTCATTCCTCCAGCTAGAGAACCGTCTTAGCCTTTCCCCAGACATGTTCTCTAGTAAAGAACTCCTTCCACTTCAGCCTTGCTGGGATCCACAGATTTCAAAATGAAGACTTTGGTTCTGCCTTGTCTAAACACTGAGACAGTTTTTGTTGCAGACTGGGAGCTGGCAGCAGCTCTTCAGAGCCAGGATATGTAGAATTCCTTAAAAACAAGCAGCATGCAGCAGCATGAAAACCTTAGAAACGCTTCTGAGAATCAACTTAATCTTCCAGCTCTGAAACCAACTATGTGATGATGGGGGCTTTTGTTTTCTTTGCAGAGCCTAGGCTCCCTTTGAGAAAACTGACAAATTTGTAAATGTGGTAAAGATAACACTTTTCAATAAGCTGTTATTTCTCCCTCTTTATTATTTGGGTCAAAGAATTTTTTGAATTTCATTCCAATTCTTTTTACTTTGTGTATCAAGAGAAACAGTCATAGCAAGAAAGACTTGACCAATATATTCTTTTCATATCACAAATTCTCTTCTCAAAGTTTTTTTTTCTGGGAGGAATGAAAGTAATTTTATTTGTTGTTGGGTTATGGTCAAGTACTTGCAAATGACATGTATTTTTCCATGAAATAGGCACTTTCTGATCTACCTGATTGCAATACTTAAAATGTTATGCATCCAGTGGCGTCCCGTCTAAAATGATTTGTTGTTACTGCTAAAGAAAATTTTACAAATATCGCTCCAAGTGACAAAAGAAAGCAGACATTAACTGATTTTTTAAATTAGAATTTTGTTAGCCTTATGTTTTGGATTAAGAAAGAGATGTAGTCAGTTAATTGTTTTATTCCATTTTTATTGCAAATAAGAATGAAAAAGAGAAAAAATATTTCCACACTGGATTCCCTTTGAATGAATTCAAGCAAAGTTCATATCTAGTGGTTTTGCATCTGGCAAAGGTATAAAATTGTGCCCATAGAGGTGTTGATTTGCTCCAATTCAGCAGGGCCCAGCCCTTTGGTGGGCAGTGCTGGCCTGGGAGAAGTGGCCTTCTCTGCACATCTGTTAAGTCCCAGGGGCTTCTAGGGTTTGGTCAGAAGCTCATGCTAAAAATGATCTTTTTCCCCACCAGATTCTAGGTTGAAAAGGTATGTCATCCATTCATCTGTTGATGGACACTTAGGTTGCTTGCATGTCCTGGCTATCATAAATAGAGCTGCAATGAACATTGTGGTACATGACTCTTTTTGAATTATGGTTTTCTCGGGGTATATGCCCAGTAGTGGGATTGCTGGGTTGTATGGTAGTTCTATTTTTAGTTTTTTAAGGAACCTCGGGAATAAAGATGCAGACCTACTAGAGAATAGACTTGAGGATACGGGGAGGGGGAAGGGTAAGCTGGGACAAAGTGAGAGAGTGGCATGGACATATATACACTACCAAACGTAAAACAGATAGCTAGTGGGAAGCAGCCGCATAGCACAGGGAGATCAGCTCGGTGCTTTGTGACCACCTAGAGGGGTGGGATAGGGAGGGTGGGAGGGAGGGAGACGCAAGAGGGAAGAGATATGGGAACATATGTATATGTATAACTGATTCACTTTGTTGTGAAGCATTAACTAACACACCATTGTAAAGCAATTATACTCCAGTAAAGATGTTTAAAAAAAAAGTATGTCATCCACTATACATGATGACTGGATCATTTCAGACTCTGACAATATGAGCCACGTCTTAGGACTATGCAGTTCTTCCTGACATTTCCTTCCATGAACAGTTGCACACAATTCCACACACTTGTGTTTTCCATTCAGTGTTCTTCACACACGTGGGACCTGCCAAAATCTTTAACACGCCCTGCAACTCTGCTTTTGACAGGCTCCTCATCTTCCCAGACCCCCGTTTCCTCCTCTACAAATGAGGGAAGTGGTCTATAACTCCTTCCAACCTCTTCTTCCAGCTCTAGAATATTCAATACATTAAGAGTACAGGGTTAAGAATCATTGCTTAGAAAGAAACTCTAAGATTTCTGTCATCTGAGGGCAAAGGTGGGCCTGCAAGTCATTTATTGTCTCAAAAAATTAAGACCTTTCTTTAAACATAGACCAACCATATGATCCAGCCATTCTACTCCTAGCTACTTACTCAAGAGAAATAAAAACATGTCTGCACAAAGACTTGTACAGGAAGCTTTATTCCCCAAAACCCCAAACTGGAAACAACCCAAATGCCCATTAATAGATGAAAGAATAAACAAAATGTTGTACATCCCTACAATGGATTACTATTGAGCAAAAAAAAGGAACAAAATGATACATGCAATAACATAAATGAATCTCATTATGCTGAATGAAGGAAGCCAGACACAAGACTACATACTGTATATTCTGGTTATGTAAAATTCTGGAGAATGCAAACTAGTCTATTACAGTTACCCAAGGCAGATCAGTGCTTGCTTGTGGACTGCAGAAGGCTACAAGGGATCTTTTTGTGGAGGGAAATGTTCTGTATTTTGATTGTGATGGTAGTTTCACAGGTGGATGCAACTGTCAAAGCTCATCAAAAGGTGCACTTTAAATGAATACAACTTATGTAAATTGTTTCTCAAAGTTATCAGGGAAAATTTTTTTGTAAGCTCTTGACTGTTCAATCTGAGGCTTGAAGAATATACATAATGGGCAGCAGATAAAGTTTTGAGGGGCCATGATATCAAAAAAGGATTGATAAACCCAAAATATTCTTAAACATTCTGGAAAGCCCTTTAGTGTCTGGGCAGCATGTATGAATTTGTAGGAAAATAATTTATCTTCTGATTTCAGGTAAAGCCCAGAACAAAGAACTGCCTTGGGAGCTAAGCAAGGTATGTTGCTCCACAAACAAAGGCAAGTACATGGTAGTGGGCAGCTTCCTGTCTTTGCAGCAAGTCAGGCTGCTTCATACCGATTTCTTCCTTCACTCTGCCCGAGGTGGTATTTACGGGTCTACTCAGGGGTGGATTCCATTCTACTTTATGAATGTCTATTCAGAAAAACTAGAAAGCTGTAGGGCATATTCTTCCTTTCTAGGCCACGTGGGGCGACCGATTTTAGTTGGCACCACTTGTAGAATCACAGGATGTGAGATTTGGAAGGAACCTCAGAGACTCTCCGTCCAACTTCCCAGAGGAGGAAGCTGAGGCCCAGAGAAGGTAAGTGACTAGCCTAAGAACACAGAGCACAAGCAGGGCTAAAAATCACTGCTCTCCGGGATCTCTCCACTTTGATACACTGGCTCATCACTTACTGAGAAAGTACAACCCCAAATCTCTAGCCAGATCCTAAATCCAAGCTTAATTAGCCTGTTGCACCTTTATTTTTTTTTAATTTTTTATTTTTTTTAATGAAAGCTGTAAAATGGTTGGATTCTAGCTGAGAGAAAAGCAGCAAATTCTCAGTTCTGGCCTACTGTGAGGAAATGTAAGGATCAAACCTCAGCACGGGAATGAATGCGAGGCATTTATGATTCTTGTAGAACTTGGCAGCAATTACAAAAGCCTGTTCCATGGTGGAAATGACCATGTTAAATTTCCATTCTTATTTGCATTTGCAAAAATAGAATAAAATTATTTCTTGGGTAGAAGCATTCTCTGTGACTGGGAAGTGCTTGTTGTTCGTTACTGCTCCTTTCACTCTTCATATATTTCCCCTTGATGGCTGTTGAAATAGCAGATATTTCATACAGAGAGAACATTCATCACAGCAGATTCTTGATTGAAGTTGAGTCAGATTCTGCCGTGAAGCAGCCACTGCCAGGGAGTAAATCAGGCCTCTCTGGAAGCTTCACCACCACCCAGTCTAATATGGCTTTAATTTCCAAACTACAGTTTGGCAGGACCAGGGCTCAGCACTGTCCCCAACCTCCTCCTCTTGCATCTGACCCCTCAGCGCCTGGGTTTCACGGGGCCGAGACGTCCCCTCGGGGGGTGTGATTTTGCTTCCCAGTGGTATCTGGATGGCACCTGCCAGCTGGTGCTGGTGCAGGGGAGACAAAGATGATAGCTGTGTAATTTAGCAGTGGCCTTGGCCCTTTGGTTTGGCCGGTGTGCTGGTAACATGTTTTGCTCTTCCCGCAGACTCCCCAGAAGGTCTGTTGTAGAGTTTGGTAGAATGACTAGGACAGTAACTTCTGGAAGACTTCGGATTGTTGGAAGCACCCCAAGCTGAAGAAGCAACATCGGCGGCCCCTGCTTCTGTGAGGGGGCTCCTGGATCACCAAGCGACGGCACGTCCTGGAGGTGTCGGCAGTGCTGGGGCCCACCCTTCCCTGTGGTGGTGTTTTCTGGGTCAACTCTGTCTTGTTCTGAGGGCCATGCTGTGCTGTGGCTGCGGGACACACTTTTCGTGTGTGGGCACCGTGGATGGGCGGGTCCAACCCTGTGCCCAGCGCGTCCCTCCATTGAGCAC
The DNA here is from genome assembly GCF_026419965.1 of Kogia breviceps. Lineage (NCBI taxonomy): Eukaryota > Metazoa > Chordata > Mammalia > Artiodactyla > Physeteridae > Kogia > Kogia breviceps. Next base: position 62,647,078 of record NC_081313.1, on the reverse strand, counting down.
CGTGAGGCACAGACTCCCTCACATTGCCAACACCTGTGCTTCCACAAGGGCATTTGTCAGCGCTGAATTCCTTGTTGAGCGAGTGGATAATAAAGGTACCTACCTTAATGGTCTAATCAAACCAGTGTAGTAGTGACACAAGAAGTCTTTGAAAAACTGTGGGAGAAGAGCTGAAACTTTCTCTAGAAAGTTCATTAATGACCAGAATAGATTATATAATCTACATACAATCATGGAGAATTGAGAAGGGTACTGGAAAAAAAAAAAAAAAAAAAAAAAAAAAAACCCCATATTCTCCCCACCTCCTCTAATCCTTTGAATTTAAATCATTCCCATCATTGAGGTCAAAGGTGTTTGGGCCACCTGAAGTACAAAATTAATTTTCTTCTCCATTTTCTATTGATTTATGAATTATAAATGTAGTCTTTTGTTTACCTAAGAGACAGGAATACAATTGCTATTTCAAGTCACTTTTACTTTCTATTTACTTTTTTTTTTTATCAGCACACAAGCATGTTCTAGTGTCTCTTACCTTTAAAAAAAAAAAATCCACCCTTAATCCTTAGAGCTATCAGTTGATTTCTCCCCTCTTCACTGAAAAACTTCTGAAAGAATTGTGGGCTCATGAATGATCTCCATTTCTTGTCTTTCCATTTGCTCTTCAGACTTCTTCTCCAGCCCACACTGCCCTGCCGAAAGTGCTCTCTCCAAGGTCCATTCCGGGGAGCATTTCTGAGTCCTCATCTTCCTGGGATGCTCCTTGGAGGACCATCTGAGAATCCTTCTACTGCACACGGAAGAAAAACCAACTCACATTGTGGCAAACAAAGCAGTAAGTTTATAGTATGGTTTCTTTAATAATTTTCTCCCCTCTACTTCTCCCTTTTTCCTGGCATTAATCAGATATTAGATTAGTTGAATTGATCCTCTATCTTTTCTATCTCCTTAGCTGTTTATTCAGCTCTAAGAGTTCCTTGCCTATCTTTTAAACCTTGTATTGCATGTGTAATGTCAGCTGTCAGAGTTTTTGTTTCTCAGTGTCATCCCTTGTTCTCAGATGATTCCTTTTTATTGCAACACATTCTTGTTTCATGGATGTAGTATTTTGCCTTTACTTTTCTGGCAAAATTAATTTTAATTTTTCCTACTACTTCCTGAATTGTCTGTTTTCTGAGTTACCTTGTTTGTTTTGGTCTCTGTCTATTGTGTGGGGACTTTGCGAAAATGTCTGTGACTCAGAGCAGTCTGTTCACATTCTACAGGGAGACCCTGGGAGCTCTAAGGGACCAAGAGGGTGGAGCTGGTGGACTGGTGGCTTTGGGGGTAGGTTGACTGGGTGGGAGGCCAGCTCTGTCATTTGGTAAATCTCCATTTCTCCTCACACCCAAATATTACCATGTGCTGGTCTTTTCTCTGGGGTTAGTTTCTCCGGAAAGGGATCTTCCAGACTCCTCAGAGGGTGGGGGGGAGGGGAACAGATGCCTCGCTGAGAGCCATGTCAGAACCAGGCAGGAGGGCGGCAGGGGCCTTGTGATTCTGAAGGTAGATTGTAACTCGATGCTACAGTGTTCAGCATTACCTCTGCCCTCCTCTTGGACTGCTATTTGAGACTAGATCTTCTCTGGCTCACTCTATCCAGGGAATGAACTTCTAGACTCTTGCTGTGGGAGAGGAGGGTCTGGAAGGTGGGGGGAGAGAAGGTTTCTCGCTCCTGTGTGAGACTCCCACCACTCTCCCTCTTTTCACCTGATACCTCCTCCCCACCTTTCACAGAACACAGTGCCCCCCAGCGGTGCTAGACCCCTCAGGACTCAGCCGGCTCCTCAAGTGTCTGTCTCACTGCACACTCTCAGGTCAGCCCCCTCCACTCACTTAAGCTGTTTACCTCCCATACATCTTTCAAAGTCTGGACACTTTTTGTCCATAATTTTCTCCTCTTTTGTTTTTAATTCTTTTATTGTCATGTTAGGGCTTTAGGAGGGAGTATCAATAAAGGCATGATTCAAGCCACCATATTTAACTAACTGGAAGTATGTTGGCATTCTTTATAACTTCGGATTATATTTTAATTCTTTAGGTCTGCCTTTCCACAGAAAGTCAGAAAATAGAAATTCTGACTTTTTCAGCTACACCCAGTTCTTTCTACAAAGAATAAACATGAAGGTAAGGATTTTTGTTAATTTAAAATGTTGCCTGTTACGTAATATTCATTTTGTGTCATGTAAGTGAAATTATGTTCTATTGAAGAAGGAAATGTATATGGTTATTGCTGCTTTTTCAAATTATCCAGGAGCATCTCTTCTACTCAGATGTCCTTGCTTCTAAGTTACTCAAATCTTTGTAGTTCTTTGTGAAGGATTTTGGTATCAAATCTTCCAACTAATAATAGCTAACGTTCATATGTGTGCCAGGCACCCTTCTGTGCACTCATTTAACCTGTACAACAACCATATGAAGTTGATATCATTATTTGTCTCTCTCTTTGGAACACAAAACTGAAACACAGAGAGTAATCTGTCCAAATTCATATGGCTAGTGTCTCAAGATTCCTTGCTCTTCACCACTATGCCATGCTCTGTTGCAAAATCTTTTTCTTCTGATGAAATTTCTAAAGATTTTCCCACCTACTTCCCCAGAGGAAACTTACAATATTAAAACACCTAGAGATGGAGTTTAAAACACACACACATGCACACACACACACAGCCAATTAAAGGAAGCTGTGTAGACCGGAAGTCTGAGATGAGTTGGTTTTTCCATTGGAGCACTAAATTTGGCTCTGATTTACTGTCAACTAATTTTTAAAAGTGAAATGTTAGATTATATGGTTCTCATTGTTTTGTAGAGCAAGCATGCACATAATTTTGCAGAGAAAAACGTCTTTGGCAACTGAATTCTAGAAGCAATTTCTACAGTGCTAATAAAAGAACTGTAGGGTTTTTAAAAAGCTTTTTATTGGAAATGTAATACATAATCAGAAAAATACAAAAACATAAACACACAGCTTACTGAATTATTATAAAGCGAACCCCCATCTCACCACTACCCTGGTCAGGAAAGAAAAGCTTAGCCCCACAGAAGCCCCTCTGTATGCTTCTTTCTGGTCATGAAGCTCTGCTCTCCCCAAACGTACCATTATCATTACTTTGGTACCAACCATCTTTTTTTTTCTTTCTTTTAGTTTTACCACCTAAATAATACCCTAAACACTATAGTTTAGTTTTGCGTATTTTTTTAAAACTTTGACTGGAATCATGTATTCGATATTTTTGCTTTTTGCTCGACTTCATGTCAGTGAAATTCATCCAAATTATTTTGTGTAGCTGTATTCATTTTTATCCTTTAGTACTCCATTGTCTGACTATACCACATTTTAGGGATATACCACAATTGTCCATTCATCAGCTGATGGACCCTTGGGTTGTTTGGTTGTTGGCTATTAGGAAGAATGCTGCTATAAGCATTCTTGCATATGTCTTCTGATTCAAGGATACACACATTTCAACTGGGACATTGGGTGACCATATTTTCCTTATGTCTCTTCCCATAATGTTCCATCTATACATGTCTATATCCAAATTTCCCCACTTCATAAACATACCAGTCATAGTGGAATACAGCCCACCCTAATGACCTTATTTTAACTTGATTATCTCTGTAAAGACCCTATCTCCAAAAAAGGACACATACTGAGGGTCAGGACTTCAACATATGAATTTTGAGGGACACAACGAAGTTGATTATACTAAAACAAGGAACAATTCTAGAAAGAGGACAGTTTGTGCATAGGCCCTAAGGTAAGAGAGAGATTATACACAATGCTAGAGCTCAGTAAGCCATGAGGCTGATAGGAAGGGCCAAATCACATTCAGCCTTATAGTCCATAGGAAGGAGATTTGGGATTTTATTCTAAGTGCGATGGAAAGTAACTGGAGGGTCTTATGCAGTGGAGAGACATGATCTCACCACTTTTGAGTGGAGTATAAGTTGAAAGGAGACAAGAGTGGCAGTGAAAGATCAGTTAGGCGGCTACTGCAGTACCCTACTTGAGAGCCGAATGTGGTCTGGACCAGTGTAGGGGTTAGGGAGAGAGAGAGCAGTGGATGTATGCAAGATGTAAAATGGAGTTAGGGTTGATAGGTCTCATTGGATATGGAGGATGAGGGTGAGAAGGGCAGCAAGGATGCCTTCCAGGTTCTGAATTCCAGAACTGGATGAATTTTTTTTTTTTAAGTAGAAAGAAAAGATAAAACTGAGAAGTGGGACTTCTCTGGAGGCGCAGCAGTTGAGAGTCCGCCTGCTGATGCAGGGGACGCGGGTTCGTGCCCAGGTCCGGGAAGATCCCACGTGCCGCGGATCGGCTGTGCCCGTGAGCCATGGCCGCTGAGCCTGCGCGTCTGGAGCCTTGTGCTCCGCAACGGGAGAGGCAACAACTGTGAGAGGCCACAAGTGTGAGAGGCCTGCGTACCGCAAAAAAAAAGAAAAAAAGAAAAAAAAAAAAAAAAAACCTGAGAAGGATTGGGTCCAGGTTTTAATAGAGTAGGAGTCAAGGAAACCATTTTGGACACGTTATACTTGAAACTGCATGAAGCATCCAAATGAAGAGATCACGGGGCAGTTGGATCCAGTGTTCTGAGAAGAGGTATAGGCCAGATAAAATTGGGAATCATTATGACACAAATGTCATTTAGAACCATGGGGAAAGGTGAGACTAAGATAGAGAAAAAGGTTATGAAGAAAGTCTAGAAATATTGCTTACATATAGTGCAGTGCAAGAATTGCTGGAGTTGGGGAGGTAATATTCTACATGTTACCTTCTGATGATTCACCTATGGTGAATTCACCACCATAGAGCCATAGTGTGGCTTTTGCATAATGTAATTTTGAATAAGATTATATTGCAAAATGCCCATGTTGGCTACTTTCCCTCATCTCACTCCTCTTCCAAGTCAATAATGTTAATTTACTGTTCTAGCTTAAATATTTACACACTGTAGAATATCTGAAAAATAAAATAATTCAGAGTAGTGCTTCTTATTCTAAATCTTTCATTAAGAAGTTTTAGGAATAACTGTGATTGATTCCTGCTAGACTTCATTTTCTTTCCATTGGAAAATGGTTACAAACGAACTAAGGTTTCTTTGAAGTTTGCCAATCTATCATCTTCAATTACACAAAACATCTGTTGGTGGAGGAAGTTCAATGCCCTTGAGGATGAGTAACTTTTTCATTGTTCTTGGTGGTAAACTATTCTGAGAGAAATTGGCCAGTGGCTTTAGTTGCTTAAGGCTTTTCCTCAAAAACCGTTATCATGTACCAATATGTTCACTGCAGCTCTATTTACAATAGCCAGGACATGGAAGCAACCTAAGTGTCCATCAACAAATGAATGGATAAAGAAGATGTGGCACATATACACAATGGAATATTACTCAGCCATAAAAAGAAGCGAAATTGAGTTATTTGTAGTGAGGTGGATGGACCTAGAGTCTGTCATACGGAGTGAAGTAAGTCAGAAAGTGAAAAACAAATACCGTATGCTAACACATATATATTATATGAAAAAAAAAAAAAAGTCATGAAGAACCTAGGGGCAAGACAGGAATAAAGACACAGACCTACTAGAGAATGGACTTGAGGATATGGGGAGGGGGAAGGGTAAGCTGGGACAAAGTGAGAGAGTGGCAGGGACATATACACACTACCAAACGTAAAATAGATAGCTAGTGGAAAGCAGCCGCATAGCACAGGGAGATCAGCTCGGTGGTTTGTGACCCCCTAGAGAGGTGGGATAGGGAGGGTGGGAAGGAGGGAGACGCAAGAGGGAAGAGATATGGGAACATATGTATAACTGATTCACTTTGTTATAAAGCAGAAACTAACACACCACTGTAAAGCAGGTATACACTCCAATAAAGATGTTTAAAAAAACCCCAAAAAGCCATTATCATCATACTCGTAGACTTGCTATAACGATAAAAGGACTTTTAAATATTATTTCAATATAAAAGGCCTCCAGATAACCACAGAGATAGACTAAGACATTTATTCAGGGTTGAAACAATTCAAACTGGCTGCAGTCAACCGGGAATTTTCTAGCTCTAGAAGCACACGAATACAGATAAGTTGCTGAGGCTAAGAGAATACCCCAGCATCTGCAACTCTGAGACATCACTGGATGTGAGACAAATAATGGTCTAGGAGTTTTTATGTGGGGATATATATATGTCCCCATGACTATGTTCTGGGGAACAAAGTTCCTGAATCCACAGAGCATAATAGCACTATGTTACACCTAAAGCACTTCAAAGGAATCTGCTGTATAACTCATTCATGTCTTAAAATAAGTTGCCTCTGAAGAGATTTGAACTTAATAGCTTTTTTTGGACTGACTTTATTTGAATATTATTTGAAGCCACATCTTGATGTCTTTGATACTCTGTTTTTATTCTTCTTGAAAATGTTTAGTGATCAAGTGTTTCTCTGGCACATCTCAACACAGGAGACTCAGGCCTAGTTTTAGCCTAGAATGAAGTGCTCTTCTCCAGACCACCTGAAGTGAACGCTAAGCGCCACGTGCACCTTACAGGGTTAGGGTTAAGAGGAAGTTGAAGATGCTGTGGGAGATAATTGGGTGGGGCAGTGTTTAAAGCAAAGCCTGCCAAACCAGTAGTAGTCACCCCAGACACGTTTAATATCTAACCCTTTTCTTGTGCCTCATATGAATTGTGACAATTAAATCAGATTCTGTGATTCTTCCTTTCATGTCTTGTTTTCCTTTCAATGTTCTGATCAAGAATGTTGACACACAAGGAGGGCCAGACACATACTGCCTAAGTGCTTTCCAAATGAACATACTTGATGGAATTTAGATTATAAGAACAGCATTTTAGAAACATGTACAGGTGGAAAGGCATGAGCTGAGCATGAAAATGTAGATAGTAGAGGTAGACTTGGGAGACCAAAGTTGGCCCACAGAAAGCCTTGTGGCATTGGTGCACGATTTCCTTAACCAACATGGAGCCAGGAAGCCCAGGACTGTATGGCAAGGCCTGGCCATTGGAATTGGTGACAGGGAAGAAAGATGCTTAATGGCCTATGAAGTCCTCCACAGCAATAGGAAGAGCAGGTGGAAGAGGCAGGAATGAGGGAAAGTAGGAAGTGACTGTGATTAGAGGATGGACCCTCTTGAACTCTGCAGAAGAATTAATGGGTCAGCAGTCTGTTAGAGGTTAAGCTGACAAATAGTTGAGTTCAGAGAATGACGAGAGCACAAAACTGGTGAGCTCTGTGAGCAAGCAAGATTATTAGTAGAGAGATCTGGAGAAAATGTTAGCAGTGAGGAAGAAGTAAGTTTCTGGTGAGCAACAAAGCTGTGGGTCGCTGTGGGAAAGGTATCCACTTGGCACTGGGACAGAGCGCTTGGGAAACGTGCTTAAACTTCAGTAACTGTCAGAATGCGATGGTACGTTGGTGGGTTTGCACCAAAGAATTTTAAACCTCTTCCACACAGCTTCCTGTAGCAAAGAAATGAAGTTTCAACTAGTTTACAGAACTCAGCAAGGTCAGGATGAACGACGGAATCACAAAGGACTAAGGAATTCCACAGGGCCTAGATTTCCAGGAGAGGTTTTCGCCAGTCTTGGTAAGTCACCAAGCCCACAGGTAAGCCCATTCCAAACCAGCCACAGCATGATTTTCACAAGGGTGGACCAGGATGTACTGTGTTGAGAGTTGAATTAATGTATTAAGTAACTCAGTTTGAGGCAGAAGGTGATTCTATCAGTTTGGCTAAAGCACTTCTATTAAGTCCATTCTCTAAACTCTCACAGAAAAACTATCTAGTAATCAAAGCCCTCTGTTTAGTTTCAGATATATTTATGGAGGGAATACATGGAAGTAAGGCCCTTCCTTGGGAGAAATGTCTCCCTTAATCTCCCCCAATTTAGATGATCACAAATTGCTAAAATGAAAGGCATTTAAGGACCTTCCAACTTTGGAGGTCAACATTTCTAAACCATATTTTGTTACAAACAGTGGTCGGGAAGAGGCACAAATACACGGGTGGAGAGTCTGAATCCTGTTCATCATGTTGTAGTAAACGCACAACTTGCTATGCTCCTTCTTATTAGAAATGAAGTGACATTATATACCACCATTGCTATTTTAAACAAACAGAATGAGCTTAACTCAATAAATATCTTTTATTAAAGAAAAAAAGGAATATTGTTAAGCACCAAAACTGTATGTTGTTATATTGCATGTACAAGAAGAGAAAGGTGATTGCAATACTTAGTGTACAAGTACTTTGAAGTCGTGGGTGTAAAAAACATGAAATACAAAGCGATACAATAATTACAATGCAGAAAGTTGCACTAAAGAGCAAAAGGCAACAGTCAAAACCATTACTGGAGATTTCATAGTATTGCTCTAAATGCTTGCTTAGTTTTTTTTCTTTGTACTTTTAATACTTTAGAATGTTAACTGAGCATTATTTAAGTATTATAAAATTTGCAGGAGTTGTCATTTACAATACATTTTGCACACTGTCCATTTAATGTAACGGTGTTAAAGCCATCCTGAAAAGCCAAGCACAGTGTGCTAGTGTTTTGCTTAATATTGCACAAAGCTAGTCAGTGGTGAATTGGTTTGCCATTAAAATTTTCATTTAACCAGAAAGGCTAAAAGAACATATCAGTTTCATTCGCCCTAATGGGCTTTTATTCATGCAAAAGGATCTGTATCCTTCGATTTTTCATAAATTATACATTATGGTTTCACACTTTGCAAGACATATAGTACAATAAGAAATTCAATGGAACAGTGGGGATTCTGTCCAAGTCGAAGAAGTCAGAAGTCACTTGCATGGGTTGTACTGTCTACCCTTCTTTGGTCACAAATGAAGGGAAAATGTCATCTTGTGATTATGAAGAATTCTTAAAACCAATATAATTAGTACTAGGAAAAGGTGGAATAACCTGTTGCACTCTTTGATAGTTAACCATAGAACGTGCAAATTAAAAAAAAAAAAAACTTCCCTTGTTAAAACTGAACTCTTTAACCAACACCCACACCTTTAGTATACATCTCAAATCACTTACCACAGACTTTCCTTAACTCACCAATTAGAGCCTCTCTTAGTCATACCTGACCAAAAAACCCAAAACTTCCTCTTAACCCTCAAAACAAATGACTGCTTTGAGATTCAGTATAAGATAACATTGATAAAATATTTAATATATCAGCCTCAGAAGTATTTTCTGTACATGCACCTTACAGTGGCATAATAAATGTGTTTGGAGAAGGGGAGAGACACATGAATTTGGATTTCCATCAGTTAAGTCCCTCAAATACCAAGCTGTACATTTACTGTGGGTAAAACAGAAAATTTTAGAATGAAGATATCTTTGAAATAATTCAATGGGCAAACATTTATAACAGACAGACAGAGACACACACACACACACACACACACACACGGAATCCAGACTCCCTCTTGCCTTTAAAAATCCTTTACATAGATGATAGTTTAGGCAGCAATATAAACTCATTTTGTAGGAAAAACTTTTAAATTAGACTATATTTATAGGATAAAAAATACCATTGCTTCATTTTACAAAGCAATTAAGCAGAGACTTTAATGTGCTTTAAATAAAGAGCACTTTGCAGCAAAGTTCAGAAATAACTACTGAATTGTTGTTCAGTAGCAATAAATGAATGCAACATGCTCCAATAGTAAGGTGCTTCTACTTTCTTACCTCTCTTCCATCTAAAAGTCAATCTTGTGGTCAATCCTCTAACACTAAGCATAGTTGTTCTTCTATGCTAAGCAATAAATGGGAAATAAAATCTATTTAAAATGCACATTTTATATTATTTAAATTCAGTGCAAGAATTAGGTAAAACTTGTTCAGGTTTCTGCTTTCACTATCAAATGGATGCATGTTAACAATGCATCTGCCACAGTTTTTAAATGTTTTACAGCTGTTCAAAAAGACTTTTTACAAATAACCTGGTATAAGTATATGAAATTTCAACTCCCTGATAAGGCCTTTAGGGACCCATTAGCACTTTACAGGTTGGTATCTGATGTTAAGTACATAATAACTAAATTGTAAAGGTTAAAAAAACAAGCTTGTATTTAGTGAAAGAAAAGTTTTCCTTATGCACACACGCAATGAACGCAATTTAAAAATGTACTCTTAGGGAATGCATAAATTTAAATTGTATTAATCGTATACTGGTCCCATTCCAAACAGAGAGGGTACTGCCCATTGATTTTTGTCCCACTGATACAAGAGTTTTAATTCTTAGTGTCTGCTATGGCCAAAGTATGCTTTACAATCTAACACATCACATTTTATGACATAGAGACGTCATGCCACATGTTAACAAATATTGCTACATAGTTCAGCTTTGTAGAAACAAGGCTCCCCCCACCCCCATTATACAGAGTAGAAAATTTTCTGTGGGTTCGCATAATGAGAAAAGCCCCCATATTCTCAGTGGAAATACTACACCTGATCAACTGTTACAGCTGTGCATTTTATAGAAATGTCTCAGGTTCCACAATGAAGAACTAAAGAATGATTGTTTTTATACTGCTCACAAACTCAATAAGCCTATAAAATATACATGAAGTGAGCGATTCTCGTCTTTTAAAATTCCTCTTTAGCCAGGTATTTCTTCCTCATACTGCTACCCTACAGTACCACCAGGATTTTAAATCATTAGGAATACCTTTTCTATACAGGCCACATTGATTATATATACATAATTTTAGTTGTATTAGTAGAAGAAATATTCAAAATTGACATTCAAGTGAGCAGTAACATTAACCACCAAACATCCAAGTCATCATCTACTTGTTTCCCTATTTTAAGTATACTGCAGTTGAGACTAGATTGGTAAATTAACTTCTAAATTGATTCAGCATAAGCAAGCAGCTGTTTATAGATTCTTGATACAGAAATGATACACTAACAGAAATATAACTGTCAAGTATTTTAAACCATATAAGTAGTACAGGCAAATTTGGAACTGGAAACATAATCATATATAAGTACCATCATAACAATATATACAAATTTTATACTAAGGACAAAGATGCTCATTTTATTAGGGGCAAGGATAAGAAGGAAACCATGCTTATATAATTTGTTGGGCTCTGAAACTGCTTTTTAATTAACATGTGGATTCACCTGGACACATGGACTATAGTTATCTGAAATTCTAATATTTGTGAGAACTCCAAAGGTTGATGACCTATAGTAACATGTAATTTTGTGGAAGGAGGAACCTGAATCCGGAGGAAGGGAAGTGGATGTGTTGGAGAGAAAGTTGCTACCAGAGAATGAGCACAGGGGTTGCTAATGAGGCTCTACAACTGTGAGGACCACCTTCAAGGAGTGCTGTGGTGGGGTATGCTTCCAGCTGTGGATGCACTCCTGAAGGATTCATGCAGATCTGAACACCCTGCATTCTGTGCTAGAGACTTATTACAACATGGCTCAGGAAAACAGATTATAGGACCCTTTTAAAAGTGAGCATTGTCTCTTAATGGAATCCCAGCTATAACACTAAATGGGTAGCAATTTCCTCTAGACATATTAAGGTTCCAGTGCTTCTGCTGTCAATAATGATATAAGATCCTCCTGAATTTTTCTAAATGTCAATAAATGAAACAAAACTGATAAAACTGTTATGAACAAGCATCCAAAGGCATAAAATTGATACATGATTTAAGATTTGCAAATTTGCTTTAAAAATTTTTTTTCAAATATATCAATCAAATCAATCATTCTTTAGGTTAAAAGGCATGTTTCAATGTGTTGCTGAAGATGTGTTACAAAAATCTACAACCCATTCCTACTGTAATCAGGGGATTGAGATTAACTTTATATTAGATCTGTATTTCTAATATTCTCAGACAAGGTGTAAGAATGATGCTAGAATAAAGCCAATATATTGTGAAAATGCTCATATTCTCATCAATAAAAATAGTCAACATTCAAGCAGATTTTGTTTTATATAACCTGTTGCCAGAAAATTTTCTCCATAATTATTTTAAAGGAAATAACATTTTCAAGTAACAAAGGTGTGAGCATTTTTTTCCTTCAGGATCACTAATTCAGATACATTTGAGGGCTTTTACTTCAGGACTGCTTTCTGGGTCTAGGCCAGAGAATTGCCTCATAAGAAATAAAGTTCATTTTGGTATGTCAGCCATTCATATTAATGGTCAAGACCTGTCTTACACAGAATTACACTCTACAGAGTACTGTAAACTGGGTCCAACATATCTACCTTCACTCAAGCCCACAACAGTCCTGCTGAGAATTCGTATCGGCTCCACGCATTCTTCAGGACTCCATTACAGCAAAATCAGCACCTAGAGCTACATACATATGTTGAAGAATTTAGTGACGATAACAAAGGCTCTCTCCCAAAATTCAACTCCAAGCATGTGAAGATAGTGTAATGCCAGCCAAAGAGGCTTTTCTGCCTGTCTACTTTCTGTACATTTGTAGAGCATGTTTTTTTTTTCCATTGTGGAGCATAAAAATAAAAACAAATGGTGCATGTTAAAAAAGACTTAAGATCTGCATCCCTACTATTGAATCCTGATTTTTGATTCTCAATAGGAGAGTCATGTTGAGTTATAGTAATCAAGCAATAGTTCAAACAAAAAGACTAAAAATAATTTGAAATATCAAATTACAAAGTATTGCTTCTCATAAACAATGCTGCACATAAAATTCAAACTATTATAAATTCACAGTTATGAAGGGCTATTTAAAAGCATGGAAATTTTTACTCTGAAACCTTACAAATTGTAAGTGTGTGGGCTTCTAAAAACAGGCCATGTTAAATGCATCACGTTGTGGTAAACACATTTATAGGTGTATCTCCATGGTTATGTATCTTTTCAGATGCTGTGGAACATCTTTATGAAAATTCCTTTGGAGATGAGTAATGTGGGAATTATCAGTACATTTCCATCTGCCTTCTCCCAATTCCTGCCCTATCTATCATGATTAACTTCTTTTTCAGAATGTCACACTATTTAAGCTGATATGGAAGAAGCTCTGTGTTTTGGGCAGATGACTATTCAGTGCACTGAACGATGGATTTCAAAGCAATCTCAACGCAGCTCACAGTAGATCTGTCAACCCAGTGTTCTTCCAACTCATAGCGACCCCTAGCTTTACTGGCCACTACAAGGATGTAAATGGGTAGACAGGTGGGGAAGGTGCTTAAAAAACAGGAATCTTCACAAGGCCTCTTCTCCGTTGCAGTCAGGAACATTGCACATCTAAAACTCATGTTAACCACCATCCACTGGAATGACTGGAAAAGTGATAACTTGCCAATTGTGCTTCCTTTTTCACACCACTGAGCCAATATACTTTGGATCTAATGGAATCCAATTGTGGAACCACATGTTTACAATTTTGTAAGAGCCGATGTTCAACTGTAGGTATTTTTTCATTCTGTTGAGTCACCTGTTTACAAACAAAGTAATACTGTATGTTAAAAAGGACAGCCTATTAAAGACAGTATGTATATATATTCCCTCACACCTTTCACAAAATCCAGTATGAACACTGATGGTTTTTTCTTTCAAATGACCTTTTTATATAGATGATGTATAAAAAACATCTTACAAAAAGATATGTTTGTATTCTTTAAAAAAAGTAAAACAAAATTTGAACATGGATTTTGATCATTGTTAAAAGGTCATATGTCAAGATGACTATACTTAACACTGCTGTGTGATATACAGGAAAGTAGCTAAGAGAGTAAATCCTAAAGAGTTCTCATCACAGGAGAATTTTTTTTCTTTTCTCTCCTTTTTCTTTCTTTTCTTTAAGACGGATGTTGGCTGAAACTACTGTGGTAATCATTTCACAATATATGTAAATCAAACCATCATGCTGTATGCCTTAAATTTATACAGTGATGTATGCCAATTATTCTCAATAAAGCTGGGAAAAAGAGTTTTTTAAAAAGGTTGTATGTTAGATTCACTTTCACTTTTCCTGCTTTTACTCAACATTTTATGTCAAAACTATACACTAAAAAGATAAATACAATCTAAAATCTTTGCCTCAAAAACTGCCAGTATAATAAGAACTATCAAATGGCAAGTTTAAAATACACCAGAGAGAGTTGTCATTATAATTGAGATTTAGAGGACAGAGCTAGTACTGTCTTTAAATGGATGATTTTACCAGGACTTTGTAAAATTCAAAATAGTTGTGTTTGAGATCCATGCACTGACCCCACAGCACAGGAGAAACATATATATGGCCTACTTGTCAGATAAAAGCTGACATGTGGCTTTTGAGCACTTGAAATATGTCTAGCGTGATGGAGAAAGTGATTTGAATTTGACTTAAATTAAAATCTAACACTCTGTAAAAAATACTTTTCCATTAAGCACAATTTGGTTGTTTTGGTACGACTATTCAATTTAACCAGTGAATACTTGGCATCCAAATTGAGATGGTGCTACTAGTAAGTGTAAAATACTCACTGGATTTTGAAGACTCAGTACCCCCCCCTCCAAAAAAGTAAACTACATTGTGGAATTTGATATTGACAAGATACTCTTTTGGATATATCATTTAGTAAAATATTACTAGAATCAATTTCACCCATCACTTTTAACTTTTTTAATGTGGCTCATATTTTATTTCTATTGGACACCATCATTATAGTTACTCATGAGTTTAAGAAGGACCCCACAGGAAACAAGTTAGAAATAATAAAAAGTCTATACAATTATATATATTTCCTTATGTTTAGAAATCCCCTTCAAAGACACTATTACCTATGGCTAGGTCTGAGATGAGTTTTTAGAGGAGGATGAGGCTGAACATGTCCAGGACCTTCAGTTTTGATTTCATGAAGTTTTAAGAAATTAGTTCTTCAAAAACAAGTATGTAATTACATTATTTTGAATCTATAAGAAAGAAACCAATTAATAGGAAATACAAATTATAGCCTTTTTAGCCATCTGTAGAAAAATGTCTAAAAGTTCAGAGCCTTAAAATGACTTCCTAGGGACCTCCCTGGTGGTTCAGTGGTTAAGACTCCATGCTCCCAGTGCAGGGGGCCCGGGCTCAACCCCTGGTCAGGGAACTAGACCCTGCATGCCGCAGCTAAAAAGATCCCGCATGCCGCAACTAAGACCCAGCACAGCCAAATAAATAAATAAAATATTTTTTTAAAAAAGACTCCCGAAGACTACACACAGGCAGTGATATATAGCTCTTTACCAATGGCTGCTCAACTGGTAGGGATCACAACTAGTCTGTGGTTTGCTTCTGATGTAGGATACATTTAATCTTTAGTGACTTTGCCACTATCCCAGTTCATGCATTTTCTGGCAGTATTTAATTGTTCCTCTCAACATTATACTACATACACCAGCCATGAACAATCAGCCAAAAACAGGGAAGGTTTTAGGCGATTTTTGGAGTGGTATTCATTATGGACATATTCTTAACACCTGACATAAGGTTAAATTAGCAGCCAAAAGCTATAAATAACATCCCAGCTACTTGACTATAGGAAATGCATGCTTATGTGAAGGTCCAGCACTGGGATTACCTAATCAGTGCCAACATGGTAGTTTTTGGCATAGGTTTAGGGGTTTACTGAGAAGCTACACGCTGAAGGGGACAAGGCAAGAGGTAGCAAGCAATGTGAAGTGGGACACAATCTAGTCATCCAGTGTGGGAAAGATTCCCAGTCAGGCACACCCGAGTCTCTAGACACACTCACACACTTGAGTGGACACATTTACTTTCCTCTACAGAGCATGGTGTATATATGTACAAACCCAAATAGTCTGAAATTATCTGGGGATCCAAAAACAGTAAGTGACCGATAATTAAGGTCTCTACAACTAACAGGAAAAAAGGGTGCCAACAGTCCCAAGACCCATGGCCATGGCAGACAGTGTTACTATCAAATGTTGGTTAGAGCACATTAAAGTTAACACCCAACCACTTATCAAGATTTTTCATGCTTTTTGTTAAGCTACAGTGCAGATGCTGGTGGGGAGGGGTGGAGTTGGGGAGTGTGGAATCAGCACATTTTCCTGATGGACCCATGCCCCAAAGGGTAAAAACTGCTTTTAGTAATATTTTGATAAATCCAAAATAGTATCTTCCAACATTTAATCAATATTTTAAAAACTAATGACACAGTTTCTGGGTTTTATCTTTTTGTAGTAAGTCTTTAAAATCCAGATGTATGCCTACATATGTATCAGTTCTACTCTTTCAGAATCTTTGGGAGTGAAGGCCATGAATATGCATTTTTAATAAGCTCCCCCCCCAGTAGTTCTTAAGATCAGGCACAGTGATTCTTCCTTTACCTACTCCCACCTACTTCCCCCTTTAGTAAAGCCCACAGAAACATATTCCATCAAGAGAGCATAATGATTAATAGAATATATTTGCATACTTTATATTTTGCACAAATAATATTTCAGTTATGGTCATCAGCAATTCGATATACTATTTGATTTACAGCATGTATTATCTTTACCAATTCTATGTATTTAGCATAATTTGTGCCACATAACTATATAAATTAGCTTATTAAAGCGTAGTGGGGGACAACTCTGTATTACCTTGGGAGAATGCCAAATGTGTACCAATTCCCACAGGGTACTCAATAAGATATGTATATTAAGTCAGCTGCCATTTTATCTAGACAATGCAGTAATTACAATAAGCCCTAAATGATAAACTTTAAAGGCTTAGAAAGCTAAATAATCCGACAATGCAATGACTTTTCTAGATTCCCTTGTGGGCAGCTATCAAAACATCAAAATTCAATACGCATAACAGTTTGCAACTGAAATACCTAAGTTAGAAAAAGACTTCTTTTTTTTAAAGCTAGAATAAGACTGTCACTTTACTAGAATAAGACTATCCTTTTTACTTGGGGTATAGCTTGTACTGAAGAAATTTTTAATGAGCAGGATATAAAAAAACACAGTACTTACACAAGAACATCTCTGTACTTTTTTTGTTATGTTTCCAGAAACTACAGAAGTAAAACCTGAAGTTGTGATCCAGGCTATAACTGAGCTGTATAATAAATAATGAACCTCAGATTCAATGAAATATAACAGACCTTATCATCCAATACAAAAGCTGTATTACTGAACACTACTGAAGAAAAGTAAGACCATTTACTTGTTAGTTTTCCCAGTCTGTGCAAGGCAAGGCCTCCTCTTCATCCTCTGACTCAGGGGATGCTTCTTTGATTCTTCTAAGAGCTTCATGGATGCTCCGTGTTAGAGGGTCCGTGTCGGGCAGAAGCGTTAAGGATTCTCTCAAGACTTCCTTCTGTACCTTCTTCAATTTTACCCCCTTCCTTATTTGTGCCAAGATATTATTATCATCTTCATCAGGAAAAGGAGGCAGAGTTCGCTGTTCAACCTTTCTCAGATGAAAACTACCACGCTTCAAGGAAGCTAGCACCTCATCCATGGGTGAGCTCACTTTAGAGAATGAAAGAGAACAATTATGATTGCACTTAGAGTCAGGAACTGTATAACCTCCAGACTTTAGGACTGTGATAGCCCAGGATGCTAAAAACACATCTACAGAAGGGACCATGAAGCACAGACAGACATTGCCAGAACACGGGGATACTAATTATGCTTGTTTAAAAAAAAAAAAAAAATCCCAAGACCCAAATTCCATGTCAGGCATTACTGGTATTCCTATCATTTCCCATGTGAGAGAAGGGAGCAGATTGGGGGCCGGGGGGTGATCTTTAGTATTATTATGGGTGAGACTCCTAAAGAGTTTCCATAATGCAAAAGTCCAATCTAAATTCAGACAGTGACTTGACTGAACATTTAATTTTAAAAAATTAAATTCTGGTTCATTATGGTGACTGTGTGTGGTTTTTTTTAAATAACTGCTTTACATATGAAATTCTACTTGGGCTATGGTAAGAAATATTTTATAGGATGGTCTCTCAGATTAAAATGTAATATACAATGTTCTCTCCGTGAATGCTAAAGCTCCTAAGGGCCGAAATTATTTGCTGTTTCAAAAACATCTTTATTAAGGCTTATCTGACATGCAAAAAATTATACATATTACTCCCTATTCTTCTTTGCTTCTTTATAAAAGATATGCCAGGGTCCTCAATAAATATGTAGCCAAATGTTACATGGTTTTGCCAATGTTCTCCTGACCAGATAGCTTCCCTTTTCTTGTACTTCTGAGATTTAAAATCATATTCTAACACAAAAGGAGCCACATAATACATGTTACCAAATAGATCAAGTCAAAAGATATAATTTAAAAAGCATCCCTAAGAGCTCAAGCAGGTTCATATTTGTGTCTGTACACATTTGCAAACATGGGTTGGTAAGAATTCTGCCATGCTGAGACCCTGAAAACCTGTTTGCTATCAAATAATGTCCAAAAATAAAATGTTTAAAGCTTTGTAATGTCCTAGGAAATGAACAGTCCTTTAACTACATGCCTCAGTCAACAGATGAACTCAAAAATCTTTTTCTTTTCAACTCACCTCTCTTCCTCTGCAAACCTTCAGCAGTCTTTTTGAGCTTCTTCCTGGCACTGACAAGCTGGCTGCTGTCAAAGAGGTGTGCTGAGGGGGCACTAGCTGACTCTGGGATCCTCTTCTCGTTCCCCTCCACTCTAGGCAGACCTTCCTCCAGTGTCTCTGGGGCGCCGTCCTTACCGACAGGCAGAGGTGGTGGCGGTGGGGGAGGAGGAGGTGGCGGGGGAGGTGCCGGAGGAAGAGGTGGTGGGAGTGGATCTGCTGTGGCAGAACCTGGTTTAGGGTCAATCTTACTCAGAAGTGGAGGAGATGCGGCGGGAGGCAGTTCAGAGGTAACACCACCGGGAGGTAACGAAGTAGCTTCAAGTTGTGCTGATGAATTGTCTTCAAGCTGTGTGAGGCTTTGGGCTTCTGTTGTCTGTGATGACCCGAGCTTGCCCCTTCCTTCCTCCACTCCCTCACTTTTCTCTTCTACCTGTAGCGCTCCTGGCAGAGGGTTGCACTGGTCTTCACAGGACACGGGACTGGCTGCACTTCTTCTTCTTGCATGAGCCAGTCGCAATCTGGTTGATTTAAGTATGACCTGGCCTGGGTATCTCTAAGAAATCAGAAGTTATTACAACTGGTTAGATTACAATTTATGAACAAGTGGCTGTTTATTTTCTCCCTCCAATGCAAAATTTTATTTTAGAGCTTTTGTGATTTTTCAGGGAAAATACACTGAAAACCAAAATACCAAAATGTAATGCCTTACAAATAATTATCACCAAATTCTTTATTATTTGCTTATCATCAAATCCTTCTCCCCTCTTATCCACTTAAGAGGTCAACTGTTCAGAATTACCACATGATTAAAGAAAGATCCTTAGTGAATAAAAGTACTAATTTAAATGGAAAATTAGTAGCAGTGTAAAATACAAATGATGTCAAACATATATATGCTATCGGTATGCAGAAAGCTAAAAAACTATTTTTAGATTCTTACATGTATTTTCAAATGCTTACAGATAAAAAATTAAAACATTAATGTTCTTCAAAGGGTAACATGGCATTTTTTAAAGCTCTGAAAATAATATATACATTTTATGATAGAATAGAAGGAGAATGAATAAAATTTTTTGGAGTACTGATATACAGAACTCTCATTCTTTTACTATGGTAAAACCTAGCATTAATGCATTTGGCAGACAATATTTTCTTAACACAAAGCTTATCCTTGTGTTAAGGACCCCATTCCCACCCACCCCCCACTCTTTCACTTGATCAAAAGCTCCCTTCACCTATAAGGAGACCCCTCAGAATAAAGAGTAGAAGTAAGGCTCTTGAGTGCTGCTAAGAACCAGAACTACCTAGTTTAAGCACATTCCAAGGAAATGCTTAGCTGCTGTGTCCAGAGTCATGGATAAGCCTGGCAAGAGAACTGCTGAAGCATTTCTCACATATGTTGATCCACCCTCTAATTCTGCCATTGGTCAGACTATTACCAGTGTTGATGTACACAGAATTAATAACGAGTTGATGCTTAAAATGGATAGTCAGTTGTGAACTAACTTTATTAAATTCAAGAGGAATCCAGGCTTCCCAGAGGCTCTGGGAAGTGGTAAGCCTCTTCTATCACTGAAGTGGTAAGCCAAGGACTGCCATAACTAAAATTGTTTTCTAGATAATAAAGGGAAAATCAAGTTTTCTCATAAAAGAAATCTTACAATAGGAGTATATATGTAGCTCTGTTTAAAAAGCAATGAAAAATAATAAATTGACCATACTTTTACTACCTGCTTAAAGGTTCGAAGTCTATCCAGTGTTCTTTGTCTTTCTTGGCTAACCCAGGCACTTTTTCTTTCTTCTTCATCATGTAATTTTTCTCTTTTCTGGTAAAAAAAAAAAAATAGTAATTCCATTACAATGTGTCCCATTATATTTTATCATTAAGAGAAAAAAAGAGAGTTCTCCCAATATGTAAGCTGGATTACTCCAAAGAATGATGTATTAAACAATGTTTTGTGGCATGAAACACTATCAGTTTTAGAAATTATATTGTTGTTTCATTTTCTGCATGACCTACCAATTAAAAGACGTTTACTCTGTAAAGTAAATATTTTCTCTGAACTGAAAAATGTTTCATCTTTGGGGTTCTGGCTTGAACAATTTTATTATGCAATACGTGTAACTGCTATGTTCTGCTAACTCAAATAGCTGAACTTAAAAACAAAAAACAACCACTTGGTTGGTAATTTAGATATTATATATGGGTTAAGCCTGATGTTCTGCAGATAATGTCTACTATTACTGAACCTGTCCTCTTGCCACAAATCTAAGTGTGTGTTTTAATACCACATTCAATTTTTTTCCTTCCCATTCTCCAATCCCAAACCTCTTTTGATTTTGTATTCCCAAACTGGATTAACAGTATCACCACCCACCCAATGTTGGCCAAGTTAAACACGAATTGCTGTTTCTAAAGGAAAGAAAGTGGAATTCTTGGCAGGAAGATAAGGAGTGGGAGTAGTGCTTTTGAAAACCTCACTACTGAAGGTCAGGTGACAGACAGGTAGTTACCAATTAGGGAATGCACTGAAGAGTGCCACGATGGCCAACCACGTCCCCAGAGAGATGTAACTATCATATGCAATACAGATTGGTTCCACTTTCTATCTCTTGGTGAGGTGGGTTGAATCCTTTGTATACAGGTCAGCCCATGGAACTCATGGTCAGGGTGCAGGGGGGTGCCTAAAGATGAACATTCTTCCATCTCTTTTTATGGCAGGTCAAGAAGACCTTTTCCCTTTAGAGAGCTCTCACTTGGGGAGTCTTAAGAGGTCACAAAGGCCATTTATTAGTAGATAAAAAGTCACGTATCTCTCAGTAACAGTCCCAGATTGCTACATATAATCCTAAAGGTTTCCAGATGGGAAATTAAAGAAGATATGACCTGAGCTCTTCATTAAAAGAAATAAAGGTCCCATGTAGATTCTGTCCTTTAAAGAGGAAAGCCCAAAATGGCTCAAGGACACAGTGAGGCAAGAACTTATCCCAACTCCTCACCACTACTGCATACTCAATTCCATTCACAGAGCTGAGCCAACAAAAGGAAGGAACTGAAAAAATCTCATATTTACATCTGGTAACCACCTGGAATTGGGAGTGAGCTTGTACTTTCCCACACTGGGATACAAGCCATGGGATACTCAGGGACAAAGGGTCTTCTAAGGCCTATCAAGTAGCAATGGCTCAGAGATGTAGAGATTTTTCTATACTTAGAGTATATTATCTAATGAATATAGTGCTTAGTACTTGAGAAAAAAATTAGTTGTCTAAGAGATATTCAGTGTTTTCAAACTGTGAATCTGCATCTCTAAACATAATATACAAATAGCTGAATGTGAAGTTCAGAAATAAAACTGATCAATCATTTTGCAGGTCAGCTGGTATAACCAGAGTCAGATCATACTATTATCTAAAAGATCCTAAATGGAAAGAGAACGTTTCAGACATGTTCAGGAATGAACTGATGGGTTTGTATGGACTTTTCATAGAGCACAGTATTGTACTTAAGAGCCTAGTGAGTAATAGGCCTTGGGTGAATATCACCTCTCCCCCTCTGGCTAGCTACGGGAAAGTTATTTAACGAAGATAATTTACCCTTTTGTGATGGGGGAGGTGGGTAGGGAATACTTACTAGATGGTGACACAAGGGGCTTTGAGTTTCTGTTAACATTAACAAGCTAGTGCTAGCTGTATGCATATGTTCATCTAGTGAAAATTAACACTTATGAGCTGTACACGTGTGTGTGACAAAGGTGGTTTAAAACCAGATTTGATCTAAGCCAACTTTCATTTTCCTCTAGTTTTGCATGTTAAGAAGAATTGATGATTAATGGATTCATTCTCCTACAGTGAGGTATTCCACCAAAAGTTGGTAGTAGGCAAAATTATAAGGCAAATGACATTCATCTTTGAGATTCCCCCAAATATCAATTTCCTCTTTTTACTCATCTTTGCCACGTAAAACTCTTTGAGAAAGGATTTGATACTCAGTCATTCTAAAAGGCTAGTTAGTTCCTCCATGCATAAAAATACTGGCATTTATCAGAATCCAAAACCTTCATGCAATAAGGAACACATTCTAAGTGTGGAGTTTAATCACAAGCTGACAGTACAGGTGCCAATGGTGAGAGTAGGAGGCATTCTTATTCATCTAACTCTTAAGCTGGCCCACAGTCTGATTTTCCTTACAAAGCAGTTCTTGGCCCATGAAAACAGTACTGAACAATAAAAATACAATAAATTTGCTGTTGATTTAAGATGAATCTTACAGTTTACGGGTAGTTTGGCTACTCTTACATGTTTAAATCCAACAGTTTTAGCTAATATGTGCCAAAATGAGCTTGAAGGATAACATCAAAACCCCTACAGCAGGGCTTCCCTGGTGGCGCAGTGGTTGAGAATCCGCCTGCCGATGCAGGGGACATGGGTTCGTGCCCCGGTCTGGGAAGATCCCACATACCACGGAGCGGCTGGGCCCGTGAGCCATGGCTGCTGAGCCTGTGCATCCGGAGCCTGCGCTCCGCAAAGGGAGAGGCCACAACAGTGAGAGGCCCGCGTACCGAAAAAAAAACAAAAACCCTACAGCAGCTAACATCATTCTTAATCACAACAAATTAGAAGCTTTCTAAAGACCAGGAGAAGACAAAGGAGTCTCCTCCCACCACTCTTTTTTCAACACCCTACTGGAAATCCTAGCTAACACAATAAGAAGAGCAAATAAGTCTACAGACTACTACAAAAGAACTAAACTGCCTTTATTTGCATATGACCTGATTGTCTATGTAGAAAATCTCAGAGAACCACCAAAAAAGCTACTAGAACTAATACACAATTATAACAAGATTGCAAGGTACAGGGTTGACATATAAAAGCCAACTGCTTTCTAATGTAACAGCAATGAAACACTGGAATTATGAACCTTTTATATTACCCCTACAAAACTATTTACATTACCACATCCCAAAAAGCAGATAGATAAATTTAAGTATAAATCTAATAAACTGTGAACAGCATCAATAAGGCAAGCTATAACTCTTAGAAAAGAAATCAAAGAAGAACTAAATAAAGAGATATTCCTTGTTCATGTATAGAAAGACTCAATACTATTAACATATCAATTACTGAGAAGGCAGACAGCAGAAGCAAGAAGAACTATAATCCTGCAACCTGTGGAATGAAAACCACATTCACAGAAAGATACACAAAATGAAAAGGCAGAGGACTATGTACCAGATGAAGGAACAAGATAAAACCCCGGAAAATCAACTAAATGAAGTGGAGATAGGCAACCTCCCAGGAAAAGAATTCAGAATAATGATAGTGAAGATGATCCAGGACCTCGGAAAAAGAATGGAGGCAAAAATCGAGAAGATGAAAGAAATGTTTAACGAAGACCTCGAAGAATTAAAGAAGAAACAGAGAATACAAAAACTGAAATGAAAAATACACTAGAAGGAATCAATAGCAGAATAACTGAGGCAGAAGAATGGATAAGTGACCTGGGAGACAGAATGGTGGAATTCACTGCTGTGGAACACAATAAAGAAAAAAGAATGAAAAGCAATGAAGACAGCCTAAGAGACCTTGGAGACAACATTAAACACAACAACAGGGCTTCCCTGGTGGCGCAGTGGTTGAGAATCCGCCTGCCGATGTAGGGGACACGGGTTCGTGCCCCGGTCTGGGAAGATCCCACATGCCGCGGAGCGGCTGGGCCCGTGAGCCGTGGCCGCTGAGCCTGCGCGTCCGGAGCCTGTGCTCCGCAATGGGAGAGGCCACAACAGTGAGAGGCCCGCATACCGCAAAAAAAAAAAAAAAAAAAAAAAACCACAACAACATTCGCATTATAGGGGTCCCAGAAGGAAGAGAGAGAGAGAAAGAACCTGAGAAAATATTTAAAGAGATCATAGTCGAAAACTTCCCTAACATGGGAAAGGAAACAGCCACCCAAGTCCAGGAAGCACAAGTCCCAGGCAGGATAAATCCAAGGAGAAACACACCGAGACACACAGTAGTCAAATTGACAAAAATTAAAGACAAAGAAAAATTATTAAAAGAAACAAGGGAAAAATGACAAATAACATACAAGGGAATCCCATAAGCTTAACAGCTGATTTCTCGGCTGAAACTCTACAGGCCAGAGGGAGTGGCACGATATATTTAAAGTGATGAAAGGGAAGAACCTACAACCAAGATTACTCTACCAAGAAAAGATCTTTCAGATTTGACAGAGAAATCAAAAGCTTTACAGACAAGCAAAAGCTAAGAGAATCTAGCACCACCAAACCAGCTCTACAAAAAATGCTAAAGGAACTTCTCTAAGTGGAAAACACAAGAAAAGGACCTATAAAACGAACCCAAAACAATTACAAAAATGGTAATATGAACATACACACTGATAATTACCTTAAATGTGAATGGATTAAATGCTCCAACCAAAAGACACAGGCTGGCTGAATGGATACAAACACAAGACCCATATATATGCTGTCTACAAGAGACCCACTTCAGACCTAGGGACACATACAGACTGAAAGTGAGGGGATGGAAAAAGATATTCCATGCAAATGGAAATCAAAAGAAAGCTGGAGTAGCTATACTCATATCAGATAAAATAGACTTTAAAATAAAGACTATTACAAGAGACAAGGAAGAACACTACATAATGATCAAGGGATCAATCCAAGAAGAAGACATAACAATTATAAATATATATGCAACCAACACAGGAACACCTCAATACATAAGGAAAATGCTGACAGCTATAAAAGGGGAAATCAACAGTAACACAATAATAGTGGGGGACTTTAACACCTCACTTACACCAATGGACAGATCACCCAGACAGAAACTTAATAAGGAAACACAAGCTTTAAATGACACAATAGGCCAGATAAATTTAATTGCTATTTATAGGACATTCCATCTGATAACAGATTACACTTACTTCTCAAGTGTACACGGAACACTCTCCAGGACAGATCACATCTTGGGTCACAAATCAAGCCTTGGTAAATTTAAGAAAACTGAAATCATATCAAGCATCGTTTCCGACCACAATGCTATGAGATTAGAAATAAATTACAGGGAAAAAAACCGTAAAAAACACAAACACATGGAGGCCAAACAATACGTTACTAAATAAGCAAGAGATCACTGAAGAAATCAAAGAGGAAATCAAAAAATACCTAGGGACAAATGACAATGAAAACGCAATGATCCAAAACCTATGGGATGCAGCAAAAGCAGTTCTAAGAGGAAAGTTTATAGCAATACAATCCTACCTTAAGAAACAAGAAAAATCTCAAATAAAGAATCTAAACTTACACCTAAAGAAACTAGAGAAAGAAGAACAAACAAACCCAACATTAGCAGAAGGAAACAAATCATAAAGGTCAGAGCAGAAATAAATGAAATAGAAACAAAGAAAACAGTAGCAAAGATCAATAAAACTAAAAGCTGGTTCTTTGAGAAGATAAACAAAATTGATAAGCCTTTACCAGACTCATCAAGAAAAAGAGGGAGAGGACTCAAATCAATAAAATTAGAAATGAAAAAGGAGAAGTTACAACAGACACCACAGAAATACAAAGCATCCTAAGAGACTACTACAAGCAACTCTATGCCAACAAAATGGACAACCTGGAAGAAATAGACAAATTCTTAGAAAGGTATAACCTTCCAAGACTGAACAAGGAAGAAACAGAAAATATGAACAGACCAATCACAAGTAATGAAATTGAAAGTGTGATTAAAAAGCTTCCAACAAACAAAAGTCCAGGACTAGATGGCTTCAGAGGTGAATTCTATCAAATATTTAGAGAAGAGCTAACACCCATCCTTCTCAAACTCTTCCAAAAAATTGCAGAGGAAGGAACACTCCCAAACTCATTCTACAAGGCCACCATCACCCTGACACCAAAACCAGACAAAGATACTGCAAAAAAGGAAAATTACAGACCAATATCACTGATGAATATAGATGCAAAAGTCCTCAACAAAATACTAGCAAACAGAATCCAACAACAAATTAAAAGGATCATATATAACGATCAAGTGGGATTTATCCCAGGGATGCAAGGATTCTCCAATATACACAAATCAATCAATGTGATACACCATATTAACAAATGGAACAATTAAAAGCATATGGTCATCTCAACAGATGCAGAAAAAGCTTTTGACAAAACTCAAAACCCTTTTATGATAAAAACTCTCCAGAAAGTGGGCATAGAGGGAATCTACCTCAACATGATAAAGGCCATATATGACAAACCCAGAGCAAACATCATTCTCAATGGTGAAAAACTGAAAGCATTTCCTCTAAGATCAGGAATGAGACAAGGATGTCCACTCTCACCACTATTATTCAACATAGTTTTGGAAGTCCTGGCCACGGCAGTCAGAGAAGAAAAAGAAATAAAAGGAATACAAATTGGAAAAGAAGAAGTAAAACTGTCACTGTTTGCAGATGACATGATACTATACATAGAGAATCCTAAAGATGCCACCAGAAGACTACTAGAGCTAATCAATGAATTTGGTATAAAGCTGCAGGATACAAAATTAATGCACAGAAATCTCTTGCATTCCTATACACTAACAACAAAAGATCAGAAAGAGAAATTAAGGAAACAATCCCATTCACCACTGCAACAAAAAGAATAAAATACCTAGGAATAAACCTACCTAAGAAGGTAAAAGACCTGTACTCCAGAAACTATAAGACACTGATGAAAGAAATCAAAGATGACACAAACAGATGGAGAGATATATCATGTTCATTGATTGGAAGACTCAATATTGTGAAAATGACTATACTACCCAAAGCAATCTACAGATTCAGTGCAATCCCTATCAAATTACCAATGGCACTTTTTACATAAATAGAACAAAAAAATCTTAAAATCTATGGAGACACAAAAGACCCAGAATAGCCAAAGCAATCCTGAGGGGAGAAAACAGAGCTAGAGGAATCAGACTCTCTGACTTCAGATTATACTACAAAGCTACAGTAATCAAGACAATATGGTACTGGCACAAAAACAGATATATAGATCAATGGAACAGGACAGAAAGCCCAGTGATAAACCCACGCACCTATGGTCAACTTATCTATGACAAAGAAGGCAAGGATATAACAATGGAGAAAAGACAACCTCTTCAGTAAGTGGTGCTGGGAAAACTGGACAGCTACATGTAAAACAATGAAATTAGAACACTCTCTGACACCATACACAAAAATGAACTCAAAATGGATTAAAGACCTAAATGTAAGACCAGACACTATAAAACTCTTAGAGGAAAACATAGGAAGAACACCCTTTGACAAAAATCACAGCAAGATCTGTTCTGACCCACCTCCTAGAGTAATGGAAATAAAAACAAAAATAAACAAATGGGACCTAATGAAACTTAATAGCTTTTGCACAGCAAAGGAAACTACAAACAAGATGAAAAGACAACCCTCAGAATGGGAGAAAATATTTGCAAACGAATCAAAGGACAAAGGATTAATCTTCAAAATAGACAAACAGTTCATGCAGCTCAGTATTAAAAAAACAAACCCAATCAAAAAATGGGCAGAAGACCTAAATAGACATTTCTCCAAAGAAGATATACAGATGCCCAAGAGGCACATGAAAAGCTGCTCAACATCACTAATTATTAGAGAAATGCAAATCAAAACTACAATGAGGTATCACCTCACACCAGTTAGAATGGGCATCATCAGAAAATCTACAAACAACAAATGCTGGAGAGTGTGTGGAGAAAAGGGAACCCTCTTGCACTGCTGGCGGGAATGTAAATGGATACAGCCACTATGGAGAACAGTATGGAGGTTCCTTAAAAAACTAAAAATAGAATTACCATATGACCCAGCATATACTGGGCCTATATCCAGAGAAAACCATACTTCAAAAAAGCACATGCACCCCAATATTCATTGCAGCACTATTTACAATAGCCAGGTCATGGAAGCAACCTAAATGCCCATCGACAGATGAATGGATAAAGAAGTTGTGGTACACATATACAAGGGACTATTAGCCATAAAAAGGAATGAAATTGGGTCATTTGTAGAGATGTGGATGTACCTAGAGACTGTCATACAGAGTGCAGTAAGTCAGAAAGAGAAAAACAAATACCGTATATTAACGCATATATGTGGAATCTAGAAAAATGGTACAGATGAACCAGTATGCAAGGCAGAAATAGAGACACAGGTGTAGAGAACAAACATATGGACACCAAGGGGGGAAAGTGGTGCAGGGGGGATGAATTGGGAGATTGGGATTGACATATATATACTAATATGTATAAAATAGATGATTTATAAGAACCTGTATAAAAATAAAATAATATTAAAACAAACAAAAAAAACACTGCTCTTCGAGATAATGTCAAAGAATGAAAAGGCAAGCCACAGATTAGGAGCAAGTATTTGCAACAGACATATCTGAAAGGGGCTATTATCCACAATAAGAAAAAAGTAACCTAATTAAAAATGAACAAAATATCTAACACTTACTAAAGAAGAGGTACAGATGGTAGATAAGCTTTGTGAGAACATTCCCAATATCCTACACCATTAGGGAACTGCAAACTAAAACAACTATGAGGTACCACTACACACTTATTAGAATGGCTAAATTCCAAAACACTGACGACATTAAATGGAGGATGTGGAGCAAAAGGAACTCTAAATTCATTGCTAGTGAGAATGTAAAATGGTACAGCCACTTTGGAAGACAGTTTGGCAGTTTCCTACAAGGTAAGCATACTCTTCCCATAAGATCCAGTAATCATGCTCTTTGCTATTTACCCAAAAGAGCTGAAAACTTAATGTGCACACAAAAACCTTCCCACATTATCAGCTTTATTCATAAGTGTCAAAACTTGGAAGCAAGATATCTTCACCAGGTGAATGGACATATAAACTGTGGTATATCCAGACAATGGAATATTATTCAGTGCTAAGAAATAATCTACCATGCCATGCAAATACAAAGAGGAACCTTAAATGCAAATCACAAGTACATAAGCCAATATGAAACAGCTACATATATGGTTCCAATTAAACGGTCGGCGGAAAGGCAAAACAAAAGATCAGTGGTTGCCCGGAGTTTGTGGAGAGGGGTATGAAAAGGTGGAGCACAGGGAATTTTTAGGGCAGTGAAAATATTCTGTATGATACTATAATGGTAGATTCATGTCATTATATATTTGGCAAAACCAATAGAATGACAGCACTAAGGATGAACTGTGGACTTTGGGTGGTAATGTTGTGCCAATGTTGGTTCAGACTGTAACAAATATACCACTCTTGTGTGGGGCTGCACTGGTAGAGGAAGCTGTGCTATAAGGAAGTATATACACAATGGGGCCTCTGAACCTGTGGGTTCCACATCCTTGGATTCAAACAACCTCAGATTGAAAATACTCAGCGGGCAAAAAAACCACAGAAGGTTCCAAAAAGCAAAACTCGAAGAATTTGCCTACTGGCAACTACTTACATAGCATTTATATTATATAAGGTATTATAAGTAATCTAGAGATGAAGAATATAGGAGGATGTGCACAAGTTACATGCAAGTACTATGCTATTTTATATAAGGGACTGGAGCAACCACAGATTTTGGTGGGGAGGTTGGGGGAGTTGGTGTCCTGGAACCAATTTCCCCATGGACACTGAGGAATGGCTGTACAGTGACTTAATGTTAACATCTAGCTATAACATTTTCTTATTCTCTACAGATTTTATTCACTTTGAGATATGTAAAATTCGAAGTTTTATTTTAAGTCTTCCAGAGTGCAAACTTACTAGTTGTACTGTGTGGTGCGTTCTATATTCATCTTCACTCCGAAGGCGCTGTTGGAATTTTTCATTGTGTTTTGCAATACAAATTTCCTATAAATACATGAAATGTGTTTTAATATAAGTGAAACTTGAAAGACTCAAAATCTAATTCAATTTGATAAATTAAATTTTAATCTTAACATATACCAACACAGCAAAATATCAAGTAAGCCACCTCTGGTTTCTCATCCAGAATATCGAAGCAGCATAAGCCAAATAATTAGGATCTTAAAAGACTCTTCTAGATATGGGAACATATGTATATGTATAACTGATTCAGTTTGTTGTAAAGGAAAAACTAACACACTATTGGAAAACAATTATACTCCAATAAAGATGTTAAAAAAAAAAAAAAAAAGACTCTTCTATTAAACTACTTAACATCTGTAGAATTCCTGATTTCTCCCTTTTTTTTGGAAGGGAAGGAATGGGGTATGGTAGAGTGGAAAGGGGGGGGTGTACCTAGATAATCTCAAAAGTCTCTTTCAAATCTGAAGACTGTGGCCAGAAGATTCTAAGTACTATTGTACTCTTTAAACTAGTCTGAGCAAAAAAGGACACATAACTCTTGACTGAAACTCTGTTTCTTAAGTGCTCTCTGATGAATTAAAGAACATGATTTTGCCCGGATTGGTTTAAACAATATCATGAAATATGAATCTTCTGATCATAGACTTCAGAGCTAAAAAGAGACCTAAAAGACTAGAAAGTATAATAATAGTATGCTACAGATTTACATGAAAATAATATTAAGAGAGATGTGCTCTTTACACATACCCTATCATCTGGCAACTTCTTAGTGGCACCATGCTAAATCTTCATTTTCTCTGGGACCTTCTGGAGAAGTCCTCCAGATAAACATTAGTTTCTAACACTCTCAAAGCTATAGCGAAAGATTACTCTTATAACCTCATTAAGTCATACATGAATAACCTTTCAGGCCAGGAAGCTGTATTTTAAAGCAGCTCTTTTATCTCCTTCCTATCTTTACCCACACTGTGCTGACTCTACGGCCTAACAAGTATTGATCACAGATTGAACCTGTCCAAGGCAGTCTCCAAGGAGGAAAAGTGGCATGATATAGTGATATAACGGCTCAGGCTTCCAAGTCACACAGACCTAGGATAGTATCCTACTTTGACCCAAACTAGCTGCTTTTCCGTAGGTAATTTATTTAACGACTGGAAGCCTTAGTTCCCTTGGTTATAAAATGAGGATACAAGTCTACAATTCCTTATCAAGAACAGAACTCAGATGTGTTTCAAAATTAATTTTTTTTTAATTTTAGAAAGGTGATATGTTGCATACACCATGTATTGCCCAGTAACTCCAGCAGGATCTGACGCAACACCCCATAATAAATATTACTGATGTTTTTGTAGTGAAACAGATGAATACTCAAAGTAAGTAGGACAAAGAAATGTTCAGGTCTGGGTTTACCACCAAATCAAGTATCAGAATGCTTTTTGGCTACTGGGAGAATACAAGAAGATAACATATATAAAGAACAATGTTATTTCTATTATTCTTCTTGAAAAATTAATCACAAAGCATAGACCTCAAGTCCTCATGGCACAACCAAAGACCATCTTTGTTCTTTCAAGAGGACAAACAGGGCATGATTTACTTATAGCCAGAGAACTACCCCTGGGTATGAAATTCTATTGTGGGTGCCAGATTAACCATGGAGCCTGTGATCCTGGGGATGCTGACATGCAGACCACAAGGAATGTAGGGTGCTGTTACAAAGAGAGTCATTCTGATCTTTGGTAAAGTATGACTGATCTTTCTTCTCAGAACAGTGTTTGTAAGTTCCTCTCTTTCCAGCCTTCTTTTGTCAATCTTCCTTTCCTCTGCAGTTCTGTCACCTAAGCCATTGGATTGGGGGGTCTGGGGGCAGGGAAAAGGGAGGACAGGGGTTAAGACCATTCAGAGACCCTTGGCTGTGTGCTGTGATAGGTCTCAGCAGACCAGAAGCTGCGGTATAAATGGGCAGAATCTACAGGGCTGAGTTTCCCTACCTCAGATTTAGTTTAATATAAGAATGAAGAGTGAAGAATATAGATTAAATTGGTACACACTTTTATATATAAATAAAAATTTCCTTGAAGACTGAGGTCAGAACCAGTCAACTTAATTGCAGAGCATCCCTGGCCTCCTTAAAATAAAAAGGAGCCAGGAATTGCATTACATGGAATCCTGTAGTCATGATCAGAGTCACCTTTGGGTGGCTGAGGCAAAGAGCATATCACCAATGGCTGTTCTAATGTGTTTAAGAGGGTAATGCTCAGACAACCATATAATGTCAATATAATGGCCCAAGTATTGAGAAGATATAACTCTTACTCAGTTTTAAAAGGTATGTGTATTAGTGACAAATTGGGTTAGAATTATTGGATATGGGTCAAAGATTAAGTAATGAATAAAAGCAAGATGTAAAATTAAGGTTATATTCAATAAATATGTAACCTATTATACCTTTTTATTTCTGAGGTATGCTTTCTTGGCTGAAACCCGTCCACGTCTTGCCTCCAGCTGGCGTGCTTTCTGCTGAAGTTTCTGTAGCTCTTCTCTCTGTAAATGCACAGACACTGCCATCTCTTCCTTCTCCAGCATGGCCTCCATACTTTCATAAGTGTCATAGTATACCACTTCATCTCTCTTTTCTGTTACAAAACAGCAACAAGGGGTAGTGGTTAAGAGCATGGGCTATGGAGCCAGACAGAACAGGGCTCTGATCCACTCACTGATTCTGTAACATCAGGCAAAGCCACTACCCCTTTGTAAAATAGTGATTAGGAAATATACCTCTTAGGGGGAATGTGTGTGCCAGTGTCTGGCACATAGTTAAGTGCTCAATGTAAAATGCCAAGAACCTTGTCTCCACAGATTCTGGCTGAAGCAACAAAGCAAGTAACTTACAAAGTAAGTAGGAAGGAATAACATAGTTGCACTGCTACATCTACTAAATCACTTGTTTGACTTTACATTAAGTTTTCGTAGCCTCAACAGAAGAAATAAAACTGGTGTCCATGTACATTTTCCCTATGTATGCAAACAAATACATGGGGAAATTCCACCATTCATTCAAATGTATTTTTGTGGACTTATGTATTAGAAACACATCATACCCGATATAAGTCTTTTGATGCTTTCCAGTTGTGCTGTCAACAGTAACTCTTCACACTTTAAGATTTCAAACTGCACTTCATACAACTGAAGTTGCAGATCATAATAATCAGCTTCTAATTGATCCAATTGAGCAATGGCTTCTGTACCGCCCTGCAAACTCTGCATCTGCATTGAAAATAAAAATAAGAACATATCTAGTTTGAGAGAACAAGAAATTAAGTTATGATTAGAAATGAATACTAACTAATTAGACAGGATAAATCCATGAAGCAACTGAACACCAGCAGACAATGTGGATCAGAGGCTCATGTACAGATAATTTAAGAACCTACTAAATTTGTGTATAAAGCTGTGTGTACATGTATATTTTTCTCTGAGTACAGTGTTCCCAGCTTTCAAATTCACAAAGGGACAAGAGTCTGTGACTTAAAAGAGGTGAGAATGATGATAATCAAGACTCGGTTAAAAAGGAATAGTACGTACTCCTAAGTGTGGTTAAAAAATTTTTAAGTCAAATAGAATTCTGCTTGTCTGGGTGATATTTAATGTTTCAGCGTTACTTTAGAAATTGTTTGATGTTTAGCATTATACCATGGCAAATACCACTGTCACATCAGGAACACATTTTTGTTTTTAAAATAACCTAAGGAGATGTGACATATCAGCATTTTTTTTAAAGAACAAAAGTCTCCCCATAATTTAAACCACAGAGTAGTACAGTACTATAAAGCAAGGGATTTGTTTGGGATGGGCTTAATAAATCACATTTGGTCTGTTTCTCATGAGTCATGTGGTCATGTTAAATTAATGCTAATAAAACTAGTGCAGTCATCATCACAGATATATATAAAAAGCACAATGCATATATTGTATCACTCAACAGGCATAAACCTGGCAAGAATGACTAACTGACAGCTTTACGAAATCCTTAGAAGAATTCAAACACAATCGAGAACATTCAAAAACAGACTATTAAGGTACTATTAAGGATAACCCCAGGGAAAATGACCCCACAAATAAACATGCCAGACTCCCTGGCCCAACCTTCAGCCTCAACCTTCCTCTACCATAGGAGACCAATTCCAGTAAGAAATGTTCTTGCAATAGCACAGTTATAAATCTTACCTTAGCAGCTCTTTTAGGCACCCTATGTTGTCATTACAATTCATCCTGGTTAGAATAAAGCTAGTCAATCTGATGAAGACAGTGGCACTCTACTTCAGTCAATAAAATGCTAGCATTTCAAGTTTTAAAGTTCAAGACCTTAAGAAAATTCCAGATACCTAGTAACATAAAGGAGAAAGCTAACTAGAAAAGGAGGTTAGAGTGGAAATGCCTCAGGTGAAGGAGATGGAGCTGAAATCAGTGAAGAGATTCTGAGTAGTGTGCAAAAGTTCAGAACAATTTCTAATTTTTCCTTTAACAATAGTAGCAAATCAGAAAATGTAAGGGAAAAATAAATCCATTAACAAATCTAAATCCATAATTTAAAATCCATTAACAAAAAGATCTTTCTAGATCGTATCCTTAAAATATTATAGATTACCTCATACACTAGTTTTTAAACAAGACTTAGACATGCATATGCACATTCATCGAACAATATATTTTACATAAAGCTGTATTAATAAAAGCAGTGATGACATTTTCTTCTTCTCTAGAGAATATACAACTTTCACAAATACATACTCAATGTACTTAGAAGCCAATATGGTCAAGCCACAGAATGGGAGCAAATATTTGCAAATCATATATTTGATAAGACTTGTATCTGGAATATATAAAGAACTCTTTCAGTTCAGTGATTTAAAAAACCCAATTTTAGGGAGTTTCCTGGCAGCCCAGTGGATCCCGCAAGCCTAGCAGCACAGCTCCCCTACAAAATAAAACATTTTTAATGGGCAAATGACCGAATAGACACTTCTCCAAAGAAGATATGTAAGTGGCCAATAAGCATGTGGAAAGATACTGGACATAAATTCTATCAGAGAAAGGCAAATGAAAGCCACAAGATACCACTTCACACCCACCAGGATGGCTATAATAAAAAAGACAGTGTTTAGTGATAGTGTAAAGAAAGATGTGGAGAAATTCTATCATTTGTACACTGCTGGTGGGAATGTAAATGGTACAGCTGCTTTGGAAAACACTGACAGTTCCTCAATAGGTTAAATAGCATTTCACACCAAGATAAATGAAAACCTTGCACATGGATGTTCATAGCAGCTTTATTCGTAAAGCTCCAAAAGTAGAAAAAACCCAAAAGTTCATCAACTGATGAATGCATAAAATGTGGTGTATCATTTGGCCAAAAACAGTAAATTAAGTAATGATGCATGCTACAATATGGATGCACCTTGAAAACATTACACTACGTGGGGGGAAAAGCATTAAAAAAATCACATCTTTTATGATTCCATTTATATGAAATGTCCAGAATAGCAAATCTATAAAGACAGAAAATAGTTGCCTAGGTGTGGGGAGGACCGAAGGGGAGATAGGAAATGAGTGCTCCTTTTTCTTTTAACAGTTGCTGCCTACAGTCATGCTGGCATGCTGTGAAAATGCCACAACTCTAACTCTTCTATCAGAGGCCCCATTGTGAAAGTTATCATCATCTCATAGAGATAGTGCAAAATTAACAACTGCCTGTAGAGTCAGAAAAATTTAAGTCTTATACCAAAAAAAAAGTCAAATAGCATTTTATTTAAAAAAATTTTTAAATATATTTTTCTCATGGCTTTTGTTACCTCTTCTTTTAGTGCATGTTTCCTCTGTTCCAAACAGATCTCTTTAGCTCTCATCATCTGCAGAGTCTCCTTAGAAACTGCATACTGGAGTTTTTCCATACGTTCAGCGGCTGCTGCCCATGATGCTTTACCAAATTTCTTCTGATCTGCTCGCATTCGATCATATACAGCTATTGATAATTTTTTAAAAGACATTGAGACATTAAGACATGAAACAACTTGATACTAAAGAATTGAAAGTCTTAGATTCCACTGATCACACAAAGATAAATGCAAATCCTACCCTCATGATAAATTACCTATAACAGCTCTAAAATATAATTCAACCATATCTTAGATTCTCTCTAATGTCTCCAATAAGAATTAAAAAAAATCATTCTCAGAAATAACTTTCTGAAGATGAAACTGAGTTTTCAGGTTAATTTTAAAACTTGCTTAAAAAAATACTCTTTTCACATTGTCCAGTGTTATTAAATTTCTAAGTTTCTATAAAACTTTATTCTGTGACAGTTTATACTTTTGCCTAGGTATGTTAGTTGAAATCAGAACCATAACTATTAAAGGGTATTTAAAAATTATTTAAATTCATGTACTTTTGAGTTCTCCAAAAGTATTTTAACGATATGACATAGGATGAAATAAATCCTAGACATTAGCATGGAGCTGATTCTGCTAAGGTTAGTGCTGGAGCAGAATCAGTGCTGGGCTTAACTAACTAAGCCCCAAGGAAGACACCCAACTTCTCCTTGCCACCACACAAAAAAAGGAAGAACTTTTTAGTTTGCCACAATAGAGGCCTCGTTCAAGAAACATTTCTTGACAATCAAACACCTAGCATCTTCCAGTTAAAGAAGTTTATCACTGATAATAGCATGGTGCTGGCTCATCTTGGGTCCTTATACAAATGAACCCAACCATCCTTATGACCCTTATGCCTAATAGGTCAGACATACTTTAACTATCATAAAAGAGTCAGGCAATCTGATTACGCAGTATGTAATATAGTCTTTAGATCAGTGTACATTCTCTAGTAGTTTCTTTAATACGTTTAGAGCTAAGTGATTAATACTTTTGTAATGCTACTATATCATAATCCTCTTTTCAAGAAGTATCTCAGTAACATTTGCCTCAATTTTAATTTTTTTACAATAATATGAGTACATACTTGAAAATTAAAACTGTACAGAGAGGTTGATAGTGGAAAAGAGCAGTTTCTCATGCTCAGCTCTCCCCCCACCCTTAGTCCCAATGCCTAAATGCAACCAACTTGGAACCTGCTCCTGGGTAGTTACCTCCATTCAAGAACGTTACCATTTCTTGATTTAGTCTTAAAAATCTGTTGAGTTCTTATGACAAATGAGCAATCTACTTACTCAGAATCTCCTCTCAATATAGTTATTTTGGTTTCTCTGGTTTTTCTTTGGCCTTTAAATGCTAACATATTTGAATATTGATCTGATCCTTTATTTTAGGGTTTCTAACAAATAGTAACTACTTCTGTTGCTTACATATCAAATGATTCTGCCATTTTAAATCTCTATCTTTTAAAAATGTATGATAGTATTTATGCAACCATAAGATCAATACAGTAGTGCACTGTAGGGGAAAAAATAACAGCAGGGGGTTTGGAGTTAGACAGCTTGGAGTTAAATTCCCACTTCTACCCATCAACATGTAACTTTCTTCTGAAACTTAACTGTTTTGGGGCTAAATTCCCTTGAATGATAAACATAAGGAAATACAGTACCTCCTCGGAATACTTATGGAAATTAAATGAGAGAATAATAGATATTTAAATGTTTCTCTCACTTCACATGGCAATATTAATCAAATACATGGTCTGTTTTGTTTCTTCTCTCCCTCATGCACACGCGACCACAATCACTCATATTTATACAATGTTATGTTAATTTCAAAGTGCTTTTTCCAAGTGTTCTATTTATCTGCCCAGCAATCCTATAGAACAGGCATGGTATGCATTATCAACACCTTCAACATAGATATGTGAAAATGGTGACTTAAGACCAAGGTTACACACCTATAAAAGGAGAGTTATATTAGTACCCAAGTTGCTTAAATACCTAGTCTGCTGCTTCTATCATTTTTATCTGAACTTGTAATCACAGTATATAGTCAAACATTCTGTATAATCAAAAATAGTCTGGAGCATTATCTCTTGCTTCCCACTTAAGGACTGTGCCTGTGAAGCAGTTAGTTCCCTGTCCTAATTCAGTCTCAGGTTGTTACCTACCACAAGAACTAGTCAATACTTTGTCTTCCAACATCTTTAGATAGAATGTATTCTTCTGCCTAACTGCCGCTCACTTCACCTGGAGTTATGTTCCAACAGCTCAGGAATATGAAGATAATGTAGAAGATTATGAATACAGAATGCTCGGAATACCCCTAAAACAATATTCGAACACCTCTAAAACAGATTCTTCTCTCCCTCTGCTGGCAAGAATAAAGATTCTTGCTAAGATGACTGATAACATTAACAGGATAACAACCATGTAATAACACCCTATGGTGATCATTATATGTAAAAAAGCTCTGAAGGCAACAGTCCTGGTGTTTACAAGGAATCATGTTAAATTTGTTTTTAAAATCTTAATGTTCTAACATACATATACCTGTCAGAAAAGGGCCCATTTAAGATGTTTTTAAAAGCTAAGCAGTAAAATTGGGCTACACCTGGCTTTGCATAACGAAGGACATAAAGGCCTATTTTACTCCTCTTCTAATATATAGAGAATACAAGGAGATCTTATATAGATCATTAGGGGGGAAACAGCCCAATAGAAAAATAGGCAGAAGACAGTAACTGGGAAAAAAGGAAGGATATGCAAATACCAATTATTACATGAAAACAAAAAAGATGAACACTCAGTAATAACCAAAGAAATGAAAATTTTAAAAACATGGTACTACTTTTCATCTATTAAACTGTTTTTTTTTTTTAATGACAATGCCAAATGATGCTGAGGAATCAAGGACAGTATTCTCATTCAGCACAATTGCTTCGAGTGAAACTTTTAAGGAAACGCGGATTTGCTGAAAGAATAACCTGAATAACTACTTTAATGCCATGTATACAAATAGAGAGATTATTAAGATAATGAATAATTTAAACTGCTTCTCAGGGAGTGGTGGAACGATTTCTGTGGCCTCCTATGGAAGGGAGTTGGAAGGAATGGACCTTGCCAGACAGACCTTGCCAGATGTATCTCTTCATTTGGCTTGATTTGTAACCTTTATAAATTGTAATGGTAAGTATGTGTCTTCCTGAGTTCTGCGAGTCACTGTAGTGAATTTTTGAACCTAAATGGGCTGTAGGAACCCCAAATTTGTAGGCAGTTGGTTAGACGTACAGATGGCCTAAGGACACCCCAAATTTGCAAGTAGTGTCTGAAGGGCAGGGAGTCTTGCTGGTGACTGGGCCTTTAAGCTATGATGTCTGTAACTGTGAACGATTATTGTCAGAATTGAATTATGCTATACTAATACCCATCACTTTAAATTTTTTTAAAGGTGGGCTATATGCAAACACATATGCCTAGAAAAGACTGAAAGGATATACCTTAGCTTGTTAATAGTGGTCTTCTTTAACTGCTAGGATTATGAGTGGTCTTTAATTCTTTTCTATATAACTATTTCGAACATAAAATACTTAAACCACTCATTTTTGAAAATACCTCCATCCATTTTGAAAATACCTAACAAAAATAATTCTACTGGGAAATTCACCTTTTTGAGCTTTAGCTGTTATTTCAAAATATTTGACAGTAAGATCTTGAATGGACAGCACAGCCATATGAGCTTTCCGCTGCCAATCAGCATCTTCTTTTTGTAGACTTTCAATTCTTCGGGGACCCAGGTAATCATTCTCTATAGAAATCTGTAGAGAGAAAAAAGAAAAATGGAAAAGATCATTTCTTTCTCTCCTTTAACATTTACTGAACGTTTATATATCAGGCATTGTGCTTGGTACTAAAAGAAAATACTTGTTTTTCCCTGCTCTGCAGCAGAAGCTATCAATTTACAAAACAATTAAATTAACAATAATGTTGAAGACAGTTGATGCAGAAATTTGTTCCCCCTTCCTCCTCTATCTTCTTCTTCATCCTTCCCTCTTCTATATAAAGGACATATAACAAAATGTTTAAAACTGATTATTTTCAAGTGCTGGGATGAGAAATTTATTTCCTCTTTTATGATAATTATGTTTTCAGGTTAAGAATTATTTGTGTCAATAAAATGCTTATTTAATTATTGACATAAATTAAAAAATAAGATTGACAATATATAAAAATCTGCCTACTGAAGGACTCTGGATATAAGTAACAGAAAAACTGGCTATGTATTATTTATAAGAGTCACAACTAAAACAAAAGGACAAAGGAAAGTTGAAAATCAACTGATGGACAGAGGTATGCCAAGTGAATGTCACAGAAGTAACAATATCAATATTAAAGTATAGAAAAGTGCTAAACCGGTATGTTAATATGGAAGAAAGGTACAGTCCAGGAAGAACAGCAATAGACCCTCTCTACTGCTTTACCACATACTGAGAAAGAGACTTAAAACTTAAAACAATAACACCAAATTAGGATGATGGGGAAAAAATATTATAGAGAAAAATGTTAACACACCCCTGGCACACTTAAAAAAAAAAACTGATCAAGTCAGATATCATATGCCACTAAAAAATTATAATGAATTTCAAAGTAGAAATAATGCAGTTCATAGTCTCTAAACAGTACAATAAATAGAAATCAAAGGAACAGTCTAAAACAGTTGATTTACTCTTGAAGCAACAATATACTTCTCCTTAAGCAAATGAAGTCTTCCAGAAAGAGGGAAAAACATGAGCACTCACTGTAGTGCTCAGCACACACAGAACAATTAATTAGCAATGTTAAGGCGACAGTGGCAAGGTAGAGGAAGAGGTCAAGAATGATCCTAGGGTTACTGGGAAAAAATATGTACATGGAATTGCCAAGGATTTCATTTTGCATACTAAGTTGAACTTTGCAAGTCATGTCCAGAGATATAAGCTTGGGTACCCTTGACACACTAGAAGACATTTAAAGCAACAAGAGTGAATGAGTTCATGTAAGAAATTGTAATCATATAAGTAGCAAGATTCAATGGAGGAGAAATCAACAGTATCAAACACAGCTTAGGAGTCAAGTAGATACACAACCAGTACCCATGGACCTAACAGCATGAACTTGGCGACAACAGTTCTGGGGTACAGGCAAATTCCTTTTGCCTATTAATTCCCACCATATCTTCAGACCTCAGTTCAATTACTGGTTCATGGATGTTGTCCCTGACTCACCATTATAGGCAGTATCAGCTCTTCAATCTAAAAAATAGCCTTCATTCTTAAGTCTTAACACAATCATACTTTATATTATTTTATATCACCTGCTTTCTGCTCTGAATGTTCCATGAGGGCAGAGAATGCACAAGTGGTTTTTATCTCTGCTTGCTTGCTTTTCACTAGCACACTGCGAGGCATGAACTAGGTAATCTACAATATTTCCTGAATGAGTGAATAAAAATTCACTCCTATACATGTTTTTAATAAGGAGAGAAATGTAGACACATATAATACTCTTTTGAGAAATTTGTGTGAGTGAATAGAGGGGAAAAGGGTGGAGAAGAGGATAAGGCTTAAGGGTAGGCACTCTGCTTTATTTTAATGGGAGATCACAGAGCAGGTTGAGAGGGAGAACCTATGTCTTCCCCTGTGAAGAAAGAACCCAGTTATGAAAAGAATCTGAAAAAGAATTATGTATATGTATAACTGAATAACTTTGCTGTACACCTGAAAGTAACAGAACATTGTAAATGAACTATACTCCAAAATAATATAAAAATTTAAAAAAGAAAGAAAGAATCCAGTTAAAAATAAATTGGTAGAGGAGACGGGAGGAGAGAAGACACAAGACAGCTGTTTTTAGAAGGTAGGGTGACAAACCATTTATCGTAGGAAGACTCAAGCAAATATTAAAAACAATGCTAACCAGGGTTAGTGTAGTCATGGTGAAAAAGGCGCACATAATATACTGCTGGTGGAACTATTAATTGATTAAAACCTTTTCTGGAAAGTATTTTATGA
Source organism: Kogia breviceps (assembly GCF_026419965.1). Classification (NCBI taxonomy): domain Eukaryota; kingdom Metazoa; phylum Chordata; class Mammalia; order Artiodactyla; family Physeteridae; genus Kogia; species Kogia breviceps. The sequence continues at coordinate 62,604,591 of NC_081313.1, read as the reverse complement.
TACCATAATCTTTGAACACATTTAGCTGTTTAGATCAGGACAAACTTTATTGAGGCCCATAAATTGCAGAGGGCTTTGAAGGAGGGGTAGGATTTTGACAGTTACATGGGGAGCATATGGGAAAAGAGAACCACCCAAAAGGGATGCTGTAGGTAAGAATTAACCTGAACAAAAGCATTGAGGCAAGTAAGTTCAATGCATGGTAAAGGACAGAGAGCAGTCCAGCCTAGCTGGAGTTTAGGTAAAACAGATGAAGGTAGTGGGGAGATAACACTAGAGAAGTAGGTTATGATCACTATGAGGAGGCTGAGGAGTTTGTACTGCATATGACAGGCAACTGGAAACCACTGAGGGATTCTCAGCAATAGTAAGTGGCATATTTAGACTTCAGTTTACATTTAAGGTTTTAGAAAACTTGTTTTCTGTAATAAAACCATCAAGGTTTTATGCTTTCATTTGTTGTGATTACCTTTGATTTTTAAAACAAGTTAAAAAGCAAAAGATTAGTGTTCACAAGTATGAAAAAGAAATTTAATAAATTGATATTATGATAAATTTAATACATTGTAGCAAAATTTAAGTTCTTACTCGGCACGTTATGATGGAAGTCCTTTTAAATGACATGATTAAACTTCGTATGTTTATTATACCTAAGACCATAAGCTAGGTTAGCTAAGTTTTTCCCCTGACTCTGAAAGTCAAAATGTATTTAGATTCTATCAACTCCCAAGTTCAACCTCTGCCTTGTGATGTTAGGGTTCAGGCTCTGAAAACCACATTTAGCCTTTACCAACAGAAACGGTTGGAGGAGATTTCAGAGTTGAAGGAAAGAGATTTGCTTCTTCTTATCTGTATCACTTGACTTTCCTGTTTGCTGTTCCTGTGATCATCATCCCAGACTCGCTTCTTCATCCTAGCATCTGCAGTACCTTCTTAAAGGAGTTAACAGAATCGAGTTTGCAGTTTTTTAACCTTCGCAGAACTGACCTCATTTGTGTGCCCAAGCCAAACCAGCACCTGTCCACCAGTTCCCTATCCCCAGAGATCTGGTTCTCTCCACTGAGATCAGACACACCAGCACTAGAAGAGCAATGTCTTCTTTCTCAAAGGTCAGCTCCACAGGACCTATCCTTTAATAATTACCACCTCTTCCCTTTGTAACCCCCGATCCTAGGAGTGGTGGCTGCTTTTGCAATTAACTCTGATATCTTAGAGTTGCCTTCTTATCTACCTTGTTAGCAACTTTGTACCTGGCTCTTAAAATTCCCTCTGTTGAAGTAACTGATTTGATCTTCTGGTCAGACCAACAGACACAACTATGGAATAGAAATGTAATAACCAGAACAGGCAGTGCTCAAAATTCAAAAATCTTAACTCAGATCATGAAGATAGAAACCCTTTTCACTTGCATAGTTAAACACTGTACAGAAATGAGAAACCTTGCACTATGGCTTTTTGAAGAGAAAAAAATAATATAAAAAATCTGGTGGTAATTATTTGGCAATAACTTGTTCTTTGTTGTTGGATTATTTTTACCTTCATTGTACATGTATATTCAAATATACAGAAAACAAACATGCTTTGCTTTTTAAATGCTAGTTTTTTAACTGACTTCTGAAACTCAGAAGCTAATGCTGCAGCCAACTGTTTAAAAACATGATTACAGTTTACTGTACCTAAGACATTAAGCTAGGATACTGAGTTCTCTTCCTAACTTGGCAAATTTGAAGATGTACAGCATTGGTCAGCTGGATCATGTGCTAATAACAATGACACCTCTGTTTTCAATTTTAGGGCTAGAAAGAAGACAGTGTCTGTTTATAAGATGGAAAAAAAATGTGTCGGTTTAGGTAGCTAGGATAGTGAGACTAGTTTATAAACACAAATTTCTTGGCAAGGAATTACTTATTATAAAGTACATCACTAGCTTGGATACTGGGTTTTATATGAGAAGCTGAAGTGTTACTTCTGTCTATTGCTGAGATTGTAATTTTAAAAAATTCCAATTCTTAGGTGAAACAAATGCCAAGATAAACTAGTGAATATACTTATGTAGTAGAGACCTTAATGTGAATTTTCCAGGCCCAGGAGTCATCTGAAGGTGACTCTTGATTAAGAGAATGACATGATTAGACTTGGCATCATCTATTTCATGCATTTTTACATTCAAAGCAAATATTAAGTGTACTATTCCCAGGAAAGCATGTGAAATGAGGCATTTTTGAAGGTAAGAGACATCTAAAGACAAGGAAACCAAAGGAAAAAATAGTTAAGGTAAGAGATAAGTACCTTAATGTACAGTGGTAGCACTATATATTTTACAGTGTACGTGGTAGAGTATATAGTGCTCCAATGGTGTAAAAATAGCACCCTGCACAAAACCAGGGGGTTTGCCAAGCCATGCCCATGCGTACTGCTGCATATGCCCATTTGTCTGCTGGAATAAGGGTGGAGGTGGGTGATTTTTTCTATTTCACACAAAGACACCTATAGATTTGCTTGGTCCTGGGGAAGGGTGGAGGAAGAAAGGTACATTCAAGTTTCAACTAGAAGATAGCTGAATTGCAAAATGACACAACTGGCTACAAAGGGGAGGGAAAAGCTGAGGGTGTCTTCTAGTTTCTAGCTTATGTACTTTCAGCAAGTCATTAGAAATAAGTTGGACAATGTGTCTGAAGTGCTTATAGTTAATACAGGAAGACTATCAGTAGGTCAACTCGCTAACTAACCCTGACTCATTAAGACAGTGGGCCTAAAAATCTAGAGAGGATCATCTAGTTTATTTATTTTTATTTATTTATTTAAGCTTTTTTTTTTTTGGTCATGCCACACAGCTTGCAGGATCTTAGTTCCCCGACTAGGGATTGAACCTGGGCCCCTGCAGTGAAAGTCCTATCCACTGGACCACCAGGGAATTCCCCAAGGATCATCTAGTTTAAATCTCATTTTATGGATGAAAAAACAGGCCCAGAGAAAATGTAACTTTGAATTTATCAGAATTTTTTTTTTTTTTTTTTTTTTTTTTTTTTGCGGTACGTGGGCCTCTCACTGTTGTGGCCTCTCCCGTTGCGGAGCACAGGCTCCGGACGCGCAGGCTCAGCGGCCATGGCTCATGGGCCCAGCCGCTCCGCAGCATGTGGGATCTTCCCGGACCGGGGCACGAACCCGTGTCCCCTGCATCGGCAGGCGGACTCTCAACCACTGCACCACCAGGGAAGTCCCAACTTTGAATTTAGTGTGCTCCATCCCTTAGCTGTTTCAAATTTTATTAGACACGTGGTTCTCAAAATTCATACCAGAATTACCGGGAAGACTTGTTAAAACAAAGATTGCTGAGCTTCTCTCTGGAGTTTCAGCAAAGGAGATCTGAGGTGAGGCCTAAGAATCTGTATTTCTATCAAGGTTGTAGGTGATACTGATGCCCCTCGTCTGGGGGTCACATTTTAAGAACCAGTGTATTAGTGTCTGGGAGCTTCCAAAAGGGGTGTGTATTTTAAAGAGGCTAAAGAATAAAGGTCAAATTCCATAGGATGAGATAGCATTCTAGCCCCTGACCATCATTCCTCTCCTACAAATCCTTAGACTGAGGCATATCAAACAATTCACACCCTGTGGTATAACTAAAAGAGTAGGCTCTGAAGTCAAACATGTGTTTCAATCCCAGCCATGCCACTTATTGGCCTCCACTCATGGTGCTGGGTTGGTGATTATCAGTAATGTTTGAACTTATTGTGACTAAAAGCCCTAGTATTATGCCTGTTCACTATACCATCCCTGTTTTTATATATCTATCTGGAATAGTCTCAATTCCAATCTCCAATAGACATACATACTACTTCCTACTGAATTCTTATTCTTCAGTGGTGAAGCTTGATAATCCCCCTTTTTCTATATATCTTCAGGCAATGGTGATCACCTCATTTTGCGTCTCTACATAAACTTGTACATACTGCTCATTTTTCTTTTAAAAAATCATCTGAGTTATAATTTACATACAATAAAATGTACCTGTTTAAGTGTAAATTTTGACAAATATATATACCCATGATAACAGGCACCATAATCAAGATTTAAAGCACATCAATCTCCCCAAAGGGTTCTGTTACATCTGCTTCCTCTCAGTGGATCTCCCTGGCCCCACCCCAGGCAACAGCTGTTTAGGACAATCTTCTAGAATTCCATGTAAATGGAGGCACAGTTTATACTCTTTGTCTGGCATCTTTTGCTCAGCACATTTTTTTATAAGCTATTTAATCAGGATTTAATTTACATACACTGTGTTCAAGTAAATCCATCTAAAGTGCTCAATTTGATGAGTTTTGATTGCTGTATACACCCAAGAAACAACCACTACAATGATACAAAACATTTCCGTCACCTCCAAAATATTCTCGTACTACTTTGCCATCCACACCTTCACACATATACAGGAGGGTATATACCCTCCTGTACATGGCTTCAACTAAGCATAACTTTGATATGTGTCTGTGTTACTGTGTCTATCAATGGTTAATTTCTTTGCTTTGCTGAATATTATTCTACTATATGCAAATATCACATTTTGTTTATCCATTCACCTGTCGATTGTTATTTGGGTTGTCCCAGTTTGGAGCTACCGGGAATACAGTTGGCACTAACACTGGTCTGTAAGTCTTTTTTGTGAACAGATGTTTTCGTTTCTCTTGTATAAGTAACTAAGAGACAAACAGCTGAGTTGTAAGATATTGTACAGTTGACCCTTGAACAACATGGATCTGAACTGCATGAGTCCACTTACATGCATATTTTTTTTCCCCATAAATATTACAGTGCTACAAGATCTGCTGTTGGTTGAATCCACGGATGGGGAACCACGATCTGGAAAGCCACTTTGGGACTTAAGCATCTGAAAATTTTGGTATCATTGGCAGGTCCTGGAACCACACCCAAGGGTTGTTCAAAGATCAACCATATATGTTTAACTTTTGAAGAAAGTGCCAAACTGTTTTCCAAAGTGGTTGTACCACTTTAAAATTCTGTTAGCAATGTGTGAAAATTCCAGTTACTCTACATCCTCACTAGCCCTTGGGAGGGCCAGAATTTTTTCATTATACTCACTTCAATGGGTGTGTAATAGTGTCTCCACCAATTTGGATTTCCTAGATGAGTATGTTGAGCATCTTCACATGTGATTATTAGCCATTTCTTTGTGTCTTTTTAAATATTTAGCTCATATTGAAAATTTTGGGGTTTTGTCTTACTGAGTTGTACAGTTCCTTTTTTAGATGTATTACAAGTTATTTTCTCTCAGTGTGTGGCCTGCCTCATTTTCTTAATCTTTAAAATAACAAAAGTATTTAATTTTAGTAAAGTCCAATTTTATCTTTTTTATTTTTATTTTTTTAGTTTTTGGCTGACGTTTTCTGCATCCTATCTAAAAAACCTTTGCCTTTCCTTCCGAAAGATTGTGAAAACTTCCTAGTTTTGTTATAAAAGTTTTATACTATGAGCTTTATGTTTGGGTCTAAGATGTATCTCAAATTAATTTTTATGTATGGTATAAGATAAGGAAGCCTGGACTTCATTATTTCTATATGGGTATCCACTTCTAGCACCATTTGTTGATAAGACTATTCTTTCCCCCCACTGAACTGCCGTGTCACCTTTGTAGAAAACGAATTGACTATATAACCACAGGTTTATTTCTGGATTCTGTTTAGTTCCATTCATTTACATGTCTATCCTATACTATCACCACAACATCTGGATTTCTCTAGCTATTTTATAATTGGCTGGTTAGTTTAAAAAAAAAACACCCTACTGGAATATTAATCTGAATTTACAGATCAGCTGAGAACTGACATCTAAACATTATTGATTATTGTTAATAGATTATCTTCCAATCTATTAACATGGTCTATCTCCCATTTATTTAGGTATGCTTTAATTTTTCTCAGCAGAGTCTTACAATTTTTCAGTATATAGTCCTTTCATATATTTTATAAAATTTATCCCTAAACATTTCATGTTCAGAGATGCTAATGTAAAAGGCATTTTAAATATTTTGATTTCAACTTCATTTCTGGAAGACAGAAAATGCAATTGAATCTTTAATACTGACCTTGTAACTAAACTTACAGATTACTTCCAGTAGCACTTTTAGATTCTTAATTTTTTCTTACATGTGTGATCACATGATCTACAAATTTAAAAAGCTTTTTTTTTTTTCTAATTTATATATGCCTTTTATTTTTTTCTTGCCTTGTTGAACTGGCGACAAACTCCAGAGAAATACTGAATAAAAGCTGTGGGAGCAGACAATCTTACCTAGTTAGCAATCTTAGTGGGAGAAGAATTCAGTCATTCACCATCATATATGATGTTAGATAGGCTTTCCATACATACCTTTATCAGCTCAAAGAAGTTCCCTTCTCTTCCTAGGCTGCTGAGATTTTACCATGGATGAGCAATGAACTTTTTATCAAGTGCATTTCTGCACCCAGACATGTTGACTTTTTTCCTTTATCAATAATATGGTGAGTCACATTGATTATTTTTTTATAATGTTAAACCAATCTTGCCTTTCTAAGATAAAACCTAATCACAGTATATAATTGAATCCTATTTTTCAATATTATGTTAAGGATTATTGCATCTACATTCATGAGGGATGTTTATCTGTAGTTTTCTTTTTTTTCTATAATGTCGTTTGATTTGGATAATGCTGGCCTCAAAAATGAGTTGGGGGCTTCCCTGGTGGCGCAGTGGTTGAGAGTCCGCCTGACGATGCAGGGGACACGGGTTCGTGCCCCGGTCCGGGAAGATCCCACGTGCCGCGGAGCGGCTGGGCCCGTGAGCCATGGCCGCTGCGCCTGCGCGTCCGGAGCCTGTGCTCCGCAACGGGAGAGGCCACGACAGTGAGAGGCCCGCGTACCGCAAAAAAAAAAAAAAAAAAAAAAAAAAAAATGAGTTGGTAAGTGTTCCCTCTTTTAAATCCTCCAATAATCCTTTACCTGGCTCTGGAATTTTCTTTGTGAGAAGATTTTAAATTATGAATTCAACTTTGTTAATACAGAGCTACCAGATTTTTTCTATTTTTTCTTGACTCTATTTTAACAATTTGTATTTCTCTAAGAAGTGTATCCATTTCATCTAAGTTGTAGAATTTTTTTGGCACAAATTTGTTCATGTTCTCTTACTAGCTTATCATCATAGTTGATAGGGCATTTGAGGGGCAATGCAGTAAAATACGATTTTTACCTTTGAAAATGTTAACAGTTTAAGAAGTATGTTGTCTGTTCCTCCTCACCTATACTCTGCTTCCCAGGGGAAAAAAATGGAGTAATAAGTGACGCTAGTGGACAATACAGCCTGACAAAAAGGTTCAATCCATTTGCTAATGTTAATACTCAATATAAACTATGATATAATATGAAAGCAAAAATTCACATAGATTCTGATAATCAATGTTAAGCTGTATATAGATTATCTCAGCTAAACACTGCAGCCTAGTTTAGAAGTAGATGGGGCCTCCATGTATATCATCCAGTTCATCCTTCCAGTCAAGTTTTCAATGGACAAATATCTATAGTTCATTTTTTAAAATTGAAGGAAACTGTAGTGTCTAAAAATTCTTAACTTACTAGTTACCATTTTACCCAAAATGCCAAGTTTATGATAAAACTGACTTAACAACCCAATATTTGTCAAAAGTATTAATAAAGGAGAGTGTGTCAATTATGTGAGTCTATGTTGCTCCATATCTTGACTCATTAGTAAAGGGAAAAAGACATGCTTTACTTTGTAATAATTTTTAAAATATGATACTACTCATTCTTGCACCCAAGCATAAAGTTTTCAGAATAAGTGCAATTTCCCAGATATAAATTTCGTAAATAATGCTCCAAATTCACGCATTAATGCACAAGTTTTTTTAATATTCTAGTTCAGCAATATTTCCATGTGAATTAAACACAGCAACATTGATTTGAGGTCAGCTATAAAACCAAACCTTTAACACTTGCCTCAAAAAAGGTAATATATATTTTACACACAAAAGTCAAATGTCATGAATTTTAAAGCCGTACCATTAATGCCTTGTATTCAAAACAAGGTCTTCCCAAAACAAATGTTCTCAAAACTCCTGCTAAAGAAGTCTAAGACTAGATAATACCCAAAACATTAAAAGGGAGACAGGAGTAGATGGAGAGGGGAAAAAAAGCACAGGAAAGGGGGAAAGATGGGAATCTCAATGTATTTACAAATTTTCTAGGCTTTTCTCAGCCTTGGCTACTCAGCAAAGTCGCCTTTTTAGATGCTTTTAAAATGAGGTGTTCAGGCTCTATGTATCACAAAACTACCAAACTAGAATCTCTGGGGACAATGGATGAGATATCTACATTTATAAAAGCTCCTCTAATAATTAAAATGTATAGCCAGCCACGCTGAGAACTATAAAACAGGCAGGTTACTATTTAGGTTAAAAAAAAAAATACCTTGATCTGCTGTCTTCGTAGCATGGCAAGTTCTCGCATGTCTCGGAATGGCTGTAGTAAATACTGATAGAGTTCAGTCGTGGCTTCTGCAAGGCTGCTGTAGGCTTCATCCTCCATCTGATACAAGTCCAGAAGCTCTACCATGCTCTCTGTATTCTTGTGCTTATCCAAAAGCTGTGGAACAAGAAAATTTCACTACAAAGAAATCCAACTGTAATAGCCTATAAAACTTGCAAACTACGTATCATCTCAGGACCTTGGAACTCTGAAATGCAGAATTAAAGAGAATGAGGAGCACTAATTGCTTTCATCACTTATCTCCATGCCTTACGTGTCTTACTACAAGACCACTGCCTAAAACATCCTTTTCTAACTACTGTCACCATATTATTCCTGTTCTCTGCATTTTCTGGCATTCCATACTATCGGCCTACCCTTAACTCTTAAAATTTTTTTCCCAGCATCTAGTAGCTTTCTCCATATTTATATAATCATTTCTAATCTACAAAGCAGTTATCAACTCTTGCCAACATTATTTTACTAATTTCCCCAAATAATCCTGCCACTCTTTTCCTCCTCCAAATTTGGAACATTCCCTCAAAAACTTCAACTCATGCCTATCACTTCCTTCAAAATCTAGGTGAAAACACCCCTCAACTCTATTGAAGAGTTTAAGATGGACTATAATAGATTTTTATAACTTTCTTACTTTGCATTCCTTGGTACTCATGTGTATATGCATGTTTATAAAGATATTCATTCATTTCTCAACAACTAAGGACTAAGCATCTTAATACATGTTAGGCACTGGGCATACAAAAACATAGTTCCTTTCTTCAGTTTGCAAAGCAGAAATAGAGAGACAGATGCAGAGAACAAACGTATGGACACCAAGGGAGGAAAGTGGGGGTGGGGGGTGGGATGAATTGGGTGACTGGGACTAACATATATACGCTAATATGTATAAAATAGGTAACTAATAAGAACCTGTTGTATAAAAAATAAATTAAATTTTAAAAAAAAACATGGTTCCTTTCTTCATGGAGTTTACTGTGTAGTAATTAAACAAACTAAAGTTTTAAAAAATTACAAACTTAGAGTCCATATATATGTGTTAGACTCTAAGTTTGTAATTGGACTCTAAGGGAAAAAAATGTCATGAAGAGATTAGTGGTAGGACGGGAATAAAACACAGACTTACTCGAGCATGGACTTGAGGATATGGGGAGGGGGAAGGGTGGGCTGTGACGAAATGAGAGAGTGGCAGGGACATATATACACTATCAAATGTAAATTAGATAGCTAGTGGGAAGCTGCTGCATAGCACAGGGAGATCACCTCTGTGCTTTGTGACCACCTAGAGGGGTGGGATAGGGCGGGTGGGAGAGAGGGTGATGCAAGAGGGAAGAGATATGGGAACATATGTATATGTATAACTGATTCAGTTTGTTGTAAAGGAAAAACTAACACACTATTGTAAAACAATTATACTCCAATAAAGATGTTAAAAAAATAAAATAAAATAAAAAATTACAAACTGTGATAAATGCTATGAAAATTATTACTTTTTTAAAAAAAGTAAAGAATAAAAGTAACACAATGAAACAATGGGTGCCAAGAGAAAGAATAAGAGGTGGGAAGATGGTGAAAAACTATGACCTAGTTCAGAGCAGGTTAGAGAGAAAAGGCTATCCACGGAAGCTTAAGCTGAAATTTAAAGAACCTTTGAATGAACCATGTGGCAAGACACTATTTTATTTTAATTTATTCATTTTTGGCCATGCTGCATGGCTTGCGGGATCTTAGTCCCCAGGCCCACGGGAGTGAAAGCAGCAAGTCCTTACCACTGGACCGCCAGGAACTCCCAGGACACTATTTTATATACTTATTCTTGGTGTCCATTTACTTGGTGACAGTCTCATCTCCTCAAAAGCACAATATTCTGCTATTCTTTCTCACACCTAAAGTTTCCACTACTATCCTCTTTCGCAGCTTCTTGCTTTGGTTATCATATCATGCTGTACATATTACAGTTGACCCTTGAACAACTGTAATATGGGGTTAGGGGCGCCAACCCCTGCCTAGTTAAAAATCAGCATATAACTTTACAGACAACCCTCCCTTCCAATCCACAGTTCTGCATACAAGTATTCAAAAACTGAAATACACGGGTATAAATCTAATTATGTACAGGATCTATGAGGAAAATTATACAACTCTGATGAAAGAACTCAAAGACCCAAATTAAATGGAAGTATTCCACATATGGATTGGAAAACTCAGTATTGTCAAGGTGTCAGTTCTTCCAAACTTGATCTATAGGATCAATGCAATGCCATCTAAAGTCTCAGCAAGTTATTTTGTGGATATCAACAAATGAATTCTCAAGTTTATATGGAAAGGTGAAAGATCCAGAATAACCAACACTAAATTGACGAACAAAGTTAAAAGACTGACACTCTCCATTCAACTTCACTAGTTACTATAAATCTACAGTAATCAAGACAGTGTGGTATTGGTAAAAGAATAGATCAGAGAGATTCCAAAAGTAAACCCACACACAAATAGTCAAGTAATCTTTTGACAAAAGAGCAAAGGGAATTCAATGAAGAGATCAGCCTTTTCATCAAATGGACATCAGTGTACGAAAGAAAGAAAAAGAAATCTACAGACCTTACACCTTCCACAAAAATTAACTCAAAATGGACCACAGACCTAAATGTAAGATGCAAAGTTATAAAACTCTTAGAAAATAACACAGGGGAAAATCTAGGTAAGCTTGGGTTTGATGACTTTTTAGATATAACACAAAAGCACAATGCTTTTCTACTCAATTTTTCTATAAACCTGAAAGTGATAAAACAGTCTATTAACTTTTAAATGACAGTAAACCTATTTAAAGACATAGTTTTATATTTCACTGTATGCATGCTTTTTATTTTTTAAATAAAACCAAGAATCATTAAAAATAAACCCATAATAGCCAATTAACACTGATTTTCATCCCTGTTAAGTCCTACTGTTTTAAGGTGGTCAGACCAATCAAACAATATCTTTCTGCTTTGTTAACAAGTAGTTTTCGGTAGGTTGGTTTTGTTTGTTGTTTGTTTTTAATAGAGGTCCACTAGAAAAAAGAGAATCAATTCAAACATCAGGGATTTTAACAACAGATAACACATAAATAATTTACAGATGCAGACAGAAGGCCAGACCAAGTGGGATCTTGCTTTATGCCGAAAGTAAAGAGATGCCATAAAAGGACTGTTGTTGTTCTGTTTTTCCTTCAAAAACCTCTCTGGTTCCAGGGAAGCATTAGGGAATAAATACTTTCCCAAGTAAGGGAATCTTGACTTTTATTCTGAAGTATAAAAAGGGATAAACTAGGCAAAGTGTAAAGGGAAGACTGGGTCAGAAAGACAGAAGGGCATATCCCTGGATACCATAAAATAAGGTTTACAAACTGGAGTAAACAGAGAAAGGGAACATAATGAAAGACAATTCTGGAGACACTAACATACATGATGGACCTGAGTTATACTACAGTGGTGAGAAGGGGCACCAGAGTGGATGCAGATAGATCAGTTGATAATCTCCTGGGTCAGTCCATGTAAGCCTAGATTGGAGGAAGAGAAAAGCAAAGATTTAAGAAATGTTTTGGAGATAAAGTTAACAGGACTTGATGAAAGACTGGATTTTCTCTTTACCCTAAGGTCTTTGGTATTCATTGATACAAAGAACACAGGAATAGAAACAGGTTTTTAGAGGCAAAAATTAAGGATTCAGAGACACTGTGTCCAAAGTGTTTTTTAGATATCCATGAGGAGAGGTCATGAAAGGAATGCAAAATGTCCAAGATAAACCTTATCTTTAAGAAGTCTACAATCTAGGGAACCAAACAAACAGACATGTAAGTAAAATACTGATTGTAGAAGACAATCACGGTTCATAGTGGGCTAAAGCAGCTGAAAAAGATGTTCTAAAGCTAGGATTTGAACTGGGTCTCAAAAGATGGGAAGTGCTAGACAGTTGAAGAAGAGCAATCCAGTCTGGAGAAATCACATGAATAAAAGCGTCACACATTTGAATCCTGGATGGGAGGATGGGAGGACGGGGGTGGCAGAGTGTCACCATGCTCCCTGGGGTAGAGGGTACACACTAGTGAGCAGGACACCACACTGAGACTGTAAATGCAACACATTCTAATAAGCAGTTAAACCAATGATGAAGTAGAAAAAAAGAATGATGCATTTGATCAATGGGACCTGATTGGTTTTTAATTTACAAAGTTAAACTTATCTAAATAACCATATTAAAGTCATGGTCATTTAGTACCTGGTTACTTGAAGCATGGTCTGTGATCAGCATCATCTGATTACTTGTTAGAAATATAGAACTTCAGAGCCCACTCCAGACCCCCAGAATCAGAATGAGTGATGAGTATGCACAGCAAAGTTTCAGAAGCACTGCTTCAGTAAACACCTTATATGGCCACATTAACTACAACATGAGGCAAAAGTCTCTGTAAATTATATAAATTATGTAGTCCACTTTCAAACTGAATTTTCAAATTGAAAACTGTAGAATTATGGTATGTAACATTTTTTTCCTCGATCTAAAATCATTTTCCCCTCTCATTCTTTCTCTTACTATTTAAGTATTATTTTATTTTAGCTCAATTACCACTATTCAGACTAAAATTAAGCCAAAACTCCCATTTCTCATGGTTCAGTTCCCTATTAAAACATTTTTAGCTAATCTAAGAAAAAAAGTTACCACTGAAGCTAACCCCAGAATGATCTTCGTCTTTAGAAGAAAGGTACAGGGACTTGTCCTGGTATTGCAGTGGTTAAGATTCTGCCTGCCAATGCAGGGGACATGGGTTCAATCCCCAGTCCAGGAAGATCCCACATGCCGCGGAGCAACTAAGCCCATACGCTACAACTACTGAGCCTACACTCTAGAGCCCGTGAGCCACAACTACTGAAGCCCACGTGCTGCAACTACTGAAGCCCAAGCACCTAGAGCCCACGCTCCGCAACAAGCCACCGCAATGAGAAGCCCGTGCACTGCAACCAAGAGTAGCCTCTGCTCACTGCAACTAGAGAGAAAGCCCGCGTGCAGCAACAAAGACCCAAAGTGGCCAAAAAAACAGAAAACAAAAAAACAAAAAGAAAAAGAAAATCCTGTTTAAAAAAAAAACAAAGAAGATGGGTACAAAGAGACAAAGTCAGCCTGGCCTTACCTCCAGACCTGGCCAGGATCTTACCTCTAATACTTGGGCCATTCAATGAAACTGGGTGTTTTAAAGCAATAACCCACCCCCCACCCCTGCCAATAAATAAGAATAAACAAAAACTTTAAAAATAAAAAATAAAGGCGATGCCCATTAAAATCATCAAATTGACTCCCTTCATTCTGATGTGTTTACCTTTTTTTTTTTAAATTATAATTTAGACTTTTACTGCTACAAGGAAACAGTGAAATGATCATGAAGATATTCCAGTTCTTTTGATAGAATCCTATTCATTTAAAAACTAGCAATTGAGAATCCCAATTTAGAATAAACTGAAAAATCACAAGAGAAATAGAATTCAGTAAGGTGTCATAACTTACACGCAGAAATCAACAGCCCCTTTCATATTAAATACAAAACAACCAGCCAGGATTCCATCTGCAACAAAAGAGAAAAATACCTAGGAATAAACTTAAACCTTTTAAGAGCCATGTAAATAAAATGTTAAGGTACAAAAAAAACTAAGTAAATAAATGGAAGAGTAAAAATAAAAATATCAGTTCTCACTAATCTATAAATTTCACATGGTAATAAAACAACCTCTTCACACTTTCATGGCATAAGAAAAGGCCCATTTTAAAGTTCACATGGAAGGGGTGCCTTCAAGATGGCGGAGGAGTTAGACGTGGAGATCATCTTTCTCCCCACAAACACATCAAAACTACATCTAAATATGGAACAACTCCTACAGAACACCTACTGAATGCTGCCAGAAGACCTCAGACTTCCCAAAAGACACCCTCAGGTGACCTACCCACAGAAGCGGGACCAAATCCAAAGCTGAACCGCAGGAGCTAAGTGAACAAAGGAGAGAAAGGGAAATTTCTCCCACCAGCCTCAGGAGCAGCAGATTAAATCTCCACAATCAACCTGATGTACCCTGCATCTGTGGAATACCTGAATAGACAACAAATCATCCCAAAATTTAGGCGGTGGACTTTGGGAGGAACTGTAGACTTGGGGTTTGCTTTCTGCACCTAATTTGTTTCTGGTTATATGTTTATCTTAGTTTAGTATTTACAGCTTATTATCATTGATAGATTTGTTTACTGATTTGGTTGCTCTCTTCCTTTTTAAATTTATATCTATATATAAAAATTTCTCTTTATTCTCTTTTTGTGAGTGTATATGTGTATGCGTCTTTGTGTGATTTTCTCTGTATAGCTTTGCTTTTGCCATTTGTCCTAGGGTTTTGACTGTCCATTGTTTCTCTTTAGTATACTTTTTAGTGCTTGTCATCATCGGTGGATTTGTTTTTTGGTTTAGTTGCTCTCTTCCTTTCTTTTCTTTTTTCTAGTACTTTTTTAAAAATATTTTTTTCTATTTTAATGACTTTATTTTATTTAATTAATTATTTAAATTTCTTTCTTTCTTTTTTTGTCTGCCTTTTCTTCTGAGCCGTGTGGCTGACAGGGTCTTGGTGCTCTGGCCAGGTGTCAGAGCCAAGTTCAGGACTATGGTCCACCAGAGACCTCCCGGCCGCACATGATATCAAACGGTGAAAGCTCTCCCACAGATCTCCATCGTAACGCTAAGACCCAGCTCCACTCAACGACCAGCAAGCTACAGTGCTGGACACCCTATGCCAAACAACTAGCAAGACAGGAACACAACCCCATCCATTAGCAGAGAGGCTCTCTAAAATCATAATAAGTTCACAGACACCCCAAGACACACCACCAGACGTGGTCTTGCCCACCAGAAAGACAACATCCAGCCTCATCCACCAGAACACAGGCACCAGTCCCCTACACCAGGAAGTCTACACAACCCACTGAACCAACCTTACCCTCTGGGAGCAGACACCAAAATCAACGGAACTACAAGCCTGCAGCCTGGGAGGCGGAGACCCCAACACAGTAAGTTAAGCAAAATGAGAAAACAAGAGAAAAACGCAGCAGATGAAGGAGCAATGTAAAAACCCACCAAACGAAACAAATGAAGAGGAAATAGGCAGTCTACCTGAAAAAGAATTCAGAGTAATGACAGTAATGATCCAAAATCTTGGAAACAGAATGGAGAAAAGACAAGAAATGTTTAAACAAAGGCCTAGAAGAACTAAAGAGCAAACAATGATGAACAACACAATAAATGAAATTAAAAATTTTCTCTAAAAGGAATCAATAGCAGAATAACTGAGGCAGAAGAACGGATAAGTAACCTGGAAGATAAAATAGTGAAAATAACTACCACAGAACAAAATAAAGAGAAAAGAATGAAAAGAATTGAGGCCAATCTCAGAGACCTCTGGGAAAACAATAAATGCACCATCATTCGAATTATTGGGGTCCCAAAAACAAGAAGAGAAAAAGAAAGGGACTGAGAAAATATTTGAAGAGATTATAGTTAAAAACTTCCCTAATATGGGTAAGGAAATAATAAAATCCAAGAAGCGCAGAGAGTCCCATAGGATAAACCCAAGGAGAAACACGCCAAGACACATATTAATCAAACTATCAAAAATTAAATACAAAGAAAAATATTAAAAGCAGGAAGGAAAAAGCAATAATTAACATACAAGAGAATCTCCAAAAGGTTAACAGCTGCTCTTTCAGCAGAAACTCTGCAAGCCAGAAGGGAGTGGCAGGACATATTTAAAGTGATGAAAGGGAAACACCTACAACCAAGATTACTCTACCCAGCAGGGATCATTCAGATTTGACAGAGAAATTAAAACCTTTACAGATAAGCAAAAGCTAAGAGAATTCAGCACCACCAACCCAGCTCCACAACAAATGCTAAAGGAACTTCTCTAGGCAGGAAACACAAAAGAAGGAAAAGACTTACAATAACAAATCCAAAACAATTAAGAAAATAGTAATAGGAACATACATATATATAATTACCTTAAATGTAAATGGATTAAATGCTCCAACCAAAAGACATAGACTGGCTGACTGGAAAGAAAAACAAGACCCATACATATGCTGTCTACAAGAGACCCACTTCAGACCTAGGGACCCCTACAGACTGAAAATGAGGGGATGGAAAAAGATATTCCATGCAAATGGAAATCAAAAGAAAGCTGGAGTAGCAATTCTCTTATCAGACAAAAGAGACTTTAAAGACTATTACAAGAGACAAAGGAGGACACTACATAATGATCAAGGGATCAAGCCAAGAAATACAAGAATTGTAAATATTTATGCACCCAACATAGGAGTACCTCGATACAAAAGGCAAATGCTAACAGCCATAAAAGGGGAAATGGACAGTAACACAATAATAGTAGGGGACTTGAACATACCACTTTCACCAATGGGATAGATCATCCAAAATGAAAATAAATAAGGAAACACAAGCTTTAAATGATACATGAAACAAGATGGACTTAACTGATATTTAAAGGACATTCTGTCCAAAAACAGCATATTACACTTTCTTCTCAAGTGCTCATGGAACATTCTCCAGAATAGATCATGTCTTGGGTCATAAATCAAGCCTTGGTAAATTTAAGAAAATTCAAATCACGTCAAATATCTTTTCCAACCAAAACGCTATGAGACTAGATATCAAATACAGGAAAAAATCTGTAAAAAATACAAAGACATGGAGGCTAAACAATACACTACTTAAAAACCAAGAGATGACTGAGGAAATCAAAAAATTCCTAGAAAGAAATGACAATGAAAACACGACGACCCAGAACCTATGAGATGCAGCAAAAGCAGTTCTAAGAGGGAAGTTTATAGCAATACAATCCTACCTCAACAAACAAGAAACATCTCAAATAAACATCCTAACCTTACACCACCTAAAGCAATTAGAGAAAGAAGGACCAAAAAAAAAAAAAAACCCCAAAGTTAGCAGAAGGAAAGAAATCATATAGATGAGATCAGAAATAAATGAAAAGGAAATGACAGCAAAGATTAATAAAACTAAAAGCTGGTTCTTTGAGAAGATAAACAAAATTGATAAACCATTAGCCAGACTCATCAAGAAAAAAAGGGAGAAGATTCAAATCAATAGAAATGAAAAAGGAGAAATAACAACCAACACTGCAGAAATACAAAGGATCATGAGAGATTACTACAAGCAACTCTATGCCAGTAAAATGGACAACCTGGAAGAAATGGACAAATTCTTAGAAAAGCACAACCTTCTGAAACTGAACCAGGAAGAAACAGAAAAAATAAACAGACCAATCACAAACACTGAAATTGAAACTGTCATTAAAATTCTTCCAACAAACAAAAGCCCAGGACCACATGGCTTCACAGTTGAAATCTAGCATTTAGAGAAGAGCTAACAGCTATCCTTCTCAAAACTCTTCCAAAGTATAGCAGAGGGAGGAACACTCCCAAACTCCTTCTACGAGGCCACCATCACCCTGATACCAAAACGAGACAAAGATGTCACAAAGAAAGAAAACTACAGGCCAATACCACTGATGAACATAGATGCAAAAATCCTCAACAAAATACTAGCAAACAGAATCCAACAGCACATTAAAAGGATCATACACCATGACCAAGTGCGGTTTATCCCAGGAATGCAAGGATTCTTCAATATATGCAAATCAATCAATGTGATACACCATATTAACAAACTGGAGAAAAACCATACAATCATCTCAATAGATGCAGAAAAAGCTTTCAACAAAATTCAACACCCATTTATGATAAAAACCCTCCAGAAAGTAGACACAGAGGGAACTTACCTCAACATAAAAAAGGCTATATATGACAAACCAACAGCCAACATCGTTCTCAGTGGTGAAAAACTGAAACCATCAGGAACAAGACAAGGTTGCCCGTTCTCACCACTATTATTCAACATAGTTATGGAACTTTTAACCACAGCAATCAGAGAAGAAAACGAAATAAAAGGAATCCAAATCAGAAAAGAATAAACTGTCACTGTTTGCAGATGACATGATACTATACACAGAGAATCCTAAAGATGATACCAGAAAACTACTAGAGCTAATCAATGCATTTGGTAAAGTAGCAGGATACAAAATTAATGCACAGAAATCTCTGGCATTCTTATACACTAATGATGAAAAGTCTGGAAGAGAAATTAAGGAAACACTCCCATTTACCACTGCCAACAAAAAGAATAAAAAATCTAGGAATAAACCTACCTAAGGAGACAAAAGACCTATATGCAGAAAACTATAAGACACTGTTGAAAGAAATTAAAGATGACACAAATAGATGGAGAGATATACCATGCTCTTGGTTTGGAAAAATCAACATTTTGAAAATGACTATACTACCCAAAGCAATCTACAGATTCAACTCAATGCCTATCAAACGACCAATGGCATTTTTCACAGAACTAGAAAAAAATTCACAATTTGTATGGAAACACAAAATACCCTGAATAGCCAAAGCAATCTTGAGAAAGAAAAATGGAGCTGGAGGAATCAGGCTCCCGGAATTCAGACTATACTACAAAGCGACAGTAATCAAGACAGTATGGTACTGGAACAAAACCAGAAATATAGATCAGTGGAACAGGATAGAAAGCCCAGAGATAAACCCACACACATATGGTCACCTTATCTTTGATGAAGGAAGCAAGAATATACAATGGAGAAAAGACAGCCTCTTCAATAGGTGGTGCTGGGAAAACTGGACAGCTACATGTAAAAGAATGAAATTAGAACACTCCTTAACACCATACACAAAAATAAACTCAAAATGGATTAAAGACCTAAACATAAGGCCAGATATTATAAAACTCTTAGAGGAAAACATAAGCAGAACACTCTATGACATAAATCACAGCAAGACCCTTTTTGACCCACCTCCTAGAGAAATGGAAATAAAAACAAAAATAAACAAATGGGACCTAACTAAACTTAAAAGCTCTTGCACAGTTAACCACAAATAAGACGAAAAGACAACCCTCAGAATGGGAGAAAATATTTGCAAATGAAACAACTGACAAAGGATTAATCTCCAAAATATACAAGGACCTCATGCAGCTCAATATCAAAAAAACAAACAACCCAATCCAAATGGGCAAAGACCTAAATAGACATTTCTCCAAAGAAGATATACAGATTGCCAACAAACACGGAAGGATGCTCAACATCAACAATCATTAGAGAAATGCAAATCAAAACTACAATGAGGTATCACCTCACACCAGTCAGAATGGTCATCATCAAAATATCTAAAAACAATAAATGCTGGAGAGGGTGTGGAGAAAAGGGAACCCTCTTGCACTGTTGCTGGGAATGTAAATTGATACAGACACTATGGAGAACAGCATGGAGGTTCCTCAAAAAACTATAAATAGAACTACCATATGACCTAGCAATCCCACTACTGGGCATATACCCTGAGAAAACCATAATTCAAAAAGAGTCATGTACCACAATGTTCATTGCAGCTCTATTTACAATAGCCAGGACATGGAAGCAACCTAAGTGTCCGTCATCGGATGAATGGATAAAGAAGATGCGGCACATATATACAATGGAATATTACTTAGCCATAAAAAGTAAAGAAATTGGGTCATTTGTAGCAAGGTGGATGGACCTAGAGACTGTCATACATAGTGAAGTCAGAAAGAGAAAAACAAATACTGTATGCTAACACATATATATGGAATCTAAAAAAAAAAAGTTCTGAAGAACCTAGGGGCAGGACAAGAATAAAGACGCAGACATAGAGAATGGACATGAGGACACAGGGAGGGGGGAGGGTAAGCTGTGACAAAGTGAGAGAGTGGCATGGACATATATACACTACACCAAATGTAAAATAGATAGCTAGTGGGAAGCAGCCGCATAGTACAGGAAGATCAGCTTGGTGCTTTGTGTCCACCTAGAGGTGTGCGATAGGGAGGGAGATGTAAGAGGGAGGAGATATGGGGATGTATGTATATGTATAGCTGATTCACTTCGTTATAGCAGTGAATAGCAGAAACTAACACACCATTGTTGAGCAATTATACTCCAATAAAGATGTTTAAAAAAATAATAATAAAGTTTACATGGAAAAATAAGAGAATAAAATAGCAAAACAAATAGGTTTTTTTTGGCTGTGCTGTTAGGCATGTGAGATCTCAGTTCTCCAACCAGGGATCGAACCTGTGCCCCCTGCATTGGAAGTATGGAGTCTTAACCACTGTACTGCCAGGGAAGTCTCCCCCCAGTTTTTTTATAAAGAGTAATTGTGGAGAAAGGCAATGGCCTACCAGGTAGTATAAATATTTAATGTAAGCACCAAGTACAATGAAGTAGTAAAGAGTTCAAATATATGAAAGTTTACTGCACAATAAGCATGAATCATTCAAGAAATGTTTGTGATAATTGTCATTTAGTCAGGAATTTTAAAAAGTTGGATTCCCACCTTATTCCTTACACCAAAATAAATTACAGCAGTGTCAACAATTTAAATGCAAAGAACAAAATCATATGGCTACAGACAAAAAAACTAAATCAAGAAACAAATAACAATGGGAAAAATATTTGCAATATAGACAATTTCCAAGATCAAAACAAACCAAACAACAAACAGGTAGAAAATGGAATGAATGAGTTCACAGAAATTACTCCTGAACAAATGAAGACTCATTCATACCTCAAAATAAATCACAAACTGAAACTTTTCATGGATAAGATCAAAAGGTTTTGAAAATACAGTCTTGTGTTTAAAAGGATACAGAAACAAATAGCAACCTCCTCCTTTTGTTTGAAAAAGTGTAAATTGATACATCCTCTACAGAAAGCAATTTCAACAAAATGCATATTTCTCTTTGACCCAGCAATTCCTCTTACAGAATTTTATCCTGTAGATATACATGCACATGTGGGAAAAGATATGCTATTTCAACAGCAAAAGATCAGGAAAAACCTATATATCAAACCAAATAGATTCAATGGAGCATTATCTAGCAACTGGAAGAAATACTGTTTATTAAGAGAAAAAAAAAACAAGATGTATATAACATGCTACCATTTGAGTTGTTTAAAGGCGGAAAATAGGACATATATATATACTCTATGTCTTTGTACATGTAACTGAATCTGCAAGACACACAAGAAACTTATGGGTGACTGCCTCTGAGGTGCCTCTGAAGAGATGAGGAGATGGGGGAAGGAGTTGGGTTTACATTCCACTTTTCAATCATGATCTATCAAGTAAATACACTCTTTTTTTAAAAGGAAAGTCTTATACTCTATTTCTTCTTCACTCTCCCACCCCAAAAGTATCCCGGCTTACACATCAAAAAAGGAAAATTAAATTATCCCCTTTGCCACAATATCCAAAACTACACATATAACTTTTACTAAAGTATGAGAAATATGAAAATGATACACGTTTCTCTTCCTTTGCTCACCTATTTATTATTCATAAGTAGCTAAGTCATGTGTTAAGTCATCTATTTTAAGCTACAATTGAAAAGGACTATGAAAGTAATAGCAGCTGTGTGAATAATCAATTTCTAATCACAACACTCTTCTCAAGTCCCAGAAATCAGTTCTAACTCGTGGCAAAGGTGCTCACCTCCACCATGGCTTAACACCAAGGCTGCAGCACATCAGAAATAAAACAACCAGATTAAGGAAGAACAGGACAAGAAAATGGGGGCGGGGGGTGAGGTGAGTGTATAATAGCAGCAAAACAATGGTAATCTTTACAATGAATTATGAACTTTTTTTTTTTTTGGCCACGCCTTGCAGCTTGTGGGATCTTAGTCCCCCAGAGATCAAACACGAACCCTCAGCAGTGAAAGCACGGAGTCCTAGCCACTGGACCTCCAGGGAATTCCCTAAACTATCTTTTTATAGTTTTAATAAAGGCAATAACTCTCTCCTTGCAAGAAAATGTACATTCACAGAAGCCCTTTATTTTTTATTCCACTTGAAAATGGAACATTTACGTTGATTTTCTACTGAGGCCTAGGAATAGCAAAACTGTTAAAAGAATGAGGAAAAAACCCAACATGGTAGCAATGTCTCTCAATAATAAATTTCCCCGAGCCATTTACAAGCACTCAAATGACAGGATTCATCAGTAAGACAATCCTCAAATACTAAGCTTCTTTGAGCTCTTCTTACAGACACTAAAGTAAATATAACGCACCAAACAGTTTAGATACTATTTTGTACCAACACAAAAACATCAAGTCACTATATGCTTGTTAATTAAATCATAATAGGACTCTACACAGACATGCAACCACAAGAAAGAAAATCAGTTATTCTATTCAAATATTAACATTTATTTCCCAAATGCCTTTGATCAACAGAGCAGTACTTCTGCAAAGCTATTATGAACCAACTAAACTTAATACTCCTGCAGAGAAGCTCAAGGCATCTCACCTAACACTGCTAATTTATTAATTTGTCTTCTTTGCTATAAAGTTTCATGTTTTTCTAACATTCGATTACCTGAAAACCAATTATAGCTTCAATTGGCAATCTATTTTAATCTAAGGATCTGAAAATAATCTTAAAGGAAATGTATTTTTAAATGAATGTCAAAAGATGCTATTTACTAAGCATTAGACTATTTAGTCTAAACCACTTCCTATAATCTCTGATAAAAGAATTCAACTGTAAAATATAATTACAACTTGTTACAGTAACATATTTAATTTTCTATTTTGCTAACCAAAGCTGACTAAATCCAGGGACTTTGTGGCTATTTGCAGGTTATAACTGTGAAATGTAAAAAGTGCTATAAATAATACTCGCAAAAAAGAGTACAAAGAAATTGGAAAGAGAGTCAGCTTGCTTAGGATTAAGGATGTTTGGGATGTACAGGGAAGGCCTGAATTTAAAATGGAGAAAATGCCGTTTGCTAATTTGAGAAGATTCACTGAGGATACAAACGGAGTCAGAATGCAGATGGATCTGAGAATACAACATGCCTGCAAAGGATGATTTCAGAAGGGCTCAACCGCACCCAATACTATATAGAAATGCTCACTACAGGATGCAGAGCAAAGGACAGGCGAGAAAAGGGGCTGAAAGTAAAGAGCTGAATTATTTGTTTCCAAATCTGACACATCTCTAATGCAATTTTAGAAAGTTATTTTGCTCTACTGATTCACCTAAAAGAAATGAAGCAGAATTATATAAAGCATTAATTAAATATATTAGCCTAATAAGTAGAACACTTCTCCCTTACCCTTCTTTCTAGCTTTCCTAATGGACACCATTTTTGCCTCCCCTGATCTAACCTGATAAAAACTAAGCTTTTAACCTACACTAATTTTTGAAACAAAGCTCTGCTTATTGTAAAATTTCTCTAGGGCAAGGACCCACAACTTTCATCAGGTTGTTAAAGGAGGCAGTACAACAGCTTTTAAATAATTTCTTTCAAGACTCCCCATAACCACTGCAACAGAGAAAGTACAAAACTACCTTGTGCCATTTACTCCCTTCCCTAGTCCTATTCAACTTGGCTTCTAACCCAGTGAAAAGTTACAAATACAGGAGAGAAAAAGAATGCACCTCCTGTGCTTAACTGTGGAGTCCCCATCCTGTACCGTGCCAATCAAAGTTAGTTCTAGGGTCCTCTTTCTGACTTCAGGATTATAGGACTGCCACTATCCTTCAAGATCCTAGAATAATTTCTGAAGTCCTAGGTATAAAATTTAGAAGCTAAACTCTCTCCTGAGCAGTTTCATAACTTTCTTCCTACTTTAATGTGTCAAACACCATAGAGTGCCTCATTTTTTCCCCTTAATTAAGGAGATGTTTAGGGACTTCCCTGGTGGTCCAGTGATTAAAGACTGTGCTTCCACTGCACAGGGCGCGGGTTCGATCCCTGGTCTGGGAACTAAGATCCCACATGCCTCGCAGTAGAGCCAAGGGAAAAAAAAAAAAAAAAAGATGTTTAGGACTTCACATGGTGCAGTGGCTAAGAATCTGTCTGCCAATGCAGGGGACATGGGTTGGATCCCTGGTCCAGGAAGATCCCACATGCCACGGAGCAACTAAACCCGTGCACCACAACTACTGAGCCCACGCTCTGCAACCACTGACGTCCCCCATGAGCTCTAGGGGCCCGCAAGCCACAACTACTGAAGCCCTCGCACCTAGAACTCGTGCTTCGCAGCAAGAGAAGCCAACGCAATGAGAAGCCCGCGCACCTCAACGAAGAGTAGCCCCCATTCGCAGTAACTACAGAAAGCCCACGCCCAACAACGAAGACCCAACACAGCCAAAAGAAAAGAGATGTTTAAGAAGCAACATAAAAATCTACATATAATATCATCATTAATTATTAAGACATGCAAACAATTATCTGTTTGTGGAAAAGGGTGACTCAAGACTAGCAATGAGGTGCTCAGATGGAAGAGGCCTATCCTAGCAATGAAATTGGATTTGTGGCCCTAGGAACTGCCCTTAGGTCTAGGTGACTTGTTTCCCCAGCTGTCAAGTAAGGACAAATACCACACACATTTTCCACATTCACAAAGCACTGCTCAACTCTGTTCTTGTTTGAATCATTTTTGTTATTTCTATGTTAATCGCTGATTGTCAACAACTGTTAATGCTGAAATCCAATTTTAGAAAGTGTAAGGGCTACTGACAGTAATGACCCATTCTGATATTTTAAAAATTGTTTTTCAGATTCTTTACTTCATAGGTGAGTGGCAAATTTGATTTCATTTTACTCCTGGGGAGGAGACACCTTTAATTAAAATGTGAGGTACATGTATACACATCATACACAGAAACCAGCTTTATAACATATCAAAAAACATCTACTGAGCACCTGCTTTGTAAAGAAACACTGGGTAATTCAGGCATTAGAAAAGAATAACAACAAAACCCATCTCTGTCTCCTAGTTAAATGCATTTTAAAGGGTAGAAGGGGTCCATAAGGAGAAAAACCAGGGCAGCAGTTATGAATGATATGAACCGTATGTAACATAAGGCCTCTCTGATCTCTGAATTTCTGACAGCAAGTCCTCTGGTTTCTGACAGTGGTCAGAAATGACTTTCTTCAGGAAGGGCGCCTGACCTGGCCCTGGAAAGAAGGGTGGAACTTAGACAAAAGAATGACAACATGGGTGGGGTGGGTGTCCTATACAATGGAGCATGGTGTACAGTGAGTTCAGTGAATAATCGGTAAAAGAGCTTGACTAGAATAATGAAAGGTTCATGTAGAGCAGAGAAAGAGATAAGAAACTGGCAAGCTAACCAAAATATGCATGAATTCCTGAATGTCAGGAATTTGGAATCTGTTCACAGGACAATGGTAAGCAATGGAAGAGTTTGGTTTGGTGTGTGTATGTTACAGCTAAAGAGTTGGGTATGAAGATGTGCAAAGTAATGCTTTAAAGTAGTTTGGGGGACTTCCCTGGTGGTCCAGTGGTTAAGACTTTGCCTTCCAATGCAGGGGGTGCGGGTTCGATCCCTGGTCAGGGAGCTAGGTTCCCACATGCCGCGGGTCCAAAAAACCAAAACATAAAACAGAAGCAACATTGTAACAAATTCAATAAAGACTTAAAAAATGGTCCACATCATAAAATAGTTTGGGAGCAAAGTATACAAAGGCTACAATGCAAGTCAGACACTGAAGGAGCGCTAAGGATGAAATAGTGAGATGAAATAGTCCATCCATCCAAACTATTCAAAATATTGAATAGTTTCAATATTTTCATCCTTGAAATAGTCCAAGGATGAAATAGTGCGATTAAACTAAAGTGGGTGTAGGAGCAACATGAGAAAGCAGTAACCAATGCATGAATGACTCCGCAGTTCTTCAGTTCTAAAATTCATATTTAACATTTCTGAATCAGTATGCATTTACAAATCAGTATGTATATATAACACAGTGATGTAGGTATAACTATTATGCCATTTTACAAAGAACCAGAGGCAAAGAACCAGAACTTGCCTAAAGTTAGGTAGCTGGTGAAAGACAGAAGTGAATCCTCCGCAGCTTAACTCAAGCTCTTAACCACTACCTTATTTGTCCCTACTCATAACCAGTCTATCACCTTTCCCTTACGTGAATGATACCAATCTTCTGGGTCTAGGAAGACTGAAAATACGATGAAATTTATATACAATGGAATAATACTCAGCCATTTAAAAAAAATGAAATTTTGCCATTTGCAACAACATAGATGGACCTGGAGGGTATTATGCTTAGTAAAACAACTCAGAGAAGACAAATACAGTATGATATCACATATACATGGAGTCTAAAAAATAAAACAAAGGAATGAATATAACAAAAAAAAAGCAACAGATTCAGAGATACAAAGAACAAACTAGTGGTTACCAGTGGGGAGAGGGAAAGGGGGATGGGAAATAGGTAAAGGGATTAAAAGGGACAAAGTACTATGTATAAAATAAATAAGCTACAAGGATATACTGTACAGCAAAGGGAATATAGCTAATATTTTACAGTAAATTTTTGTTTTATATATAAATTTATTTATTTATTTTTGGCTGCATTGGGTCTTTGTTGCTGTGCGCGGGCTTTCTCTAGTTGTGGTGAGCGGAGGCTACTCTTCGTTGCGGTGCACGGGCTCTAGGTGTGCGGGCTTCAATAGTTGTGGCACATGGGCTCAGTAGTTGCGGCTCGCGGGCTCTAGAGCGCAGGCTCAGTAGTTGTGGTGCACGGGCTTAGTTGCTCCACAGCCTGTGGGATCTTCTCGGACCAGGGATCGAACCTATGTCCCCTGCACTGGCAGGCGGATTCTTAACCACTGTGCCACGAGAGAAGTCCCACAGTAACTTTAGATGGAATATAATCTACAAAAATTTTGAATCACTATATTGTACACCTGAAACTAATATAATATTGAAAACCAATTATACCTCAATAAAAATAAATAAATAATAGTGGGGGTTTTTTTCCCAAGTTTTAGGTCTCATAAGACTCAACATATAGAGTAAAACCTGCTCAAGAGTCAACTCCAAGGCCCTCCAGGGAGCCAGAGACCTTTTAACACACTGTTTACAAAAATCAAGCACCTCAACAGGCTTCACTGTGAGCTGGCACATGATTTCCTTTTACCAAAATAATGCATGTTCAGCTATTGCTAAAGTTAATTCTTGTCCCTTTCTCTCTTAATCTTCCATTTCTTTTTTAAAATTTTTAAAAAATTTTTATTTTATATTGGAGTATGGTTGATTAACCATACTCGGGTGTACGGCAAAGTGATTCAGTTATACATATAGTACATGTATCTATTCTTCAAATTCTTTTTCCATTTAGGTTATTACAAAGTACTGAGCAGAGTTCCCTGTGCTATACAGTAGATCTTTGTTGGTTATCTATGTTAAATATAGCAGTGTGTACATGTCAATCCCAAACTCCCTTTCTCTAACCCTACTTGTCATAAACTTTCATTTTAATTTGGCAATCCCAATACCCAAATTCACATCACCTAATAGAAAAGTGGAAAAAAAGGAGGCAGGATTTCCAACTGAAAATAAATCAAGAGAGTTAACACCCTTAACTGCCTTCCTCCTCTGCCTAGCCAGAAAAATGAGATAATTATTTAGTATAGTTATGAGGGCAAGGGGAGTACAATATTAACTATTCAAAGTTATGTACCAATTGTTTGAAATGGGAATAAATAGCATGAGAAATGAGGTAGATTTCAGGTCTTACCTTAGAATACACCAAATTCCCTATTTCTACTGTGGGACGAAAAGTATCAGGAAATGTTTAGAGGATAAAATAAATTTTCTTGAAAGTAAGCTATTATCACACCATCTAAACCAACTCACCCTTAGCTAGCTTAATATAGAACAGAACTTACAACAGATATTTAAACATCAGTGTAACATTTATTCTTCCTGTGGTTATAGGAAAATTATTTTTATGAGTCTGTATAAGAAAGACATATGCATTCTGTCTCACATTAGAGTTTTATGGATCATACATGCACAAATTTAAATTCACCTCCTCTGGGATTACAATGTTCTCCAATGACAGACAATATTGTTGATTACAGTACATGTACATAATCAAGGTTTTCCAAAAACAGTCATCAGCCAAACACTGTTAATGTTTCTGTCCAATGATGAGACATTAACCATGTATTTCAATTTGACAAAGTCCCCCAAAAAAAGTCATCAGCCAGACACTGTTAATGTTTCTGTCCAATGATGAAAACATTAACCACGTATTTCAATTTGACAAAGGCTAAGTTTATCAGTTAGCCTTACTCCCTTTCTACAGAGGTGAAGACAGTCTAGTGGTTAAGAAAACCAGTTGGAATCAGGCATGGATTTGAATCTGGTTCTCTTACACAGATATGTTATCTTAGGCAAGTTTATCTAATCTCTTTTAACCTGTTTCCTCTATTGTAAAATCCCTACCTCTTAGGTTGATATGAAGATTAATATTAATAAGAGTTAACATTTATCAAGTGTTTATTGAGTAAATGGCACTGTTCTAAGTACCTTACATAAAAGCTACTTTTAAATCACTCTATGAGGCAGCAGTATTATTCTCCTCACTTTACAGATGAGGAAGCTAAGGCACTGAGAGAATTAGGTGGGCCCAAATACATAAAGCTATTAAGTGGAGGAGCCAGGACTCAAACTCTCTTGAACCCTACCTCTTAACTCCTATCAACATGCTAACTTAATGTATCAATATTTAAATACCTTTGCACAGTGCTTGACCCACAGGAAGCATTCAATAAAAATTAGTTATTATGATCATTAAAAACAAGAGCATCAGGACTTTCCTGGTCGCACAGTGGTTGAGAATCTGCCTGCCAATGCAGGGGACACGGGTTCGAGCTCTGGTCCAGGAAGTTCCCACATGCCGCGGAGGAACAAAGACCGTGCGCCACAACTATTGACCCTGCGTGCTCAACTACTGAGCACACATGCTGCAACTACTGAAGCCCACCCGCCTAGAGCCCGTGCTCCACAACCAGAAGCCACCAGAATGAGAAGCCCTTAGAGCGCAACGAAGAGTAGCCCCAGCTCGCTGCAACTAGAGAAAGCCCGTGCACAGCAATGAAAACCCAACAACGCAGCCAAACAAATAAATTAACTAATTAATCAATTTTAAAAAAACAAAAAAAACTAGAGCCTCACATACGTCTCTACATATTGGTTGCCCCAGTTATTACCCTGTTAAGAGCCAGTAAAGAGGGGACAGACTCAGATAGCAAGGTGAAGAGGAAGAATGGCTTTCAGAAATAATTTTAGTAAGTAAACATTGGTTTTGTAAGTGTAATTTTAGCAAGTTATCAAAAAGTGATGGGAAACCAGTTGTTTGTTTGTTTGTGGTACGCGGGCCTCTCACTGTTGTGGCCTCTCCCGTTGCAGAGCACACAGGCTCCGGACGCACAGGCTCAGTGGCCATGGCTCACGGGACCAGCCGTTCCACGGCATGTGGGATCTTCCCGGACCGGGGCACGAACCCATGTCCCCTGCATCGGCAGGCAGATTTTCAACCACTGCGCCACCAGGGAAGCCTGGAAAGCAGTTTTAACAGTAAAGTCCATAGGGAAAAGCACACACACAAAAAACCCCCCTCAAGTAATGGTAATGAACAAAGTGAGGACTAGAAAACGAATCCAAAAAACAGGCAGAAACACCACTCCTGCCTGCTTCAGTGCCGTGTACTCAAAAACGAATCAGAGCTTTTTCAAAGCCTGAAGAAACTCCAGCAACATTAGAAGTGCTGTGTCTTAGACAGTCACCTTACTGCAGAGGGACCCAAACCTGGATACAAGCACATAAAACAAGTGGCTCAGGTCCCAAAAGTTGCCACACTGTGCTTGTAAACTGTCCTGGATCCTTATGGAAAAGAAGACTGTAATTTCATTCTGCAAACATGAAATTAACGCCCACAGAGGGTAAGTGACAGCATAAGGTCAAGCAACTAGCATCACAATTAGGACAAAAACACAGATTTTCCTAAGCCATGTTCAATAAATTTTCTTTCCACTAAGCACTAATTAAGATAGTGTAGTGAGACATTTCTTAAAAAGTACCCTACCTCAACTAATTGTTAGCAGCAGGATGACTTGGTAACCAATTTTAATTAAAATTTTTTTCCTTAAGAAAATGACCATTCTTGTTTATCACTGTATTCTCCCTGTGCCTATATTACTTCATCGCACTAATATTTGTTGAATAAACTAAGCCCCAAGCCATCACCCTCACTGTAACCTTACAAGTTACAATAAAGCCCCAAATCATTAAATGAACTTCATTTATCCTTAAGACCACTCTCTATAAAATGTCCAGCTCACAAGGCCTATTTTTATTTCATAGCCTATTATACAAAACCTTCACTATAGTCTGAAAAGTCTATTATATGCATTATAACTATATAAAATTTAAAATTCAGGGACAAGCATAAGGGCAATTCCCCACACTTAAGAAAACTCAAAAATTTCTAGCTTTTTGCTGAATGAATCCTTCTCTGCTCCTACGCAGTTTTAGTAACTTAGATACTCTGTGTTAAGGCTACTTGATATTAACAGTCCCCTACAAGAAGCTTGAAAAGCCAAATGAACTTCACCACCTCTATCAAAAAACAAATAGCACCAAGAACCATTGTTCAGTCTTCACTGCCTATGTCTCTTACCCATACAACTTAATTTTTCTCCTATGACAACTAAGGAAACTGGGTAGATTCAGAGGGAGCAGATCCTGGCCTATTAATGAGTAGTAGAAAGAGCCACAGGGAAATTTCCCATTACAAAAACATAAGCACACATACAACTAACCATCAACGGAAAGCCACCCTGTGCTTTCAAGTACCACTTCCAACAATATTCTACACTCAATAAAAGGCCAAATAAAGCAGCAATGGAGAACAGTGAGACTAGTTACATGTTAAGATTTTGGGAATGAAGATTGCTAATTCAACCACAACAACTGTTATGTTTGACAAACTAAACCTCCCACTCACCTTCTCCCTTACACACACACACACACACACACACACACATACACACACACGATAGTACTCACATTCCGAAAGTATTTGTCCAAGTTGGTCTTATTTTAGCAAGGAGAAAACACGTCTGTGAAATATCTGTGGACCAGGAATCATGTGATGTTGGTAAGCAGAGAAACCACCACATAAATTATTTATCAGGAAAGCTGCCATCCTGCCACCAGCCTCCATGTTTCTGTTTTACAGAAACACTAACTGAGAAACATATATTCAACATTTTTTCTACACCTACCTTTTTTTTTCAGTAATATGACAAATGGCCAAAAGTTTATTGGGACTTAGGATTGAAAAAAGAGATAAATATCTAAGTCATTATTTTAACAGTTTCCAGCTGTTAAAATAACGTTGTCTTTCATCACAACTGTTGTCTTTCATCACAACTTTCAAGAATCCCACAAAATTCATTTAGCTTCATCATTCCTTAACTGTTTTACAGTAAAAGAGCAGTTTGCACCATGTTTATGGAAATATCCAGGCAGAATAGCTCTCTCCTCTGCAACTAGTACATCATGTCCTTCCCGAGACTGCTTCTACTATTTATACCTAATCATGGGTTGTGGCTCACTGGCCCAAAGACCAGCATCCTAGGACTCCTAAAAGACTGTCATTTCTCTAATGTATACACAGATCTTCCTTGACTTACACTGGGGTGTAAGTCCCAGTGGGGTGCCCGATAAACCCATCATAAGTTGAAAGTATTGTAAGTCAGAACTGCATTTAATACACCTAACCCACTGAACATTATAGCTTAGCCTAGCCTACCTTAAATGTGCTCAGAACACTCACATTAGCCTACACTTGGGTAAAAATCATCTAACAAAAGCTTATTTTATAATAAAGTGTTAAATATCTCATGTAATTGATTGAATACTGTACTGAAAGTGAAAACAGAAAGGTTGTACGGGCACAGAACGGTTCTTTACCCTAGTGATCCTGTGGCTGACTGGGAGCTGCAGCATGCTGTCCAGTATTACAAGAGTAAGGTACCCAGGAAAAGATCAAAATTTGAAATATGGTTCCTACTGGATGCATATCACTTTCACATCATCTTAAAGCTGAACCACCTTAAGTTGGGGACTGTCTGTAGTTGGGGCTTCAGCAGTGCTCTGGACTTTTATAGCTAATCTTAGTTTTCCAGGAAAATTAGTAAAGTCATAATTGGGAAGAGGGTTGATAAGTAAACAATCTTCATAGAGCTCCTTGCCCCTTCTCTTAAACAACTCAAGTTGTTTATAGTCATTTTAAAATACAAAGGAAAACAGTGATTGGGCACTCTTGTCTAACATAAACCCATCCTTGCACCCTAGGCAACCTACTTCTAAAACACAATGTGTGGACTATGCCCTACACTATGCCTATCATGATTAATTTGAAGTAAAACAAACAAGTTATCTTAATTTAAATGTTCATTATTGACTTGACTAGATTTTTAATTACTGATGCCACCCTCCCATTCTCAGGAGCGGAGACTGATATCCTTTCTAATGTCATCAGAGAAACAAGGCATGTGTAGAAAAGGCCTATGTCTGGATTAGGACAAATCAAGTTTGAATCTCTGAGTTTAGTCACTTCTCAGCAGTTTAAAATTGGCCAAATCTCAACTTCTGCTTCAGTAAAATATGTATAAAACGCCACTTGTCTCAAAAGATAGAGTGGAGGATGAAAGGGGATAGGTAATGTGAAGTGCCCCAATACCTAAGTAGTGCCAATATTTACACTGCCTTGAAACAACACTTTCTGGAAGCCTCCTTTATAAGTGCCAAACACAGTGTTATGTACTTTTTCATGTCTTAAGTCTTCAGAAATCCTTTAAGCATTTTCCCCATTTCTCTGTTTTAAAGAGGTTAAATAACTAAACAGGTCACAGAAGTGATGAGTACTAATTCAAGCCCAGGTTTTTCTGACTCCAAACAGAGTACGCTCTGTCTACTGTGTGCCTTAAATGGCTACTTTTGAAAACACATGCTTCTCTCAGTGGTTTCAACTGGAAAAGTTAGAACTGAGCAGTTTTATAAACATCATAAATTCCAAAGTGAACAATGATTTTTAGATTTTAATCAAGTCTACCGTCATAGTTAAGGTTTACTATCTAAAGGCCACAATCATTTCAATAGTTGTCCTTATACTGAAACCATTATTTACAAAATCCAAGTCATCAAAGGTAAACCACAGTATGGCTTGTAATATGATACTTAGCTTTAACCAACAACCAAGGCTACTGTTGAAACCATTCCAATAGGTCCTGGTGGCACTTGATTCATTCAGGGATTTAGCGCTTGCTATATAAATAGCACTACTTACAGTAAATCCTTGTAAAAGTCCAAGACAAGCCTACCATGTAATAAATTTCACATTTCATTTGTACTCAAGATTAAAGCCCTAAGTAGTATACAATCTACAATTCTTATGTCACATAAAAATAATTTCATTAGTATTGTATAAATTGTACCACCTCACAAACTAGTCAATTGACCAAATTTGTAAACCATTAACAAAAACTTCTGGCAGAAAACTTAAGGTTTAATTCTTCAGTACTCCACAAGACAGATATAGGACTACCTCTTATAACCCCATATTAAATCACAAATAAATTCCAAAAATTAAATTCCAATAGAGGTTATGTCCTAAGCTTACAAAGCAGATAATTTATAATTGTGGTTTTAAGGCTCTTTTTGAAGAACACCTTTAAGCCTTTCCCTCCAAAACTGTGACTATGCCTATGCATATACAGGCACCTACGCATTCTACTTAAGGTATTCCATTAAAGTCCATCTATAGCTCCCCTCAATTTATAGGAAATTTACCAACCCCAGATAACAACTCCTTATTTAGGAAGTTATGTACAGTATTTACAGTTTTAAGAGTTTCTTCTCCTAGTTTTTAAACAGTATGGTCCCTTGAGGAATTTACATTTATCAGCTCAAATTTTTTATTTACTCACAACTTTACATTAAAATGACACTTCTGGGCTTCCCTGGTGGCGCAGTGGTTGAGAGTCTGCCGTCAATGCATGGGACTCGGGTTCGAGCCCTGGTCTGGAAAGATCCCACATGCCATGGAGCAACAAGGCCCGTGAGCCACAACTACTGAGCCTGCGCGTCTGGAGGCTGTGCTCTGCAACAAGAGAGGCCTGCACACCGCGATGAAGAGTGGCCCCGCTCACCACAACTAGAGAAAGCCCTCGCACAGAAACGAAGACCCAACACAGCCAAATAAATAAAGTAAATTAAATAAATTAAAAATGACACTTCTAAATCTTTTAAATTCCTGCAACACTAAAAAACAACAACAAAAAAATACTGGTGTCCTTTGTCCACTATTATTAAGAGTGCTCACAAGATGTGTGGCCCTGAACTAGGGGTGGCAAAGAAGAGAATTCCATGATACTGTCAAGGCTGGTGACCTTGAGAAGTTTATAGTCTCATTGTACAGTCTGTTCTATTAAAAAAAAAAAAAAACCCTCCTTCCACAATTTACTGACCATTTTGCACAAATAGGTGTGGTCTCTAAACTGAAACCTTTAAATGGATAGGGAAAGGAAGACTGTAGAAAAAAAACCGGAAAACAGATTCAGAGAAATTAAAGGAAAAACATGACCAAAGGATCAAATTTTCCAGCAACACATACCTAAGAATATGTTTGATTTACCACATATACCTAGTTTTTAAAAACCTATAGCCAATTCCACAAGAACTGTGGAACTGGGAATTTAAAAAAAAAAGATTTAGACATAATTACTAACTCAATAGAATTCATAAAACAAAAATGACACAACCTATACAACGATTTTACCTAAAAAAATGGTACTGCAAACTATTGACAGCAAAAAATTTAAGCAGATGGGGAAGAAAAAAAATATATGGCAGTTATGCTATACACTCCCACTGCCACGCCCATGGCAGACATCACTAATTAATCATGCAATCCTTTCCCCCTACTGAGCTTAATTTCTTCCAAAATAACCTTCCAGTAGAAATCAGGGTGGGCATTATAACTGGACCTATTTGTTGTCCTTGACAGCTATTTTTCAAATACTGTTCAACTAAACGAAGAACCAAAAATTTATGTATTTAATGTTCAATGAATTTATAATAGACTTCATTTAGAGTTTTTCCCAAAACAAAATACTCTTTAAAAGTTTAAATTTTCTCTGTTGAAAAGAAGAAAACATTATGGTCAATATAACCTTAATTAGGAAAAATACTCTTTTTCAAATAAGTACATGAGTTCTAGAAAACTGTAATAAACTATATTTTTCAGCACCCTTCGTTTTTGACCCAGTTTGAATGAAATAACCAGAAAGCATTATTTTTTCTGAGTATCAGTAAAGTTAAAAAGCAGACATACCTACATCATTCAGGGATTAAAAAATAGAAAGTTTTAAAAAAAAGGATAATATATACCTGTAAAATGAATAAGCGAAAGAAGCAATAACTTTGTCCTTGCAGTTTAAAAGAAATACCGGTCATTATTAAAACTCTAAAGAGAATGTGACCATTTTAAGATTTGTTACTTCCTTCCAGAAAGGATTTAAGGTAGAATACAGACTCCAGAAGTAAGATGATAAAAAACGAAATAAAAACAGATTCCTGGAACTACAGGATCATACTATGATGGGTGATGTTTAGCATAAAGTAAACAGAAGTCAAAACCTGGATTCATTCTAAGTTTTAAGAGAGCACTGTGGGATAAGTGCTAAAGTATTATTTCCTAAATCCTTAAGTCTAGCAAAGACTTCATAATATTCTATGAAGAAACCAGAAGGCTCCAGCTTCCTAGCACTAATAGGATTCAAGTAGTACATAAACATAGGCAAGGCTGGCAGATGACAACACAATGTCAGCAATATAAACACGATAAAAGGGGTCATTTCCCCACCCCAACTCCAACCTCAATTGATACTAATACTAAAAATAATAAACTGCTTTGAGAACGAGAGTACTTCTTTAGTAGTTTTTTCGTTAGAAGCTGATAAGTACACATGATCTCAAATTATACGTATCTTTTCCACAACGTAGAGCTCCCTGTGTATAACCATTCAGACCTTTTCCCATTGTTTCCTGTTATTTTAAAGATTCGTTTGAAAAAGTGTTTGCACTACTTTTACTTCTCAAGTCCAAAAACATAATAAACATTCCTGCCCAGGGCCTTTTTTTCTCCCTAAAACAAGAGTGAAACATGAGCCCTCTTTAAAGACTTGCTATAATCCTAGAGAGTGTATAAAACCTTTCAAAGTCCATTTGCATCCAATTGTCAGTAGGGGCTTTTTCATTTGGACAGGCCACTCATCTGGAGGAAAATGATTTTTAAATTTGCCTAAGTTACCAAATCACATATGGAGACAAAAAACTGACCGTTTTTGCTCCATAAGACAAACCATCTTGAATAAATGAACATGACGCCAGGAAAGTAAGGTTAATAATCTGGTTAATTATTGCTGGAAACAACTTCAGGGACAAAGAGAAACGCTCATTTAGCTTATACTTATGGGACAGCTTTCTGCTAAATGGCTTTAATCTTATTACCAGTACTTAGTAGCAAAAACACTTTATAGAACCTATGTGATAAGTGGGAGGCGGAAATCTAAAGACTTATCAAAGTTCCTTCAGACGGCAAATTCAGGAAAGCCACGGTTTTCCCCACTACTGAAAGGAATAAAGGGGGAGATAGGTCAGGAACCATTCCTTTTCCCTTGTCTAGCTAGAAACACAAGCGCCCCAAGTGCGCACAGCCTAGACCTAGGCTCCAGCCTCCGGCGGTGAGGAGGAACCAAAAGCGATGAGTGGAGCCCAGACTACGTTCTTACCTCCTGGATGCGCTTTCTGGCCCGCTGAAGCACTTCTTCGTAGCCCTTCTGCCGCAGCTCGCTAAGGCTTTCGTAATACTCCTCCGGGTCATCGGTCTCGGTGAAGAGTACCTGGGAGAGGATCTTCCAGCCACAGGTGTCCAGGCCGTGACCCAGGTAAACCTGTAGCTGGTAACACAGCGTGTCGATCTCCTGCTCGGTCATCTCCGGGGCGCCCCCGAACAGCACCGTCCACATGCCCGAGGGCTCCTCGGGGAACACAGGCAGGCACGACTCCAGCTGCGAGTTCACGGAGCACAGCTGCTGGTGCACCGCGCGCAGATCCTGGAAGGAGAAGAGCCCGGCCCAGCTGCACTCCTCGGCCGGGGACTCCAGCTCGGCGGCGGGCTGCGGCTGCTCAGCGTCCAAGAGCGCCAGCGCCGCCGGGTCCGCCTCGTCCTCCCTCACTATTTCCAGCACCTCGATCTCCTCGGTGACCGTCCCGCAGGCGCTCACTACCCGCACCGACGACACCGGCGCCTCCTTTGGCGCCGGCGGGGCTGCAGCAGCGGCGGCCCCCACCACATCCCTGCCTCCAGATGTCCTCCGGACCGGGCTGGAGTTGGCCCGCACTGGGCTCCGGAGAGGGCTCTCCGCCCCTTTGCCGGCCGAACTCCGCAGCTGTGGGTTCCCCCGAAGGCTGCACGCACTCCGCGGAGAGCCTCCCTCCGCCCAGGCCAGGCGCCTCCGGGACCCGGGGCTCCTGCCCAGAGACGCGGAGGCAGTGGCCTCGGGGCGACCCTTGCCCGCCGGGCTCCCCGGCCCCCGGGTCCCGTCGGACGCGGGTGCGCCAGGCTCAGCGCCCCCTCGCGCCCCCGCCTGCTCCCGGGTGCCGCTCCTCTGCCTCTGGGCCGTCCGGTTGTGGCAGGTTATGGCAAACTTGCCCTCAATCTCGTTCCAGGCTACGATGAAGACGAACTTGTGCT
This sequence comes from Kogia breviceps, assembly GCF_026419965.1. Classification (NCBI taxonomy): domain Eukaryota; kingdom Metazoa; phylum Chordata; class Mammalia; order Artiodactyla; family Physeteridae; genus Kogia; species Kogia breviceps. The sequence continues at coordinate 62,566,177 of NC_081313.1, read as the reverse complement.
TCTCGCGCTCGTCGAACACATGGGGCCGCACGGCCACCCAGTCCGACTCGAGCGTCTCCTCGAGTGCGAACGACATGGTGGCTCCGGCGCCAGGCCGCGGGGAAGGCGCCACCGGCCCTGCCCGCCCAAGGACTCACCGGCTGACTGCACCGCGCCCCCAGCTCACCCTCGCCGGGAGCCTTCAGCCATCTTAGCGCGCCGGCCGGCTCTCCCCGCTCGCTCGCCCGTCTCTTCGCCCGCACACCCGCCGCGCTCCTTTGTGGTGTGGCTCCCGGGAAAGACAATACGCGTCGCAGGAGCAGGTAGTTCACATGGTCACGTGCGGCCGGATCTGTTTACAAGCCCTGCGCTGCGGCAGCGCCTCGCGCCCGCCCGGGCCGCCCCCCGAGCGAGGCCGCGGTGCTGCGTCTGAGGCGCTCCGGAGGTGAGGCGCGGGTTGCCTGGCGCCGGGCAGGCGGGTAGGTGGTCGGGACCGGGGGCTTGTGAGCCTCCGCCGCTCGCCCGGGCCGATCTCCCCGCCCCTCCTCCTCTTCTTCCCGACCCACTGGAGCCGGCGTGACGGAGGGACGCGTCTCCTAAACTCTGCGCCTCAGCATCGCCACAATGTTGCCATTCGGCTGCTGACGTCGCGGCTCCACGAGGGACGTAAACACGGGCACGTGCCGCACGCTGGTGACGCGGCGGCGGAGGCGCGCACACCCCGCCCGCGCGCGTCGGCCCCGCCCCTCTGCGTCTCCCGCCCCCGCCCGCTCGCGGCCGCGCGCCCGAGTCTTCTGTTCCTCCGGCTTAGCTTCCTTCTCTGGCGGTCTGGAGCCAGTGACCCGCATGAAGAGAGAGGCAGGTGTACCCTGCGGAACAGGTGGCCTCCGAACCCAGGAAAACAGGAACGAAGGTGGAGGAGCTAAGAATTTTTGAACTCCAGTCATTCAAAGGGACCCTCAGGTGTAAATTTTCCTCCATTCGCCCGGAGGGGTAACTCCTATATTCAGAAAGAAGTAGTAGTCCATAACGTTATGTGAACTATGTGCTAAACTTTATTGGGATACCCTAGACTATTGGGTTCTCTCCTAGCACCCTTGCGATACAGTTTAAGCTTTGAAAGGAAGGTGTCTGAAGACAACCCAGCAGAACTCCAAAACAAAATAAAATTAAATGAAAATTCACTCATGTCTCAATGGTATGAATGTTTACATCTCGGTTCATCAGTGTTTTATTGCTTCAGGATTCAGCATTGTGTGCTGTTCTGTGAACCTCGTTGTGAGATCACTGACTTGAGCCTTTTGAAATAGTATTCAATTATGAGTTACCAGAATGCACATACAAAAAAAAAATCATGTAAATCTGAAGAATTCTGTTCATACTGAACTATGATGAAACATATTCTTAAAATTGCCTAGTGGATCTTATAATATAGTTTATATTATTGGCATTCTTTTTTCCTGCTATTATCCGATTCATCTTGCAGGTAGGTATTCTGCATTCACAGTAAAGTACAATGGGAAATGTTACTTTTATCCATATTTCTAAAATATATGCGAGACCGTTTGGATTAACCTGGCATTGTTAGCCATACTTACTTAAGTAGTGTCCTGACATCTGAATAAACAGCTAAAAGCTTTAGTCCTGTCACTCAGCTGGACATTTTAGACCTGTAGATCTGCTCTGACCAAAAAAAAAAAAAAAAAAAAAAAAAAAAAATGAGGGCACTTTGGGCAGGGCAGGATGAGCAAAAAGGGAAAAGGACTGGTTTTTAAACCTTTTTACAGTTATTTATGTGAATCATAAATTTTCAAAGCTTGTAACAACTTGTGGCAACTCTCAAATGCAAATCAGAAATAACACCTTTTGAAAGGCAGGAAGAAAGAAAAGCCATTGCAAATCTGTATCACCAGCTAAGCAAACAATAGCACATTATAGAAAAATTTCCTCTTTTCTGTGGAAAAGTTACTACTAACAGTTTTTCTGATAAAAAGTGATGAGAGGGGCTTCCCTGGTGGCGCAGTGGTTGAGAATCTGCCTGCCGATGCAGGGGTCGCGGGTTCGTGCCCCGGTCCGGGAAGATCCCAAATGAGCGGCTAGGCCCGTGAGCCATGGCCGCTGAGCCTGCGAGTCCGGAGCCTGTGCTCCACAACGGGAGAGGCCACAAGAAAGTGATGAGATAATTATAGCTCTCTTCTTATAATACATTATAGATAAGTATAAATACTAAGAATGCATGCCAAAAGAATATGTTTATGGGAAATATTTTTATTTACATGTATATTAAAATTGCAATATTTATCCACAACATTATGTCTTATCACAATAGTGCTAGAGAAAAATTGTATGTGGTCACAGAGGTGTTAAGTATTTTCCCCCAATACTCTGGCAACTGTGTTTTGTCAAAAAAGTTGTTTCAATGTTTCTGGTCTCCTCTATTCTCATTTATCTTAGTAACTGTTATCCTAGAAATAAAAAAAAAAAAAAAACTGAAATTCCCATGGCAGGTGATTGTAGTACTTTACAATTCTTTATTTAGGGCTATATCTGATTGTCAAGCAAGATCTCTGAGTGTATAAGTACTCCCTGCGAATAAGTAAAGCTACAGAAATCTACATTTTGACCTTGTTCCATAACCCCAGGAGCCTGGGTTGTGATTCTCCCACTGGGACTTGCTGAAAACTTCACACCATATCTTTTACTACTACTGGCATCTCGAATACCATAGGGTGTGCTGGGATTTTTTTTCTAAGCGGCAGGGTTGCTTGTTGTGCAGTGAGGACCTGCTGCAGAGCCATTCCCTACGTTGAACCCTACTTAAAGCTGGCACCTTCCACATTGCCTGATATATGAGCTGGAGCAGTTTTCCTAGGTGTGGAATGTGTTGCATCCAAAGCCCAAGCAGGCTTAACAGTCATTGTGCTTCCTTCATTGTGGTAGTGGCTGCATCATGCACCAATCTGACCTTTACTTTGAAGGGAATGTCCTGACATACACCTGACCATAGGATGTGCAGAAACTACAGCGTTGGCAAGTGCCTGAATTTTTGTAGAGTTTGTGTCCCTCCCTCTGGACTGCATATGTCTCCAGCATGCCAGCACCCTCTTACTCATCCTGCCAGATCACCATGATGTCATCAGTGTAATGTATCAATATGATATTCTGTGATATGTCCAGGTGGTCCAGATGTCTTCAGGCTAAATTATGGCAGATGGTGGGAGAGTTAACATGGCCCTGGAGCAAAGTGTTTCTAATCTTCTTTCCTGACTGGGATAGAAAAGTACCCATTTGCCAAATCAATGGCTGCATATTGAGTACCAGAGACCATATTATCTGCTATAGCTAAGAAACTACATCTGGCTGGGCAGCTGTGATCAGGACTATTTCTTAGTTGAGCTAGCGATAGTCTTTAGAATCCATCTGGATTCTGCAAGGACCAGACCAGCATATTAAACAGAGCTATTGTAGGGACAACCATGCCTACATCTTTAAGAGTGGCATTAATCTCTGCTATCCCTCTCCAGGGTTATAGTGCTTTTGATTCACTATCTTGGCGGGAGGTAGGCAGTTTCAGATGCTTCCACTTGAACTTCCCTGCTATGATAGCTCTCATTAACAGACTCAATGTATGGGTTACTCCAACTGCCACATATGTCAATCCCAATATATATTTGGGGACCAGGGAAATGAGTACCAGGTGACTTCACAGACCTGGTGGACCCAGACTTTGGTCAAGACTCCATTTATTAACTGGTGCACAGAGCCCACAATGAAGTCTCTGGTTGTCAACTTAGACCCTGTCCTAAGTAGTCCTTGAAATGTCTGAGAATTTCCCTTTCCCCAGTGAACAGTCACTCAAGTACACAGCCTAGATCCCTTTGGGGAAGCACTGGGGAAATCATTATGTATTGCAGAGTTCTTTGCACTGGGACTCAGTCATCAGTTAGTTACCCACAGCTTTTGCATTATCAGTCTTAGGATGACAGCCCAATCTCATAACAACCCCCCACTTCCATTATCCTTATATATTATCATTACCCTTACCTTTCAAACGCCTAAATCTACGCACCAGCCACTGGCACATGTCCACTGGTACGTTGTCCCAACTCACCCCCAGTGAAAATTTTAGAAAAAAGACTCTCACCTTTTGCCAGGGCCTCTCAGTGGCAAAAAGAAAGAAAAGCAACTGAGGGGAGCTGAGAAGGTGAACAAAATTTACATCTGATACAAATCTGCTTTCAATGTTTGACAGTACCTAAGAGTAGCATGCTTCATTAAGGACTTCAATATTTCTTTCAAGCTTAAAAAAACTTTCTTAGGTATTATTACAAAAGCAGCCCATGTTCATTGTAGACAAATTTAAAACTGCAGATAAACCAAAACAAGAAACTTTAAATACTACTTAGAGATACCACTTTTAAAACCTGGTATGGATATTTTTATACTTTTTTTCTATACTTATTTACAAAAGCGAGATCCCACTATAAATACTACTTTGTAAACTATCTTTTTCACGTAATAATGTCTCCTGAAAATTTTAATAAGTATACATCTTTGATACTGTTTTTAAAAGAATTCCATGGGCTTCCCTGGTGGCGCAGTGGTTGAGAGTCCGCCTGCCGATGCAGGGGACACGGGTTCGTGCCCTGGTCCGGGAAGATCCCACATGCCGCGGAGCGGCTGAGCCCGTGAGCCATGGTCGCTGGGCCTGTGCGTCCGGAGCCTGTGCTCCGCAACGGGAGAGGCCACAACAGTGAGAGGCCCGCATACCGCAAAAAAAAAAAAAAAAAAAAAGAATTCCATTGTGCAAGAAGCTCCTCACTCAGTCCTGAACAGATCTTTCCTCCAATTGCAGCCTGAAGTCTCATATTTATCTTCCTGCCCCTATGGAATTGCACCACCAAATGTGTCAGAGTATAGAGACTCCCTTATTCTGCAATTGTTTAATATACTCTACAATGTCTAATATCCTTTAAGACATCCATCCATTTATCTGTAATTTCAAAAATCTGGACATAAGATGAGCATATACTTATGCTTAGTATTTAATGGTAATTTAAATGTAAGTACAATAAAAAGTGAAAACCAGAAAAAAAAGAATTCCATTGTGTATATTTACATAATAATGTATATTATCAATCCCTTCAGAACCAGATTTAAGTTGTCATCACTCACATCCTTGAGCTAAATCCTAATCCTATATCTTTATATCCTAAATCTTTGAGCACCTACTGAATTGTTTCTCTTGTGTTCTCAATGTCCCATCTAGGGAATCCTTTGAAACCCATACCCTTAACCACAGTATTAAGATCCTCCAATAAGCAGACAGAATGATGGGATTAGATGTGTAAGAGAATTTGAAGGGAAACACCTCTAAGGGAAAAATGGGGAGGGAGCCAGAGCAAAGGGGAGAACTGGTGGTGGTGAAGGAATGGGGAAGAAAGGAAATTTCAGTAGAAAGCATCTTGGAGTGCAATGGAGTTTAGAGTGTTTTCTGTAGGTCAATGGGGAATCCTCAAGCCAAAGTGACCTGTCAGAGGAGTTTCGTGTCTCACAGCAACAGGCCTGCCATACTCCCCATCTCCTCAGTCAGTGGCTGGGAGCAGCCTGGAGGAAATGTGGTGGAGTCATAATGCAGCAACCCCAGGCTGTCAGGATTACACTTGGAGATCTGAGATGAACGTTCTCATGGCTGCCACAAACACCATCTGTGCTTTACAAAAACTTGGTACTATTCATTCATTGATTCATGACACATCGAGTGCACAGAGTACAATGTGGTGCTCACATTCTAGTAATTGGTTTCAGTTTGAGTGGATCATCACAAATAATTTTTTAGAAATTAAAAACAGAAATAGATTTCCAGACCCTCTTGAGGAAGATCTTCAAGGTATGGCTTCATTATCTTGTTTGAAATGATTTTTCAGGATCTAAGGTAAATTCAAAGCTAAATACTAAATGGGGTTTGAGTTCTTTCTCATTGCATAGACCCAGTCCTGTATTCATACCACTTGATGCAGATAACCTGGGTTAGTTTTACATAATAAATTAAAGTCTAGAACCTGAAACAATAACTGCTATTTCCAAAAAATGTTTGAGAGAACAACACACCTCTCCCAAATACATACTTACTTTCCTATCCTTATATCCCTTCTTTTATATATATATGGTTTGTATTAGTTTTCTATGGCTGCTTCAACAAATTACCACCAACTTAATGACTTAAAACAACTCAAATTTATTTTCTTAAGATTCTAGAGGTCAGAAGTCGGAAATGAGTCTCACTGGGCTAAAGTCAAGTTGTCTGGGGCTGTGTTTCTTCTAGAAACTGCAGGGCAGAATCCATTTCCTAGCCCTTTCCAGCTTCTAGGGGCTGCTCACATTCACAGGTGTCTAGCCTCTCCCTCCATCTTGTAAGCCAGCAATAGTGAGCCAAATTCTTCCCACAGCACATGATGTTTCTTCTCAGAGACAGATCCTGCTTCTCTTGTCACATCTCCTTTGACTCTTGACTTCTACCTGCCTCTTCCATTTTTAAGGACCTTTGTGATTATATCGGACCACAAGGATAATCCAGGATAATTTTTATGTCTGCTGATTAGCAACCTTAATTCCACCTGCAACCTTAATTCCCCTTTGCCAGAGGTAACCTCACATAGTCACAGTTTTGAAGATTATCATGTGGATATCTTTGGGGGGCGGGGCATTATTCTGCCCACCATATGTCTTATAGCTAAGGCCTCTGAAACAATATCTATTAGAAACAGTTCTGGTGTTTATTAATCTTTTGGATGTTCATGGGAATGAAACTAAAGATTTATCATTCTTAGGATATTTTTCCTAGCTTTCGGTAGCTATACATTATCATATTAAGGAAGTTGTCTTCTATTGCTATGATCTCCTCATATATTACTCTGTAATAAACCACCCCCAAACTTAATGATTTAAAACAATTTATTATTATCGCTCATGTTACTGCAGGTTGATTGGTCTTAGCTGGATGGTTCTCTCTTGAGGCTTGAGGAGGCTGGGTGTCCAATATGGCTGCTTCCCTCACGTGTCTGGGCTTCTGTGCTCCTCCATGGGGACTCTCTCCCAGAGAGTAGCTTGTGGCATGCATTGAGATAATCCTATTTTTCTTCTTTAATCTGTTAACATTGGCAGTGTTTAACATGCAGGTTGTTTACTAGGGCATGCCCTTGGGATCAAGACCTGTGGAAAGAAAAAGGAGGGAGCAGGAGTAAGGAGAAGGAGGTCTCAAGCTGAGGTGGGGGCCTGATACCCCTGAGTCCATGGAGATCATTGTAGCTGAGGTGCTCCCACAGTGGGCCAGGTGTCTATGCATTCACCCAGTTGTTGGATGTAGGTTGTCCCTGGAAGGGTATATAACCTTGGATGAAGCTGAAGTGATTCCCTAAAGGTGAGGACTGAATGAAGATTGTACACTGGCAACTGTCTCGGCAGGTGAGGCAACGAACCATTCCTTGGAAGAGGATCTGGGCTGTGCCTCTCCATGTCTCTTCCACAAGGTTCCTAGTAGTAGTATTTATAAGAGTTAAAAAACAGAAAAACAGAAAACAAAACAAAAAAAACCCTGGAAACAACCTAAATCTTCATCATACAATAATCAATAAATATATGTAGAATAGCTACATGATGAAAACACATACAGCAATGACAATGAATAACTAACAACACATCTGTCAAGAACTAGAGTCACCGTCTGTCAGCATGGTTAAAGCTCAGAAACATGATGTTACATGAAAAAAGCATGTGCAGAAAAAAGCATGTCTGTCATTTCTATAAATTTAAAAACATTCAAAACCCAACTATATTTTGTTTATGGATCATGAGTATATAGGAAAAGTAATAAAATATTCATCAGGATCATAACCACTAAATTCATCATAGTGTCTAGGAAGGGAGGGTGGGAATCAGGATCAGGGAAAGGGGCTCAGAGGCAACAATTGTATCTGGAAGTTTGGTTTCTTTAAAAAAGATCCGGGGCTTCCCTGGTGGCGCAGTGGTTGAGAGTCCACCTGCCGATGCAGGGGACACGGGTTCGTGCCCCGGTCCGGGAAGATCCCATATGCCGCGGAGCGGCTGGGCCCGTGGGCCATGGCCACTGAGCCTGCGCTCCACAACGGGAGAGGCCACAACAGTGAGAGGCCCGCGTACAGCCAAAAAATAAAAAAATAAAAAATCTGAACTAACATGGCATTATAGCACAATGCTATCATATGATGAAATGTTGTCTTGAGTACATGAAAGTTTATTATATTTATTTTTTCTGTGTTAAAACAACTTCATTATAAAATTAATAATTTTTAAAACTACCATGCAGTCATTAAAGCAAAATTAACTACCCTTACACACATTAACATAGATATATTGCAAAAGCAATGCTAAATGAAGAAAAGAATTTGCAGCTGGGTATATACATGATGATGCCATTTCAATTTTTTTTATTTTTAATTTTTTTTGTTTTTCTCTTTTTCTTTTTTTAGTTGTTTTTTCCTTTTTTATATATTTTTCCATTTCAATTTATTTTTTATTTCTTTAAATTTTTTTTTTGATGTGTACCTTTTTTTTTTTTTTTGCGGTACACAGACCTCTCACTGTTGTGGCCTCTCCCGTTGCAGAGCACAGGCTCCAGACGCACAGGCTCAGTGGCCATGGATCACAGGCCCAGCTGCTCCACGGCATGTGGGATTTTCCCGGACCGGGGCACGAACCCGTGTCCCCTGCATCGGCAGGCGGACTGTCAACCACTGCGCCACCAGGGAAGCCCTGATGTGTACCATTTTTAAAGTCTTTATTGAATTTGTTACAATATTGCTTCTGTTTTATGTTTTGGTTTTTTGGCCATGAGGTATGTGGGATCTCAGTTCCATGACCAGGGATCGAACCAGTAGCCCCTGCATTGGAAGGGAAAGTTTTAACCACTGGACCACCAGGGAAGTCCCCCATTTCATTTTTTAAATAAGCAAAATGACATTCTATATTATTTATAGATCTATACTCATGTGGTAAAAGTATTTTAAAATGCAAGGGCAGGACACACACCAATAATATGGAAATAGTTTTACCTTTGAGAAGACAAGGAGATGACTAGGACTGGGGAAGGATACAAAGAAGATTTCCAGATATTCACATTGGCTCAATCTCAGTGTTGACTACATGGCTATTTATTGTATGACTCTCTGTGCTTCTTGGTATGCTTGAGATAGTTCATATTTTTAAAAAACGTAAACATTCCATTTTGATTGGTCTTTCCCTCTGGTTATAATGAAAATAACCACATCAGTATATGCCATCACTTGGTTGGCATTGAAAAGGAAAGGAAAAGAGTGTCTTCTATAAATCTCCAACTGCCATTTTTTTCCTGGTATATCCTTTGCTGCACCCATTTTTTCAAAACAAAATCACTGGGGTACTCAGGCACTGGAAGTTAAGAGAAGAAGCAAGGTAGGCAAGTCTTAGGTTATGCCTCTCCCTCATTAAAAAATCCAGATTTTAAACAATTTTATGGAGAAAGGATATTAAGTTATAACTATTTGCACCCTCCATGTTATTTTCTGATCCCTACAAAGGGATTGTGGTGTTGTCTTTTTATTTAACATCAGTTAACATTTCTGTGTATCCACTTGGCCCACACACTAGTCAGTGTTCCATAGTTTCCATCTTGATAATGCACTGCAGTTTACTTAGCCTTACCACTATTGTTGAAGTTTTGAGATTTTTCCAACTTTCCAGTATTATAAATAGCATTTCTATGACCATCTTTGTGCAAGCTACTTCTTTTCTTTCTGGTCATTTCCTTGAGGTATAATCCTAAAGTGGAATTAGGCCAAAAGGTATGAATAGTTTTGTGATTCTAAGTTCATATTCCAGTATTATATCAATTTATCTTAGATATAAAAATGTTGGGTTTACACATTTGAACATACTTTTAAAAATTTAATAGGTACAGAATGATTGTTAAAAGGTGCTTAATGAAAAGTTCTCTCAGCGGCTTTTTTAATCTTTTTTTGTGTGTGTGCGTGTGTGTGTCTAATTATTAAAAGTAATACTCTCACTGTGGAAAAATAACATCAAGTAAGTGAAAGTACCCTCTAAACCCGCACTCTTAAAAGATTCCATGTTCCGATTTGACTTAACACTCTTTCACATGATTCTATATGCGTGCAATGTTTCATTCTTGATACTTCAGGCAACATTTGGAAGTTCTTTAGAAACCCATCCAATCAAGACATCCTGTGTGCTTGAGCCTTTTCTCTCTTTGCAATTCTTTCAATTATTCCCTTTCTCTTCAAATCTACAGCTCTACTCTCTTCACCAGCTATTTTTCCTGTAACTTCCAACATAATCCAATCTCCCAAAAATCTTTATTTGCCATGTTGGATCTTTCAAGTACAAGTTTATTTTTATTCTTCACAATCTGTTCCAAACCTCAGCACCATCTCAGAACAATATCCTTGACCCCACCCTGAATTATTGAAATCAGGATCTTAAAGCATGGGAATATTCACTTTCAAAAGTTCCCCAGGTGGGGCTTCCCTGGTGCCACAGTGGTTAAGAATCTGGCTGCTAATGCAGGGGACACAGGCTCGAGCCCCGGTCCGGGAAGATGCCACGGAGCAACTAAGCCTGTGCGCCACAACTACTGAGCCTGCGCTCTAGAGCCCGCGAGCCACAACTACTGAAGCCTGTGTGCCTAGAGCCAATGCTCTGCAACAAAAGAAGCCACCACAATGAGAAGCCCACGCACTGCAACGAAGAGTAGCCCCCGCTTGCCCCAACTAGAGAAAGCCCGCGCGCAGCAACGAAGACCCAATGCAGCCAAAGAAAAAGAAAAAAAAGAAAAAAAAAAGTTCCCCAGGTGATTTTAAAATACGAGCAGGGTGAAAACTACTGTGTTGCTCTAATTTCTGGAATGTTTTCTCCAGATCTGCATGTTTTTACTTTTTCACTAATTGTTTTCTCCTTAATTCCCTATAAACTGGACTCTGAGTCTTCTGCTTTACTGAAACCATTAACTTTAAAAAAAAAGAATCAAATGCAATACCATTCAGTCCTGAGAGTAGCTGATAAGTCCAGAAGTTGCCTTTTTTGCCCCTGGTATACTTTTCGTGTTAGTTTACTTTTCGTATTTGTTTATTTCAAAGTTTCATGTTTGTTAATGTATGTTATCTACTGCTGCACCGCAAACTACCCCAAATCCTAATGGCTTAAGACAATAAAACCATTCATTTGTTCTGATTCTGCAGTGTGAGCAGGCCTGGGTGGAGACTGCTGGTATCTGCTCCAAGTGGTGTTGGCTGGGAAGGTGTAACTGAGGCTTGAGGAACTATGATGCTTGACTCACACGTCTGGTGCCTCAGCTGCCTCATTTTTTCTCCAATGGGGAGGTTGAAATTTTTTACATTGTGGCTTGGGGCCCTCAAGAGAGCAAAAGCTGAGGTTGTCAGATTTCTTAAGGCACAGGCCTTTGGCCAGCAGGGTGCACTTTTGCCACATTCTATTCATGAGAGCAAGTCAGAGGCCAGCCAGATTCAAGGAGAGAGGAAATAGACTCCACTCTGGATGGCAAGGAACGGCATGTGTGAACAGGGATGGGAGGTTTCAAGCAGGGGAAAATGTGCACATGGTAGGCAAAGAATATCAGTTGGAATCACTGAGTGATTGAATGAAAGAACAAACGAACAAGTGAATTAATAGAGTAATAAAAATCGTAGGACAGAAAATATTTAAAAATATACAGACAACACATAGACAACAAAATACCCTTTTTTTTTTTTTTTTTTTTTTGCGATACGCGGGCCTCTCACTGCTGTGGCCTCTCCCGTTGCGGAGCACAGGCTCCGGACGCGCAGGCTCAGTGGCCATGGCTCACGGGACCAGCCACTCCGCGGCATGTGGGATCTTCCCGGACCGGGGCATGAACCTGTGTCTCCTGCATCGGCAGGCGGATTCTCAACCACTGCGCCACCAGGGAAGCCCAACAAAATACCCTTTTATATAAATGGAATGTATTTAATGGTAGAGACCGACTGCATTCAATTTTGCACCAAAAGGGAAGCTGAGGGAAGCAGTAGATACATTCTACATCAAGACAGATTGTGTCAGGCCAGGCCAATCGGTGTGAGGTGAGAGATGCTTCAGCTAGACCAGGAGGAAGTCTCCATGCAGGTGCCTAAGGCAGGCAGGACAGAGGTCAGATTCAGAGAGATCAGTTCTGGGTGCGGAGTGAGAGCCGGAGTGAGAAGTAAGAGAGGTTTTGCAGGTCAAGGCAAGTCCAGATCAGCAATGTCAGACTCCACGACCAGAAACTCAGGACAGGAAAATGGGAGACAAAAAAGGGACGAGGCTGGGCTTCCCTGGTGGCGCAGCGGTTGAGAATCTGCCTGCCGATGCACGGGACACGAGTTCGTGCCCCGGTCCAGGAAGATCCCACATGCCGTGGAGCAGCTAGGCCTGTGAGCCATGGCCGCTGAGCCTGCGCGTCCAGAGCCTGTGCTCTGCAACGGGAGAGGCCACAACAGTGAGAGGCCCGCGTACCACAAAAAAAAAAAAAAGGGAGGGGGGTGACCAGGCCAACAGGAGACAAGATACCAGGCCTTAGCATCAAGTGTGACTGTTGACACTAGGCATACTGCTCAGCTGCCTGATTGGTGGGTCCTGGAGTCTAGATTCACAGGGGCTGACCCAGCACTGGGTTGGTCAGTATCTGTTTTTTATTTTCTTACTGGATCATCTGTTCTATCTAAATCTGTAGAAAGAAGCAGCTTGTAGATGATATTAGTCATTTTTGCCAGAATTACCCAAAATGTAGTATGGTAGCCAGCCTCCAAGACAGCTCCTATTTATCCTCACTTCCTGGTATTCACACCCTAGTCTAGTCCCCTCTGACATTCTCTGAGGACTTGTCTGTGGGGCCCATAGAATATGGCAAAAGTAATGATATGTATCTTCCAAAATTAAGTTATTAAAGACTGAGGGTTCCATCCTGGGCTGTCTCTATCTCTGGTCACCCACTGTGAGGGAATTATGTGGTCAGGTTGTGAGCAGCACTATGGAGAGGCCCACGTGGCAGGGAAATGAAGACTCTGGCCAACAACCACGTAAGTGAACTTGAAAGTCAGAGTCTCCAACCTCGTTGAGCCTTGAGATGACTGTAGCCTCTGCTAATGGTTTAACTACACCCTCATGAGAGACCCCGAGGCAATAACATGAAGCTAGATCCCTCCAGAATTTCTGACCCTCAGAAACCATGTGAGATAATAAACGTGTGTAGTTTCAAGTTGCTAAATTTGGGTAATCTCTTATGCAGCAATAAATACCTAGTACATGTGGTCTGTATCAGAATTTTCTGGAGAGCTTATTGAACATGCAACTCTCAGGTCACATCTGAATGAAAAAAAACTATCTTTGGTAGGGGCCAGCCATCTATATTTTTAACAAGCTTCTGAGGTAATTCTATGTACTCTTAAACTTGAGAAACATTACCTTATGCATTTAATCCCTTAGTGTTACTTCTTCCAAATGAATTTACATTTTAATCCTAATTTCTAAGAAGACCTTATGCAATAAGTATTACCCAAGGCTTAAACACTAAACCCAGAGATTCTTGATATTTTTGAGTTCAAGACACTGTTTCAAATATTACAAGTTTTCATGATATGTTTGAAACAATTAAAAGATTAAATGAATGCTAAGCAAGCCAGCGATGATTACAATCAATCACTGCTACAGTATAGCCTTGTCCATAAAAGTGTCCGTACTAAATATGTTTTCCCCTGGTTACCCTTCAGCCTTGAGGATGAATTTATTGCTCTGTATGTGCTCACTCATAAACTCAAGAGGCCAAGTTTTTCCACATTCCAGCAGGAGTATGTCAAGCTTTGTGCTAAATAGGTATTAGGCCTCACCCTTATTTTTGCACTCTCTTCTATGCCCTATCATATATCCAACTCAGCACAATGTCTCACTGGTAAAAGATTCAAACTGGGTGAGTACCATATTGATGATACTCAGCAATAGCGATGGTTGTTATATTAGTTAGGGTTCTGATATGAAAAAGATTGCATATTCAAATTGGGATCATTCAAGAAGAGTTTAAGGAAGGGAGGATGAACAAGGTGTAAGACAGGTGTAGGGAAACACAAGATGTAGACACTAGTAGTAGAGCCATCCCTAATGGCAAGAGGTGGGATTGGTTCCTAGAACTGGAGACAGAGAGAGGGCTGTGTGGAGAGGACCACTTGATAGGAGTTGAGATCTTTGGTGGAAGGAGGCACCCAGCCTCTAGTGACCCCCACATGGGGGGAGCAGGAGATTAATACCCAGGTCATGCTTTCTTCCCTTCCTTTATCTCTTGCCAATGCTTTGCATTGGTCAAACCCAACAGGAAGCCAGAGGGTAGGAGAGTTCATGGTGGCAGTTCATAGAGGTCAGCCTCCTAGAGAAGGGGGGCCAGTGGTCTGGAGTTACAGGCAGGGGAAAGATAGAGAAGATGTCTACATCACAGTCATCCATCCGTCTTTACATAAAGCCATCCTGAGAAGTTTTTAGACCTAAAATGAACTACTTCAGGCTCAATGAGACATAACTTATTTCATAATGTGAAATTTAATGAATACTTGTTTGTTTCCAAAACTTCATGACCACACACATGGCAGTCATATCCTCTTTAAGTCTTCATATTTCTCAACTGATTCTTAACATTTTTATTCTATTTTAATATGTGAAACTACCTTCTTGGTGATTTTAACTAGAAGTTGTAGAGGAAAATGGGCTGTCAGAAGTTGTATCTGTGATTAGGTGGCAAAGTTAGGGGAAGATGAAAGTGTCCTGACATACAGTAGAATGTTGGAGAAGGTTCAGAGGTAGAAGGGGACACCTGGCCTGAGGTGAGCGGAAGGAAAGAATGGACCAGAAGGAAAGAGAAAGTTAAATACAATAGTTCGAGGCACGCTTCTGAACGTTTTTGAACATTAGAAACAAATGGTTAGGTTAACTCCACAAACTCTTCCTAGTTGATAGGTATGGTCTGTAAATGGTCCTCTTCTCCCCAATTTGGGAGGTAAGCAGGGGCTTTATGGGTAAAAGTTCATTACCCAGTAATTCTTCACTTTTATGGGCTTTGAACTTCTGAAATGTAGTATAGGTGGATAGGAGGTACCTCTGTGATACCAGATCACAAAACCTAGGATTCGGAAGGGATCTTCCACCACTGTGAATCTAATTTACAACATCCTTACTATGTGACTTCTCAGTCCTCAAAGGTGGCCAGCAATAAGGAGCTCAATATTTTATCAAGCAACTTTTCCACTCTTTGCCTACTCAATCACAAAACAAACACTTTTTCCTAAGGGCAGAGATATGCTTTCTTACAACTTCTGCCCGCCATCTAGACAGGCTTAGAATAGTCTATATCCTCTGCTATATGAAAAACTCTCCAAACACTATCCTTCCTCTTTTTATCAGCCTTCTTTTATCCTGCTGAAATAATTAAAAATAAACAGATAAACATAATTTTTTTTTTTTTGCCACACCATGCAGCTTGCAGGATCTTAGTTTCCCAACCAGGGATCGAACCTGGGGCCCCGGAAGTGAGAGTGCTGAGTCCTAACCACTGGCTGTCAGGGAATTCCCAGGTAAGCATAATATTTTATTGCTCACTCTGAACCAGACACTGGCCTAGAGGTTTTTGTTTGTTTGTTTTGGCCACACCGCAGATCATGTGGGATCTTAGTTCCCTGACCAGGGATCTAACCCATGCTCCTGTTGTGGAAGTTCAGAGTCTTAACCACTGGACTACCAGGGAATTCCCTGACCTAGATGTTTTGTGCACTGTATTGCTAATCTTTATAAAAACATGAGGTCAGTATTTTCATGCTCATTTTACAGGTGAGAAAGCCATACAAATTCTATGTGGCTGAGTTGGGGGTAGAAAGCAAGATGTGTGAGTCCTGCACTTCCCTGGTGGCACGGTGGTTAAGAATTCCCCTGACAATGCAGGGGACATGGTTTCGAGACCTGGTCCAGGAAGATCCCACGTGCCGTGGAGCAACTAAGCTTGTGCACCACAACTACTGAGCCCGCATGCCACAACTACTGAAGCCCGCGCACCTAGCGCCCATGATCCGCAACAAGAGAAGCCATTGCAATGAGAAGCCTGCACACCGCAGCAAAGAGTAGCCCCCACTTGCCACAGCTAGAGAAAGCCCACACGCAGCAATGAAGACCCAATGCAGCCAAAAATAAATAAATAAATAAATTTATTTTTAAAAAAATGTTGAATCAAGTTTTTGTGGCATGATGCCAGGAAATTCTCTCTCCCTTTGTTTTAACTCTGAACAAAGTTGCAAAATTTTATCACTTAGCTTTCCACTGATTTAAACTCAATTTGTTGAGGTTTCATATAGCCCTTTGTGGTTACATTTAACATAAACATGGAACCAAGACTCCCTAATAATAGACTACAGCTCTCAACTTCCTGAAAACTATGCTCCTTTATTTATGTTATTTTTTTCTTACTCATTCCTTGCCTTGTATTTAAATCCTAAAATGTTGGTCAAAAAACCCCACTTTGGGCTTCCCCGGTGGCGCAGTGGTTGGGAGTCCGCCTGCCGATGCAGGGGACATGGGTTCGTGCCCCGGTCCGGGAAGATCCCACATGCCGCGGAGCGGCTGGGCCCGTGCGCCATGGCCGCTGAGCCTGCGCGTCCGGAGCCCGTGCTCCTCAACGGGAGAGGCCACAACAGTGAGAGGCCCGCATACCGCAAAAAAAAAAAAAAAAAAACAAAACCCCACTTTGAGACATTTTAAAAATTAATTAATAGCACAGGGCTTCCCTGGTGACACAGTGGTTGAGAATCCACCTGCCAATGCAGGGAACAAGGGTTCAAGCCCTGGTCTGGGAAGATCTCACATGCCGCAGAGCAACTAAGTCTGTGCGCCACAACTACTGAGTCTGCATGCCACAACTACTGAAGCCCGCACACCTAGAGCCTGTGCTCTGCAACAAGATAAGCCACCACAATGAGAAGCCCATGCACCGCAACGAAAAGTAGATCCCACTCGCCACAACTAGAGAAAGCCCAAGTGCAGCAAAGAAGACCCAACGCAGCCAAAAATAAAATAAATTAATTAAAAACAAAACAAACCAAAAAACCAACCATGCACTGGCAATTCTAAACAATGTCAGTGATAAAATACTTCTACCTAAAAAAATTATTTTGTTTAGTTGTAAAAAATTGCTTTATAGTGTTGAATAATACATATAAACTTCAAATTAGCACATTTTATTGCTTATATTTAAATAAACATTGTATTCTAATGGCAGTTAGAGAATTGTTAGTTACACAGTTGGCCCTCAACTATAAGCATTCACTTTGTAAATTCCTATAGGTTTTGAATTATTGAGCTATATTGGGTGGGCTGTGGATGAGGGAGACACAGCTCGTGCCTGAGATCCCAGTGGTACTAATATTTCTGCATCTAGACAGTAGATGAACAATGATGGCATAATGACTGTAAAGATAAAGAGAACTTGAATTACTACAATTCCGTCATTCTATGTGACTGCTTGGAGTTGTCATTTGGGTTTAAAACATAAAACAGTGAAACAGTTTGAACTGGAAGGTGAAATATTTTTGTCTGGTAATTTTACATTTTCTAATATCTAATCAACTTTTAGTTTTGTGAACAGAATTCAGATATGGGTTAGGCCTAATTTCATAAAGACTTGATCTCATAAAGGGTTTGGGACAGACACTAAAACTCGTGACTTGGAGCAGGTTGGAACTCCTGAGCTGAAAGCTAACAAAGTTTAGTTCATACATGAAACTATTTTATTTTAGTTGGAATTCTTCTTATTTAGTTGCAGTTAATCTCTAATTGTAAGTAGATAAAGTAGGGGGTTCCTGGAGAAAGAAAACCAGGCATGGCTTTCTTGACATAAGAGAAACCATTTTTAGCCTAAGTCATTGTGTTATCTAAGCCTGGTCACAATGCTTGCCCTTGAACAGGTCTCAGTAATTAATGATCTTAAGGGGATAAAAGAATGCAGAAACAAACTTCTGTTATTAGGCAAGAGAAGTAACAACAGCAAGGACAATATTATTAATTGTAAAGACTCCCAGTTCTGTTTCAACGGTAAAGATTAGCTTGAAGCGCTCAATCACCAGGTCAGCTGGAACCTAAGGGATGATGATGTTTGACCTTTTCTCTGACCCTGGGAACTTCAATCCACTAAAGCTTGGACTCTATAGACCGCCCAAGGCCCTTCATGAATATGTGTATAGCCTTAGCTTAAAATTTACCCAGTTTTGCTATTCTGGGTGACACTGCTTTGGGAAAGATCCCCAGTGTTCTCCTTACCCGCTATGTCCTTCCTTCCTTCTCTCAATCTTTGGCTTGGTTGAGTCTTTTGGCTCCACACCCACCAAGAGGCTAATCCAGTTTTTGGGTAATGTAATATTATCGTTCATTACTGTGAAAGACCAATATGTTGGTATACTTTTTCCCTTAAAATTAATGTAATTAAATAGAATTAATTTGTTACATTTTTGGGTATGTAATCTTTGTTTTGTTATTTCTTTATTTTACTGACATGTTTTGTACATACAAAGTTCAATAAATTAAAAATACACTGTTGCTTTTTCTGGCCATTATGATCAATTTGATTTCATGATGATTACTGAAAAATTTTTGTTGTATAGAGAGTTAGGAGTTTAAAAATGATCAGCTCCAGATATCAAATAAAATAGGTATGCCACTGATCATGCCTAAGAAGTTAGCAATAATCCCCTATCCTTATCAAAATCCAACCGACATTTTAGGCTCTAGATTTTCCAGAACTTGGTCAGATCCAGGAGGAGGGAGAAGGATAATTGATATTCCTACTTATTTCCCCTAGAAAATAAGGTAGAACAAGAGAGAAGAAACAAAATTATTAAAGGTTACTGATATTATAACAACAAAACAACCACCAAAATGATATGTAGAGAGCTTTTGCTAATTGTTATAGCAGAAAATAAATCACAACAGTTTTGCAGAATTTTACAGCCTTCTTGCATCTAGAAATAAAGGACAGCCTCAGTTAGAATGGGGATACCTTGGAGGACTTGATAACTTGGGAGGGAGCGAGGGAGGGGCTCTTGGCTGCAGCCCCAGTACCAGCCTGGGGTGATCACAGACTCTGCTAGCAGCATGATGACAACTCTAAGAGTGTCTTCTTTCTGCTACTGCCTCAAAATCCCACAGGTTAGAGAAAAGTAAAAACGTGCTTCTGTTCCTTCTTCTTGAATTGTAGGCAGTAACTGGAAAATCTATGACAACTTTGTCTAACATGTCTCCCACCTTATCTTTATTTATTTATTTATTTTTTTGCGGTACACGGACCTCTCACTGTTGTGGCCTCTCCCATTGCGGAGCACAGGCTCCGGACGCACAGGCTCAGCGGCCATGGCTCACGGGTTCAGCCGCTCCGCGGCATGTGGGATCTTCCCGGACCGGGGCACGAACCTGTGTCCCCTGAGTCGGCAGGCGGACTCTCAACCACTGCGCCACCAGGGAAGCCCCTCACCTTATCTTTTATTTTCCCCACATGGGGAGTGCAGTAGAGAGGATAAAAGTGTGTAATTTGGGGGTGTGTGTTAATCTCTGCTTAGTTGGATAAATTACCTACCCTCTCTTCATTTGAAAAATGCGGATAATTATAGTAATAATAGTTAATGTGGTATAGTGAACACTCGCTCTGCCCCAGAAGCATCTATGTGTGTATTACTTTGTTTAACCCTCACAACAACCCTATGAGGTCAGAACTGTTATTAACCCCCTTTGACAAAGATGAAGCTGAAGTAACTTGTCTAAGTTTGTATTATTGGCACCCTCTTAACCATACTACCATACTTAACAAGTAGAGATGTGGAGAGGATTAAATGAGAGAATGCATGTAAAACTCTTAGATTAGTGCTGACAGTGTTGAATTTTACCTTGAGCCCTGTGACCCTGGAAAATAGCTATGGTTAAAGAACCCCACACACATACCCTTTGTGTTCTGGAAAATGGTTTACGGCAAAGAGCCATCCTTCCCCATATGACTTACATAAGACTCATGGGTGCTCCCTTGTTTACCCCTGATAAAGGCCAGACAGGGACCCTCCAAATTCCTATTCTTTGCATCATAAATGTTGAGCTGAACTGTTTTGTCCCCACTGATGAATCGGAACAAAATATTTGTTAAACAAACTTTGGTTAGGATTCTCTCCTTCCCTCAAGCCCCTGTACTTTGACTCATCCTGAGCTTTAAGGTGGCATGCAGCCCCTCCTTAACAGCTTCTTCTGAAAGTCGGTTGACCTCGGGATAAAACATTCTCTGAACTACTATCAGATCGGTCACCCCAACAGTTTCATCCCACTATCCCGCTTTACATTCTTTCTAGCCTTGTGTAGTGCTCCCTATAAAAGAATAACCCATTTTACCTAAACTCTGAGGTCCTTGCAGTTCTCTTTATCAGAGTATTCTCCCCCATTACATGAGACACCTCCTCCTATTGCCATAGCCCCTTGGCCTGCCACCTCCCATCCCTGAAATAATCCTTTCACATGAAGTCTCTCCTTAACTAAATCTGGATTTGTTTTTGTTTTGTTTTTGCGGTATGCGAGCCTCTCACTGTTGTGGCCTCTTCCGCTGCGGAGCGCAGGCTCAGCCGCCATGGCTCACGGGCCCAGCCGCTCTGCGGCATGTGGGATCTTCCCAGACCGGGGCACGAACCCGTGTCCCCTGCATCGGCAGGCGGACTCTCAACCACTGCACCACCAGGGAAGCCCTGGATTTGTTTTTTGACAGTGCCTGGCACATAGTAAGTACTCAGTAAATATTAGCTAGTATTATTATTGTTATTTCATTGCATCCTCTTCCTCTGTCCTGTGCTAAAACTTTGCCAGGAAGCAACGGGAATCCAGCTTTCTCCTTACACCTGATGAGTCTGTATTAATCTTAGTCCCCAAAGGAAATTGATTAATCAAACCTGGATAATTTGAGGAGCATTTATGTATAAGGGAGGCTAGTTAAACACGTGTGGCTGGGGAGGAGAACCACAAGTGATGGTAGCAATAGCTTTTACCTTCCCTGGTTCTGAGAGAACAAAAGAGGCAGATGCTGCCAGAACATGGAAGGGCAGAGTGATGTAGACCAAGCCAATCGGAGAGCAGCATTGACTTTCAATCAATCAAATAACCCAGCCAACCTCTATCAGGGAATAAATATCCCACCTTACTGTCCTCTCTCCCTTGGATCTTCTGCGGTGGCACTCCGCTGACTAAATCCAACAGGAAGACAGGGGCACAGGAGTCCTGCTAATGTAACTCACACAAATGAGCTGCAAGGGGCAGAAAGCCAGGTGGAGGAGAGCGGAGATCTGTAGGGACACATGGAAAATGTCCATAACAAAAGGGTTCACAGGTTTCTATGTATCTTCGACTGGGTCCCTGGAAACAGATTCTGAGACAAAGGGTCACATGCAGAATGTTTATTTAGGATTTCACTCAGGAAATACAGCTTTAAGGAAGCGAGGGAGGCAGGACTCCGACCGAGGGAGAAGCTGACTCACGATGCAGGTGCAACACAAAGCGTCAGACTATTCTATCAGGAGTTCTGGACCTGGGATGGTTTTTCAGAGTCATCCCCAAACTGAGGCCAAGGGGTAGCCCTTTGTACCCATGTATCAGCCAGTTAGATTACAACCTTTGTCTAAGGTGGAGCCGTGCCTGTTACCTAGGGAAATTCCCAGGGAGGAATGCAGGTGTGAGCCTTTATCACCTGCAGGGATAAAGGGAAGGGATCTGGGTGGAAGACCACAGTGTCCACTACAGTGTGTATGAGGGTGAGGCAATTGCTAATTGGATGGCCAAGGACAAGTACTGAATAACGGAATGATAGAATACACTGCTGAGTTGGTGAGAAGGATTGAAAAAGTGAAAATAGATGTTGAAAGGCATTTGAAAAACTTCAAGCTTCATTCTTGGTAAAATACATAAATAAAAATAAACCTCTTAATAACATAGAAATAAATGGATAACTCCTTAACATGGCAAAGTACCTATATCTCAACCCAAGAGCTAGAATCATGCTTAATGGGAAACATCAAGCTCCTTCCCATGAAAGTCAAGGACAAGTCAAGGACATCCATACTCACCATGATTATTTAATGTTGTTCTGGAATTAGTAGCCAATGAGAAAAAAGAAAAGATATAAGAGGTATAAAAGTCAGAAAGGAGGAGTAAATTTTTCATTAGAATTATAACGATAAAATATTTGTCACCTATCAAATTAACAAAGATAAAGAAATTTGATAATATAGTTGGTTAGTCCCTAACTACAGTCCTCTCTGGACCATGAGATGAAATGCTACATCACTCTTAAAATGAATGAAGCAGATTTGTTTGTATTAATATAAAGTGATTGTCAAGATATACTGTTGAGTAAAAAGAATCAGGATGCAGAAAAATGTGCTATTAATTAGTATGCTGTTTTTGTTGTTTTTAAAAAACAACGTATATTCATAGAAAAATCTTTAAGACAGATACATAAGAAAACTGACAACAACAGCTACTACTGGAGATCAAAACTAGATATTTGGGAGAGTTGGATAAGAAGAAAACATTTTTATTACATTGTTTTGTACCTTTGACTTTTGTGCCTATTCAAAAATTAATGTAAATTAATCAATGGACAAAAGAGATGGACCCAAATTAGGCAAGTATTTAAAATAACACAACTAACAACAAATTTTTATACATAGCAACTATAGTAACAACAAAACAATTAACTTCCTTTCCCCAAAAAGGAGCTGGGGAGAAATTTGGAAAACTGGATTAAAATTAATAATAATGAGTCAGAGGTGAATTACAGAGATTTATCCCCCTCCACCCTGTAACTCTGGGGAAGAGCAGGGGATTCCTTTTGTGTTTTGGCTAAGAAAATGACTGTTACAACATTCACTGAAATCTATTCAATTTTTGATTTTATGGACAAAATTCAAATAGGAGCCAGGCTTGTCAAGCCTTGTCTCACAATAGGCTTGGGGTAAACACCAGGGGGCACCTTTCTTGAGCAGGTTTATCAGGTGTAAGTGTCTCCCAGTCTCTCAGCATTTTCAGAGAGGCACGCTTGGACTGGGATGTGGCTGAGCCCACCAGGGGACTGTACATCAGCTGAAGGACAATGACCTCTGTTACCCTCCTGTCTTATGCAGCAAGCATGAGAGTTTCTCTTATGGCTCAAGAAGGCACCTTGAGACAAAGTGGTTGAACACAGGCGATAGCTGCCCAGAACCTTGAGATCTTGTGAATTAACCACTGATAAAAGGGGAAATCTCATTGTCCTGCAAACCAGTTTGAACCTGTTCACTCACTGGACAATCCTTACTGTTGGCCTTCACAGAGCTTAACACGGATCCCAAGACTTTAAATAACCTTCTTTTGATGGCCTTACAAAATGTAAGGGACCCAAGAAAAGATGATGAGAGCCAACAACACTCTCAAGGAAGCCACTTTTTCTTACTGGAACACAAGCCCTTTTGCCATAGCAAATCATACAGATTAAGCCTCTGTATGCTTATGATATAATTTTTAAAATTGAAGTATAGTTGATTTACAATGTTGTGTTAATTTCTGCTGTACAGCAAAGTGATTCAGTTTTATATATATACACATTCTTTTTTTAATATTCTTTTCCATTATTCTTTTCCATTATCCTGTGGTTTATCACAGGATATTGAATATAGTTCTCTATGCTATACCTTGCTGTTTATCCATTCTATATATAATAGCTTACATCTGCTAATCCCAACCTCCCACTCCATCCCTCCCCCAACCCCCTCCCCCTTGGCAACCACAAGTCTGTTCTCTATTTTTTTTTTTTCCCCTGGCCGCGCTGCACGGTTTGCAGGATCTTAGTTCCCCAACTAGGAATCCCACATTAGTGAAAGCTTGGAATCCTAACCAAACCACTGAACTGTCAGGGAATTCCCCACAAGTCTGTTCTCTATGTCCGTGAGTCTGTTTCTGTTTCTTAGATAGGTTCATTTGTGTCATATTTTAGATTCCACATGTAAGTGGTATATGATATAGTTTTAATAGCACGTATTATGGGAGGAGTCTTTATAAGCAGTCGTTTCTATTATCCAACTTCTACCAGAAAGAATGGCTCAAGTTCCAATTGCCGCCTTCCATGACCATCACCAGAAATCAAACAGCTCCATGCAGAGGGTCAAGTTTTTCAGGTGCCTGGCTGTACATTTTGCAGCTAATTCATTCTGGCAGGCATGTCAGGAAATTATGCTGTTCAGAATCAAATGTTCCACAGGAACATTACTGGACTTTTTCTATGGCTGAGTGGCAAAACTGATGATACCTACTCTGAAAATTTTCCAGGTCAAGCTTATGTATACCAGTCTGTGCCCAAGCATGCTTGCTAGGAAAATGAGTCCCATGCAATTCTGCAGATTTGTATGTTTCTCCAGGGACCTCACCCAGGTGCTAGAATAGAGGCAAAGATTTCGTCAGGGAAAATTTGGGCTTTGGCTCGGGTATTCTACAGTCCATCTTCCCTCAGAACAGAGAGTTTGGGGCAGGATTTTCTTTTTTTTTTTTTTTTGGCTGTGTGCATTATGGGATCTTGGTTCCCTAACCAGGGTTTGAACCTGGGCCATGGCAGTGAAAGCCCAGAATCCTAACCTCTAGGCCCCCAGGGGACTACCTAGGGCAGCATTTTCAACTTGCTAAATAGAATGTCAGCCTTGCTACCTGCTTGCTTGATGTACAAGATTTATGTATCTTATATCAGTCAACAACGTAAAATCCTTCACACTACATTCTGGTTGGAGAATGACCTTGAACTGTCAATTACTTTCCTTTTTTCGAAAGCTAAGCAGAGAAAAGTGACATTTAGTAAGGATTAAGGGACATGGTATCCATCTATTTTTTGGTGAGGCCTCTCACTGTTGTGGCCTCTCCCGTTGCGGAGCACAGGCTCCGGACGCGCAGGCTCAGTGGCCATGGATCACGGGCCTATCCGCTCCGCGGCATGTGGGATCTTCCCGGACCGGGGCACGAACCCGTGTCCCCTGCAACGGTAGGCGGACTCTCAACCACTGCGCCACCAGGGAAGCTCTTGGTGACTTTTCAGATCTGTCCTGGTATCACATTAGATAGTGGTAGAGCTATATATTTATGTGACATTAACTTAGTCTTCTCCAGAATCACCGTTACTGTTTATCTTTTAGAGAGTGCAAAGACCAGATTTGCTACAAAGCTTTTGAAGTTGTTGACTAAAATATCTAGCAGTGTCTCCAACATAAGACATTGTATGGTGGGTTTATTTTATTTTAGAGTTTAGTACTAGGGGAAAAATCCCTTCGAAAAAACTGCCTTCCAAATTTGCCTTTCTAAGAGCAATACATTGCATAGCTCTTCTTTCTCTGGTTGGCAAAAATAGAATTAATAATCATGCACAGTTAACATGTTAGCCTTTGGGGCTAGAGTATATGCTTCCTCCTCCTTTTTATGACTTTGGTATTATATTTCCATCCCAATAAATGTGTTCTATATGCATCTCTTACTGGAAGTTACTATAAGGCCTGAATTTATTTTTAGAAAAAGTAGGGCTATGAATTTATATTACCATAAAATACTTCCATAAAAGCAACACTATGTTCATTTGAAAAAATAAAATAACACAAAACCCCACCAAGAGCAAGAGACTATACCCAGGCAAGGAATAAGATTTTAAAAATAAAAAAGTCTGAGAAAGAAAGAGTAGAAAGACTCATTTATTTTTTCATTTATTCATTCTTAAATTCATTCCTAGCAGTTGAAGTTTTGATAAATTCATTGATTCTCTAAATGCAGTAGTAAACATTAGGTATGCCAAACTCCATGTTGGAGGCTGGCACTTATACCCTCTTAGGAGATCCCAGGAAAGGCTAAGAGTGAGGAAATGAATGATAGTGGGGAGAGCGGTAGGTGTCCTAGATCCACTCAAAATGTGTGCCCACCAATTTAAGCTGCCTTGGTTGGTCAGTCCTGACTCTTCCTGGCACGGTTCAGAAATGACATAAACTCTGTGAGGGCAAGGATTTTTACCAGGTCCCAATGAGCTCAGGTTTTCTATTAAATATTTAGGGAACGAATGAATAAATGAAAAAATGAGTCAGTGTTATAGGTCACTATGATGGTGGCAATCCAAGTCTCCCACGGCCTGAGCTCCTGCCCTCACGCCCAAGTTTCTTTTGTTGCCAGGAGATGGTAGCCCTATCTCAGGGGACTCTGGGAAGCAGTTTCCTTGAGAGACTTTGCCTCAGTGGGTTGTAGGTGTTTTCTCCACCCAAACTCCACCCCTATAAATATAAAGTTGGTTGTGTTTTAAAATATTGTGTTCTTTAGATTACCCATAAATCTCCAATTTTCATTTCTCCTAATTTTTCATAGCTGGGTACAAGACAATGTAATGTGAACAATATCTTGGGCCTTCTGAAGCTTTGTGATAAAATCATATACATTAAAAAAAAAATCATGACATTGTGGAATCACTCTAATCCAATGGTTCTCAAACTTTTTTTTTGTCCACTCGGCTTGTGAGATCTTAGCTCCCCGACTAGGTATCAAACCCGTGCCCCCTGCAGTGGAAGTGCAGAGTCTTAACCACTGGGCTGCCAGGGAATTCCCCAATGGTTCAAAAACTTTAGTGTGTATCAAAATCACCTAGAGCGATTGTTACAATTCATGTTGCTGGGTCCCACTCTCAGAATTTCTGATTCACTAGACCTGGGGTGGGGCTCAAGAATTTGCATTTCTAACAAAGTAATGCTGAAGCTGCTAGTCCAGGGATCACGCTTTGAGAAACGCAGCTCTAAACCAACTTCCTTTACCCAGCCATCTGCCTGTTGTGACCTTGTGGTGGCTTCTGCTCTGAATGTGGTTGGCAAATGTGCACAATTGCTTCAGGAGTGTGAGACTGACTCATCTGGTGGCTGTGAACTGCGTTATCTACAGGTGGTGGCTGGTTGCAAAATGGAGCAATTAAGGATTAAAACATAAACCACAGGAAATTAATATGAAGCACCACTGAGAATAAAACCCATAAAATTGCTGGCATTCCTCTGTTTTGGTCATACACGTGCATCCTGCTTTGTGTTGCTGTTCTACCCAACGTGGATGAGGCTACACCCAGAAAAAACAAAGGACTGTCTCTGCCATTAGAGAATGATAAGGTCACAGGCAGGCAAGAGAATGAAAGTAAATTCGATGAAATAAGATTCTGGTGCTGATCATAAAGAAAAATGCCATTATATTATTTTAATGTAATAAATATCCATTTTCAGTCTGTAGCTTGTGGCACAGTGGAAATCTGAATTTCTGTTGCCTCCAATGAATGATTTCTTTATGACAAAATAACTTCTCTCTGAATATTTTCTACGAGTCAAAACTTCATATGACTATTTCATAAGAATTCCTTACTGATTTTGACAATGTGGCTTCTTAGAATAAAAACCTGAAGCATACTGTAAGATAAACATGAACTTGAAATATAGGTTGATGAAGTGGAAACAAGCTGAAATTTTATAATGCTGATTAATAATTCATTTGACTTTCTAGAAATTTATATGTTCATTTCCTCTTATATACCCTCATTTAAAAAGTTTAAGTTGATTAGCACCAAGTAAAATGAATCGATATAAACTCTGGAAAAGCTGGTTGCGTTGATTGGACAAAAATTAGTTTGCAAAACCTTCTTTTTATTATGTCCCTTCCATGAGGTCACAAAGTCACTTTTCATATCACAGACATCCCCAAATGGTTACTTATTCCTTAATGTTTTCTTTGACTTATCGGAGCAAGATGAAAGTTTCTTTTTTATTCATCCTACTAACCTCTGAGTGTTATTTATCTAAATCTGCTTCATCTACTATTCATAATGATAGCATCAATGCACGTAAGTTAAGGTGGAATTGATTTAAATAAAATGCTTTTAAATTTAAATTACTACCCAAGAAGATAGAATGTAATAACTTCGACTGCAGCTTCCTGTCTCTTATTTAATTTAACCATAATATGGTTCTCAACTGGTGAATAGTTTCATTTTTAGAAGACCTATGCTATACATTTCAAGTGTTGACTGAGTTTGATAATTTCTCAAATTATTTTTACTGTCTAATCAGGAAAATGAAGCATTTGAAACAAGTAGATGTAAATTCATTGAGAGGGTTAAACATCTCTGAGTCAATGGGTTTAATCATGATTTTGTTTGACATATTTTACATGTCAGTATATCAAACAATACACAAAACAATGTACATGTCCATAAATGTTTTATTTGATTAAAACAAAACATGCTGAAAATTTTCTAAAGACACACAAAAATGTTGAAATTCCCATAACTTGGAGAAAAAAAATCTTTCACCCCCGCTCCCTGACTCCTTGGGGCCAGGGTAGAGCACAGGAAATAATGCAGACTCATGTTTGCAATCATTTCTTTGAAGGAATTAACACAGGGCATGAGGGATATCTTGCTGCAGAATCTAATCTTGCTTGAAGAAAAAAAAGGGCTGCAATTTTAGAGTCTTGGCCTGGCTTCTGTACAGGGTAATGAACTAGGTGAGTTTAGAAGCTTCAAACAAGCACAAAGAGCATGTTAATATGGCTAAGCAGTAACGTGGTGTACCATGTCTACTGTGGATTTGAGTCTCTGAGCTGATCACCTTACGTAGAAAAGGCTATTTAGTTCTCTTAATATACCTTAAGTATACTACTTTTGAAAATTATTATTTTTTCCTTAGAAGGTATCGTGTGTGTGGTGTGTGTGTGATTTAATACTCACCTCCAGGATGCTCTAGAATAATGAAGGATATATCTTCAGGTTACATTGGGAGTCCAGATCTTGGAATACTGAAGCTCACACCAGGCTGTCCTGGACTAACTCAAACATATAACTGCCACACATTGATTGGACTTAAAAGATTTTTAAAGTTTCCTCAGCAAGACATTTATAAATAATCTTTCAGGGTGGGTTAATTGTGCAGAACTAATGTTACCTAAACAGCTAACAAATGCTTAAGTAGTACCTCACAACAGGTCCTCACAATGATGCTGTGAGGCTTATTAGCTTGATTTTTCAGAAGTAGAAGCTGAGGCACAGAAAGACTAAGTAACTTTGCTTAGTTCCCCCAATGAAGTAAGTGGTAGAGCTGGGATTAGGCCCTTGTCAGTCTGGGTCAGGGGTCATGAGTCATTACTCTGTGTGTGTGTATGTGTGTGTGTGTGTGTGTGTGTGTGTGATACTTTGAAAAAAGAAAACCTCATCAAAGTTGGGGCACGTTCTGCTCACGGTAGCAGTTATTGTCCTTGAGGGTGAATGTTCTTTTGGTTCTTTTAAAAAGTGTGTATACTTGAAACCGAGGGCAGTCATTAGTTAGATCCTTTAAACCATAACTTGCCGAATAAATAATCCTGTAACTTGCCTTCACTGATCAAACTCGCCTGAAATGTTCTTGCAGATTGCATACTCTCCAAGCTTCATGTAGCTTAGACAATGTACCACAAATCTCCTTTAACTGCCCTCTATAGATAATGCCTCTAAAGTGTGGGTTGCTATAGTAATGGTTACTTAAGTTGTTTTTCAGGAACATGGAGCTACTCTTGCCCAGATCAAACAGCTTAAGACTGCCAACCATTCATCTGGGTCTGCCCAAATGTCCAATGGATGATCTTTTGATGTCAGAGGTCCAAAACCCCACCCTCAGATCATGCTAACACTGCCATTTTCTGAACAAGCATCCCGTGAAAAAGCACGTAACTCAGATAGGCCTGCACAGAACACCAATCACTTCACCTTTTCTTGACTCCAGTCATCCTTCCCCACACCTCAGATCATGCTACTTTCTTATCCCGTAAATATCCTGAGCCCCTCGCCTTCAGGAAGGCAGATTTGAGACTTGCTCTCCCATCTCCTTGCTTGGTTACCTTGTGAATAAAGCTTTTCCCTGCTGCAAACGTCAGCATCTCAGCATTTGGCTTGCTGTGCTTTGGGCAAACCTGGTTCGGTAATAAACTGTCTTCCGAAGGACAGTGGGCCTTTGCTAATGGAGATTTTCAGCCAGAGTATGTTTTGGGGTACTACATCTCAGGAAAGGCAGAACCTCTCAGAAAAGAGCAACAGAGCTAGCAAGGGCATGGAACAGCTTCTGTATGAAGCAAGAATAAGAAACTCAAGACACCTCCTTCTGATATCCCCAACTCCCAGCCCCGTCAGAGTCAGCAAAAGATGGGAGAAGAGTTACTGTTCTAGAAGTTGGGAGTTTTAAGATTTTCTTGGCTATTCCTTTATCTAGGTGTGTGGATGTGAGTAAGCCTCATAACATCGCTGATCTTGGTTTCCTTATCTGTAGGATGAATTCTGTTTCCAGGGATCAATTTCTACACCAAGGCAGCGTAGGGTGGCAGTTAGCAGTATTTTTTCTGGAACCAGATCACCTGAGTTTATAATATAGTTCTCATCTAACTTCTAATATAGTGCCTATATTCTTCATCTATAAAACAAGGATATTAATTTCTTTTTCACAGCTTTGGGGTAATGATGGGTTGATATATATAAGCTCTTTAAAATAGTGCTTGGGGGACTTCCCTGGTGGTCCAGCAGTTAAGACTGCGCTTTCACTGCAGGGGGTTTGGGTTCGATCTCTGGTCAGGGAACTAAGATCCCGTGTGCCACATGGCCTAAAATAAAATAAAATAGTGCTTGACACTTAGTAAATTCTCAATAAATATGAGCTCTTAATGCTATGGGTTTCTAGTACAGTTTCAGGGTCCAACTTTTTGGGTTTTTTAAATTTAATTTCATTTATTTCTTTATACAGCAGGTTCTTATTATTTATGTATTTTATGCATATTAGGGTGGTCCAACTTTATACAACTGAAAATATTTAGACAAGTCATCATCTTGGATCCTTTTTCTTGGTCTTTCCTAGCTTAAGAGGCTCAAGGAATAAGAATTCTTTTTGTAATCCCATTCTGTTCTCACTCTTACCCAAGCAGCTCTCCCCCCAACTCTCAGCTATTGTCAAGGCAGGGATTCAGGCAGGTGGAGGCAAGAGTTGGCGCAAGAAGGAAGAATGGGTTATTAAGGTCGAATGAAGGGCTGAATGTGTTTGTACAAGTTGTGTATAACTTGGCAACCACTTATGTACTAATACATATGAAGCTTGTTTCCCTTATGCAAAGTCAACACTGATAATGAGCTTAGACAACTGGAGGTATCACCCTGCCAGAAGGGTCCCACCATCTCCTCTGCCACCACCTGTCTCACTCCTACCTTCCTGCATTCCGTTATTCTCCTTTCCCATCAACACTGGCTGTCACCACTACCGACATGTCATAATGTCAAGTGAGGTGTCCAGATGCCAGTGCAGAAATTGCCTATTTCGACTCCGCCTCCAGAGAGGAACTTCATGAGTCAAGGTACTGCCAGAGCTGGATTTATCCTGGAAAAGGGTAAGTGAAATAAGATCATTTTAAAGTTGAGGTTTTATCAAAATACAATGTTATAAAGTTCTCCACAAAACAAACAAAAATCCTATGGGATTTTCCTTAAGGTATACTCAAGTTCAAACATGTCCTTATAGACTGATAATTTAAATTATGACCTACATCTTAATTTAAAATATATACTCATAATTTAAAGTATATTTTTCTTAAAACTTTGCATTTTAGGAATGATAAAGTCTTTTGAGACCATTCATTCCATGTCAGCATTTTTTCAATGAGGGAACTGAGAGGTAGTGAGGTGAAAGATAGATACTCGTCCTTGTTCATGGGGCTCATTAGCAGAGCTGGGGCAAGAACAGAATTCTCAGTCAAGAATATTTGCTTTAAATCACAGACGACTCCTCCTCCAAATAAATTACTGTTATTACATTGCAAAGGGTTCCAGAATGGGAGGACAAGTGAAATTAGTTGCATCAACAGCTCATCCAGAATGGTGGTTAAGGGTATGGGCCTGGGGCTAGACCAGCAGGGTTGGAATACTGTCCTCTCCACTTCCTAGCAGTGTGATCATAGGCAAGTTATCCCATCTCTCCGTGAAGTCACAGTTAACCTGATTGCAGATGTTTCAATGTGTCTGTAGAGTGTTCCTCTTTATATTAGGGGCAGAATCAATATTGGATGCGTGTAAATCGGGAGCCATTTATGTATTTGGGTGTTCAGTTATTATTAAATATTATTTCTGAAAGGCGCACTATGAGTATCTAGTGGAGCGATAGTTTTTAGCTTTGCTAAATTAGAATATTTAGGGATGTCTACAACCTGGATCCTTTTCTAGGTCTCTCCCAGCTTAAGAGTCTTGAGAAATCAGAATTCTCTAACTCCATCCTGTTCCTACCTTTGTCCAAGCAGATACTCGCCCGACTCTATAATTCTGAGGATGGAGACCTGAGCCGGGCATGATGTCAGCCGTATCTTCAGTGCCAGCCCAATGCCTGAAACAGAAATGTTTGTGAAGGTTAATACTGTGAGATCTCTAGGATTTGTATATAGAAATGGTTTGGGGGTGATCATCTAGTTGAGATTGGAGATTAGGGAGCTTGAATTGAAACTGTATTTGCTGTATGAAATGATTAAAGGTGTGTGGTTAATGTCCCCTCACGCCAGTGCTTAAAATCAAGAATCAATGAATATGTGAATGAATGAAGGGCTGAGTGAATGAATGAAGATGGTAGAGCTACAGCTTTGTTGCAGTAGACACCACCACTGGGATACAACCTCCAAGCAATACGGGGAGGAAAGAATCTCAGAATGGGACCTGAGTGGACTAATCCAATATAAAATGGGTATTAATGTATCGTCTTTACCTGTCGACATCCCTAGGCTGGAGAAGTCCGCATTATAATGATTACTCAAGAGATGCTTTCAATGTCCTTGCAGGAAGACAAACAACTTGAACCTGGTCTTTGACCAAAGACCTGTGACCAGGTTTAGAAAATAATATTCTAGTGTGTTTATACTACTGATGAGGCTGTCATCACTTTTTCAATTTTCCTCACAGTGGTATAAGATTAATGAGCTAACCATTTTACATCTTGATGTGAAAGAAACTCATATGTATAAACTATTACTGTCATGTTTATAATCCAGAATGATTTGATGAAGTAGTACATTTAGATACCTAAATGATAATGAAGAGTTTGTGTTGAGTTTTTAATTTATTTGCTTGATTTGTTGAATTTTAAATTAACTTGAGTTTTTAATTGGACTGTGGGTTTTTAATTCACAAGGGACCAAGAAGTATATGTCTTCTCTTTGTTGACAAGCCCTATCTTCTCCATGTATTCCTGGTCTCTACTTTTTTTGCATTTATTTTTATTTCTATCTGGAAACTTGTCTGACTGGTCTTCGCCACTGAAGACATGAGATTGTGCAAAAGTCTTGGCATTCCTTGCTTGATGAGGTTTTAATTTTTCTTATTTAGTCTTCACGGCTAGACTTCTTTTAGATGCTTGAAAATCATTTCTCCCTTGTTATTAGGGCCTTTTTGTCAGACACTGCTTTTTCACTGGAACCGAACTATGGCTTGACATATTTTTATTATTTCTGTATTTGTTTCACAACGTAATTAATATTATCAAAACTGTTCTTGGAACAGAGCTTAATCCCTCAGCTTTTGTTTCTGATGCTAGGATGATTAGGTCTGGAGAAATCAATTTTTTTAAAAAATTGTATGCCAGGCATAATAGCAGTGGTAGCATTCCTTAATCTTCCTGCTTTTGCCCACGTTTGTTTACACGCACATCCATCTGTAACGTCTCAGAATTAATCACTGTTCCTCCAGTCTAGAGAAAATTGAGAAGCCTCATTTCTGAGCCTTTATAAATGAACTTCTTCCTACAAACGGACCATAAGATCCATACTCACTGACACAAATTCCCTTTTCTAAGGAAGTCACTGCTTTTAACCTGCCACTCCTTAGCCTCTCTTAGCCAGAACACTTAATTGAAATATCCTCATTTTAAAATCTTGGGTTATTTAATAAAAATAAATTTCAACCATGCTGTTTTCATTCCTTCTGTCTCTTCTTTCTTTTTAAGCCCATGCTTAACCCTTTGTGAGCCAGAGGGGTTTTCGGGTCCCTTAGTAAAAATATTCTTGCAGTCTGGGATGCTGGGATCCTGGACCACAGGGACCTCAGTGACAAATGTCCTGTTAGAATTTAGGTTCCTCTGATGACAGATTGTGCAATAAATAGTTCGATAGTGAGTTACTGTTTTTATTTATTTATTTATTTAACCAAAAGAGGGTATTCCTTTTCTCTTTAAGAGCACTGACTTTTAAGTTGCTAAGGAACCACAGTTCCGTCTATATATAGGCGTTATTCTATGAATTTGGCTCTTACCTTAATATGCCTACATTTCATTTATTTCATTATTCTTTTCTGCCACAAAATTACTGCTGTACTCTGTCTAAGATCCTCTTCTTCACACACCCCTCTCTGGTCTCTAAAGAAAACCTGGAAAGAGGATGGAGGTCCAAGCCCAGGGACTTCTGGAAAAGGACAAAGAAGATGGGGAGGCTGGGGAGTCGGTGGGGTAGAGCTGCCCTCAACACTTCAGGGCACCTTCTTCCCCATCTAGCTAACCTGAGGCCAAAACTTGGCCTCTGCAGCTTCCTTTGGCTTCTGCGCTTGACTTGAAGACCCTCCTCCGGGCTGACTGCCTTAGAAGGCAATTGGTTATCTTCCTTGTTGGCCCACAGGGTGATTCTGCCACTGTACCCGCTGGCCTGGCCTCATGGAAATCTGACAAGCCTGCCTTGCAGAGACATAACAGATTGGCTTCTTTCTCTTCTTTCCTTTATTACAGTCAGAGAGAGGCCCAGAGGAGGAGGAGGCCGCGGGCATAGAAGTCGCCCTCTACAAGGGAGCTCTTGTGAAATTCGCTCTGCAGGGAAAACAATACTGTGGGGTGTCGTTTTCAGTTGTGTTGTCTGTCGCTGGCATGACAATTTGAACAGTACTGTTTCCCTGATCTGTTTGGGCTTGGTTTCCATTCTTGCATAATGCACATGCTGGGTTCTTTGTACTGTGGATAACAGAGTGCCCATAGGTACCTGGGGTGGGAGAGCTGCAGGGTTCTTTAACTTTACGAATCAAGCGGAGTCCAAGATGCATATTTTTAAATCTCATATTTTTATTGCTAGAACAATATATCAACATTGAAGATCAGTTTTAATCATTATTAACTATTTTAGCTCTACAAAAAATACATTAGTTCTCATCTCTCCTTGAGTGGGAGAGAACTGGGTGCTCATTAGAATCACCTGGGAGCTTTTCAAATTACTGAGGCCCAGGCCTTACTCTAAACCAGCTGAATGTGAATTGTTAAGAGGGGGCCCCAGCAACCTTATTTTTTTTTAAAATACATTTATTTATTTATTTGTTTTTGGCTGTGTTGGGTCTTCGTTGCCATGCATGGGCTTTCTCTAGCTGCCGCAAGCGGGGGCTACTCTTCATTGCGGTGCTCAGGCTTCTCCTTGTGGTGGCTTCTCTTGCTGTGGAGCATGGGCTCTAGGTGTGCAGGCTTCAGTAGTTGTGGCACGTGGGCTCAGTAGTTGTGGCTCGTGGGCTCTAGAGCGCAGGATCAGTAGTTGTGGCACACGGGCTTAATTGCCCTGCAGCATGTGGGATATTCCCGGGCCAGGGCTCGAACCTGTGTCTCCTGCATTGGCAGGCAGATTCTTAACCACTGTGCCACCAGGGAAGCCCAGCAACCGTATTTTTAATGAACTCCTCAGATGAGTTGAGAACCACCAGTAGAAGATAATATTGTTAAATAACCAGTTTACTCTCCAACCAGCTTAAGAAGTAATCTGTCCCTGTGAATCTTTCCCTGGTCACATTTCCCTCCCAAGCCTCAGAGGTAATCACTAGCCTAAATGTGGTGTTTATTGTTCCCATCCAAATATTTAAACTTTTACCACATGTGTATGTATGTTTGTAAACTTAAATAATATATGGTATGGCATTTATAAGTTTTTAAAACTTTGTATCAATGGAATTATGTCATATGTATTTATTCATATTGGTACATGTCGTTTGTTAATTTTCACAACTGTATAGTATTCTATTGTATAAATATTTTTAAATTTTTCTTTTTGAAGAGAGCCAGTGGTTGTACCATTTTAACAGAATTATTTTCATTTGTGAGCTATTTTCTCCCAGTTTTATATTCAAGTGTACATATTTTAATAGTGATAATTCAATTATAACTCAATTTTGGGTTCTTCTTTTCCCATTTAATACTTTTTTCTTCCCATTTAATATTATGCCATAAACTTCTTTCCAAGCTTTAATTTGTTATAATGATTATTTAATTAACTACATAATTTTCCTTCATGTTTATTTATTATAATTTATCTAATGTTTACTCCTAATATCTTTTCAGGGGATGGAGCTGGTAATGGTATAAGAAAGATTCAGAAGTAAGCAGCTTACTTGTTTTGTTGAATTATTTCCCTGGAATAACTTTCCAGAAGTAGGTTTATTGAATCAAAGTCTTTTTGAACAATTTTTATGATTCTTGATACATTTTGTAATATTGTTTTCCAAAAGCACTTTTACCATCTCTCAGTTAACACTGGATGATTTTGTTTCATGGGAGAATATAGTATTAGAAGTGCCTCTTGGGACCTCCCTGGTGGCACAGTGGTTAAGAATCTGCCTGCCAATGCAGGGGACACGGGTTTGAGCCCTGGTCTGGGAAGATCCCACATGCCTCAGAGCAACTAAGCCCATGCGCCACAACTACTGAGCCTGTGCTCTAGAGCCTGCGAGCCACAACTACTGAGCCCACAAGCCACAACTACTGAAGCCCGCATGCCTAGAGCCTGTGCTCCGCAACAAGAGAAGCCACAGCAATGAGAAGCCCGCACACCACAATGAAGAGTAGCCCCTGATTGCTGCAACTAGAGAAAGCCCGTGTGCAGCAACGAAGACCCAACACAGCCAAAAATAAATAAATTTTTTTTAATTGCCTCTTTTGGAGAAGCTGTACTATTGGTTCCAAACTCTTAGAACAGAAAAGAGTTCTCAGAATTGAATCTATTTAAAACTACGCAAAGCTAAATGGAATAGCAAACACACAAGCAATAGCAAAAACAGTGGATAATGAATTGATTCCAGATGTGATTTAACAATGATAATTGTTACTTAAGTTGCCTAACCTCTTTACTAAACCTCAGTCTGCTCATCTATAAAATGGGATTATAATAGAAATGATAATAACAATGAGTAGCACAATATTTTTACAGTCTTTATCGTGTACTAGGCACTGTTCTAAACACTATGTAAACTAACATTTAGTTTTCAAAACAACCCTATCATGTAGGCATTATTATTATTATTCCTATTTTATAGTTGAGGAACCAAAGCACAGAGAGAGGTTAAGTGACTTTTCTAATGTCATACAGCTAGTAAATGGCAGAACCAGAATTCTAACTCAGACAGCTTGGCTCCAGAGTTTACACTCATAATCTCTAAATAAATAATTTAGTTCATATAAAATACTGGTACAATGCCTGGCACATAGTAAGTACTCAATAAATGTTTGCTTTTATTTTTATTATTATGTGTTTTTAAAAGCCAACTAACTGGTATAGGGAGTGGCAGAATTGATTTAAAAGCTCTAGAAAACAGAATCGATGAGTGGAAGTTTCAGCAAGGCAAATTCTGACTCAGTAACAATAGTGCACTTTTGGGTTCTGGACATGAAAAAGGAGAAGTTGAATGGCCCGTTGTTAAGAATGTTGTAGAAGAAATCTCTGCATCAGGTGGGTGGCTGAGCTAGATGACCTCTAAGCCACTTTCCAACTATAGGATTGTACGATTCTAAGCCAGGATCTTATGTTCTTTTGCCACGCAGTAAAACTTCACTTGTTTTCTTTAATATTAGTTTCAGTTTATGAACCTTGCTGATGTTATTCTCATGGTAATTATCTGAATCATTCACCAACAAGAGCGTGGTTTTGTAGTTTGGTTAAGCCTTTGGCAGTCTCTTGTGTTGTAATGTTTGATGTGTTACAACACCTGAACATTATAATGACGGGTGCTGGGGAAACCAACATATAAACATGTAAGTCATTGTGCTGTGGTGGTCAGCCTTCTAGGTAGGCAGCTACAGGGTTGCTGTCACTTGGTTAAATATCATATGGAGTCTGTCATCTTTAACTATCAAAAGACTGTGCAGGTCCATGAGATCATCATGGCTTTAAATGTTTACATTGAAAAATTATGGGACTATGATTGTGGATGTGAGTTGATGTCAATCTACAACAACACAGTTTGCAGGTGACTCAGGGGAGTTGCAGTGAGTTTCTTGCTGGGAAGGGGAATTACTTCCTTGATGGAAGAAATAGTTTTGCTCAAGTCATGGGGAAGCCACACCTGACCTCATAATTTGCCTTCCCTTTAGAGTATAGCCTAGGCAATTACTTTCCCTTTACCATTGCATCTTAAGCAATCCTTCAGGAGAATGTACAATTTTGTATATCAGCTTCATATAATTTCTCCAAATTTGGTGATTTAAAAAGCACAGTTAATTCCATTACAAAGATGTTGATGATGGAATCCATAGCAAACATACTAGACTGGCTCAGAGAGTCAGTACTTTGAAAACAATTTCTTCTTGGCTATATATTTTTATCTTTGGTCTGATGTTTTACATTGTGCTGGATGTGTAGTTACTATGGAGACAGATGAAAATAGCCATAGACTTTGGGGTGTCAAACTGGCAACACATTTGCTATATAAAAATAGGATGTGGAGTCAGAAGGAAGGTGGACAAAATCTTTCAAAACAATATTATGAGATTTAACCTGTAATGTAAGGGAGATGAGAAAGCCAGAGAGCAGACAGAACTTTAGACGTTAGATTCTCCAAAATCTTAAGATAAGCAATCTGAAATGATCATTTTTGAATCATCAGCACTGAAACACACAATGTATTTGCCTTATAAGGAAAATAATCTATTTTTATTTAGTGGGATTTGACTATTTTAACATTAGTAATAATTCTACTAAAACAGAATTTGTTACAGGTTGACTTCTATTTATGAGGGCACCTTCATGCAAACAGCTCATGTATTTATGTGTATGAGTATTTATACTCTGTGTTTAACTTAGAAACGTTGTAACTCAAGTTAAATAATGAAAAAAAAATGTCATTTTGTTTTGAGTAAGCCAAGATTTGCTTTGCAATCTGAACAGCTAACAAACAAGTATGAGCATACATTTGGGGCATCTTGCTTTGGGGAACTTCAAAGAGGGTGGCAAGCTGTCTGTCAGTAATTACAAGTGTCCTTATCCTTGTGTTATTCATAATGAACCCAATAGGATGAGGGTGGTGTCTCCAGTCACCCAGGAACTTGAATTAGAACCCTTAAGATTTGAATGACAGTGGTGGGCAATCAGAGTCACTGCTTTTTTGGAATGTAAGTAGCATTTCTAAAAGGAACATGTGTTATTTACATACATAAAGTAAATAGTGAAAGATTGGCTTAGGCTAAAAATACTCAAGGTAAGGTTTCAGGACTGGGTAGTAAAAGAATGAGCTTGAATTGTAAACTTTTTAGAATAGAAAAATTCCTTTTGTCATATCTGTTTAAATTGAAAGTCATTTTGATTCAAATAAAATAGAAGGGGGTTGAGAAACATAATTCAGAAGAGGGTTAAAAAAAAGTTTAGCCAAGAAGTGACAAATGTATAGTACAGCTAAGAACAAATCTCAATTTACAATATTATTCTTAAGCAAATTATACTTTGACAACATCTTGTTACATTTCAGATTGTATAGTTATAAGTATGAAATTTGAAAATTATTTTGACATATACTATTTTAGGTAACATTTCGAAAAATGTATCCTAAGCAAGGCAGTATATTTATCATCTATAAAACAAAGCAAAGAAATTGAACTTAGAATTTTCTTCTGGTAGGTTAGTTGAAAAAAACAAAACTTTCCTGTAGATCTAGAAGTTGACAGTGGTCTTCCTGCCCATGGTAAAGCTTTGAATGGGACAAGACTCAATCTGGGGGGCAAAAGAATGTCCCTCTTCTCTCCTGGGGACAGGAACACAAAGTGATTGAGGTAGCTTGAGTTTCTGCCTCCTCTTTGAAAAAGTCCTTCTTGTACAGCTATTTCTCTTTGCCTCAGATACCTTCTGTTGTGGCATCACCCTGCCAGAGGGCTACTGGAGAGAATACATTTTTTTTTTTTTAATGCAGGGAGGGCTGCTCAATAAACATGACAATATGACAAGTCTTGATAGTCTTCAGTTGAGTCCTGTGAGGTACAGCTGAAAAAGGGGAGGCCTGTGAGGCCAGTGGCTGGCATCTGAGATCAGAGTAGTGATTAAGGGACATCTGATCTGGCCAATGCCATCTGGGGGGCAAAATTGCCTCTTCACCATCATGGCGGCTTTGTCCTGCCTGCTCCTTTCTCCCACCTGAGCCCTTCAGTCAGCCCAACTTGGAGGGCTGCTTATGCCCCTGTGATGAAAGAACAGATTTCTCATCTGCTCACTTTGCCCCGGTGGTATAAATTCCTCCTATGAACCAACGTTTCCAAAGATCAGGGAGCCTCTGCAATGCTCCTGCTACTCCGAAGACCAGGTCGGTGACTTAATACTCCTGTCCACTGGCAGAGATTCAGGCACAAATCAAAGAATTTAGAACTGGAAGGGACTTTAAAGACTTAAAAAATACAACCTTCTAATTTTATACGTGTAGAACTGAGACTGTGTGAGAGCCACAGAGCTAATTAATGCCAGAGAAATGGGACAAGAACCCAAGTGTCTTGTGCAGGATTCTTGTAAATGGAAGAGTGTGTCATTATCTCAGGAGATCTGTGGGTGCTGCCTCCAGGCCAGTGCTCATTCCTCTGTGTAGTTACTAAGCAATGTTAGTAGGAAACATAATTTTAGATGGGGTGATTTGGGGCTTCATATTTAAAGAAACGAATTATTGTGAGTCTGTCATGTGCAAACGAGTGCCAAACAATTCTCTTCATACTGTTTTATAAAAC
This sequence comes from Kogia breviceps, assembly GCF_026419965.1. NCBI lineage: Eukaryota > Metazoa > Chordata > Mammalia > Artiodactyla > Physeteridae > Kogia > Kogia breviceps. The sequence continues at coordinate 62,525,063 of NC_081313.1, read as the reverse complement.
AATCATAAACCCCACAGCTTTTCCTTATTGGGATATGTCCTTAACTGAACTCACAGAGGCACTTCATCTTCTGTCCCTTTGAGTGTCTCACTCACAAATTGAGGAAGCTAAACTTGAAATCTTGAATTCTCTGGCCCATATTTAGAGATGATTCTCTTTCTAGTAGATATTCTTTATCTGAGTCTTAAGACTAGGCAGCTGGGTATCCATTTAACAGGAAGACCTAAATTTCGTCCCTTCCAGGCATTCTGCCCAACTTGCAAAGCAGAAATCCTTGCAACTCTTTCTTGCATTTGGCCTGATATGTCTTGTGTAGTCACAGTAAATTTACACAAAGCAGAGCGTGTTCAGGAAGCAGAAACAGACAGATAAAAACACTTCATTATTACCATCCTGGAAGCAAATTGCATTGCTTTGGTCCTGCTCGCCATAAATACATAAAGGAACAGAATGTAGGTATAGGCTCTATGATAGTTTTAGAGTTGGTGAATTTTTACAAAATTGTGTATCTGTTATGTGCCACTCATTTTGTTTTCATTTGTTCTTTCATTCAGGGAAATGCTTTATTCTACTTTTGGTTGGTATCTGTCATAAAAACTTATTTTGGGGGAAGGGATTTGATGTTGGTTATTTATATTTTAGTTTATGCATTTATTTGCCCAGTGAATATTCATGAGAAACTACTATGTACCTGACACTATACTAGTTGTCTGAATATAGTAAGGCGAAAACATTAGACAAATTCATGCCTTTATGGCTTAGACTGGTGAGGGACACAATATAGTAAACAAGTAAATGTGAGATAACAACTTGAGGAGTGCTGTGAAGGAGGCTTATAAATCGCTAGGAGACGGGGGATTGGATTTGGTCATAAAACCCAAAGGAAGCTTCCATGTAAAATGATGCTTGAACAGAAATGTGAAGGAGTTGGAGTTATCAAGCAGGAAAGAGTGATTCCAAGTCAAGAAAATAGTATATACAAAGGCTCTGTAATAGTGAAGGGTCAAGGGATACAGTCTATATCACATTTTTGCTTTTGCTATAATATGGTGAATAAGTTTGACTGGGGTTAGAAGGGCTACAAGTAGACTAGTTAGGAGGTTGTTAAAATAGACAAAGCTTGACTAAAGAAGGTGAAGAAGATGGAGGGAACAGACAATTTTGACAGAACTGGGGGATGGTTTGGGCATGGAGGTGAGGCAATGGATGTGTCGTGGATGACTTCCAGCTTTCAGGTTGGTTCCACTGGATGACAAGTTCATTGAGGTAAGAATCAAGGAAGGAAACCAGGTTAGGAGTATTGGTGGGTATGGGTAATGGTGAGAGCAGGAATTCATTAAGCTTGGGCACCTTTGAGAATCCCAAGAGGGCAAACTTGCCAGTTGTATAATCAGGTTTGAAGCCTGAGGGGACAGAGGCTTGGGCTGGAGATAGAAATTTGTGTTATTTCTGTATGGATAGTAATGAAGAAATTGAGCAGAGATGAGAGCACCTGGGAAGAGAATATTTTCTAGTGGATTTAAATAAATGCTTTGCTTTTCTCTGGGGATGTGTCTTTTAAGCCTTGTCTAAGTACAGAATTACTTTGATTCCTGAGCAAAATCTTTCTGATTTTAGAGCAGGTGGGCAAACTTAAGAATTGGGCAGAAATGTCCCTAAAATATGCCACATAGGTAGATCCTGTTGGGCTTGTTGAAAATTTAACCAAAAAGATGTGAAAGATATTTTTTAAATCTCTTTGAAAAAAGCAACTTTTAGCTATCTTCTTGGGAGGCAGTTTGCACATATGGAGAGGACAGGTAAAATGCAGATGTCTACAGAGCAGATTAAACACTGTGTTGGCAAACAAACTGATTAAAATGACCAAAGATGTCCTTTCAATCTAAGGTAGTTTGAAGATGTTTTTTTTGTTTTTTTTTTTGTTTTTTTTTTTTTTTTTTTGTGGTACGCGGGCCTCTCACTGTCGTGGCCTCTCCCGTTGCGGAGCACAGGCTCCGGACGCACAGGCCCAGCGGCCATGGCTCACGGTCCCAGCTGCTCCGCGGCATGTGGGATCCTCCCGGACCGGGGCACGAACCCGTGTCCCCTGCATCAGCAGGCGGACTCTCAACCACTGCGCCACCAGGGAAGCCCTGAAGATGTTTTTTGTGTGAAGACTGAATTAATCTAAAACGTCCCTACTGGCTGTTAGTGAGTTGAAAGTGTTTATTTTCATTCTATGTCTATGTGTTCACATTCCTTCAAAACATAAGCTTTATTTATATGTTTATTTTAATTAATTTATTTTCTTGGCGGTGCTGAGCAGCTTGTGAGTTCTTGGTTCCCCAACCAGGGATTGAACCCAGGCCCCAGCAGTGAAAGCAGCGAGTCCTCACCACTGGACCACCAGGGAATTCGCAAAATGTATGCTTTAATAGCCATCATAGGTGGGAGGGCTGTGGCTCTTCCTTAGGGTTCTTGCTCTTGCTTTATCTGCCATTGAGTGGTTGAATATTCCTTCCCTGATTTGTTAATTTTAAGTTGAGAAATTATCCTTTCAGGTACAACAAACATTTTTCAGTTATCTACAATGTGGTAGACATTGTGCTGGGTGTTTTCACTTTTATTATCTTATTTAAGAACAAACAGATATTTATTATGTCTACTACATGTCCAATCCAATAATAGGCACTGTGAAGGATACAAATAGGTAGGATCAAGAGTTTTATCCTCGGTGTGCTTATGGTAGGTTGGAATGAAGAGAAAAGAAACCAGGAAACAGGACACACATAAGGCTAGAATAATCCCAAAGGCTGCCTGGAGGAAGTAGGAGGTGAGTTAGGCTTTGAAGGAGGGACAGGGTTTAGAGAAGCAGAATGGGGCGTGAGGAGAGGACATCCCAAGTGGAAGAACAGTACAGAGGATGCCAGGCTTAGCAAAGCCCAGGAAAGGGATGTGTCTGCCAAGTGGAGCTGCTCCAACAGAACACCTTACTAATGATCTTGATGCTAAAGCTGATATTTAATGCCTGCAATTTTTTTAGTCGACTAGGTAGAGAAACCTCATTAAATTTTTTCCTTTACTAGAAAAGTTATATATATTTTTGTAGAATAGCTGGGGAAATACAACTGAATATAGGGAAAAACTTTAAATTCTCCCTAATCTCACTATTATTGTTAACATTTTGGCATATATGCTTCTAAAAAATCTTGCATGCATACAGATGGACAGACTGACATACACAAAATCAACCAGCAGCTCCCTGAAAAGTGTTTTCTATGGTACTATTTTACTGCTACATCCATTCAATGCAATACTGTAAATAAAAAGTGATTTATGAAGCATGAAGTACTTCCACACAATGAAATACTATGAAACTATTTTGAAATGGTGAAAGGTAGATGTAGATAATCTATACACATGTATCCTTTCATGGAAGGAATCCCATCATATATATTATTAGATGAAAAAGGCATGTTACAAAACTTTATTGAACCACTTATTAAAACTTATGAAAGCTTTATTGCGCCACTTATTGGCATTAGTTTAACTTTTAAACAAATAGAAAAATCAGTGAGGATATTACCATTTAGAAATATTGGGTTGGACATTTTTCCATTATTAAATATTCTTCAAAATCATAATTTTATTGGCTGTGCAATAAAATATGATGACTCATGTCTATGAGTGTCCAACAATTTATTTAATCATTTCTTTGTTGTTCTGATTTTTCATTATTATAAAATTACACACACATACTTTTAGATTCCTACGGTAGAACTGTTGAGTCAAGGAAAATAAACATGTTTGAGATTCTTGCCAAATTGCTTTCCAGAAAGGCTGTCATGAGTTTTCATTTCTACCAACTATGTACAAAAGTACAGCTCTCATTGTACTTAAGATACTTTTTAAAAGTTAATAGGAGAAATGGTATTTCACAGTCATTTGTATTTGCATCTTTTTTTTTTTTTTTTGGCCGTAACACGTGGCTTGAGAGATCTCAGTTCTCCAACTAGGGATTGAACCCGGTCCTCTGCAGTGAAAGCACCGAATCCTAACCACTAGGCCACCAGGGAACTCTCCCCCCGCCCCGCTTTTTGTGTGTGTGTGTGCATGTGTGTGTGTGTATTTGCATCATTTGTAATACTAATAACATTCAAGATTTTGTTTATCAGCCACTTATATTGATACTTTATTTGAATAATCTAATTCTTAACATTTACCTATTTTTCTAATTTTATAGGACTTTAAAAATGAATAGACAATTTTTAAGACCAGTTTTACATTTACAGAAAATTTGAGCAAAAAGTACAGAGATTTCCCATATGCCACCTCTATCTACTGTCCCCTCAGTTTCCTCTGTTATTAATATCTTGCATTCCTATGGTACATTTGTTACAATTGATGAGCCAATATTGACACATTATTATTGGCTAAAGTCTATAGTGGGTTCACTCTTTGCTTTGTACATATCATGGATTTTGACAAAGGTACTACACGTATCCACCATTACAGTATCATACAGAATAGTTTCACTGCTCTAAAAAATCCTCTGTGTACATTTATTCATCTCTCCCTCCCCCATAACCTCTGGCAACCACTCATCTTTTTATTGTCTCTGTAGTTTTGCCTTTTCCATGATGACACATAGTTGGAATCATCTAGCAGATTGTCTTTTCCAACTGGCTTCTTTGACTTAGCAATATGCATTTAAGTTTCCTCTGTCTTTTCGTGGCTTGAGAGCTCATTTCTTTTTATGGTTGAACAACATTCAATCATATGGATGTGTCATGCTTTGTTTATTTATTCACCTATTGAAGAACATCTTGGCTATTTCCAAATTTTGGCAATTATGAATAAACCTGCAAATGTTCGTGTACACATTTTTGTGTGGACATAATTTTCAACTAATTTGGGAAATACCATGGTGCATGACTATTGGATCACATGGTTAAGAGTAGACTTACGGGCTTCCCTGGTGGCGCAGTGGTTGAGAGTCCGCCTGCCGATGCAGGGGACACAGGTTCGTGCCCCGGTCCGGGAAGATCCCACATGCCGCGGAGCGGCTGGGCCCGTGAGCCATGGCCTCTGAGCCTGCGCGTCCGGAGCCTGCGCTCCGCAATGGGAGAGGCCACAACAGTGAGAGGCCCGTGTACCACAAAAAAAAAAAAAAAAAAAAAAAAAAAAAGAGTAGACTTAGTTTTATTTCCCTTCTTTTTAAAAAAAATTTTTATTGAAATATAGTTGAGTTACAATGTTGTGTTAGTTTCAGGTGTACAGCAAAGTGATTCAGATTTATATATATATACATATATATATATAATTTTCCAGATAATTTTCCCTTGTAGGTTATTATAAGACATTGAGTATAGTTCCCTGTGCTATATAGTAGGTCTTTGTTGGTTATCTATTTTATATATAGTAGTATGTATATTTTAATCCCAGACTCTTATTTATCCCTCCCCACCTCAAGAGTAGGCTTAGTTTTGTAAGAAACTGTTGAACTGCCCTCCAAAGTGGCTGTGCCGTTTTGCAATCCCATCAGCAATAAATGAGAATTATTACTTATAGTACTTAAAAACATCTATTAACAGCAATGACAGTTTTAAAAATCTATGCATAAGCTATTTATCTATAAAGGAGAGCCATTTGTTTGTCATATATGGAGCAGAACACCCCCCCCATTATTAATTGTATTTTAATACTTTTTCCTTCAGTCGATAGAGCTTCTCTTCACTGTGAAGGATCTGCCTATAGATATATTCCTCCAGAATTCTATTTTTGATGTTGGATGCTTTGAATTCTTGATTATAATGGTGATTAGAAATTATTTTCTAAGTTTTAATAAATTCATATGCTGCCCTCAACAATACCACATAGAACACAAGGCCACATTTTCCTATATATGTTACACAACAGTAAAATCTTTTACCAGTCAATTTTGCATGTAGGCATAATTAATTTCAGTGTGCAAAACAACCACAAAGACTTTGAGTGTGCTCAGTTGAGTTATTTTTAAGTTCATGCAAAATATTTTGTTAATGTAATTTTCGGATTACTTATTTAAATATTCAGAAGAAAGACAATGAGACCTTTAGTACTGTCAGTGAAGGGCTTACCCGTCTCCTCCTTGCACCTGTACCAGGGAACTCCCAGGATTGTACCATAGAAATACATTCCTTTAATCATAGACTCATGAGCTAGAGGTACTCTCAAAGACATAAGCCTAACGCAGTTCAGGTCAGATCCAACATAGGATGCTTGCCCTAATTATCCAGAATTCTGGATATTCTATTCTACTGAAGCACAAAGTTTCACAAGTTTTTCCTTTTTCAATACATTCTTTCTTAGGCCAAACCAAACTTCTTTACCCGCAGCTAGAAAATCACTCCCTTGTGTTCTTTTGTTTCAAAAACATCCAGAAGCATTTCTCTTGAAAGTTCTAAAACAGTAGATTTTAAATGTTCTCACCATAACAACAACATAATGGTAGTTATGTGAGATGAAAGATGTGTTAACTAACCCTATTGTGGTAAACATTTTGCAATATATACATGTATCAAATCATCACATCGTACACCTTAAACTGACACAATCCTATACGTCAATAACATCTCAATAAAGCTGGGAAAAATATAAGTACTTTATGTACATGAAGATAGGTTCCCTTTTCCCCTTGGCTTTTGTGTCATTATTCTTAAATAAGGTTTTCTTTTTATTTCTGGCTTTTTCTCTTATTCTTTTTTAAAAATTATTTTCCATTATGGTATATTACAGGACACTGAATATAGTTCCCTGTGATATATATTAGGACCTTGTTGTTTATCCATTCTCTATATAATAGATTGCAACTGCTAATCCCAAACTCCCAGTCCATCCCTCCCCAACCCCTCCGCCTTGGCAGCCACAAGTCTGCTCTCTATGTCTGTGAGTCTGTTTCTGTTTCATAGATAGGTTCATTTGTGTCATATTTTTGATTCCACATATAAGTGATATATGGCATTTGTCTTTCTCTTTCTGACTTACTTCACTTAGTATGATCATTTCTAGGTCTATCCATGTTGCTGCACATGTCATTATTTCATTCGTTTTTATGGCTCAGTAGTATTCTCTTATCCTCGAGCTTACATATTTGTTGTCTTTCTAGACAATTCGATTAACACTTACAGAGCACCTACTATGTGCCAAGTATTGGGTTAAGGTCTAGGAATCCCTTTAAGGAAACATCGAGGGCAGGAGTTGGCAAACTTTTTCTGTAAAGGATCAGACAGTAAGTATCTTAGGTTTGGGGGGCTATCCAGTCTCTGTCACACTACTCAACTCCAGTGATGTAGTGCCAAGGCAGCCACAGACAATAAGTCAAAGTATGCCAAGTACAATAAAAACGTGGCTGTGTGCCAATACAACTTTTTTACAAAAAGGGGGGGTGGATCCCTGATTAAGGAGATCACTGATACTGCTAAAATAAATTAGAATGCAATGTGAAAGCGTTTTCTTCATCAGCAGTATAAACATGATAAGTGAGCTCTATAAGCAGTATGAACAACTTGCTATTGAAATACAACACAGGGAACTGATTCATTTTATCTGGTATTGCTGAACAAGTTTTCATTTAGGAGGTGACTTTTAGGATTTAAAGGATTCCAGGAGGAAGAAAGGATTTCAAAAAGAGAATTTGAACTAGTGTAAACATGTCATGTTTGGGAAGTCTCAAGTTCTCCTTTTGTAGCTAAAACACAGTGTATTTGTAGGAAGACGTGGGGGGAAGGTATGCTGGACTCAGACTGTCAAAGACTCTGAGGCTGCCCTCTGGGAACTGGATTTCAGCTGTGGGACAAGACTGGGACAACATCAGCTCTGTTTACAAATGAGATCTGTAGATCTATACCACATGGAGGGCATTTTGGAGTGGGAGAGAGTGGACACAGGGAAACACGTTATAAAGCCATTTCTGTTGTCCAAGTGAGAGGCAGTAAGGCCTTGAACTGGGACAGTGGCTTTGGGATACAGAAGAGAGGCTCTGGGAGATGAATTGACAGGTCATAATGACTCAATGACTGTTTCCAGAATTCCGGGACTGTCAGATCCTTGGTTGTGGGCCAGCCATGTAGTACGCAGACTTGCTCCTAGACCACTTCCTGCCCTTCCTTGCTTGGCATCACAGGGAGCTGAGACCCATCAAACTACAATTCCTGGCTCCCTTGCCTCCTGGCTTCTGGTTGGACACAGTCAAATGCGAGGTGGGAGAAGGAGAGAAGCCAAGCTATTTCTCCCCTCTCTCCCTGTCCACATGGCATCAGCAACAGTGGCTGAGTCTTCTCTGTATATTTAGCTCCTGCCACGGTCCAAGGTTCCAGCTCCCATTTGGTGGCCTTGGCTCTTGGGCTCCCTAATATCTCCTCTTCTGTATTGTTTGAGCCGTAGGGATGATGGAGGTTTCCTGCAGCTCTAATCTCTCTCAAGTTTGCCTCACTTTCCTCCGTTTTCTCTTTCAGCTTTTTTGACCTCTTTGTAACCAGTTCCCCTCAGTTGAACTACCTAGTATAAGTTCTGTTTTTCTGGCCAGATTCCGACTGATAGAGATGTAATGATTAAACTAGTTGGGCGGTGCAGGAGATTAAGGTAGGAAAGGAAGATAATTCAGTTTTCAATCTGTTTCATGGTTTGATAGAAGGTGCCTACTGTACCTATAATGACCTTCACTCCTGCTCCCTCTAGGCCATTCATCGCAAAGCTAGTCAGAATAATTTTTTTAAAACCTAAATGTATCATATCCTTCCCTGCTTAAAACCTTCCAGTGACTTTTCGTTGTACCTAGAATAAAAGCTAAGCTCCTTATAGCTGATTCACTTTGTTTGAAAGCAGAAACTAACATACCATTGTAAAGCAATTATACTCCAATAAAGATATTTAAAAAACAAAACTAAGCTCCTTATATAAGCTTCTACCTGCACCTACTTATCTTTCCCTCCTCATTTACCCTGTCCAGCCACACTGGCCCCCTTGCTGGTCCTCAAACTCACCAAGTTAATTTCTGCCTCAGGGCCTTTGCACTTCTGTTCCTACTACTGGAAATGCTCTTTCCTCAGCTCTCCACATGTCTTCACGCAGGTCTCTGTTTCTGTGTCACCTCTTCAGACATACCGCTACCACTTACCTCCTTATTCTGGTTTGTGTTCTTCATCACATGTATCACTCTATGAAATTCTATCCTTTATATCTTTCTACTTCTTTAAAGCTTGAAGGCAAAAATTTTGCCTTGTTCACCTTTCTATTCTCAGTGCCCAGTATACGGTCTGGCATATATTAAGGACAGCATAAATATTTGCTAATGAATAAATGAATAATGATTTTACCTTTATAAAGTGTTATATAGCAGAGGTGCTTTATGTATCCTTTTATTACTTTACTTACTTTTTTTTTCACTGTGCCACAGGGCATGAGGGATCTTAGCTCCCCACCAGGGATCGAAGCCATGTCCCCTGCAGTGAAAATGCAGAGTCTTAACTACTGGACCGCTGAGGAAGTCCTGATTGTTTTACTTATTTTTATTATTTTACTTCCATTCTATCTCTTCCTGAAATGCTCTCTCCCATTCCATCATCACTATTCTTCTTTCAAAATAGTTGGAATCCTTTCCTCTGTAAAACTTTCCCTCCCTACTCCACACAGGGAACTGACTTCTCCCTTCTTTGGGGTCCATTGTACCCCAGCAAGACTGACATTTTATTGCAGTTACTTAATATTTATTTCTGTTTCCTACATAGCAACCTCTTGAAGGGAAGTAGAGATCATGAATTTTTACCTCTATAGTTTCAGTCTGTAGAATAGTGCCTGACACGTTGCATTTGGTAAATATTTGTTAAATGAATGAATGAAGTGGGAGATACAGGAGATGTTCCAGCTCCATGTTTCTACTTGTTTTCATACACTATGGATCGCTGGGAAGGAAAAATGATTCCAAATCTGTAATATGGGGATGAGAGTACCAACCACACACTGTTGCTAGAGAAGACTGAGGTAATGGAATGAAAGCTCTTAGGAAATTATAAGAATAATATGAGTAAAACCTGTCATTCATATATTATGGGAAAAGGGCTTCTTCCATTGACAAGGATGCATCCTGATATGAGTATCAGTTTTACCCAAGACTTGTCTATAAGAAACAGACTTTCTAGAATTTTTGTGATGATTTGGGAAGAAGGTACTGATGGAGGTATGGTAAAGGTAGATTTCACAGGAAAAGAAGGTGTACTTAGGAGTCTATTCTTGGCTTTTTCAAAGGTTTGGCTAGTCCTGGGAGGAAGGCCTTATAGTATTGTCCATTTTCTGGGGATGAGCCCATAGGTAAGAGAAGTACACACTCAGGGAGGCCTTGACCTCACAGCTAGACTTAGGTGCAGGTCCAAGATGGGCAGAGTCAGGTACAGCGTCCACCTGCACCTGCTCTTTCCCCTGTGAACCAAGTGCCCAGCCCAGCCCTGGGAAGGACTGATTGTCCCTGAGCACTGTATTGTTTTGTCCCGACAGGTGCCCTCTTGCTCCGGCACCTTTAACTCAGCGCCTGCTCTCTGTAACTTAGGAAAGCCAAGGGTGGGGTGAAAATGTATTAACCACTCTTTCTTCCAGCATTTTTATCCTCTGCTACTCTGCTGTGCTGTCTGGAAGCTGAGAGAGAGCCTGTTTTGTCCCCAGCCCTATTTTGTCCTGAGTATCACTAAGTACCTAATTTACTCTTAAGTAAAGACCAGAAGGAAGAAACAGATTTTGAAACATTTAAAAGTATTTAAGCGCCAAAGTACTTTTTCTAAGGATAACACTAATGATAGAATATTGGTTTTCATCCAAAAGGTCCTTGAAGACAAAAGCGATCTGTTAGAACACATCTTTATTGAACCTGGGTGGGTGCATGGTGGGTGGGGACATTGGGTTGAACTGGGGGTCTCTATGTAAAATTGATTGTGGACTTGGAATTTAAAATGAAGTCATAGTGTGCTGAGACACCTTTTTCCCCCTTTGTGTCACTCACACTACATTTCCATGAAGGGGATCTTAACCATAATCCCAGACATATTTTTAGTTTAAACACTAATAAAAATCCCAATTCTACGAAAACATTTATGGATATTTTTGCTAATGCACAGGGCCGAGTTTTAAAAGAAATCCAAGGCATTAAAAAAATGAAAAAGAATTAATTACCTACTCCTCATCCCCAACTCTCTGCCTTTTAAAACTTAAGTATTCTAAGAAAATATATATGAGTGGTTGGCATATAAGCATTAGCTGTTCTTCTGTGTGATCCCATGTTTTTATGTTCCTTCCTCTTTTTAAAAACTAGCATATTATATTTAATTGTATGTTTCCACATCCCTCATTAGACTTGGGCTCATCTGGGTCAGGACCCAGATGTCTCACCCATCTTAGATTTATCAGTGCCTATGGTATGAGTGTGCCTAGTGCAGAATTGTTTTTCAAAAACTATTTGTTGAATGAATGAAACATCATTTTTAGCTCTAGGCCTTGTTCGGCTCTCTGCCCAATAAGACAATTTTTAATTCATCACAAGCACTAGCTCTTAATCAGATCAAAAGATGCCCAAGCTCACTCTTAATAAAATAAGTACAAATTAAAACTCTACAGAGATACCATTTTTTCACCTGCCCTATCCTTGTATATGTTGTGTACATAGGATCAACACTTTGTTAGTTGTGTATACTAATATTGCTTCTAGGGAAGGCATTTTGGTGATACCTATCAAAATTCCAAATGAACATACTCTTTGATCTAGGAATTCTACTTCTAGGAATTTATCTGACAGATATTCTCCCACAGGTGGCAATGATACAGGTAGGAACATTCACTGTGGTCTTGTTTGCAGTAGCAAAAGCCTTGAAAGGACCTAAGTGTCCACCAGTGGGAAACTAGTTAAATAAGTAAGGGTACATGCATGCAACAGATAATCTAGTCCAGAGGAAAAAAAGAATGAGGCAGCTCTGTATCTACTGACAGGGGATGATTGCTAAGATATATTGTTAAGTAAGAAAAACAAGATTCAAGGAGGTGTATGCAGTATGCAACCATAAATCATTTAAGTGATGATAATATAAACAGACATATTTGCATGTATATGCATAGCTATTCCTGAATGGACTTATAAAACCCTAGTAATATTGGCTGCCTCTGGTTCAGGGAACTGGGTGGATAGGTAACAGGGAATTATGGTTTCTGTCCCTCACAACACAAAAAGTCTCCTTTGACTCACTTATTTAACCCTTCACCATTTTCCCATTACTGTTAGGATTAAGTCCAAATCCTTCTCATGGCCTGCAAGGTGCTTCATCACAGGACCCCCATCTCCCTCCCCTGTGTCATCTGCGGCCCCTCTCCCTCGTGGCTTAGTCTTCTTTCAGTTCCTCAAACAAAATTCTCCTTCCCATCTCATGGCCTTTGCAGATGCTCTGCCTGGAACACTCCTCCCCTCCACCTTTACCTCCCTAATTCCTGGTGGTTCTTGAGCCATCAACTTCAAGGCCACTTCATCAAGGTGACCTTTGCTACCTCCCCAGCCTAACGTAGTCCCCTGGTAGAAGCTCTCATGGCGTCAGAAACTTCTCTTTCAGTAGTAAACACTGCAATTGCAATTAATACATTATTTGTTTGATGTCTGTTTTCCTTTCTAAGCCTCAAGTTAACGTCTGTCTTGGTTACCTCTGTACACATGCATAGTATGAAGCAGGTGCTCATACACACTTGTGGAAGGAAGAAAAGAAGTATGGAAGGAATGAAGGTGGGGGAGGGAGGAAGTGGGGAAGGTAACATGTAGAGATGAAGGAAGGAAGAAAGGAAGTAACAATCAAGACATTACATGAAATTTCTAAAAATCTTATATGTTCTGGTATAATAAGTCATACTTCTAGTTATTACCTTAAAATGTATATCTCAGAAATAACTAAATTTCCTTGTCAATTGCATTATTATGAACTTTCATCAAATCTTTAACAGTGTTCATTTTTAAGTCTTTTGTCATTTACAGACAGTTCTGGGTGTACTCTGATGCTTTCACAAAAGTGTTCCTGTAAAAGGCTTTCATCTTCAAGGAATTCATGGAAAAGACTCTGACAAGCACAGAGTTTTGGTAACTGACTATATTGCTGAACTGAATGAATAAGCATTTTCAGAACTCTAATGGAAAACTGATGAATTCATAAAAGTGCTAACAAAAGATAAAGATAAAAAAAAGTATTAATTACATGGGACTGAGTGAATTGATGAGGATGATTATAATTTTTGTGATTTTCTGTTTGAATAAAAATTTTTAAAAAGACACTAAAGCCCATTGTAAAGAGTTCTCCCTATGTGTGTTCCTCATTAGTAATTAGTTTGTGAGCTTAGTATTCTCAGGTTTACTTGAAAATTACATGTTAACTCTGTGGCCTTAGAATTCTTATTTTATAAAAATTGGGTATTTTGGTTTATTGTTTAGTGAAAAAAAAATGTATCACCACCGATGAATTTTTGTTTTACTTTAGCCTAGAAATCATGTTATTCTGAATATTTCTTCTTTTGCCACAGAGGGGCAGTAGCTTTTCACACAGAAGGTAATGATTTCTATCTTTTATAGATGGGAAGATGTTTTAATATATATATTGGGTTGGCCAGAATGTTCGTTCATGTTTTTCTGTAAGATTTGGAAAAACCCAAATGAACTTTTTGGCCAACCCAATATGTTAGGGCTTTAGACTATTTTAAATAGTCTACATATTTTTACACTGATGCTGCTGGGTTTAAATATGAATCAGATGGTCATTTGGTTGCATTTAGAATGAATCAATCTTCTTCCTGAGCCTCCAAGGCCCTGAAGGAGCTGGTTGCTGCCCACCTTTCTGCCCAGCCACGCCGAGCTTCTCAAGAAGGCAAGATTGCCTCCCTCCAAAGCCTTGTCACTTGTTATTTCTTCCTGGAATGCCATCCTCATTCAGGTTTCTGCTCCACCGTCAGCAACTCAAACAGGACTTTCCAGATCCTTCCACCTAAAGTAGCTCCACCCAGGGACCGGACAGGTTTTGTTAGCCCTGAATTTGAGAAAGAGAATACAAAATTATGAATATAAAAATTCATACAAAACTAAACACTTAGAAAAAAAACTCACAACAAGGGACAAAACCAAAAAAGCTGACACATACCCCAATCATCAGAAAAGCCTGAAAAAGAGCACATATTTTTATTAATTAACTGCCTGACATAAAATGTTTTTACCCTGCCATTTTCTGTATATGCTCTTTGGTCACCTCTTTATAAGACAGCAATGGTGTGATATTTTCTAGGCAGTGGATAAAAAAGATAATTCAGTCTTCGGTAGAGTACATTGATTGAAATGTGTTTTTATGATTGATAGTACAGAAAAGTTGTTCTTTGCTTTCACTACTCATTATTGGTAGTGCCATGTAAAGTTTTAGGATTGCTGTCAAAATTCAAGAAATCTCGATTAGGTTTTTTTTTTCATATATGGGCTCTAAGACTTTAGGGCATTTCAAGCGTTTTTGTTTCGGGGTGTGTGGTATGTGCGTGTGTGTGGTGTGTGTGTGCGTGTCTCTTCACACTAGCCTAGCATCACAGTCCCTCTGGGGGGCTTGGACTGGGTCTGAGAAGATGAAGAGTCCTGAAACTTAAGCTGCATTAGATCAGAGTCAGTGCCCCTCAACTCCACTCCTCAATTACTCGTTATCACTTCCCTTGGTTCTCATTTTCCTCAGCACTAGCCACAACCCGAACTTACTTTAGTTCTGTGTCTGCCTGTGTCCAGATGGCCTTCCCCCACTGCCAGGTGAGCTGCCACTACCCCCTGACTGTTTTGCTGAGGCTGTGCTCCCAGAGCCTCCCACAGGTTTGGCCTAGGAGAGGGGCTCAACAATTTGTTGAATGAATGAGTGAATGAATGTTGCATTTAATATCAATTTAAATGTAACATGGGATTTAATATCAATCTCTCGAATTTGTTCTTGGAATTTATGAATGTTCATTTTTCATAAGACCCATTTTAATTAAGTGTGATGGCATAGAAGGTGTTAGGAGCACTAATTTTGCTAATAGGATTATTTTCTGAAATGGTAGTTTTTACCTGCTATCACAATGTGTACATTTCTTTGACTAGAAGTTTCAAAACAGTAGAGCCAGATTCTTTAGAGTTTGTGTGAGACTCAGATCCACGATACAGCAGCTTTCAAACTTTCTTGCTGTATTAGCTCCCCAAATAATTTAAAAACAAAACAAGAGAGTTCACACCCTCACACATTTTCAAGTTATTATTTTTTTAAATCATAAGTTAAAATATTTGCAAATGATGTCATTACTGACTTAGTGTAAACTGAGATTTTAAAAAGCCAACTGTATTAATTGGAAGCAAAATACCAAATCAATTTGATTCCTGTTTTTATCCCTTTTAGAAATACATTAATGAACCCTTCTTTAATAGTAGAAAATATTATAATGTTCATTTTTCTTCCTTAAATCTGTATTCTCATTCTACTCCTTCTCCCCTCCTCAATGTCCTATATTTTCATGTCTGAAAGTCTTCTGTAGATAGACCCATCAAACTTTTATATAACAAAAAATATATATATACATTTAAATGTAAATCTGTAAAGTTTTTGTTGTGATAACATGATAACAAGCTCAAAATATTTAACATTTCTTCTAGATTGAGTTATTATTTTTATTTTTATTTTTATTTTTTTTTTTTGCGGTACGTGGGCCTCTCACTGTTGTGGCCTCTCCCGTTGCGGAGCACAGGCTCCGGACGCGCAGGCTCAGCGGCCATGGCTCACGGGCCCAGCCGCTCCGCGACATGCAGGATCCTCCTGGACCGGGGCACGAACCCGTGTCCCCTGCATCGGCAGGCAGACTCTCAACCACTGCGCCACCAGGGAAGTCCTATTACTATTATTATACATATGATCAAAAAAATAAATATATGACAAATTTTGATTACAAAAAGTAATTATGAAAAGTAAAATGGTATTAGAAACACATTTCTTAATTAGATGAGTTGAACTGCTCTTTCAATTAGTTTACTTATGCATGTTTGAATATTATTTATTGCTAGGATGAGGCAGAGTTTAGCATCAATTCTATGCCTACTTACTTTTTTATAAATGTAAGTTCTGAGAAACCTTATTCAAATAAATAAGCAGATGGGAAAAAAGAATATTTTGTTATAGCACTATTAAGCTCCTGGACTCCTTCCAAGTTTTACATCAGAAATTATATAATGATATATTACCAGGAACTATTATTAATGCCCTATTAGCTAACATGTCCTACTTCGGTTACATCGATGGCAAAGAATTAGGAACCAGCTGACTTGCAAAAAAGAGTAATCAACGATTAGGACTTCCCTGGCGGTCCAGTGGTTAAGAATCCATGCTTCCACTTCAGGGGGCACGGGTTTGATTCCTGGTCGGGTAACTAAGATCCTGCACGCCACGCAGTGCGGCAAAAAAAAAAAAAAAGTCAACTGTTAAAGTCATTTACTTTCCCAACACCAGTATTTAGGAATCTCCTTGTGTTTGGGGCTTCAGATGTTTTGACTTCTCAGGACAATTTCGGGTTTTACAGTGCAATTCAGGAAGATTTGGGATGAGAGAAAGGTGTGCTTTAAAAAAATTTTTTTATGTGGGCAGTGATTATTAGAGGAAAGGTAGGAGGAGAACCCATAAACACCTGGACAACAGGTGAGTTTTCAGGCAGAGTAATTGTATAAAACACTCCTTTCAAATGCAAGGTGGCGATCTGAAACTGATTTCCTTGAAACGACCTCTGTCTCTGTACGGAAGAGAAAAGTCTTGGAGTCACATCACAGTTGGAAGACCATTCATTCTGAACCTATTTCAGAATTAGGTTCCGAGGTGTACTTTGCAATGGTCATACCACTAGCCCATAGCACCCCTGGGATGAGACCAGGTGTCTTTATACCACACCCTCTACCTTGTCCTTCTCTCTTACAGCAAGTAGTGTTTTTTGTTTTTTAAAAAATGCTCAATTTTTTTAAAGTTTATTATACTTAAATTTATTTTATCAAAGTATAGTTGATTTACAGTGCTGTGTTACTTTCTGACATACAGCAAAGTGATTCAATTATACATCTATATATATTCTTTTGCATATTCTTTTCCATTATGGTTTATCACAGGATATTGAATAGAGCTCTCTGTGCTGTACAGTAGGGCCTTGTTTATCCATTCTATATATACTAGTTTGCATCTGCTAACCTCAAACTCCCACTCCACCCCTTCCTCACTCCCCCTCCACCTTGGCAACCACAAGTCTGTTCTCTCTGTCTGTGTGTCTGTTTCTGTTTCATAGATAAGTTCAATTGTATCATTTTTTTAGATTCCACATATAAGTGATCTCATATGATATTTGTCTTTCTCTCTCTGACTTACTTCACTTAGTATGATAATCTCTATGTCCATCCATGTTGCTACAAATGGCATTTAAAAAAATGCTCAATTTAAATCAGCTTGTAAAGCTCCGGCAACTTCAGTTAAGACCAAAATATAAATAATCTGTAGAGGGAAAGGAATATTAGTCTCTGGAATTACACCGTATAAACTTCCAAAATATGCAATTTATTCTTGGAATCTATTTGTCCAGGAGTCTCACAATTGACAACTGTAGTAAGAGTCTTAAGGGCGACCAACACAATATTTACAAGCAATTGGTAAGATTATGATTATTTATAATCACATCTTCCAAACAGAGTAAGTAGGTAACACACTTATAAAAACAACTGAAAGTAAAACACAAATTTGGTGATTCACTTTCCATTTATTTAGAAAGTATTTATTAAGAGTCTACCATGTGCCAAGAATGTACTGGCTGCTAGAGATTTTGAAATTAATTTTAAACTAATTAGCTTACTGCAGGAAGGCATGCACATGGTGATTAAGAGCAGCAGACGCCAGGGCCACCTCTGGCTTAACTCTTGCTCCTCTTTTTGGTTTAGGTGGCTTTAGACAAGCTTCAGTGTCCTCTCTGGAAAATGTAAATAATAATATGTAATTCCTAGTGTTATTGTGGGGCTCGAGAAGATAGTCGTATAATAAACACTCAGGAAATGGCAGTTATTTTTATCATTCTTTTTATTGACCCTTCCACTCCAGCACCTGGCGTGGTGTCTGCACTTAAGGGTAGACACTCAATAAATGCTACTGAGTCAACAAATGAATGCACAAATAACAAATATTTTAATATACCACTCTATCTGTAAAAAAAAAGAATTACATTGTGAGCAGAACAGGTTATTCTCAAAGGTACAATTTTAGTTACAATATTTAGTACGTTCTAATGCTAAATACCTTTAAAAATATTTCTTTCTCCATTCTACTATTCAGGGAAGTCATAGATCTCACTTTTAGAAAGCTTCCCGAGTATTCGAACATTTTCCCATCAATTGTTTTTTCAGCAGAGTCTTCAGGGTGAGAATTATGGTAGGCTCCTTTTAAATTATACAAAAGAGTTCCAGGAAATCCACAAATTCCTTAGAAATATGTGGATCTAGTGGGAAAAGTATTTCACATATTTGAGAATTCCCAGGTGGGAATGGGCAACCAATTATACAGTATCTTGTTGAGATGAGAGTTTAAAGGACCATGGAGGATATATTATTGTTAGAGAATTTTTCTTGTGCCAATTTGGGGGCTGGTATAATGGTCCAAAGGGGGCACTTCTTCCCCTTTCTAAGGTGAATAGTCCAAGTTCCAGATCCAGGTCTCTTCTAGGATCCCTTTCTGTTTGCTCCCCTCTCCCTGCCTCTACTTTCACTGCTCTGATGATTCTCTCCAGGGACAACATCTACAGTGTGTTGGTGGGAGTGTAGAAAGTGAGAAGAAGTGACGTCTGGGATTGTGCGCCTTATTACAAAACAGCATTGCTGGGATCCCACATCCTTTATTGCTTAAGCTTGGGTTATTTTAACATACTCATTACATTGACCTGGATCCTATTCCTTGCTCTTAATCTTTCAAAAGGATATTGGGTTATTAAAATTTGGAAATGTAAATAAAGCCTAGGTACTGGAGAGTAGACTTGTTAATTAATCACTCTACCTGGTTCCATTAATCCAGTCCTGAGTGTGCTTAAGGAAATATACTTTCAAGTTTCCTTTAAAATAAATGTCATCAGTTCTAATTATACTTCCCTTCACATGCAAAATTCTTTTAAACCATTCTTTAGGTTGAGTTAGTACTTTGGGTGATGTTGGTACTTCCCATCTCTTGTCCTGGTGGAAAACTTAAGCCCAGCTACTGAATTGTACAAGAGAAGAATTAGGCATTTGTTTTGTTCTCTTTCCTAGCTCTATTTTTCATTCTCAGCACACCTACTCCTACCCACAAATCCAAGGCTACAGTCTTTCTCTCTAAAACATACTTCTGCCCACAAAGTACCCAGTGGTTAATTCCCACAGCTCTGATTCATCTTGACAGTCACATGCTTCCGACAGGTGGGCAGTCACCTGGAGACACTTTTCTGTAATAATACATATGTTTCATGATGATGCTATGTATCACCCTCATTTTCCAGGTATATGACACGACAGACAGAATTCCAGTTTTTTGTCCTATCCCCTTATGGTATTTATACCTTTTTTCCCCCATGTTTCTTATCATGTGTCTTAGCAATCATTTTTTAGTTTTTCTAACCTTCTCAATGTTCTTCCAGACATTTTATTGCCTCTGTGGGGTTTTTTTCTCTCTTCTGTTTGTAATATAGTAATGTGTTGTTCTGGTAATATATATTAGTCAAAGATGATTTCTGCGGGGGCATATCAGTAAATTAAATAATGGACCATGAAACCTGCAGTGAAAAATGTGGAAGTTAAGGGAAGAAAACCAAGCAGAAGTTAGCTGGCTCAAGGCTGGGTTTAGGGCTGGCTGGGTTTAGATAGGGGAGTGTCTTTGAGTTCCCTTTCTCTGTTGCATCCCTTTCTCTGTTTCTTTATTCATTCCTCGCTACCTGCAGCATCCTTCAGCCTCTCAGAAGCTCAGTATTTTCATGTCTCCCAGTTTCCAGTCGGGAAGAAAAGCAACCGTGGAGGACAACATTTGAGGTATCGGCCACGTTCACCGTCTCTGCCTGTCTTAGATCTGACCCCCTCTTCCACAGGGTGGCTACCCGGGAGCCATTATTAGCTTAGATGACCCACCCCTAGCCACAGTTGATTGGATGAGGAGAGACCATCGAATCCAAACTGCCAGTCAGATTCCTTCTCCACAGATCCTGATTCATTTGAAAGCTTCAAGTTTGATCCAAAACTCTCCCCCTCCTCTCAGCACACATGAGGCTCACGGCTTGGTGACTTGTGTGTGGATTTGTGTGTTTGTGCATGTGGGTGATGGAGGGGCATGCACTGTTCTCTAACAGAAGCCCACCTTCATCCATGGTGGACCCTTCCAGTGCGTGGAGCGGGAGGAGAGGAAGGGAAAAGTTGTTTCCTGAGGTGAAGGCGTCATCTGCACTCCAGGTGGAGCTTGTTGTCTCTGAGAGACATAGGTGGAGGCTCTTAAGGAATTCAAGTCCAAACCCAGGAAGAAGGCTTTGAGAGATCTGGTGACTCCAGGTCTGAAGCCTCCCTCCCCACATTCCTCTGCACCCAGAGTCCCTCTGCTTCATGCCCCGGTGGTCCTTGACAAGCCTGCCACCTCCAGTCTTACACCTTCCATGGTCCCAACTCTGGGGTCTTAGGAGGAGGTGAGTGGGTTCATGCTCTACCAGTGAGGAACTGGGAACCTGAGGGGTTGTCCATTGGCCCCTCTCCTTCTGATCGCACCGTGGGCCTCAATGCTCATTCCCTGCTGGTACTTGAGATAGATCAGCAAGACCAGTGCTCACCAGTCATGCAACCAGGACCCCAGATGTCAGGTTTCTCTTTCTCCCAGACACACACAAACTTGGAGTAGTTCTGTTGAGTTCCCTTCCCTCAGCTTTGTAGAGGAGGCCAATCCTGAGACCAAAGCCTCTTATCAAACCTTGTCTTTTCCTCCAAAAGGAGAAGTCCTCCTCTTTGATCTTCTCATGATAGGACCTGGCAAACCAGCCGAGTCTCTCCAGACCCTGCGAGTACAGTCGTACCAGGAATACAACGGGTCCCTCTTTATTTCAGCTCCAAGCATTTCATGATTTTTTTTTAATACAGCACTGACTCGGCTGTGCTCCCCAAATTATTCTGCTAACATGAGTGCCAGGAAAATCTCTCAATGCAAAACTCACACCCTCCTGCTACTATAACTCAAGGAGGTTTCTGTTACTCGCAAGCAGAGTCTTATTCATATATTTGTAACTTTTCCCAACGACATGCATTTGGTAAGATTATTGGCTAAAGAAGTCAATGTGGGTCCCAAAGGAATGACTTTTTCTGGGATGCTTCAAATCCCACCAGGTTCGTGCCTTATGTGAGACTTGTCCTCCAGAGAAAGTGGATAGTTTTGTGATTTTCCTCCAGCAGAGCTTAGCAGCTTCCATGTAAGAATAGGCAAAGTGTGCAGTGGGGTTGCTCCCAGGCTGAGCTTCTTAGAGAGCACGTG
Source organism: Kogia breviceps (assembly GCF_026419965.1). NCBI lineage: Eukaryota > Metazoa > Chordata > Mammalia > Artiodactyla > Physeteridae > Kogia > Kogia breviceps. The sequence continues at coordinate 62,503,503 of NC_081313.1, read as the reverse complement.
GCAGAGAAGAAGAGAATGAGGAAAGAAAGTGCTGGTAGGAAAGTGGTTAAAGCAATGAGCCGTGAGGCCCAGGTTGTAGAGCACCGAGTGGTCCTACACCTTGGCTGCACATTGGAATCAGCTGGGGAAACTTTCAAAAGAATAATGGTTGAGTCCCTCCCCCAGAGCATCTGATGTCATTGATTAAGGCAGACTAGTCATCTTGAGCCGCACAAACTGCCCAGCTGATTCTAATATTTAGCCGAGGTTGCAAAACACAGCTGTATGTAAGGAAAAGAAGTGAAGTTAGATGGACGCTGGTAGAAAGTTCAAGATACTGGAGATCGTGGATGTAGTTGGCTTGACTGAGACCTGGATTCAAGAGAGAGGCTGCTCGGAGATCGGGAAGTCAGGACGGAAGGTAACACCGGGTGCCAGGCATGGCTGAGAGTGGTTCTGCTGAAGTGACCTGTGAGGGTGGCGAAGTGGCTGGTCAGATGGGGCTGCTGGCTGGGTCACCTTTGTGCATGGCTGTCATTTTCTGGGATACTGATTGGAGGCTGAGGTTGCAGAGAAAGAGCACATAAGGAGGTGCTGAAGCCCTTGCTGACTATGGTGGAGGGACCTGGGGTCGGAGATTGAAGGAACAAGGATGGGAAGGTGGGGGGGGTTGGAGGACATGAACCTCAGAAGAGAAGAGGCTTTTCAGTGGGTGGGAGAGTGACAGTTGGAAGTTGCAGTGGATCATTTAGAGGAGCTGTAAGTACCCCCCTTCCCCTGCAGGGAGTCTGGGAGAAGTTAGGTGTATAGGAAAACTCAGTTTTGTACCTGTGAGTCTGTCTTTCCTCTGTGTCTCCTTTACTCCTCACACAAAACCCTTCACTTCTGGTCGCCAAATGTGTGGAGGCTTTTCTCCACACCATCCAATTCTCTGTGCACCGGGTGGAGATGGGGTGAGTCCTACGATTTAACTCAGTCCTGACACTGCCTACCTAGAGATAGTGTCAGATACCACAGGTTCTGTCCTACAAGACTGTCCCCTTCCCCGCCTTCAGACACCAATCGCAAGTCCAGGTTGTCATCTGTGCTTTTTTTTGTGTGTGTGTGTGGTATGCGGGCCTCTCACTGTTGTGGCCCCTCCCGTTGCGAAGCACAGGCTCCGGACGCGCAGGCCCAGCGGCCATAGCTCACGGGCCTAGTCGCTCCGCGGCATGTGGGATCCTCCCGGACCAGGGCACGAACCCGTGTCTCCTGCATTGGCAGGCAGATTCTCAACCACTGCGCCACCAGGGAAGCCCTGTCATCTGTGCTTTTGATGGCTCGGCTATAAATCAGAGGTTGCCATGACTCCCCCTCCTTGGGTTTGATTAATTTGCAAGTGTGGCTCACAGAGCTCAGGGAAACATGTTTACCGGTATATTAAAGGATACGATAAAGGATACAGATAAACAGCCAGATGAAGAGATACATAGGGTGAGGTCTGGGAGGGTCCTGAGTGCAGGAGCTTCTGTCCCTGTGGAGTTGGGGCACGTGACCCTCCTGGTGTGGATGTGTTTACCAACCTGGAAGCTCTCCAAACCCCCTTCTATTGGGATTTTACGGAGGCTTCCTCATGTAGACATGGTTAGTTATTATTATTTTTCTGTAATAAATTTATTTATTTTTGGCTGCATTGGGTCTTCATTGCTGCGCGCAGGCTTCCTCTAGTTGTGGTGAGTGGGGGCTACTCTTCGTTGCGGTGTGCGGGCTTCTCCTTGCAGTGGCTTCTCTTGTTGCAGAGCACGGGCTCTAGGGTCATGGGCTTCAGTAGTTGCAGCACGTGGGCTTCAGTAGCTGTGGCTCACGGGCTCTAGGGCGCAGGCTCAGTAGTTGTGGTGCACGGGCTTAGTTGCTCCTCGGCATGTAGGATCTTCCCGGACCAGGGCTTGAACCCGTGTCCCCTGCATTGGCAGGCGGATTCTTAACCACTGTGCCACCAGGGAAGCCCAGTATGGTTAGTTATTAACTCCATTTCCAGCCCCTCCCCCGTCCCTGGAGAATGGCGAATGGGGCTGAAAATTCCAAGCTTCTAATCATAGCTTGGTCTCTCTGGTGACCATCCCCCATCCAGAGCTGTCTCAATAGAATAAAAGATGCTCGCAGTGCTCTTTTCACTTAGAAAATGACAGGGTTTCAGGAGCTCTGTTCCAGGAACCGGGGGCAGAGACCAATACATATTTTCTATTATCTCCCCACAGGGAAATGAGCAGTGTGCCCTAGACAGAGCGGTAGCACAGGTGAGGTCTTGGAAAAGAGCCTGATTCTTCAATATTACTGAGGTTTGGTCTCCAGATGGTTGGGCATTTCTTGTAAAATTTTTCAGAATTGAATGAATAGATTGTTTAGGATCCGTGACTTAGCTTGTGCTGTTCAGGGGTCACAAATTGGTGAATTCCAGGTCATTTTGTTCGGACCACACCAGAGTTTGGGGGGGGAAATGGAACCTGAATGTCTTTGTGTGGAGCCTGCTCTCTTCAGTTTACTCCAGGTCCCACCTTTGGCCCCCAAATGGAGCTGCTTCCTACATTTACACTACCTACTCGGCCCCAAGATTTTTGTTTCCTTAATTTCTTTTATTGTGAAAAATTCCAGAATATAAAAGTAAAGAGAATGGTATAATGAATCCCCATATACTATCACCCAGACCTGAAGATTTTTGATGTTGGGACCCCTGGGGAGATAAGAAGAGCAGGACAATCCACTTCTTTGCAAAAGCTTTCCCTCTGGTGCTGCTTCACTTTCACCCCATCCTGACTTACTTGTTGTTATTTGTATTTCTACTGAAGCATTTCCACATAATTATTCATACGTACTTGTTGAGCCACTTATGTGTGTCAGGCCCCTTTGTAGGCACTGGAGCTAGAGCAGAGAGCAAAACAAAAAAGGTCCCTGTCCTCAGACGACTTACAGCACAGGGTGGAGGAGAAAGACAGTACAGTCAGTCAATCAATCAACGGGTCATGTGAAGTGCTATGAAGGACAAAAGCAAGGCCATTTGACAGAGCATCTAGTCAAGGTATAGGGGATGGCAGGACTGGGGTGGGTGGAGCACTTAAGGTATCCAGGAGGGCATCCCTGAAAGGGTGGCATTTGATCCAAGACATGAATGACAAGAAGGTACCGACATGTGAGAATTTGAAAGGTACCACACTCCAGGCAAAGGGGACAGCCAGTGTAAAGGTCCTGAGGTAGGAACGAGCTTAAGGGCTGTTCGAAGGACAGAAAGAGGTGAGCAGGATGGAAATGTTTCTCAGGGCTTCCTTGAGACACCTTAGCCCTCCCTAATGCTAGGTTAAGTGGCTTTTCTCTGTGCCTCTACAGTGCCCTCTGTGACATCTATTATAGCACTTAATTCCTTTAGTGAGGATTTGTCTGTCTCCCTCACTGGTCCAGGGGCTGACCGAAGGCAGGGTGGTATCATTTTCATCTTCATATTTCCCAGAGCTTAGCTGTGTCTGGCTCACAGACGGTGCTCAATAAATATTTGAAGCAGCATAAATGTGTGCTTTTTGGAGGAAAGAAGAAGATGAGAATCTGGGCCCCTGAGTTCAAGACTCAAATTTGGAAGTAACAAGCAAATCACAAAAATTTTCAGCTCCTAAAATTTGCCCTGCATGTCTGAAAGAGTACAATGAAGTATTTTTGCAACTATTCAAGTTTCCTTCTTTCTATCAGGGGTCTCCCAAATGTGCATTTGTTTTCTCATTCATCAGATATTTATTGAGCTCTTACTACATCCAAGGCATTATTCTAGGCACGTGGGTATGAAAGTGAATAAAGCCGGGTCTCTGCCCTTGTGGAGCTTGTATTCTAGTTTGTGGGGAGGAAGTGAAAAACAAATATTTTTTGACAAAAAAATGTATGGCAAGTGGTGACAATTGCTATCGAGAAAAATAAGCAGAGTAAGGGGGATAGAGAGTGTAGAGGAGGGTGCACTGATATTTTACACGAGGTGGTGAGGGAAAATGAGTCCGTTTTTGGTCCTCTGGGAATCAGATGCCAATAAGGACATGGAATTGCAAGACTGGAGGGTGGGATGGTGTGGAAATGCTCATGAAAGTTAAAGGGGAGAGGGACCAGGAATGACAGGTAGAACCTTCAGGCTTCAATGCATGTCTGGCACCTGTGAAAGGGGAGAAGGAGATAGGACTTGGTAGAGGTTGAAACTGAGTTGTGATGAAGATCCAGAAATGCCTTAGTTCACCTGGTGGTGAGTTCTGGAGGGAATATTGTCCTCTGTGGTCCTTCATGCACAGTTGTCCTTTGTCAGGTCAACATGTCAGGCTTGTATACCCTTGCATTGCTCGGGCACCAGGTACAGGCTGGCCTAGGGAAGGTGTGACCTTGAACAAATTGGTCGTCTGCAGCTTTGACCTTGAAGGACCTGGGCACTGAGGTCATATAACCCACAGCTGGGCAGTCTGTCCTTCCATGAAAGGGCATCTGAGAGGCGAAACTCAGTGTCTGTGACAGGAAGCAATTGGAAGTTTTTGAATCAAGGAGTGACATGATCTACTTAGTTTTTGAAAGAATCATTCATGATAGTCTATGGAGATTAGATCAGAGGGAGCCTAAGGAGGAAGCAGAGAGACTGCTTAAGGAACATACTGTGTGATAATCTAGGTGAGAGATGATGGTGGCTTGGTCCAGGGAGGTGATGGTAGGAAGGTTGTGAAAAGCCGATATATTTTGAAGGTAGGTCTGACAGGCTTTGTTGATGGACTGAAAGTGGGCATGAGAGGAAGAGAGGAGTCAAGGATTTGGGCTTGAGCAAAATCTTAGAATCTGGAGCTGCCATGTTCTAAGATGGCAGATGCTGTGGGAAGAGCATGTTTAGGGGGACAAGAGAAGCTCAGGACCTTGTCTTCTGACAATGGCTGCTCCTAGGACATGGAGGGCTCTGGGGAATGTTTTTATGGGATATCTGTCTATATAAGCAATTTTATTTTAAAAAGGTATTCAATCTAAAATGTATTTAAAAATTCATGGGCTCACGTGAGGTGTGGTGATCTGCCATGTGGTTTAGAACAATGCGTTGGAAAGTGGTACTTCTGTGAAGACGCTCCTGTCTCCCGACTGAGGAATAGGAAGCATCTCTTCTTGTTTTTTCTTGGCAAATGAACTACTTTCATATCTTCCACTGAGAGAAAAAGATAGTGATGCTGTCTATTCTTACTCTCAATGCCATGGTTTTTTGGAAACTGTATTGAAACGATAAGATCTTGTTTCTGCAGCTCCCTCATCCCACTTATTTAGTGCTGGTTATATCAGTACTCCTGATACCATATCATCCACAGTGTGGCCTGTGAACACTGGCTTCTGCGACTCTCAGAGGTGACTGTTGTGCTTCGTGGATTGTGACCACAGTGCATGTCTTATGTGGGAACATTGAATGACTGTTCCTTTTGTGGTAAATTTACTGTTGGGAATCTTACAGTGTGAATGTAGAGGAGTGCATCTTCCAACACAGTGCCTTCCTAGGACATGACGTCTCAGTGTTGACTCCGCAGCCACTTTCCACACAACTCCACAGGAGGCAGTGCTGGAAGAGAGGGGTCATTCACTCAGGGATGTCCATCCCTCGTCTGGCACTACTTCATACCAACCTGGGAGGCCAGGACGGAGCCATATCCATCAGAGGCCAGGGCACATGGACAGGCATAGCCTGCTGACCTTGTGGAACAGTGTCTGGAAATTCCTCAGGGTCTGAGGCATGGCTACCTCTGGAGGAGCCTGTGGAGGGGTGGGGTGACCACTGGGTGGCAGTGGTGGTGGGGGAGGGAGTAGCCATGTTTGAGGAAGGATGCTCAGGGTAAAGAGCACCTGTCGCTACCCCTGCTGTCCCCCTGGGCTGTGTCCCCTCACCACCACCCCGCCCCCTGCCCTGTGCCGAGGCCAGAACCCGCATAGGTGGGAACTAACACGGGCCTCCATAGGCTGCTCAAAGCAAGGGCTGATGGTGGACCTTTGGCGGCCCAGAGCCCGGAACTTGTCCTGTGTCTGAGAAGAGTCACACACAGTCTGCACTGTACTGGGCAGCCCAATCTCACCTGATTCCGGGACAGAGATACCGTACCCACCAGCAGGAGCTCTCCTGTCACCGTTTGCCCCTCCTGGAACCGGGGCCAACAAGGGTCCCAGGGCTCCTTGGGGCCCTTGGTCAATGCCAGACTGGGGTGGAAGTAGAGACATGGGAAAGAGGTGTACATTGTCACTGAGCACCTAGAAGGGAAGAAACCAGGACTGGATCCCATGCTGACTTGTCCAGGCTGGGAGCACCCTTCCCGGATGGCACAGCTGGCCCTGAGCAGTCCTAGCCACTGCAGAGGGACTTAGACAATTTTGAGGAAGGCGTCTCTGGTGACCAGAACCCACGCAGACCAGGTCCAGATTTAGGGAACCCTGCCTGGACAACCACGGGAAGAGGCAAAGGGCCTGAACCCCAGGGTCCAGGGCAGTGACTGGCTTGGGTCTAAAGGTCAGGCTGATGTCAAGTGCATGTTCCTGGGGGTGGTCCAGGCCGGAGATACAAATCTGGGGATCATCAAGCTTCTGGGAATGGCTTTATGGAAGGAAAAAGTTCTGAGGCCTCTAGCTACCAAACTCCATTATCTTATCATAAAATGTAAGAAGACAGTCCTCTCCTTCCTAGGGAGATGAAGAACTCTAAACAAGAATTACCCACATGATGGTTTCTAGAACTTCCATAGTTTACGCTTATGCAAACCTACAAAGACCTCTGAGTCCTGAAAACAGAAACAGTTCATAATATGAAAAACCACAGGCCCGAACCTCCCTAGGAAGCAGTACCTGTGGGGAAGAATGACATTTTCATCCCCAGTGCCAGGCTGAGTGCAGGCTAATAAAACTTTCCCTGCTCTCTGAACGGTGTTATTTGTTTGAGTCTGCCATCTGTTTAGTCAGGGGAATAATTAATTAACAAAGAAGTCAGCTGTAAACATACCACAAGTGGCACTCAGTAAATATTTGTTGACAGTGATGAGGCTGTTGCTTACATATACCATCAAATTAGAAACATAAAATTGTGGAGTTCTTTAAGCACGGTATTAGAGATTTGTCACCTTACAGATGAGAAAATTGAAGCTCAGAGAAGCAGGGTAATATGTCCAACGTTGCATAGTGAGGTAGAGGCAAAGCTAGGACTTGCACCCCAAATACCCGATTCTAAATTTATTAATTGCTTTTTCTACTACATCGCATGAGTGTTTTGCAATGTAGTGTTCTGCACAATTCATGTGTTGAGACATTAACCTGTCCAGAGAACAGTAAAATCTCATTAAGTCAAAATAATTGGAAGGATGGCCAGGCTGAATTGGGGGAAAAGTTTGAACTATTTTCAAAGATATTCAGCCTTTTCCTTTCAAGGCCATGCAGTAAACTGGAACAAATAACCGCAAAATGGGGCCAAATAGAGGTCTAGGTCTCACTGAACCTGCTTGAAGGAACAAACAGGAATCATTTTCAAATGGTACATGAGCAGCTTGCAAATAAGTGACGACTGCTAAAAATATGTTAGGCACTTGGGGAAATAAATTTTTGTTAAAAGTACTCTAAATATTTCCCTTGAAAATGTACTTCATGCAAAAATTTACATAAGGAACGTTCACAAATCTGTCGCTCAAACCATGTGATAAAATGACTGTGCTTTTGATATAGTGGCATATAAATTAACCTCTTCTGTTTGGCTATACTTGAATGGTTTGGCATTATTTCCGTAGCTCACAGCAGCACAAATGATGGCATCTGTCTCTCTCACTTTCCATCTCCTTAATTTTTCATCTATCCAAGGCCAACAGAGCCTCCAGCTGCTTGAAAACTGGAAGCATTTTCTGGCTCTTCCTTTCCCTCACCACACTCCCACCAATTTTGGCTGAATGACCCTGCCCTTTCTGTCACCATCTGTGAGAAGTCTTTGTATTTGGCTGCCTTTCTGTTGTTTTCTGTTCAAACACTAAACATTCATTTGTTCCTGAAGATGTTTAGAAACACTGGGCCTGGTTATCCCTAACTCTGTGGTTTAACACACTCTCAGACTATTCCTGAAGTACTTCCCAGGGCTCCTCTATTTTTCTCTCTTCAAATTGACTCCTTCCTCCTCGATTGTGCAAGAGTCAGAATTGTCTACCTGGCACATAACACAGGGAAGGTTCCAGACTGGCTGAGTGGATGTTACTGACTAACAGGGAGGTGGTTTGGGAAAACAGTCTGTATAATATTCTCAGCCAGCCAATTGTGCTCAAAACTGGGGAAAATGATCTCCGGGGGAAGAAAAAAAATAGGATCCGGTTGGAGACAGATAAGGCTTTCCTTGCTGGGTGGGTTGTCCAGGATGTGATTCAAAGATCCATGTATCTTAGGGAAAAACTGACCAAAACAAATAAAGAGTGCTACAGCTGTCTCTGCCGTTTAATGTTACAGTTTGTTCTGATGAAATAGCTTGAGTTCAAAGAAAAATAGAGCTCTTCCGGCATTCCCAGCTGGTGCCTTGCTGCCCCCCTCTGGAGAAATTGGGAACTGAAGCTTTGGATCCCTTCCTGTCCAGTTCTGTCTCTGCTACAGGTCTGCATCGGCTTGGCTCCCTTACTCAAAGGCGCTTTGCTACAGTGTGAATAAGTATCAGGTCATAAATTGCAAGCAGTTTACTCAGTGAGTTTACATCGACTCTGAGGAATGCAGGGATCTCTATTTCCTGGCAGGAGGATGAACTCCTTAGTTTTGTGAACCATCTGTCCTGGTTCCATTCTCCTTCTACCAAGAATCCAAGCTAAAGCCATCTTTCCTGGCAACCTTGGACTAATAAGAAATCCTTCCTGACTTGACATCCTGCCTTTGGAATGTTACCCTTAAAAGGGAGAGTTTAGACGCTGGATCTCTAAGGTCTCTCTGGCTCTGATTCCATAAAAATATCTTTACCAGTGAGAAATGTCTGTTTAACACAAGGAAGCTTATAGGTATTGAATGAAATTTCCCTTTTAATGAACAAGATTTCTGGAAATAAAAAGAATGCACTTGGTGGAGGGATGAATCTCAAAAAAAATATTTTCAAAATATGAAATATGCCACTAGGAGTCACTGTTGACATACAGTTTCATTCCAGGGTGCCTTCAATATGTATATTTCCTCTTGAGGGAAACATTTTTAAAATCAAAAGATATGAGAAAAATTAGTGGTTACAGTGTTTTGTATGGCAATAAAAGTTCTGAAAAGAATATTAAAGGGGCATCCGTCTTACACAGTAGTAGGTTGAATAAAAGTATCTATTACCTGTGAATGAAAGTATTAAATATTGAACCTGATCTGAGAGTGGAAAATGGTAGATAGAAATTGGTAAAAAAAAAAAAAGTGACTTTCACTCTTTCCTTATTTCACTTCAGTCATATGCAACCTCTGAGTCGTGCTGCTTTGAAAAGAAATTCTGGAAATTACTTTTCCCTTTAAATACTGCTGCCTTCTCCTTTAAAACTCTAGCATGCTTGTGTCTTTTTAAATAGAAACTGAGTTTATACAAGACTTAGAAAATTATAGAACAGAAATAAGATTCAAATACATCCAAGATAAGTCTCATTGCTCCTTTTATTTTAATAGCTGAAGAGACTAGAATTTCCAAACAGCTATACCAATCCATGAATATTTAGAAAGAAGCATGAACTCTTTCCTAATACATTGAGTAGCCATGTTTATTCTAATGCTCTTACATCTTCAGGCTTGAGCTTTCAGAGTAGATACTACCAGGTAAAAATATAGTTCTCAATCTAGGAACCCCAGATAGAGTTTGGAGAATCTCTTTTTCTTTATTATATATTTTTTAAAGCTACCAAAGTAACGCAAGACCATTGCTCCCCAGCCTTACTGACGGGAGGTATTTAGGTGGATCCAGCCTAGAAAAAGATGGGAGAGAGTCTGGGTATCAATCCCTTCTCGGCTTCCCCATTGGTCTGAATGCTTCTTAGTGGTAGAAATGGGTCAGAAAAGAGAGGGAACAACTCTGGAACTCTGAGCTTTGAATATTTACTGATCAGGTCCTATAGGACTGATTTTCTAAGAAGAAACTTAAAGGAATAGCAAAGTCCCCATAACTGGTGTCCCATAGCAGTGTTTTTCAATCTGTGGGTCAAAACTCATTAATGGGTCATAAAATCAATTTGAGGGGTCTTAACCAGCATAGTATTTTATTAATGAAATAGGACAGAAAGGAATGGAATAAAAAATACCAGAATGGATCACATTTTATTTCAATGGTCGTACATGTACTTTATTGGGTCATTATATCAATATAAATTGTGTTTCTTATGAAGGGTCATCTTCAGAAGAGCTTGGAAGTCACTTTCCTATAGCACTTTGTCTGTCCCCGTCTGGTTGCTGATCCATTTATGACAGCTCACATCTCATCCTCCTTACTAGCCTGCAAACTTCTTGAAGTGGGACTAATGTCCAAATTACTTTTCCTTGGCCACAGTGATTTCCTTAATACCATGTACATGGTGGGTGCTTAGTAAACCTGTTTGATATTTGCTTCTTATCTATTTTGCTTTCAAGTTCTACATATATACCTTTTTAAATTGTCAAGTACTATTTGTAATTGTTTTGTTCAGCTAATATCAATCTTTACATGTAGGCTGGGGTTCATATAAGCATTGCCTTTTAACCATCTTTTCCTTATTTTTGGAACTGTGGTCCTAACATAGAGGAACTGAGGCCCAAACATAGACTTCCAAACATAGAGGAAGTCACTGAAAATGGGTTCCGCTGAAGCTATTATGCAGATCTGAACTTCTGTTTTTCAAAGAGCTCTCTCAGCTGCTGCTCCGTCGTGGCTTCTTTCTGCTGCATAAGCTCGGCTGTTCCTTTGGTCACTCCCCAGGCATCTGGCTTTGACATAGAAGGGTTGAACGGCCTGCCTGAGGCTATCCGAAGATTCTCCCAGTATTCCTTCCTGGCCCTGGGGGAACAAAACACACAGCAGGAGACTTCTCCCTGAGCTTCCTCTCTAGGTCGCAGAGCTAAGACACCTCTGTAGAGCTGTCTTTGGGCTCTTGAGAGTGTGTCCATTGAAACACATTTATCTTTTTTTTCAGAATCTGTAGGTCTAAAGTTACTTTGAATTTCTTCTTTTTACATACACATAGGTTCCAAAGCTAAGAGTTTAGAATAGGGACATTTTCTATCCAAATTACCCTACCTCTCCATCCTCACTTTCTGGCACTCTACTTCCTGAGCCAGCTGAGCCCACATTTGCTGCTCTCCCCAGAGCCACTGTTGCTTCTGCACCTCTCACCCCGAGGAGCCCGCCTCTGCCTCCTTTCTATTTCCCTTGTCTCCTAGTTCAGGCCTCGCCATGTTTGGTATCTTCCAGCAGAGATTTCCTCACAGGTTTCCCTGTCTCGAGGCTACTACAACTTGCAAATCTAACTTTGTCTCGGACCACTTGAGACCCTCCAGGCTCCTCACTGCCTTGGGATGAGGTCGTCTCGACCTCGTGAGCATGAACAAAGGCCACCGCCTGTTCCTGACCTGTGTCTTTACCAAATTCGGAATCCAATATTCTCAAACGTCTAGTTTCTCAGCACCTTGTTCTCTTGCCACCCCTCAGTGCTTCCCTCTAGGCTGTTCTCCTGTCTGGCAACCTAATTCGTCCTTCAAAATTCACCTCTGGTGTTGGATCTATAAGAAATTCTTCACCAGCCTTCCCACCTTTCCCCCTGTGGACCATTAGTACAGACTCCACAGCACCTGTGCACATCTTCATCCTTAACCTACCATACCAGTTTGAACTTAGCTGTTTATTTCTCTGCCTACTAGACTTGTTACCTCCTTGGGGACAGGCCTGTGCATTGTCCAGCGTGTTCCCTTAGCAACCACAACGGTGTCTGACACAGTTGTGCACAACTAATGTTGGCTGAACAGAGGGAAACTACTCCCTCTGCTTGGGGTGCATCCTCCACCCCCTTCTTTATCCCGTGGACGCCTACTCAGCTTTGGGGTTGCAGCCCCAAAGTCCCTTCTTCTAAATTATCTATTAGGTAAAGATAGTTATTCTCTTCTCTTCATTGTTACTTTTTTATCCATGCCTCTACTCAAACAGTTAACTACAGTATAATACATCAGCTTTCTTCTACATTTTCCCCAGTAGACCATGAGATTCTCTTAGCCAGGGACCACAGCCTTTCATTTCTATATTCCTAGTGTCCTGCACATAGCCTGATGTGAAACTCTGTTGTTTATTGTTCCTCTTCCCCAATGGAATGTAAATTCTGTGGGTAAAGACATTTTTTATCTCCTTCACCACTGTCTTCCCAGCTTTAAGGTTTGTGCTTGGCACAGAACAGGCAATTAATATTTGTTGTACTTAAATCCTAACAACTGATTCATTGTTAGTGTCCACCACATGGACGGTGCCTTCCTAGAGTGTGAAATCACATTTCCTTGCAACTTACATTATTTATATTTTATATTCTTAAAGCTTTCCCCCAAAGTCACTCCATAAAACTACGTTATAAACATCTCTATGAGAGAATTTAAAGACGATAACTGATTCTTTACCATTACACAGCAAATAGGCTGCACTTTTTGTAATGACCTCATTTCAACATATTCATAATCTAAATGAGTTTGGTTTGGCAAATACAGTTTAAGGTTCTTACCTTGCTCTAATCCAGGGTTTGGTGTGCATGTCCAAACCGCTTCCCCAGCTGCCATGTTTTTCTGAAGCTGGTGGCAAAAATCCCCTTTCCGGGGCCAGCTCCTCTGCAATCGCCCTGATGTGGTAGGGCTCAAATCCACAGCACCCACCTATGTACCTGACCCCAAGGTTGTAGGCCTCTCTGGCATATTTTTGAATATCCCATCTGGTTGCAACTCTCGGCTCCAGTCCTGTAATAAATGATACTCTGCTTAAATTTAAAAAATATATTCAAAACAAACAGCTATAATAAATGTGTAATTTTCTTTTTTCTTTTTTTTTTTTTACAACTTTATTGGAGTATAATTGCTTTACAATGGTGTGCTAGTTTCTGCTTTATAACAAAGTGAATCAGTTATACATATACACATGTTCCCATATCTTTTCCCTCTTGTGTCTCCCTCCCTCCCACCCTCCCTATCCCACCCTTCTAGGTGGTCACAAAGCACCGAGCTGATCTCCCTGTGCTATGCGGCTGCTTTCCACTAGCTATCTATTTTACATTTGGTAGTGTATACATGTCCATGCCACTCTCTCACTTCGTCCCAGCTTACCCTTCCCACTTCCCGTATCCTCAAGTCCATTCGCTAGTAGGTCTGTGTCTTTATTCCCGTCTTACCCCTAGGTTCTTCATGACATTTTTTTTCTAAGGTTCCATATATATGTGTTAGCATACGGTATTTGTATTTCTCTTTCTGACTTACTTCACTCTGTATGTCAGACTCTAGGTCCATCCACCTCACTACAAATAACTCAATTTCATTTCTTTTTATGGCTGAGTAATATTCTATTGTATATATGTGCCACATCTTCTTTATCCATCCATCCGATGATGGACACTTAGGTTGCTTCCATGTCCTGGCTATTGTAAATAGAGCTGCAATGAATATTTTGGTACATGACTCTTTTTGAATTATGGTTTTCTCGGTATATGCCCAGTAGTGGGATTGCTGGGTCATATGATAGTTCTATTTGTAGTTTTTTAAGGAACCTCCATACTGCTCTCCATAGTGGCTGTACCAATTCACATTCCCACCAGCAGTGCAAGAGTGTTCCCTTTTCTCCACACCCTCTCCAGCATTTATTGTTTCTAGAGTTTTTGATGATAGCCATTCTGACTGATGTGAGATGATATCTCATTGTAGTTTTGATTTGCATTTCTCTAATGATTAATGGTGTTGAGCATTCTTTCATGTGTTTGTTGGCAATCTGTATATCTTCTTTGCAGAAATGTCTATTTAGTTCTTCTGCCCATTTTTGGATTGGGTTGTTTGTTTTTTTGTTATTGAGCTGCATGAGCTGCTTGTAAATTTTGGAGATTAATCCTTTGTCAGTTGCTTCATTTGCAAATATTTTCTCCCATTCTGAGGGTTGGCTTTTCGTCTTGTTTATGGTATCCTTTGCTGTGCAAAAGCTTTGAAGTTTAATTAGGTCCCATTTGTTTATTTTTGTTTTTATTTCCATTTCTCTAGGAGGTGGGTCAAAAAGAATCTTGCTGTGATTTATGTCATAGAGTGTTCTGCCTATGTTTTCCTCTAAGAGTTTGATAGTTTCTGGCTTTACATTTAGATATTTAATCCATTTTGAGCTTATTTTTGTGTATTGTGTTAGGGAGTGTTCTAATCTCATACTTTTACATGTACCTGTCCAGTTTTCCCAGCACCACTTATTGAAGAGGTTGTCCTTTCTCACTGTACATTCCTGCCTCCTTTATCAAAGATAAGGTGACCATATGTGCATGAGTTTATCTCTGGGTTTTCTATCCTGTTCCATTGATCTATATTTCTGTTTTTGTGCCAGTACCATATTGTCTTGATTACTGTAGCTTTGTAGTATAGTCTGAAGTCAGGGAGCCTGATTCCTCTAGCTCCGTTTTTCGTTTTCAAGATTTCTTTGGCTTTTCGGGGTCTTTTGTGTTTCCATACAAATTGTGAAATTTTTTGTTCCAGTTCTGTTAAAAATGCCAGTGGTAGTTTGATAAGGATTGCATTGAATCTGTAGATTGCTTTGGGTAGTAGAGTCATTTTCACAATGTTGATTCTTCCAATCCAAGAACATGGTATATCTCTCCATCTCTTTGTATCATCTTTAATTTCTTTCATCAGTGTCTTATAATTTTCTACATACAGGTCTTTTGTCTCCTTAGGTAGGTTTATTCCTAGATATTTTATCCTTTTTGTTGTAATGGTAAATGGGAGTGTTTTCTTAATTTCACTCTCAGATTTTTCATCATTAGTGTATAGGAATGCCAGAGATTTCTGTGCATTAATTTTGTATCCTGCTACTTTACCAAATTCATTGATTAGCTCTAGTAGTTTTCTGGTAGCATACTTAGGATTCTCTATGTATAGTATCATGTCATCTCCAAACAGTGAGAGCTTTACTTCTTCTTTTCTGATTTGGATTCCTTTTATTTCCTTTTCTTCTCTGATTGCTGTGGCTAAAACTTCCAAAACTATGTTGAATAAGAGTGGTGAGAGTGGGCAACCTTGTCTTGTTCCTGATCTTAGTGGAAATGGTTTCAGTTTTTCACCATTGAGGACGATGTTGGCTGTGTAAATGTGTAATTTTGAATAAATGAGTTAGATAAGTTGTCAATATTTAGTTCCTAACTCTTAAAAACTATTAGCTATTTTGCATTGACATATCCAATTTTAAATACCGTGACAGCCGGACTTCAAGATGATTCCCAATGATCTCTGCCCTCTGATGTTCTCACCCTTGTGTGTACCCTCCTGTATTATATCAGGTTGGTCTGTGAGACCAATAGAATATGGCAGAAGGGATGGTTTGTGACTTCTGAGGCTAGGTCATAAGAGACATTATGTTTTCTGCCTTGTTCTCTCCTGGAACGTTCAGCCCAGCTGCCATGTTGTGAGAACACTCAGATACCACAGTGGAAAGGCCCATGAGCCAAGGAGCTGAGGCCTCCAGGAAACAGACAGCAAAAAACTGACCCTGACTCCCAACAGCCAATGGAGAGAGCCTGCAAGTAGATCCCCCAGCTCCCATCAGGCCTTCAGATGACTATAACCCTTGCTAGAGTCTGGACTGCAATGTATTAAGAGACTCTGAGCTAAGCTGCTCCCAGATTCATCACCCACAGCAACTTGAGATATAATAAATATTTGTTGTTTAAAGCCACTAAATTTTGCAATAATTTGTTCTACAGCAATAAATACCACAAATGCCTTGCCGTTCTTCTTCCATGGTTCTTCTAGACTGATTATTTTCCAGGGTCCCTCTAGAATATGGGGTAAGGACCTTAGAATGAAATAGGAGGCTGACCAGGCTCTGGCCCTGCTCACCCGTGGCTTGATTCTCCAGGTAGACTCACCCCCACTTCCCACACATGCTTTATCCTTCTTCGCAAGTATTCCCCCCCTTCATCTGCTTGGTCTCCTCATTCAAATCTGTTACACAGTAACCTAATGATGATAACTTCCCTCTGACCCCCAAACTCAGATATTGCTAGAATATCTAAGCAACATTCAGAATAGGAGAAAAGTATCTTGGCGATAACCTGGTCTAAACTACTTATTTTTTCTGATGAGAAAATTTAGATCTGGGAGAACTAAGAAATTTTGCTAAGGTTCTGCAACTTAGCAACAGAGCTGGAACCAGAAACAGAATCTTCGCTGATCCTACCCAGGAGGGCATCCTTTTTGCCAACTCCAGGTATGACAAATTGGTTGTCTACCTAGGTGTTGACTCACCTTTGATTTCACATTTAAGTTCAGAGGTCTTTTTTGCTTGCCAGTCCTGTCTTTTCCTAATGTCTAATTTAAAAGTTTTTGGGTTGCAAGGAGAGAAGCGGGGGGCAAGATATGAGGAGATATGCAGCCATTACTTTACATGATAAAGCTCTATGGCTAGAGATTTCTTTGGAATTTGTCAAACATAAAGACCCTGAGATGATTTATAAAACATCTGTCTTACCGAAGGGGAATTCTGGCAGGTCGATAAATCCCTGTTTGCCGCAGTCGGGAGTGTGGTAGGCCAAGGGCTGACTCATCAGGTGGGCTTTCAGTCCCACGGCCTCCAAGCCTTCTTTCATGAGCTTCACTGTTTGTAAGCTAGTTGTGAGGTCAAAATGGCAGTTCACGCCAACGATGGAAGCTCCTGCAAGTGGGAAGAACATTTGAGCTTTAAGGATTCACCAGGTACCAGTGGGCCCAACTCTCCTTTCACTCAGGGAGCTTTTATTTGGAATGGTGAATTGGAAATATGGCACTGGGTCCCTGCAAACTTATCTTACCCTTGGGCAAGAATGATTAGTAACAGGCAGCAAGCGCTTTCTGCAAACAGTGCTTTGAAAAGTCAGATATAATTGAAGTGTAGCTTATGCACACTTGGCTGTCCATCTTTTTTTGAAAAAAAATAATCATTATTAGAGGTTTTTTTAACTTCAAATTTTATTAGTCATTAAAAAAATCATTTTTAGAGTGTCCTTTAACTTCAAATTTTAGTAGCCATTTTTTCAATCTTTGACATTATATTTGCAAAACATGATAATTTTTCATGACTCCCAGCTGCCCCACAGCACCTGTGGTTACCACTCATCTGAGGAATAAATCAATGTTTCCTTTTATCAGGCCAATTTAATAATATTATTAAGTTTCTTGGGCATAACAGCAGAGAGTAATTTAGGAAAAGGTTTTTCCAAAACTTTCATATACGTGAAATCATATAATATGTGTCCTTTCCTGACTGGCTTATTTCACTTAGTACAATGTTTTCAAGGCTCATCCCTGTTGAAGCATGTGTCAGAATTTCATTCCTTTTTATGGCTGAATGATATTCCACTGCATGTACGTACCATATTTTGCTTATCTATTCATTAGTTGGACACTTGGGTTGTCCTCCAAAAAGGACTTTTTTTGTTTGTTTGTTTGTTTTGCGGTTTGCGGGCCTCTCACTGTTGTGGCCTCTCCCATTGCGGAGCACAGGCTCCGGACGCACAGGCCTAGCGGCCATGGCTCACAGGCTTAGTTGCTCCGTGGCATGTGGGATCTTCCCGGACCGGGGCACAAACCCGTGTCTCCTGCATCAGCAGGCGGATTCTCAACCACTGCGCCACCAGGGAAGCCTCCCAAAAGGACTTTTTTGATTAACTCATGGCCTAAGATTTTGTAGCTGGGATATAGAGATGCCAAGAACAAGGAAAGGAAAAATTCATTCTGGCTGCAATGAGAGCGGCACCAACCCAGATTCCAGGAGCAGCAGAGCTGAGCTACACGCTGTGACCTCCAGTGTTCAGTGGCAGGTATCTTAGCGGTCCTCACTGGCCTGGGCCTGCAGTTTGCTCTTCATTTTTGTTCCAGTCTGGCCTCCCTCCCTGTCATTCCTTTGAATCAGTTTTTGTTAAGGGCACCGATGACCTCAATCTTGCCAAATCCAGTAGTCGCTTCTCTCTTCTCATCTTACTCAATGTCTCGGCAGCATTCAACCTTGTGGCACTCTCTCCTTCAGCGATACTCCCCTTCTCTTGGCTTCTGAGAACTTCCCCCACTCTCTCAGTGTTGCCCCTACCTCCCTGGCTGCTTTTGTTTTGAGTGTTATGTGCTGACCCTTCCTCAAGGCTAAAACTTTCAGTCCTGCAGTGTCCCAGGATCCCACTGAGCCATCTTCTCTTCTGCATCTACACTTCCTTTTCAGCCCCAGGCTCTCAATACCATCTATATCCAGACCTCTCCCAAGCTTCTCTCCCTAACCCTGACCTTTCCACTGGGTTCCAGACTGGTAAATTCAACAGCTTACTGAACAGGGTCACTTGGATCTTGACTACCTTTTTCTTTTTCTTCTTTTCTCTTTCTTTCTTTCTTTCCCTTTCTTTTCCTCCCTTCCTCCCTCTCTCCCTCCCTCTCTCCTTCCTTCTCTCCCTCCCTTCCTCCCTCCCTCCCTTCCTTCCTTCCTTCCTTCCTCCCTTCCTGGTGTCCTGGAGCCACAGTTTCTCTTTCCTTGCTAGATATCATTACATTAATGAAGTAATCATATTTTGGCTATTTATTGGATGTTTATTAGGTATAAAGTCCTTGTAAGGGGTTTTAGAGAAATATAAATAAAGCACACCAAAGATTTTATAATTTAGCACAGGGCTTCCCAAGGTTTGCTCTATGAAAACAAGGTTCTATGATCAATTAAATTGGGCAGTAGTTATTTACTGTAGTCCCTTCTTGGAGACTGCCAGTATACACGAACACGTCAAAGCCTCTGAGAAGTTCTGCAGTCAAGAGCCTGCTTAACTTGGCTTAACACAGCATTTTCTATCTGTGTGTAACTGCAGAACTCTATTAACAGTCTCACAGATTAGAAAATGTCATCTGAGGATACTCTAAATGTGCGACACAGCTGCTGAGAGGAGAGAGTGATTATTTGGAGTAGGGATGACTATGTAAGGGCACATGGAAGTTGAACTAACATTGGAAGATGGACTAGATTTGTGAGATGGATATTGACTAAGGACCTACCATGTGCTGAGTGCTGGGCACACGGTACTCAGTGCTGAGCCAAGCAGACATAGTCTCTGCCCTCTGGGATTTTACAATCAAGTGAGAGAGCCAGACATTCAAGACATAAACTAATGAGATAACTGGGGAGTTCTGTGAAGGATATAAACAGGGTACAGTGAGGTCAAGCACTGTGGCCACTCACTCTGAACAGACTGGCAGGGGAAGCAGTAGATGCAGGCGAAGAATCCCTGCCAATTAACAGTTGGGATGATAAGGGCCTCCTCTGATCTTTTTGAAATATATTAATTTGGTTTCTCCCCCCATTTTTAATATGTATAATAAAAAATTAGGATTCTACAATGTCATTCCTAAACCTAAATAATTGTTATTAGTGACAAGTATGAAGTGACTTTCATGAAATATTAGGAGTTAGATAAAGATGAGAAATTAAACAATTAGCCAATCAAAATCTCTGTTCCACAGAGTGAGTCAGACTCTTCCACGGACACTGTGTTATTCCTCAGTTGAAAATGAGGCAGCTTTGAAATCAGTCTGTGAATTTTCCCTAATTGAAATGAGACCCAATATTAGGAATGGAAATTATATAAAAAGATAAATTAGGTGCTCAATGTCTCATATCAAAGGATTTTAAAATTTATTATACCAATTACAAAAAGTAAAGCATACCAGTAATTTATGAGAATGGAAAAACTGGCAAAGAGGGCAACTGACTCAAAAGTTATTAATGTCTAAAGACCTCAACTTCAGATAATTTTAAATAAAACATAATTTTTCCTAATGTTCCTTTTGATTTACTAAAATTCTTCTCATTTCCAGGTGTTAAACCTTCAGCGTAGGTCTAATTGCCCATTTCAAAAGGCTGGTATGTGTGTGTATGTATTGTTTTTTAACATTTCTTTCTCTTTGGGACTCAATGATGTTATAGATATTCCTAAGAAAGTAAATTAATGGTTTTCCTGTAACAAAAGTAGTATATGGTGATTCATAGATGGACCTGCATTTGTATGTCATTTAAAAGACACACTAGGGGCTTCCCTGGTGGCTCAGTGGTTGAGAATCTGCCTGCCAATGCAGGGGACACAGGTTCAAGCCCTGGTCTGGGAAGATCCCACATGCCACGGAGCAACTGGGCCCATGAGCCACAGCTACTGAGCCTGTGCGTCTGGAGCCTGTGCTCCACAACAAGAGAGGCTGCGATAGTGTAGAGGCCCGAGCACCGCGATGAAGAGTGGCCCCCGCTCGCCGCAAGTAGAGAAAGGCCTTGCACAGAAACGAAGACCCAACACAGCCAAAAATAAATATAAAAATAAATTAATTAATTAAAAAAGAAAAGACACACTAATTGCAAACTGGTCAGAACGCATCATCACCTGCTTTAACCAGGCGCACTGCACACTCGCCAGGGGCCACACCATGCAAATCTCCCTCTGGGCCGATGCACATGGTCGCTGCCACTGGTTTCCCAGATGCTTTCAAGACTTCAACTGCCCATACAGCCTCTTCAACGTGTTCAAAATACTGAAATAAGTTAAAGTCAAGATACTTTTAATCTTGTTTCTTCCCAAATAATTTGAAAACTTATCCTACTGTGTATTAACTTAATTATCCCCAAATGGGTATTTTTCAGACTCTGAGTTGTGACCCATTAACATTTTTAAAACAGAATAGAATGGTGATTTCAGCGACTTACAGTCCAAAGGTTTGAAGAACAGTATGTTACATTAACTGAGTCACATTTAGTTGAAGCCCTAAATTGGAAAAACATTTCAAAACTAAATATTACACCTACTAGTCATGACTGGTACCTAACCCCACATGGTCCTCATGAGAGTTAAAGGCAGAGAAAATGTCCTAAGTGTACTCATCTCATCTTAGATCGTATCTGTTTACCTCTGCGATCAAAAAGTCCACGTTCTTCTTTATGAAGACCTCTAACTGTTGCTGGAAGACTTTTTTGACTTCAGTTTCTCTCTTGCAGCTAAGGTACGAAGGTGTCTGGCTTACGCCTCCTGCCACCAAGGCGTCTCCCTCATCAGCCACTTGCTGGGCAATATCACAAGCAGCTTCATTGACTTTCTGCCCCTAAAATGGATGAGTTTATGATACATCTACATTTTCATGTGAAATTGAAGCAAAATTGTTATTCAAATGTCCAAATCTCAGTTGTATGTTACAATAGTGATTTTATTCCAGAAAATGACAGTGATGGAATAGTTCAATGCTTTATGGAGTTGAGCAATTTGCAGTAACAACACTGCCAATAACAGTGATTTAAAAAAAAAAAAAAACCTCTAATGATGGTATTTAGGATATTACATTATACCAAAGATCTGTGAGAGGGTAAAAGTCTTTACATAAAAGGATCCAGTATCTTCCAATGCCTAAGCTACACTTAGAAGAATACCTAGCAAATAGTGGTGATGATGATAATGATTTGCTTTTATGATTAAGAAGAATAAAATTCAATTTAAATTACTATAGAATTCATGACTTTTTGTCATGATATATTTTCTCAACAGATACATGTATCACAAGTAAGGTCTTTTCTAATTATTTAGACAATATAAATTGATGCTCGTCCTCAAAAAACCCCAGTACTATAGATCACACAGACTCATGTAATTTTAGAATTCCTTTTTCACTTTAGAGATGAAGAAATTGCTGATTTGATGGGATAAGTAAATGGTTTGCCCAACATCACACAGTTGATTGTAGCTGAGCCGGGAAGATTCTAGGTTCACTGACTCCTGGCACATATGACCTTGTTCCTATACTGTGTCACATTAAAAAATTGTAAAGATGTAAGAGTTTCGGACTTCCCTGGTGGTTCAGTGGTTAAGAATCTGCCTGCCAATGCAGGGGACATAGGTTCGAGCCCTGGTCCGGGAAGATCCCACATACTGCGGAGCAACTAAGCCCGTGCGCCACAACTACTGAGCTTGCGAGTCACAACTACTGAAGTCCGTGCGCCAAGAGCCCGTGTTCCTCAACAAAGAGAAGCCACTGCAGTGAGAAGCCCGCGCACCGCAACCAAGAGTAGCCCATGCTCGCCGCCACTAGAGAAAGCCCGCGGGCAGCAACGAAGACCCAATGCAGACAAAAATAAAATAAATAAATAAAATTTATTTTTAAAAAAGATGTAAGAGTTTGTAAGGATACTCATTCAGCAACTTAGTCAAGAGACTGAGAGAATCATTAATAGTTAAATACTTCTTTGATCTGCTTCGTTAAATGCCTTTCTGTTAATTTGAGGGACGTTAGCTAAAACCTAAGAATATTATTCACATGTATCTCGTTTTTGTATTGTTTAAAACAAAACAACTCTAAAGAGGCTCAACACTTTTCTCTATGAGAGCTTTGGTAATAACATGCATGTCTACTGTGTCCTTCTAAGAGTGCCACGTATGGTGTTACTCACGGATATTTTCTCTGCAACATAGTTTCCCCTGTTCTCCAGCTTGTCTTCACTGGCGTAGAAGGTGAAGGTCTGCATGACATTCGATCCAGCTCTGAGGAATTCTCGATGAAGCTGGCGAACTGGGAGATTGAATGAGGGAAAGGTA
Organism: Kogia breviceps; assembly: GCF_026419965.1. Lineage (NCBI taxonomy): Eukaryota > Metazoa > Chordata > Mammalia > Artiodactyla > Physeteridae > Kogia > Kogia breviceps. The sequence continues at coordinate 62,480,749 of NC_081313.1, read as the reverse complement.
TTCATTGTTAACATTTTATTAGTCTGTGATGCTTTCAAAAGGCTCTCAGATAAACAAATATGAAAATACCTGTTTAAATTCCTGATTGCCTGGCATTTGCTCATCCTGGGAGCTAATGAAAGGTGGATCTGGCGTCTCTTGCCAGGAGGAAGAGATTATCTCTGCCATGGATGTAGGGTGAAGAGAAGAGAGAGGTCCCACAGAGGAGGAATCATCTCAGTGCTTTTGCCAGGCAGAGAAGATGGGGAAGGGCATTCCCTATAGAGGCAACAGCCTGAGCAAAGACAAGGAGGCAAGAAAAGTCTTGGCATGTGGGGGAGTGACAAGCAGTCTGAGTGGCCGGAGTTGAGGATATGCTGGAGAAGTGGTGGGAGATGCACTTGGAAAAGTGGGCTGTCAGAGTGTGAAACAGCCTAGCACGTCATCCCGAGGGGTCTAGGCGCCAGACCACAGGTATCAGTGTTTTCGTTTTGTTTTTAAAATTTATTTTATTTATGTATTTTTGGCTGCGTTGGGTCTTTGTTGCTGCACGCGGGCTTTCTCTAGATACGGCGAACAGGGGCTAGTCTTCGCTGCGGTGCACAGGCTTCTCACTTCAGTGGCTTCTCTTGTTGCAGAGCACAGGCTCTAGGCGCACAGGCTTCAGTAGTCATGGCATGTGGGCTCAGTAGTTATGGCTCACAGACTCTGGAGCACAGGCTCAGTAGTTGTGGCTCACGGCCTTAGTTGCTCCACAGCATGTGGGATCCTCCCAGATCAGGGATCAAACCCGTGTCCCCTGCATTGGCAGGCGGATTCTCAACCACTGCGCCACCAAGGAAGCCCAACTCAGTGTTTTTGAAAGACAATTCTGGTAGTAGAGTGGAATAAGTGTTGGAGAAATGTTCGCAATCTAGGTTCATGGGTGAATACCATGTGGCGAAGCTTTCATTGGCTGGAGGAAATATGGTGGGAGGTTTCTTTTCTTTTTTTTTTTCCATATAATCAAATGTATGCAATTTAAAGAGTTATCCTTTGTTCTAAAATAGTGGTCCTAAACCTTGGTTGCCCATTAGATATCCTGCAAGCTTTTCAAAAATTATGAATGTTAGTGTCAAATCCACATATATTCTAATTTAATTGGTTTGGGCTAAGGCACAAGCAATTTTTTTTAAAGTTTTCCCAACTGATTCTTATTTTCAGTTTTGCTGAGAATCACCATTCTAAGAGAGCAGGAGAATGTTTCTTTTATAAAATGATAGTGGGACTTAGTCGGTGTTTTGTTTTTGTCAGGAGAAATGACTGGACAGAGTAAGAAATCAACAGTCATATCTCGAACCTGAAAATTTATTTTGAAATTTCAGAGACCTATAAAATCTGCAGGTCTGGGAACAACTCCGTTTGACACTAGAAAGTTATTAGGACACTGGTGTTCTTAGCCCTTCAGAGGCTAAGACTGGAGATTAGTCTGGCATCTTTGCAACCCAGATGCCTAGTAGAGTGCCAAGAACATAGGAAGCTCAGTTTTTGTTTATAAGTGGACAAAAAGGTGAGGCCAAAAAAGCTTTTGAGTTTCAGAGAATGGATTTCTAAGCTTGAAGCCAAATCTCTTCTTTTAAACTCATGGAACCTTTCGTTCTCAGTGGAAACTTAAAAGCATGCCTAAATTAGGGAGTTTCAAAGTTGTTCTAATTAGCAGCAGAATCAACTGAAAAAACTTGTATACAGTCAATCAGATAAACACAGAGTGCTGAGGTTGGAGCAAGGGAGAAGGGACTACATACTTGGTATCTGGGACAGAATGGTTTATGAATAAGAAGTCCACCCAGTTGGCCCTTTGATGGATTTCCAGAGACTGTAAAAAAAAAAAAAAAAAAAAAACCAAGCAAAAACACTGGAATGGTGTGCAAATTGTTTACATGTATGTACATTGTATAGTGCTCAGAGGGTCTATAATCTTTTATCAGATTTTTTCAGAGGGCAGTGAATCAGAAAGGTGAAGACAACTTTTCACTCTTAACAGATTTGATTATTCCATCATGCTTCTTAAAAATGCCATGCTTCTCAAAGTGTGACCCTACTAGACTTGCTTGGGGACAATTAAATATTCAGATTCCTCAGACCCCTCCAGACCCAGGGAAACTGAATTCATCGTCAGATTCAAAGCTGATTCCACTGAGTGCAAGAACCACAACTTTTGGCATAAATTTTAGTAGGAGAGTTAGTCTGGTAATTTCTGAATATCCTTTCAATTTCTATTTTCTGCTTCCTCTCATCGTAAAACTATGAGTCTTCATCCTCTAACTAACAATAGGGTATGACTGGTTCCTATGACAATGATACAACTTATGCTAATTAATTATATTCATTTTATGGCTTTACACTCTTCATTATACTAGTTTTATTTTAGCATCACAGAAGCTAAATATTACCAACTTGTGTGTGTGTGTGTGTTTATATGTATAAACCATATGACCCAGACATATGTACAGAATATAGATATTACCTTGTACATTTACTTGAGAAATGCAAGTCTTTGAAATTCCACAGCAAACTCTAAAAGGTCAAATAAAAATTTGCAGTATTTCTTCAGTGGGATAATAAATTTGCAGTAAAATCATTTATTTGGCAGCAAAATGTCACCTGAACTAATGTGAGGATATTTATAACTGTATCCTATTTAGTGTGGGTAGTCATATATTTTGATGAAAAAAAAAGAGTATTAATATGTTTGATGGGGCATAGGGGAGCACTTTAGACCCTAATAAGAGCGTTATGCAATATGTAGCATATGTAATGTATTAACTTTCTAAAATTCCCACAAATTCTGGATTCTAAGAAGGATTTGGCCCCAAAAGGGCTTGTTTAAGGAATTGCAGACCTGTAGCATAACCTTCCCTTTCTCACTGCTTCCAGCACTAAAAGTCAAGTCCAGGCACCAGTCCTGCAAAAGTGTTTTGGGTGCCGTCCAGTCTACAGGGAACTTTTCAGGGTCTATATGAATTCTAGTTATTACCCAGACAAAATTAGAAAAGCACCTGCAAAAATAAATTTATTTGCATAAAGTAGCATGACAATGACCCCCGCTCTCATTTAAAGCATGAATGTTTTAAACACATTTCATCGCCCCCCCAACCCAGAAAAGGTTAAATACATCCAAAGTCGTATTAAATGGTTCTATGAAGATAAGTTACAAGCAGATTTGTCTTTTCTGATGCGTCCTGTAGTCCGCTGTGGTTGACAGAGTTTGAACTAGGTACTGGCAGAGTTGAATATAGGGGATTTCAGTCTGTAGCAGAAAGGATTAAATCTAATGACTCAGTATCATGGAGTTTTCATTAATTCTTGAAAAGCAAGGAGCTCCCAGGAGAAAACGTAGAGCAAATGCTCAATACATTTAAATAAGCTCAAAATATTCAAGACACAAATGGCTGAGAGATCAAATGTGCTGTTTCTGCATTAATAAAATCAAAGAAAATCGGTATCAGAGCAGTTTCTCTTGAGCTCCTCTAATGTGTGACTTTTAAAAAGTAAACGTGACTGGGCTTCCCTGGTGGCGCAGTGATTGAGAATCCGCCTGCCGATGCAGGGGACACGGGTTCGTGCCCCGGTCCGGGAAGATCCCACATGCCGTGGAGCGGCTGGGCCCGTGAGCCATGGCCGCTGAGCCTGCGCGTACGGAGCCTGTGCTCCACAACGGGAGAGGCCACAACAGTGAGAGGCCCGCATACCACAAAAAAAAAAAAAAAAAAAGTAAACGTGACTAACAAAATTGAAATTTGCAGTTTAAACAACAGTCTTATTTTGTTTCCATGGCAGAGTTTGGGCAAAGGTAGTTTATCGTTAATGTCAGTTTGGCCCAAGAAATATTTCATTCTGAGTTTAACCCAGCAAGCAGATCTTAAGAAACAAACCATAGATATATTAGAAATCCTCACTCTCAGGTCTTAATTATGCCATTGTGTTCCTTACATCCCTTCAACACAATGCTTCTGAAAGTGGGGTTTACCTTGCCATCATTTGGAGACAAGTATTATAAATATGCAGGTTCCTGGACCCGTCTCAAACCTAATGAAACCAAATCTATAAGTGGGGCCTGGGAATTTATTATTTTTAACAAACTCTGCTGGTGAAACTAAAATTTGAGAACTCTTGTTGGTTTAGCTTCCAAAGCTTACTAATTGCATTTTTTTTAAGGGTAGAACACAGTATTATTTCTATGTTTATTTGGAAATATAAAAGTTGTGTACATTTGCTAGGTTTCATAGTGCAACTATGGCTCTTTTACTTTGGATACTTTTTAGGGACAGTGTGATTTGAATACATTTCTGTACTTCTCTAGCAGTAATAGATTAATACAACCAAGAATATTACCAAGAGAGGAAGCAACTCACTCAAGTTAATAACTATAGCGAATAGTTGTAGTGTTTAACATGAGCCAGGCATTCTTTTGAACACTGCACATATAATTTGTTTAAACCTCATAACAACTTTATGAGGTAGGTGTCAATATTATCTCGGTTTTCTTAGCTAAGTAATTTCCCCAAGGCCACACAGCCTAGTGGCTGTGTCAGGATCTGATCCAGTTTGTCTGGATCCAGAGTCTGTACTGGATCTCAAAGCTGTACTGTCTCTCAGTTTATGTTCTTCATTAATTTCCATCCTTCATCACTGAGTTTATTGGAATACGCTCTTCTTCAACATAAAAAACATCTGTTTCTTATCTTATACAATATTCACAAGAACTCTGGTTTCCTCTGCAAGATTTAAATTCTTTCAAAGTGTCGGTTGCTGACGGTTGCTGACGGCTCCTGGCTGAGACCCTTCCTAGGAAGTGCCCTAGGCCAAAGGGCACTCCTTTGCCCAGGGTTAAGCCCTCTCCTGGAGGAGGGGAGGGCTGATAGCTTGTGTGCAGGGCTTGGTCTGTTAGTAGGTGGAAAACACAAAGACCTGGCCCCCTTGCCTCAATTTGGGACAACTCTGAGGGGCCTGTGCAATTCCAGAGCTCCCTGAGAGATTGGCTGGGGTCTCTGTTACAACTCTTCACAGCTCAGTTCCAGTTCCTCCCTTTGCCCAGTCCTGCTTCCCTCACTCCCTTAGTTCACTCCCAAGAGTAAAACTCTTGAGCACAACTCTCTCCTTCATAATGTGTTTTCTGAGTGGTCTGACCTGCAAAAGTTGAAGCCAGAACTAGTCATGGGAAATAACTCTGAAGGCATCATTTGAGAGTCAGATCTCCTTCTGACTAGCTAGTAATGAGCACCCACACGTCACAGGTGATGGAGCTCCCAGTATGCTCTAGGGGTACAACTATTAAAACTTCAACCTGTAGCGAACTAGGATGAGATACCCTTGGAAGGGAATGCACTAGCCGGTACACTATCTCAGATGTTTGAGAGGTTCAGGGGAAGCAGTAACTGTAAGTACTACGGAATTCGATGGCTATTGTTGGGTACAACCAAAGTACTGAAGAAAGACAATGAAAGGCTACAAGTGAGTCATCACCAATTTCAGGCAGTGTGTGAAAGTCTGAGGCTCTTCTGGGTGGTATGTAAAGAGACTCAGTTCCTGTTGCTAGAGAACAGAAAAACGGAGGCTCTGGCCCAGGACTAAATTACATAGGGAGCAGGGTTCCAAAGGTCCAGAGTTCTCAACTGGGAAAGCTTCTATTGCCAAAAGTTAGGGTCTGATTAGGAAGAAATGGGATCCTCAGATCTGGAATAAAGACATATGGGTGGATTAACCCATCAGCCTTGAAAACCTACATCCCTCAGAAGTCCATGGGCCTGCAGAAGTGGCTCATTCCTCCCTTTTAAAGATTAAGTCTTCGCTATTGCTTAAGGATGATACAGAGGCCTTAGAAGACAGCATTTATCCCCTTCAGATTGCATCCTACCTCCCCTCCTGTCCATAAAAGATTTGTGGTCAAAAAAGTAAAGTGAGAATAAGGTTTGTGGATGCAGGTGCAGGTTAGGTAGGTAGTTGAACAGGGTGACGCTAGTATACAATGAATTTGACTAGTTGGCAGATACATAATGGAAGAGGGCTTATCTGCAAGATGGTGATTGATGCTGTATCATGGAACTTACAGTGGGTTAAGGAGTAAGGAGGGAAGGTGGACTTGTGGGGGAGAATGGCTAAAACACACTAAAATGGTAGAGCCAGAGTCGTGATGAGATTGAAGAATAGGAGCACTAGAGAAAGTGAGCAGAAAAGATAGGAGGGTGTGGTCAGAGAATGTGGTATTTGTCCTTGAAATTTCAGAGGTGGACAGCTATTGGCGATGGTGAGGTCTAGGAGAGGGTTGCTAAGGTGGGAATGGAGGAAAAGTTTGCTGGAGATGAGGAGGAGATCAAGGCACTAACAGGAAGAGTGCTGGATGGATCATATGTATGGATGTTGAGGTCAACTAGAGTGTTGAAGAAGGGAGGGGCAGAGAAAGGCAGTGAGCCAGGTTCTAGACTCATCTAGAGTGAGGATCAGCGAACAAGAGGTAGATATAGATGACAGCAACAGGCCATTGGTACTTACCCAACAGGCAAACCTGTACTTATGTACCTAGCACAGTGCCCAGCAGGCAATAATAAATATTTGGATACCACGGCATGAATGTATCTGTTTGATGGCATGCTTCTAGACTTGGGTCAACATAGTGGTCTTTTATGAGAGCTTAGAATATAGCTGTGCACCAACCTGCTTCTGGGTGTTCCACAGCAGCTTCTGGGGTCCAGGGCCCTGCCTTCACATAGCCCCTCTTCTCCAGTGCAAAGACAAAACCTCCATCTCCAATCACGACCTCTCCAGAGTTTAACCGTTCTAGGATGCCCTAAAAGTACAGAAGAGGAGGAAGAAAAGTTGTTACTTGAATTTTTAAGACAATTTTCTACCTTTAGAACTTTTGCTATCATATTCTTGAGAAGTATGATTTCTTTAGAATTCTCAGAAAATATCTATTTCATACAGAAATTTGTGGCTATAAGGAGAGTCACCAGAATGCTAATATATTGAAAGTTTGTGTATCCATGTGTATGTGACAGGGATGGGGCCTTTCCGAACACATTAGAGAGTATTTGAAGCATATTGTGGGAAGATGTTATGTTTGAATAAATATCTTCAGAGGGATTAAGTGAAAAGGTTTTGTTGTAAAGCCTCAAATAAATACTTAAGCACACCTTCTTAAAATGGTGATTGTTAGTCTTTCTTCTTATTCTATCAATACACTAAAGAGAGAATTATATTTTATAAAGAAGTTGAAGTGGCATACAATGCTATTAAGACATTTTGAGACTGAAAAGTCAAAAGATATTTGGTGAAGACAGAAGGAAGGAGATACTACCACAAAGATGGCCAAATCAATTAAAGACTTCTGTCTCTGGCGTTAAAAATTCAGTTTCCAGGGCTTCCCTGGTGGCGCAGTGGTTAAGAATCCGCCTGCCGATGCAGGAGACACGGGTTCGTGCCCTGGTCCGGGAAGATCCCACATGCCGCGGAGCAACTAAGCCCGTGAGCCATGGCCGCTAGGCCTGCGCGTCCGGAGCCTGTGCTCCGCAATGGGAGAGGCCACAACAGTGAGAGGCCCGCATACCGCAAAAAAAAAAAAAAAAAAAATTCAGTTTCCATAATAGCAGCTGCATTATGCTGTCCAGGAAGTTATGAGTATGCACAGCCCGCTCTCTACAAGTGAGAGAACAGGAAAGAGACAGGTAAATAAAATATTTATAAACTAATTTCTAATCCAACCTCCATAGCTATTCCATTTACAGTACTATGCAATAATTACCCGGGTGTTAATAGAGAAATTTTGAACTTAATATTTTTAAAGGGCTTTGTGACTTAGAAAGTAATTTTCTAGTGTAACCATTTCTTTTTAATTTCAAAAAATCATAGCCTTTAAAAATTAAAGGTACCCTAATTCAATTTAGGTCACTCTGATTTTACAAATGAAGAATTAAGGTCCAGAGTCTCTGAGTAATTTATACATGGTCTTCCAGGTGCAGTGTATAGGTCCTCCTGATTCCTTTATCCTTAAATGGTATCTAGATTTGATTTTAAGTGGGGGTGGGGAGGGTGGGATAGCCCTGAAAAGGCCGTGTAAAGTAATAACTTGGAATGTACTTACCTGTTGCGTTCCATTTATTACTAATAATGGTTGACAAAACAAATGCTGATATAACAAGGGTTACAAATTCTGTGAGAGACATTCGTAGGCTTTTCAATCTTAGGTCCTCACCAACTTCTGCCTCTCTCCCACACCATTCCGACAACTGGTGCTCGGAGAAAAGAAACATCTGACATTTCTACCTTAAAGCAGTAAAATAGGAGGACTATGCTATATATTCTTGAATAGCCCTTCCATACAGAAAAAATGTCAAGTGTACAAGTCCATGAGATAACAAATACAAAAATATAGAATTGATCACATGTCATTTTGAAATCCAAATACCTGTCATGATTACACTGTGTCTAAATGTCACATTTTAGATTGACACATATACACTAATATGTATAAAACATAACTAATAAGAACCTGCTGTATAAAAAAATAAATAAAATAAAATTCCAAAATAAGGTCACATTTTAAAACTACAACTTTGATCGTTATGACCCAATTAACAAGAAAAATAGATATATTGCTAGTCGGTGCAGTTGTATAAAAACATGAACTACAGTCAAATAAATGAGATATGACTGGCTACTAATTTTCGTCTGGGTGAAATAATTCATGATATTTTGTTCAGTCACCTAGCAACTCTCATTGGACTCTTGAGTGTGTTTTCAAACCTTAGGAGCACAACACTTAAATGCACAGCATAGCTAAGAATCTGATATTTGGTGGCAGAGTGGCTAGTGGTGCTTCAATTACCATGCTGTACATTAGTTTATTGAACAATTACATCAGGAAGAACACTCTCTTAGATTCTACTGCATTTTTAAATTACCTGAACTTCAGACTTTCTTGTTCATAAACTAAGTGGCTTTTTTTTTTTAATGGAATGTGCTATGAGAAAATGTTCAAGATATTGTTTGTGAAAAAGTGTTGCAAAGCAATATGTGTAATATCAGACTTTTTGTTTAAAAAGTACATATTTGCCTAGACAATGAACTAGCAGAATTATACATCAAAATGTAGCAGACACTGTTCTTAGTGTTTTTCCTAATTGTTTACAATGAACATGTGTTAGTTTTGTAACATATGTTTTAATTTTAATCAGAAGTATAGAAGTATTATTGTCCATATTTTAACAGTAACATAGGCATGGAAACAAAGTTACTAAAGAAACTTTTTTTTTCTTCCCATCTTATGTCCATCTGTTGCTAAAATAATCCTTTAAAATGTTTCATTTTGTGAGTTTGAGTCTGTGGGAGTGGATTAGGATTTATGGCAACGTAAATCAGGCCAAACCCCCCCAAAATTTTAAATCTCTATGGGTATCATCCTTTCCAGCCTACATCAACTATTCCTTTAGTAGATATATGGATTGGCAAAATTCTCCACCTAACTGAACAGGTGACAGACTATAATCGATTGCCATCTCAGCATCTTAAATCCTGGGACAGCATGGCATTAAAAAAATTTAATTGAATTAATGTTTTTCCTTGTGTTGAGGTCTTTTTAATTTGAGGCGGGGTCATCCCTTTAGAAACTAGGTACAGCCCATTTCTACAGAGATGGCTGGCAATGAATTTGGGAGGTGGACCTGCCCCCACAGTCCTTACAGCTGCAGGAGTACAGTTGGCAGGGCCCTGTCTCCTTCACTGCCATTCCCTGGGCCTCTGTCTGCCAGGCGTGGAGTTGGATGCTTTGACACCCAAGGGACAAGCATATCCCCTACTCCCTCCATCCTTCTCTTCCCACTCCTAACCATAGTCCTACTATCAGTGCATCCATCCATCCATCTCCTCCCCCTGCAACCCCCCGCACCCCCCCGCACCCCTGTAACTAGACGAAGGCCCACAGTCTGGACTGAAACACTCGTCCCCAGGGAAGGGCGAGCTTGTTACTGGGTTTTTATTTTTAAAACTTAACAGTCCTTCCTCAATATCTTACGGCCATTGTGCTTAATTTTTCTGAAACTGTCTTTTCGAGGCCCGCACGGTGCACTGTTCTGTGATCGCTGAAACCAAGCTGCGGGATGAAAACTTACATCATCCAGACAACGCCAGAACCTTAAGGCTGCGGCGGGGCGGGCTGGTGGGTGCAGCGAGAACCCTGCAAGGTAGGGGCCCTGAGACCCTAGGCGCCTGTGAGGGCGCGGGCGGGAAACGGTGGGAGCCCGGGCGCGCGCCTCCCTGCCCTGCAAGCGCGGGGCGTCAAGGGGCGAGCGCGGTGGCACGGGAACAGACCCCAGAGGAGCCCGGGGCATGCAGCAGGGCGACCCCGAGTCCCACCGCCATGGGGGAGGGAAGTCGCACCTGTGGGTCTAGGAGCCGCATCTTTGGGGAGTGCTCTGGTCTTGGGGTGCGGGACTCAGAAGACGTTGGGAGTCTCAGCGCTTTGGGGGCGCTCTGGAGTTGGGGGTCAAGGAGTTCCAGGGGGCGCTCTGGTCAGGGGGGCAGGAGTGGGGAGTCAGAGGCGCCTTGGGGTCCTGCAGCAGAAGTTCTGTGGGGACTTCTGGTCACAGTCAGGCTCTAAGGGCTCCTCTGCGCTCCCCGCGGCTGAGATGGGATGCGGGACTGGTTTGTGGATCGAAACTCAGAGCTTTGGCCGGGATGGACAGCGCCCTTGGGTCCCCTGCAACCTCACCTTTTTGGCCTTTTTGCCCCCAACTGGTGCCATCTTCGCGGTGTCCCGGACGGACTGTACTTAACACGGATGAGGACCGGCGAGGCGAGCGTTTCCCCCTGCGAAGCCCGGAGCTGCACGGCGGCAGCAGCCGGGCTCTTTATACCCGCTGCTCCTGCGGGGTGGGTTTCCCCACCCCCGGTGCGGTCCAACGCGGACCTCGGGCTGGGAACACGCCCACCAGCCCTTGATCCCGGCCTGTCGCTGCTTGGGAACCTGCGTGCGGAGGTGATCGAGATTGTTCTGCCAAAATGGGTGAAACCATCCAGAAGTAAAATAATAATAATAATGCTGCCACTCGCTCAGGTTTCAGACCTACCTGTGCCCGGCTCTTCTTTTCCCCTCGCGGGTCCCCGACCCTGATTTCTCCTTTGCCTGGGATCGTGGATCATTCCTTCCTTAAGTCGCTAGGCCAGACCCCTAAGAATTCCATCCAATGCCCAAATATTTGTCAAAGGCCGAGGATACAAGATTATTGAATGAGGAGGCTTGCAGTTCTTGGAAGAACTTCAGCCTAAAGTGTGACCCCCCTGTGTGATATACACCCAGTGGATATGTATCCGAACAAAATATGACATTTACAGAAGGGTCCGATACTGACCCTGCATTAGTGTGTGTGTGTGTGTGTGTGTGTGTGTGTGTGTTCAAAATGAACTTTGCCCTTATATCCAAACATGGCTTACAGTTTCTAATAATATCTTTGCAATATTTAACAAGGACAAACACTTAACGTTAATATACGACAGTGGAAATGTACTTTAGAGACTTCAAAATTCAGCGTGAAAACCGTGTATAAAAACGAACAGGCATTAGAGAAACTGGAGGAAAATAGAAATGTTAATAGTAGTTATCTGTTGATGGTAAAGTTACGTCTTGCTTTTATTTTATTCATTATGTTTTACTGTATTTTCCAAACTTTCTTTACAGTGAGAACACATTGACTTAAAAAAATTTTTTAATTTAATATATATTTTTTATACAGCAGGTTCTTATGTTATCCATTTTATACATATTAGTGTATATATTTCAATCCCAGTCTCCCAGTTCATCCCATCACCCCCCCAGAACACATTGACTTTAGAATAACGAAAACATTACTTTAGAAAAATGTACAACGTGAGAGTAAATAGCCTAGAGAACAACTAAAAAGTCTGAAATAGAGTTCAGAAACTTTTACCCAAATACGTAAAAGCACACAAGGAAATTTTGTATGTGGAACAATAACCTCTATTTCAACAAGTGCAAAGAAGGAAATTACTGTAGCAAATGATGAATTAATACAAATTTATTTACTAAAATTAGGTGCACTTGAGATAAAACTGAGAAATTAGAAAAGTCCTTTTGCTTCAGGTAATTGTCAAGTTTAAAATGGAAAAAAAGGGAAGGATGATGGATGCATATATTGTAATGCAAATGAGCCATTATTTAACCTGTCCGCAAGAATGAGGCATGAGGTAATGTAGGCATCCTTCACAGTGCCTAGATTTTCGACCATGAAAGCATTGGAGTATATGAGTAGGTAACAGTTCAGTTATTTAATGCGTCAACTACGTATATTATTGATATTAACCAGGTGAGTATGGGTGAGACGAGCAGGTTCAGGCTGAGTCTAGTTAGGGCTGCAGAGAGCAGTTGCGGTGGTGGGTACTAGTCGCTAGGGGGCAGTATCAGGGCTCGACAGTAAAAACTGAAAGCAGCTGTTCTCAATTTCACAGTTCGTCCACTTTCAGCAAAACTCAGGAGAGATTTTAAACTAGCAACATTTAATTTTAAAATGAATTGCGAATTTTTAGTAGATAATATAGACACATGGCAAAATTGTTAAAGTCTTTCCCCAGCTGCTATTCCCAGGTCAAGTCGTCCCTGGAGATAACCACTGTTACCCGTCAACTATTCTTCCAGAACTCTATGCCTAAGTAAGTGTATACATGTATAGATAAGGATTTGTATTTAAATGTAGGGGATTTAATTTATTTAGTCACTTATCCATCTCCACCTTTTCTAAAACGATTAATAGGCAGCTGTTGAAATAATTTTGTTTTTCTTCTGCTTCTCAGTTTGTTCTACCTCCACTACCCACGCCAATGGGGTCCATTAAAAAAATTCATGCACCTACTATTTCCGTAATAGCTAATAATATCCACAGCTCACTGAGTGCTTACTATGTGCCAGGCGCTACATTAAGCCTTTTACATATGCAGTATTATTTACTCCTCACAATTCTGTGAGGTAGGCACCCCCTTTTTGTCCTCAAGAACCATGAACTCAGGGAGATATAGAAGAGTTATCAGAGTGATCTCTGAAGGCCCCGTGCCCCATTTCCAAAGTACAAGGTACTAAGGTGGCTTGGATGCCACCTGGGGAGTGAGTTCTGTAGCAACCGTTCTTGGGAGGCTGTCCATGTTCTCTGTTCTCTGCTAGAGCAATGAGATGAGGAAGGTCATATAGCATGGAAGTCTTTGACCTCCTACGTAGACATTTGGGGTCAAAAATATATCCTGAAGGGAAAGAGGAGGATTAGAGCTGGAGGTCCACTCCCTCAGTTTTATAACCTCAAAAAGAGAGGTTATGGTTCCTCTCCAGCTAGTGCTTTGCTCCACTTATAACCCTATTTATATTCAATAGACATTTAAGGCCCATGCATACAATGATTCAAGCACCATGCTTGTTGCCGGAGATAAAGGATATTTCCTCCATTTTCCCAAAAGGGGGAAATAGATTCCATCTCATGTAAGAGTTAAAATGTCCCCTTTATCAATATGCAGATGAAAAAAATGTCAGGACTTTTCATTTTCCATTCAACTGGGATCATCTTTAAAATGAAAGTGGCTTTTTCATAGATGTTTTTAGATTAAAACTGTTTCATTTAGCCTCTAAACTGTTGAACATGTTTTATGTTTTAACATCATGTAAAACAGTGTTTGCAAACTGGTGGCATGGGAATGGGGCCAACTTCTGTGTTTACTTTGGCAAGACCAGTGTTTTGAAAAAATTGAATGTGAATTCCTTTATGTGGCACCTTCCTGTTTGCCAGTCTGCCCAACACCCAGTTGTTCCACTCTTGATTGGTTCACATATTTACCTTACCTTGAAAGCATGTGAGTTTTCAACCTCTGCTGTAAATAGAAGGAGTATTGGGGTTATCAAATATATGTGAGATGTCCTTTGGTCTGATTCTCCCAAATAGCCCCCAAACTGAAGGTTTCACTTTCCTTATATTTTTCTATTGCCACTAATCTCAGTTATTTTTTTGTTGCCACTGCTTGGGATCATTGTAAAGGGATGGTGGGGGTGGGCTTTTCACCTAAAACCCTCTTTCCTGGGTGCACAGATTTTCCTCACTTTATCTTTTCTGGTAGTACAGCTGGTCCCAGAACAACACAGGGGTTAGGGGAGCCACCCCTCTGCACAGTCGAAAATCTGCCTGTAATTTCTTGTCTGCCCTCCTTGTCAGCGGTTTCTCCGTGTCCATAATTCAGCATCCTTAGATTCAACCATCTGCAAATCATGTATTACTGTAGTATTTACTATTGGAAAAAAATCCTTGTATAAGTTGACCTGCACTTTTCAAACCCTTGTTGTTCAAGGCTCAACTGAACTTCATTCCCTCTGTCACTGCAACGGCTACACTCAACATGATCCCATCACACCAGGCACATTAAACCACATCACACAGTTACTCCTCTTTTAAGGGCCTTGGTTACTTATGTAAAATTCAAGCTGAAGCTAGGTGACTTCTCAGATTCCTTTTTTGCAATTGGCTTGGCATATGCTTAGAGCAAAAAACAACCTTTGCCCAAGTTCTTTCTTTGCCTTCCTCTTGTGGTCAGCAAGCACTTCCTTAGACTGGCAGAGAGGATACCTCTGGCTCCTATTCCTGCCTCCAGCTTCTGCCCATTCCTAGTTCGTGGAGAAATAGTGGGTTTTATTTTTGAACTATTCAGGACTTCTTTCCACCACAGGCAACAATGCTTCTCTCAGAGCTCACAGATCTGCATTCTTGTACAGTCTCCTGGATTCTGCAGAAGAGTTCTCTAGCCAATGTTCCTGTGAATTCTGGACACCCCCAGTTTCCCAGACTATCCTCCCAGCAAGGTAATTGCTTCCCAGGTTCTCTTTCTAGCTCTGAAATTTTCTCTCCTCTCCTGCCTTTCCTTTAATGCTTTCTAACAGGATAATTAGCTTGTCTTCTTTGGTCATGTGTTCTTTTGCTTCTTTTTCTTAAAACAAAACAAGACCAGAAACTATAACTTTATGAGCACTTACTATGTGGAGTTAGCCATGCTAAGTGCTTCATAGGCATTATGTAATCTTCACAGTAAACCCAGGCAGTAGGTACTTTGCCATCCCCATTTTACTGATGACAATACTGAGGCACACAGTTTAAATGAGAACCTTCCCAAGGTCATGCCAACAGCAAGCACAGAGCTGAGAGGAGGATTTCAGCCCAGGCCAAATGTCATCAGAGATCATACTCTTTAGAGCAACTCTATTCTTCCTTTTCAGTAAACTGTTTTTCTAAAAAAAACTTTCCAAACTCTTTATAACCTCATCCAACTCATGGCCCCTCCCATTCACATGGCCCAACACCAAGGTCCCTTCTCCTAGTCAGGAGAAGTCCAGATTCACTAGAAATACAATTTGTTACCAACAAGTTACTGACAGAAAACAGTCTGCCCTGTCCAGGTCATCTCCATGTGATGACTCTTGGATTGTGTGTAACCCCTAGCTTGTCCAGTCATACTGAAACTTTGTTGTTTTAAATGGGTATTGGAAAAGAAAAGCCATAATTTCCTGGGATAGGCAATCAAACCTTGGTTTCCTACATCTTTGAAAGATGAATAAGACATCGTTTGCTTCTTTGAATGGGAGAAGGTGGAGTAGGGGCTAAAGATCCCCTTTTCCCGTGGGTCTGGCACATGATGTCTGTGTGGTCCCTCAGCTCCCACATGCAGCTCCTGATTTGAGGAGTTATACCCCAGGGATAACCCCATGTCTTGGTCTAGAACCTGCAGGGGAAGTACACACCAGGTTGGTGAGTGTGCGGTGTGAGAAGGAAGAGATGCAGAAATAAAGAAATTATCACCAGTGATTCAGAGAAAACCTGGTCATGGTGGGGTGAGATGTGGTATCCAGCCCAAGAAGTGTTAGACACAAGGACCCTGCTGAGGAGCTTACGTTTGATGGGAAACTCTCTGCTGGACTGGAACCAAAGATTCCCCCCACCCTTTTTTTCTCACAAAAAACATGCTGTTTCCTATTGGTCTGCACATCACCATTTCACTAGTGAGCTGCATTCAAAGAGGATTTGGTGAGGGCTTTTAGCTTGGTGATGATAGTAGAAATGTAAATCATTTCTTTGGGGTGGGCTGGTACATGATTTTAGTCTACTTTTAAAAATAATTTATTTATTTATTTATTTAATTTATTTTGGTTGTACCGGGTCTTAGTTGTGGCATGAGAACTCTTAGTTGTGGCATGCATGTGAGATCTAGTTCCCTGACCAGGGATCGAACGCACATCCCTTCATTAGAAGGCAGATTCTTAACCACTGTGCCACCAGGGAAGACCCATGATTTTAGTCTACTTTAAGATCATTACCAGTGCACAGCCCTCAGTTAACTTAGAAAAGTGATAACACAAGTAATAACTGAGTAGTAAAAGTGTCATCACCCACCAGCTTCTGAACCTCAGGAATATAGGAACATATATGTTTTTCAAGTTAATATGTGCATATAATAGGAACCCCAAAGAGTAAAATGAGGGGTACATAAAAAATGAGGTTCTCTCTAACTTCCACTTCCCCAGTTTTGGCTTTTTTGGTATTTATAACCTACCCAGCTTAAAGAATTTCTAAAAGAAGTTGGCACTTTCAGAAACCAGCTTCCAGTGATACTACTACAAATCAGCCAGAATAACTAAACTGAAAAATACAAAATGTTGGGGAAGATGGGGAGCAACTGGAACTCTCGTTGCTTCTGGTAGGAGTATAAACTGGTACAACTCTTTAGGAAAGAAAATGTTTGCTGGTATCTTTTAGAGCAGCACATATCTGTATCAAGCAGTTTCACTCCTGGGTGGAAACGTGTATAACTGTTCCTCAAAAGAAATGTACAAGAAAGTTCATAGCAGCCTATTCATAAATGGCCCAAACTGGAAACTGCCCATCGATGACAGAATGGGAAAATGAATTGTGACACACTTACACTATATGGAATTCTATATGTAATGTGAATGATTCACTTATAATTACATGCAACAATATGAATGAATCCTACACTGCTGAGTAAAAGAAGCCAGACACAAAAGGACAATACCTTAAGTTTACATTTAATATAATGTACAGAAACAGGCAAAACTAAGTTATGTTCTTAGGAGTCACAATATTGATTACCCTAGGGGAAGGGGTAGTGACAAGAAAGGCATGGAGTGCTTTTGGGTTGCTGGTAATGTTCTAGTTCTTTGATCTTAGTGCTGTGTACATGGAGTATGTTTGGTTTATGAATACTCACCAAGCTGTGCGTTTACAGCAAATATGGTTTTTTTAATAGATATTATACTCCAATGAAAAAATTAAAAACGAGAATTAAAATGACGTAAAACATTTTCTTGGCCTTTTGTGCATCCCACAAAATGCTCAATAAACTAAAAAAATGAAAATAAGCGTGTCTAGATTTTGAATACAGTCATTTCACTGCTGGTAGGAAATGATTTAGGCAGACAGTATTAACTCTAATAGTTTCCTTGCTATAAAAGTAATCCATTTTGGGCTTCCCTGGTGGCTTAAGAATCCACCTGCCAATGCAGGGGACACGGGTTCGAGCCCTGGTCCGGGAAGATCCCACATGCTGCGGAGCAACTAAGCCAGTGAGCCACAGCTACTGAACCCACATGCCACAACTACTGAAGCCCATGCACCTAGAGCCGTGCTCTGCAACAAGAGAAGCCACTGCAATGAGAAGCCTGTGCACCGCAAGGAAGAGTAGCCCCTGCTCGCCACAACTAGAGAAAGCCCGCGCGCAGCAATGACCCAAAGCAGCCAAAAATTAATCAATTTTTAAAAAAAAGTAATCCATTTTGAAAAATAAATTCAGTCCTTAATATATACATAAGGTACCCTAAATTCAAAAGGTCACTAATTGTTAATGAGATTAACTATACACTCATGATCTAGAATAAACTATAAAAAGGAAAAATTAAAACACTATTTCAGGGTGTCAGTTTCGTTTTAGTTTTAAATGACTGTTAGATCAGCATTGTATAATGTACAGAAGAAAGTTAATTTAATCAGTTAAGACATTCACTTAGTTCAAAATTCAAATAAAAAGAGGTATCCTGTCCCTCAGGCACTCAGTTTCCCCAGTCAACCAATGTTTCAGTTCTTTTGTGTCCATTCAGAAATATTTTATGCATATACAACAAATATGTATAAACATTCTTTGCCCCCCATTTAACTAAACAGTAGTGCCCCATAGACACTATCTCCTCCTTGCTTTTTTTTACTTAACGATATATATTCACAATCATTTCATAATAAGATGAGGAAGTTCCTCTTTTTTTTAGTGGCTGAATAATATTGTATAATATACCAGAATTTATTTAGTGTGTCCATACTTAGAGACAGTACTATTATTTCCATGCTTTGCCACTTCACATAAAGCCAAAATGAATAGCATCCCACATCCGTTATTTTATACATTTGAATAAATACAGGTATACTTGTTTTATTGCGATTCACAGATATTGCATTTTTTTACAAATTGAAGGTTTGTGGCAACCCTGCGTCAAACAAGTCTATCAGCACCATTTTTCCAATAGCATTTGTTCACTTCATGTCTCTGTGTCACATTTTGGTAATTCTTGCAATATTTCAAAATTTTCTTTATTTGTTGTGGTGATCTGTGATTAGTGATCTTTGATGTTATTGTAATTGTTTGGGGGCACCTTGAACTTCGCCCACACAAGATGACAAACTTGATAACTGCTGTGTGTTCTGACTGGCCATTCCCCCATATCTCCCCCTCTTCTTGGGCCTCCCTATTCCCCAAGACACAGCAATATTGAAATTAGGCCAGTTAATCCTACAACGGCCTCTAAGTGTTCAAGTGAAAGGAAGAGTCACACGTCTCTCGGTTTAAATGAGGTATCAGTTTAAGCAGAGAGAGGCTGAAAACTAGACCTCTTGCGTTAAACATTTAGCCAAGTTGTGAATGCAAAGGAAAAGTTCTTGAAGGAAATTAAAATTGCTACTCCAGTGAACACATTATAAGAAAGCAAAACAGCCTTATTTATGATATGGAGAAAGTTTTGGTGGCCTGGTTAGAAGATCAAACCAGTCACAACATTTCCTTACGCCAAGGTCTGATCCAGAGCGAGGCCTTAACTCTTTTGAATTCTATGAAGGCTGAGAGAGGTGAAGAAGCTGCAGAAGAAAAGTCTGCAATAACAGGGGTTTGTTCATGAAATTGAAAGAAATAAACCGTCTCCATAACATCAAAATGCAAGATGAAGCAGCAAGCGCAGATGTAGAAGCTGCAGCAAGTTATCCAGAAGATCTAGCTAAGGTTATTAATGAAGGTGGCTACACTAAACAACAAGTTTTCAATGTAGGCAAAATAGCCTTCTATTGGAAGAAGATGCCATCTAGGACTTTCATACCTAGAGAGGAAGAAGTCAATGCCTTAGCTTCAAAGTTTCAAAGGACAGGCTGCTTCTTTTGTTAGGGACTAATGCAGCTGGTGACTTTAAGTTGAAGCCAATGCTTGTTTACCATTCTGAAAATCCTAGGGTGCTTAAGAATTATGCTAAACCTGCTCTGCCTGTGCTCTATAAATGGAACAACAAAGTCTGGATGACAGCACATTTGATGACAACAGGTTTATTGAATATTTTAAGCCCACTGCTGAGATCTAGTGCTCAGAAAAAAAGATTCTTTGCAAAATATGACTGCTCATTGATAATGCACGTGGTCACCAAAGAGCTCTGATGGAGATGTACAATGAGATTCATGTTTGGTTTTTTTTCCTGCCTACTAATACAGCATCCATTCTGCAGCCCATGGATCAAGGAATCACTTTGACTTTCAAGTCTTGTTATTTAAGAAATACATTTTTTAAGGCTATAGCTGTCATAGATTGTGATTCCTCTGATGGATCTGGGCAAAGTCAATTGAAAACCTTCTGCAAAGGACTCACCATTCTAGATGCCATTACGAATATTTGTGATTCATGGGAAGAGGTCAAAATGTCAGCATAACAGGAGTTTGGAAGAAGTTGATTCCAACCCTCAGGGTTGACTTTGAGGGGTTCAAGACTTCAGTGAAGAAAGTCACTGCAGATGTGGTGGGAATAGCAAGAGACTGGTATTAGATGTGGAGCCTGAAGATGTGACTGAATTGCTGCAATCTCAAGATAAAATGTTAATTGATAAGGAGTTGCTTCTTATGGATGGGCAAAGAAAGTGGTTTCTTGAGATGGAATCTACTCCTGGTGAAGATGATGTGGAGATTGTTGAAATGATGACAAAGGATTTAGGATTTAGGATCTAGGAATTACCAACTTGGTTGATAAAGCAACCCCAGGGTTTGAGAGGATCGACTCCAATTCTGAAAGAAGTTCTACTGTGGTTAAAATGCTATCAAACAGCGTTGCGTGCTTCAGAGAAATCATTTGTAGACAGAAGAGTCAATCAATGTGGCAAACTTCACTGTTTTATTTTAAGAAATGGTCACTACCACCCCACCTTCAGCAGCCACCAGCCTGATCAGTCAGCAGCCATCAACACTGAGGCAAGACCCTCCACCAGCAAAAAGATCGAAGGCTCAGATGATGGTTAGCAATAAAATATTTTTTAATTAAAGTATATGTTCATTGTTTTTTTAGACATAATACTATTACACACTTAATAGGCTACAGTATAATGTGAACATAACTTTCATATGCCCTGAGAAAACAGAAAACTCATATGACTTGCTTTATTGTGATATTTGCTTATTGTAGTGGTCTGGAACCAAATCCACAGTATCTCCAAAGTATCCATGTTTGTGGCAAGTCTGGAAGATAGTTAACTTTGTATTATCAGACATTTACTTGCTTTCTCCACTTGGTCATTTTAGTTTTGAAACTAGAGCTATTGAAGGTGAGTTTTAGAGTTACAGTCGTAAGGGTTTTCAGGTAGAATGGATTCACTGATCCATGCTTTCATTTATTCCTTCAATAAGTATTGAGCCCTATTTTATTCACCCCAGTGAACAAAAGAGACAAAATTTCCTGATGTCTTGGTGTTTACATTCTGGTGGTTAAGGTGGGGAGAGAAGACAGACAATATGCAAATAAATAAGTAAATGATATATATGTTAGGAAACATTAAATGCTCTGCAGAAAAATGAAACAGGGATGGGGGATAGGTCACTCCAGGAAGGGTGTTGCAACTTTAAATAGGGGTGACAGACCCCTGTAAGAACTTGGCATTAGTAAGAGCTAGGGACCCTTGGAGGGTTTTCCCTCCATTATGTTTCTTTCCTTCTTTTTAAGTAACATTTTTATTTTAAACTAGTTTTAGGTTTAAAAACAGTTGCAAAGATAGCACAGGTAGTTCAGCTTCTTACCCCAATATAGGCTCCAGTATCAGCCTACAGCTTTTTATAACCCAGTTCTGAGAATTTCTACAAGTAGGCTGGCTCACCCACTTTGTTCCCTTGATGTTATCATCTTACACGACTGTGGTATATGTCTCAAAACTAAGAAACCACCATTGGTTTCCTCCTATTACATTAACTCCAGACTTTAAAAAGTTTTTACCAGTTTTTCCATTAATGTCCTTTTTCTGTTCGAGAATCCAGTCGGGGCTACTACATGGCATTTAGTTGTCATGTCTCCTGGTGTCCTCTAGTCTGGACAATTTCTCATGATTTCCTTGTTTTTCATGACCTTGACAGTCTTGAGGATTACTGATCAGGTATTTTGTAGAATATCTATCAGTCCAGATTTGTTTGATGTTTTCCTTATGATTAGAATGGAGTGATGGACTTTTGGAAAGAATACTATAGGAGTGATGTTCCCTTTTCATTCCATCATATCTGGGCCACAGATATCTACCTGATAAGGTGATATTAACCTGATCACTTGTTTCACGTGGGTCTGCCAGTTTTCTCCACTATAAAGTTAATATTTTCCCCTTTCCAGTTTCTATTCTTTGGAAGCCAGTCACTAAGGCCAGCCCACATTCAACTGACTTACATTTTAGAAACCCTGTTCTGGCTGCTAGGGTGAGACTAGTTGTAGAAGAACAAGGGCAAAAGCTGTATTCCGGGTAGAGTTGATGGAGGCTGAAACTACTGTAGCCACATAGGTGGTGAAAAGAAATGCCTGGCTTCCATTTCAAAACTTCAGAACTGGGGAGCACAGAGCCAATTCTGTGAGGATAAATATGAATGTAGCAATAGACCACCCTGAAATTACTTCATTCTTGCCCCTCAGGGCTGGGCTTGGGGTTTTATTTCCTTCTCTTTGCAAGTTACCTGAGGACAGTTTTAGCTGTAGATGGAAGAAGTTTGGTTTACTCACCAAATTAGATATTCTGTATAAAGTGTAGGGATATAGAAGTTTTAAATACATGTTAGTTTTTGTACTTGTTATGATTTTTCATTGCTTTTCGACAAATTAAGAGTCTATTATCTATTATCAAATAATAGATAAGAGTCTATTATCTATTATTAAGTAAATAATAATTGTTAGATGAAAACATAGCACAGTGCCTGGCTCTCATAAATACTTATTGAATTAGCCAGAAGAAATTAGGTAGCAAGTGATTGACAAAGGAATGGGTCCCACCCAGTGACCGCAGCCAGGTCACAAGAGCTCCTCTTGACAAGCTCTCTCATGACCATCCCTTGGAATCTCCCCTCTTCCTTCTCTTTCTCCTTCAGATAATTGCTTTCCAGGACCATCCCTTCCCTTTACCTTCATCTCACACTGGGTCAGCTTGCTCTGGAGTTAGTCTGTCAGACCACAGAAAGCAAAAGGCCCTAGAGAAGTTCCATCTCCAATAGCTTCACCCATCCAGTCTTATTTTCTTCTGAAATAAAATGAATACTACCTCTCTTGCTTTTCTGCTTTGAGTGTCCAACAATCTGCCTTTAGCACCCCTGGGGGTGACAGAAGAGTTAGTCTTTTGATCCCAGCCAGCCTGCTTTTAGAAATCCCCTGTAGAGTCATAAGGAACCATGTGCCTATACAGTTGGATGAGAAGCTGAGACCGTATTCTCTTCTCCAGTTCTTCCATGTACAGTCCTAGTTCTTGTGCTCTTGGTTATTCTGTAAGATTCAGGTCAAAGTTTTGCCTGGAAAATCCTTCCCTGACCACCCCTTCCTATTTAACTTTAGAGTAGGAACTTCACGCTGGCTTGGGAACCCAATCACCTTCCAAAGTAGGAAGAAGTGTTTCAAGTCTCAAAACATTTATAAATTTGTTAACATACTCTAGAACAAAGAACTGCTAAAAAAGTTAAGCTATAAAATGTTAAAGAAATTAATATAAAATTAAGGATCATAAAAAAATATTAAGGATCATAAGGTTTTTAACTGGGTTTCCTGAGATCTGGATTTGGCTTCAGATAGTTTATCTGGGATGTGGCTCTGGGAAGTCAGAGTGAAGAGGAGGAGAGTAAGACAGGGATGGGGTAAAGCCCAGGTGTGGTGCCCTAAGGAGGTTGCTGGCTATAGGCAGTGGGGCTGCATTGCCTCTGCTGTGGAACCTCCTGAGAATTAACCAGAAAGTCTATGCGCATTGTCTGCTTGGAGGGACAGGATGCTGGAGCATTAACCCACTGGATTTTTTTCCACTTGATTGAGGGCTGCCCTGAGGCTGTTAACACCCTCACCCTTTTGGTTGTTTGCCTGTGGGAAGAGAGGTCTGCAGCTTGCATGGGAGAGAGCTTTGGGCCAGCAAGCATGATGACTCAAGCAGTGCTAAAGGAGGATGCTGTCCTGGCCAGGTGAGCCTGGCCACAGGTAACTGGCCTCAGCAGCCACAGGTGAATTTCAGTCAGAGGTGTGGCAGGAATGGGAGCCAGGGCATCAGAGCCGTCTGCTAGAGTTACATGATGGATTGAGGATATGAAACGGTAGACACTGCAGTGGCTTGAAATTCTGGTCTGGAGCTCTCCACAGTGTCAAATTAGGGGAACTAGTTCTCGGTGCTTATTGCTTATTTGTACAAGGCCCCAAATTTGATTGCATAACACTCTGTGAGTTACTCCAGGCAGATATTATTCTCTTGACTCTTTTTTAAAAAAATTGTGGTAAGACATTGATACCACAAAATTTGCCATTTTAACTATTGCCATGTGCACAGTTCAGTGGCATTAAACACATTCCCAGTGTTGTGTAACCACCATCTCCATCCATTTCTAGAACGTTTAAAAAATCTTCCCAAACTGAAACTCAGTACCCATTAAACAATGACTCCCCATTTTGACCTTCCCTCATTTCCTGGCAACAACCATTCTATTTTCTGCCTCTATGAATCTGGCTACTCTGGGAACCCCATATAAGTGGGATCATATAGCATTTTTCCTTTTATGACTGGCTTATTTCACTTAGCATAATGTCTTCAAGGTTCATTCATGTTGTAGCATATGTCTGATTTTTTTTTCCTTTTTAAGGCTAAATAATATTCTATTGTATGTATGTACTACATTTTGTTCGTCCATCCATCTGTTGTTTTACACCTGGGTTACTTCTACTTTTTGGCTATTGTGTATAATGCTGCTATGAACATAGGTATACAAAAATCTGTTTGGGTTCTGCTTTCAATTTGGGGGCATACACCCAGAGGTGGAATCATATGATAATTCTGTTAACAAAAAAATTAATAGTCTATCTAAAGGCGAATTATAGAATTTTAATGAAGCCATTCTGAGGATTGTAACCCAGGAGACAGTCTTCAGAAAACTCTGAGGACTGTTCCTTTTGTTAGAAGTTGAAGGCACAGTCTTACACATTTTGGAGAAAAAGGATTATACATCAAAATGACACACTGACATTTTTACATAAAGTTTACCAAAGATGCATAATCCAAATAAGCTTGTACTAAGCAAGCAATAGGTCACCATGACCCCTTACAGGATTAGGAAAGGAAAAATTAATCTTCTACGGAGTTAAGTTGCTGTCATCAGAAGAAGAAAAAAAAAAGCCGTTGATCTTTATGGTCAACAGGCATTCCTACCTTTGAGGAGGTCTGGTTAATGTATAATGTAGATGCACATCGCACATAAGGGAGGACCCAGTACAGGCAGGGAGTATGTTATGCTAAATTTTCTTTTCCTGCCTTAAAGCATAAATTTTATTCCATCAATTCTATTTTTAATTTTGTAAGGAGCCACCATACTCTTTTCCATAGTGGCTATACCATTTACATTCCTGCCAAGAATGCACAAGGGTTCCAATTTCACCACATCCTCACTGACACTTGCTATTTCTAATGAGTTGATACCTCATCATAGCTTTGATTTGCTTTTCCTTAAAGGTTACTGATGTTGAGCATCTTTTCATATGCTTGTTGGCCATTTTTATATCTTCTTTGGAGAAATGTCTGTTCAAGTGTTTGCCCATTTTTTTACATAGGTTTTTAAAAACTGTTGAGTTGTAGGAGTTCTTTCTATATTCTGGATATTAACCCTCCTGAGGTATATGATTTGCAAAAATTTTTTTTCTCATTCCTTAGTTTGTCTTTTTTCCTGACTCTTTTTTTTGTTTGTTTTTAAGATATCGGGGCTGAGAGGGATTTAGTGACCTGTGAAGATCACACATATCTTTGTTGGAGCCTTTATTGGACTTGAACATGTGTCTCTACTCTACCTAATCTCCTTTTTTCACTATCTCACCTCATTCTCTAACATTTGGTCACATCAACATAAACAGTAGTTTATCCTATGGCAATTGATACTGTGTAGGCAAAGAACCAAGCAACAAAATTTTAACTGGTTCTTTGGATGACTCAGCCTCTTGCTGCCGTCCCCTGTTAGTCCTCCTCTCCTACTATCCAGCGGGGATGCTTATAGAGATACAGAACATACTTGGGTGCCTTTAGTTACATTAATTAGCTAATTAGTTAATTAAATTTATTTTCACCATCATATCCTCCTTAAAATGTTCTTTTCTGTTCCTTAAAATGTTTTTAAGAGTCAGAACTTTTTCCAAAGGCTATTTATTTACTTTAACAACTGACAACTGGTGGGTTTTTCTACCACATTTTAAAGAAGAGACTAATTGTATGGAGCAAGCTTCCATGCTCTCCAAATGAATCCCAAAGCACTGATGCTAATAGATTCAGGCCACCGCCTAGTATGGTGCTTGACACAAAGTAGGCCTCCAATAGATATTTGTCAAATAAATGTTATGATGCTACAACAAAAGGAGAGGATTTGTAGGGAAAGCCGGTTCAGTTGTTTGATTTAGCAGGGAAAAAGGAGAAGTATTTTCCACACTATAGCCTCTGGAAATTGATTTTATTGGTCTCATTCTTCATGTCTGAGGCTTTGGGATACAGCATCCTGGGGAGGAAGCAGGAATAAATCTCTTCAGAAGAACACAGCAAGCGCAATCAGCCTTTCTGTCTGGATGTTGAAGAGAGCCAAGATTTGGGCCCTTTTGATCAAAGCAACTTGCTTCCTCACTGTATTATGGGAGGCTATGAAAAAGGTTTCTTCAAGAAGCAATAAAACTATTTGGCTTTTCAACATAATTTCATTTCAACAATAACGCTTGAGTAAATCACTGAACTTTCCTGGGCCTCAGCTTCCTCTCATCAAACAATAGAGTCGAACCAGGAGAGCTATTCTCCTTGGGCTCTAAAATGCTACATTTCTATTTTAGTATTCCATTTGAAATAAAATCTGGAAAAATAAATTGAGCAGGTCCAAGAGTTTTATGTAAATACTCTATTTTAAATCAGGTCCTCACAGTCGTTAAAGTTTATGGAAAACTTCAACAGAATTTCCCCCTTTCTGGTTTTTATTTCAGTCATTATCTCTAACTTGTAATTTCAGTTTATAACCTCAGTTACACATTCAATATGATATATATCTCATACCTATATGCGGGCCTCTCACTGTTGTGGCCTCTCCCATTGCGGAGCACAGGCTCCGGACGCTCAGGCTCAGCGGCCATGGCTCACGGGCCCAGCAGCTCCGCGGCATGTGGGATCTTCCCGGACCGGGGCACGAACCCGTGTCCCCTGCATCGGCAGGCGGACTCTCAACCACTGCGCCACCAGGGAAGCCCTGAATATCCTTCTTATGTTTAGGGGGATTTCCCATTTTAGGAGTCTTGCCTTCCCAAGGTAAAATTCCCAAAATTCACTTTCCCAGCTTTCCTGACAGCTAGAATGTAGCAGGCCTGTGACTGAGGCCCTCCTAATCACATACACCAACTTGAGAGTCTGAGTGAGATGCAGTGGGTATGATGAAGCAGGCATCAAGTGGACCCCTTTTCTGGAATGGGTGTGGCCACGGCAGCAGTGATGGAAGGGGTGGTCTTTGTATCTGGTGTCAGCAGTGGCGTCACCATGGACTAGTTTCAATGTTGTTTAATCAGATCAGACTGACTCTGGCCCTCCTGGAGTTTCTTTGAACTTCTGCATAATCTTTAATAAACCCTTTCCTGCTTAAACTTGGTAGAGTAGGTTCTGTTGCTGGCAAACAAGAACATTGACGGATAGAATTTATTTTCAAAGTAATCTCTTATGTGTCCAGGACCTAACTATTTACTTTCCAAGACAAAAAAATAATCTTCAAGTTATCTGTTCTTAAACTCAATTTTTGTTAGTCCATAAAATAATATGACTGATGCTTTAGTAACAGTTATTTATTCATTCAGCAACTCTTGTGCTCAGGGCTGAAAAGGATACGGTGATTAGTAAGTCACAAGCCCTGTCTTTGAAAGCTCACATCTGTTTCAAAGCTGAGCATCTATTGCTGGATGACTTAATAACTATAATAATGTTTAACATGAATGAGTACTTACCCTGCTCCAGGCACATGTGTTAACTCATTGAATTGTCCCAACAACTCTAAGAGTAGGTATAGTCCTTATTCCTACAGATGAGGAAAACAAGGAGCTTCCCCATGCTAAGACACTTGTTCAAGGCCACATAGCTAGTAAGCAGCAGAGCTGAGATTCAGACTTAGGTGGTCTGGCCCCAGACCACACATTCTTAACACTACTCCATGGCAGTAAGTTTGCACTGCTCTGAGTTTCAATTTAGATAACATCATGTTTGAAACTGCTTCCCTCTCGTTATAAAATTGAGAATCAGCAGTCACAATTGGATAAGGAAAGAGTAAAGACTCTTCCCTCTGGCCTTTTTTTTTTTTTTTTAAAGATAAAACTGAGCCACTAAATGGACCATAACATTTCCCTCAGTTTCCTTAGGCACAGCTGAGAGAAACCAGAACTTTCAAAAAGACGATTTGTTTTGTTTTTGCGGTACACAGGCCTCTCACTGTTGTGGCCTCTCCCTTTGCAGAGCACAGGCTACGGACGCGCAGGCTCAGCGGCCATGGTTCATGGGCCCAGCCGCTCCGCAGCATGTAGGATCTTCCCGGACCGGGGCACGAACCCGCCTCCCCTGCATCGGCAGGCGGATTCTCAACCACTGTGCCACCAGGGAAGCCACAAAAAGACAATTTAAATCCTACACCTCTCTTTCCTTGCTCTGACCTCTTTGTGACTTATTCTCAACACAACAGCCAAAGTAATCCTGTCCTCTCTTGGTCCAAAACCCTCCAGTGTCCTCTCATATGAATCAGAGTAAAAGCCAAAATCCTTGTTAAGGTTGCCAAGTCCTGACATAATGTGACTTCCCTACTTTCCAGATATCAGCTCTTGTGACTCTCTCCTCTCTCACTCTGTCCCCAGCAACCCTGACTCCTTGGCTGTTCCTCGAAACCGTGGGGCAAGCTGGCTGCCTCGGGCTTTGACCTTTCTGGACTTCTCTTCTCCAAGATATCCATGTGTTACTGTCCTTACCTCCTCCAAGTTTTTTCTTGAAAATAACCTTTTTAGTAAGGGCCCTCTCTATCTAATATTTCAGCTTCACCTCACTGAAGTAGGTTCTAGGATGACCAACTTTGGACTAGGAGAGAGGGGTTTCCTAGGACACAGGACTTTCAGTGCTAAAACTGGGTTTGTCCTGGACCAACCAGTCCACTTGATCACCCTGTGTAGTCCCAGAACAGTGCCTGGCTCATAACAGCCTTAATAAATATTTCTGGAAGAGAATGAATGAATGGACGAACAAGTAGGTAAGAGAAATAAGCACTCTTAGAGGGGAGTGTAGGTGGGTGTATATTGCCCCTGAAATCAGAACATATAGGTATATCTGTTCGTCATAGCAACTTGTGAGGCTTCTTCAGCATGGAATGAAGCCCAACTTTCATGAATAGGGAACCAATATTTCTTAATCTCCTAATCAGAAAAGTATGATTTATCATTTTTCTGTTGCTAAAAGTAGTTTGGAATAGTGTGTCCCATATTCATCTTTTCAAGAAACAGTTAGAATGGCCATGTTGGCTTTACATTTTCTTAGACTTCAAAGTGGTTTCCATATTTTATTTTATTATATATATATATTTTTTGGTGGTACGCGGGCCTCTCGCTGCCGTGGCCTCTCCCTTTGCGGAGCACAGGCTCCGGAAGCGCAGGCTCAGCGGCCATGGCTCACAGGCCCAGCCGCTCCGCGACATGTGGGATCTTTCTGGACCGGGACACGAACCCGCGTCCCCTGCATCCGCAGGCGGATTCTCAACCACTGCGCCACCAGGGAAGCCCGGTTTCCATATTGTAAATGGCAATGATGCATTTTTAAAGGTGTGGTTTTTTCCATTGCTAATGATCCTGAGTGCCAACTCCCTCCTCTACCTTAACGCTACCTTCATCTACTCCAGCCAGGACTTTCCTGGGGTTGCCCCTGAGCCATTCTGCTTGCATAGCATGCCCTTCCGATTCCTGATGCCCCTTATTTTCTCACACCAGTCTCCCCATCTTCAGCTTTTTCAAACGAACACAATCTGATGCCGGTCTGTCATACGTCATGTACTTGTTCTTCAAAATATTTTTGGCAAGAGAATTCAACAAGGCAGCATAAGTCAGTGGCTTATTCGTCTTTGCATCCCTTGACCCTAGCTTGGTTTGTACATTCATTCACCCACTCATTCATTCATTCAACCAACACATCTTTTTTGAGTTCTGTAATGTGCCAGGTAATGGGAATACATCAATTAACAAGACATTTTCGGGCTTCCCTGGTGGCGCAGTGGTTGAGAATCCGCCTGCCAATGCAGGAGACACGGGTTCGTGCCCTGGTCTGGGAAGATCCCACATGCCGCGGAGCAACTAAGCCCGTGAGCCATGGCCGCTAGGCCTGCGCATCCGGAGCCTGTGCTCCACAACGGGAGAGGCCACAACAGTGAGAGGCCCGCGTACCGCAAAAAAAAAAAAAAAAAAAAAAAAACAAGACATTTTCTCTGACCCCTCTAGTAGGGGACAGGCAAATAAACAGGAATGATCGCGGGAGTATTAAAACTACATTGTACTTATTCATGATAAATGTAGGGTACTTTGGAAGCACATGGCAGGGGTGCAGTAACTATCAGAGGTCAAGCACTAGGAAAATGTTATTTGAATAACAAATGGATGAGTGAGTGGCTGAGTGAATAAATGAATGAATGAGTGAATATAATTGGTAGGAGAGCACAGAATCTTCATGGTATGTAGTCACCATCACATGGAAAGATGTTTCTCCAGTTTCACTGTTTTGAAGAGGCCAGTTCATATGAATCCCTATGATGAAAAATATAACTTTTACTTCCCCCTTTCTCCTCTTCTCTCCTTTCTCTTCTGACCAAATAGCAGGAATGAAATGAAATGTGACTGCCAGAGTGCCAGCAGTGCCATACATGCCCCATCTACTTTGCTCAAAACTCTAATAAAGTAACTCTGATGTCAGGCAAAATTGCACCCTTCTGAAACTCTTCAGCATTTTCATTATTGATTAGACAAAATATCCGCTCGACTTCAAGGCAGCTGGGTGTACAGCCAAAATGGGTTGCTTAACTTTGCTTACATTTGCTTAAGGGTATCAAATCGTGGCTGTGTTCATTGTGAAGCAGGAATTGTTTTTCCAACTGAACTTCGCCTCTTAGTTTCAGCACATCTCTTCGATCCCTTGTGATGGTTTCCCTGCCAGCAATTTGCCGGTCTATGTTGCTGTTTCTACACACAGCACTGCAGGGTTTATCAGAGGGCCATCTACTCTTCCTGGTAACTCTCTAGTACAGTAAACATCTGCTATGGAACCGGAAAGAGCTAGTTCAAACCAGTTTTTCTTAGTTTCACTGATCATTTTTGACTTTTTACAATGACCTTTCTCTTAATTTCTGTATACCAAATCAGAACCTAAGGAATTTTGCTTTTTAAGAAAACCTTCATTTTTATTTGTTAAAATAGTTAAAGTGAATTATAAATAGTAATTTAACATTTTAGTATGCATTAAAAATTCTTGGGCTTCCCTGGTGGCGCAGTGGTTGAGAGTCTGCCTGCCGATGCAGGGGACGAGGGTTCGTGCCCCGGTCCGGGAAGATCCCACATGCCGCGGAGCGGCTGGGCCCATGAGCCATGGCCGCTGAGCCTGCGCTTCCCAAGCCTGTGCTCCGCAACGGGAGAGACCGCAACAGTGAGAGGCCCGCATACTGCAAAAAAAAAAAAAAAAAAAAAAAAAATTCTTATTTATCTCTAAAAATTAAGGACAAAATTCTGATTCCTTAATACCAAGTCCATATTAAATTTTTCATAATTTGTACCCAAGAGGCCTTTTACAGTAGGCTTGTCAAAATTAGGATCCAATACAAGACCATGAATTGCATTGGTTTGTTTTACACACGTGAGCATTCCCAATACACGGATCTGTGGAATGGACCAGGCCAGCTAGCCTATAGCAAATATGATTCACCTGATTGTTTCGTTGTGGAGTTATTTACCTTGTTCCTAGATCACCTGTATTTCCTCTAAATTGGAAGTGAAATCCAAAGGCTTGATTAGATTCCACTCAGGCACATTTGGCTGGTACATCATTGCTGATAGAGTGTTTCTCATTCTGTATCACAAGAGGAAACTCATGATATCTGATTTTCCCTCTTGCAATCAGAAATCTTGATATAAATTTTAAAATTATAAAAATTCAAAAAAATTTATTTCATTGAAAAAGTAATAACTACCCATATTAACACATTTAGACACTAAGAAAGGTATCAGAGAAAACAAAGTCTCCCTTCTACACCATACTTTCAATCACTAGTCTTCCTTTCATAAGAGGGAAGCATTCCTCCCAGAAATATTCTACACACACAGGATGGGAGCATACTTTCATTTAGAACTTATCTGGGAGGTCCTTCCTCTTCACTACATGTTGAGCTCAGGTATTCTGTTTCTTTTTTGATTAAAAAAATTTTTTTAATTGAAATATAGTTGATTTACAATGTTGTATTAGTTTCAGGTGTACAGCAAAGTGATTCAGTTATACATATATATATATACTTTTTCAGATTCTTTTCTGTTATAGGTTATTACAAGATATTGAATATAGTTCCCTGTGCCAAACAGTAGGTCCTTGTTCTTTATCTATTTCATATATTGTAATGTGTTAGTATCTACTGTTAATCCCAAACTCCTAATTTATCCCTCACCCACTTCCCCTTTGGTAACCATGCTTGTTTTCTATGTCTGTGAGTCTATTTCTGCTTTGTAAATAAGTTCATTTGTATCAATTTTTTTTAGATTCCACATATAAGCAATAGCCTATGATATCATAGCATGTATTCCTTTTAATGGCTCCATGGTTTATCGTCCTGTACATGTTCCATAAATCACTTAACTAGTATTTCACTGATGGATGTTTTGGCAGTTTCCAGACTTGTGCTTTTGCACAAATATGAAAATAATTGTAGGCTACATTCCTAGAAATGACATTGCTCATCCAAGGGTGTGTGAATTCTAAATTTGGATAGATATGGCCAAATTGCTTTCCAAATAGCTTGTACAGGTTTACACTTCTACAAAAACCATATATATGTACGATAGTGACTTTTCTTTATACTCTCAACAACACAAGATATTATGGGTTTTTTTGTTTTTGTTAATGATAGGTGAAAAAAGGTATCTTCTTGTTTTCACATGTATTTACCTAATTTTGAATGTGTTGTATATCTTTTCCTATATTTAATAGGTTAAGGAAATCTATTTTCTTATTTATAGGTTAGGGAAAATCTCCCTTAGTATATCAAATGTATGTAAATATTTGTGGCAGGATACTAGCATTCAGATTGCTTTAATCTGTAAATTATTATTATGCATAATAATAATTTACAGATTAAAAAGAAAGAATAAATTATTATTCTTTCCACCTCTTTTTCCTGCACTGGGAAGATAAAGAGCAAATATTTTCTCTACCTCCAATAAGGGTGCCTTTAGGAAAGTGGACCTCATTTCTCCATTACTTTTGGTCTAATATCCTGTTATATCAACAGAACAAGAGGGAAAGAGGTTTTTCAGAAAACTTAAAAGGTTTTGGGCATTGGGGGAAGTGGGAAAGAGACAGTATGAGCTGCATGTGGGCCACAGGAGCTGAGAATTGATCCCCAGAAATTTCTGAAGAAGGGAGAGGACCTGCTGCCCAGGTGGAAAGAGTCAAGCTGGGCCTGTGGTTCCTTAAGTACCACATTAAGGAATAATGTATCAGTGCTCAGAAGCTGCCTGAACTCCCTGTCAGTGCCTGCAGACTCACTACCCAGCACCTCACATCATCTCTACCAGGTGCCCTGTGCTTCCTGGGGCATCTGACTCACAGAATCATGTCCCACAGTGAAAGAGTGATGGTCAAGCAAGGGTGATGATGCTAGTACTGACCCCAAGGCTTCGCTTGGTCCCTAGCTGGGTACATCTCCCTCTCAAAACACCTGTAAGCCCAAGAAAACGGGGTGGAGTTCTGAAGGCCAATCACATAGGAGAGCCTTCCTCACAACATCAACATAGGTGGGAGGATGGTTGAACTAAGACAGCTCAAGACCCCCTTACTGGAATAGTGGTTACTAACCCTCATTACACATTATTCCCATTTGACTTTACCTTTGTTTAGAGTATTTTGGGTTTTGTGCACACATTGAAATTTTTAATATGGTGAAATTTATGTGTTTTTTTCTTTTATGGCTTTTCTCTTATGGACTTATGTTTAAAACTTTGATCAACCTTGAACTTATTCTAAGAGATCCAACTTTTTCTTCCTAGGTGATTGACCAAATGTCCAACATTATTAAACAATCTAGCTTTCCTCACTGACCTGAAATACCTCCTCTATCAATCCAGCTTTCCCTTACTGACCTGAAATAATACCCCCTTTATCAATACATTAACATTAACATACATTAACATTAACATTATCATACATTAACATTTATATATATATACATATATGTTCCACTGAACTTTTTTTAATACAAGTATCCAGTGGCTTTAAATACTATGTTATATATAGTGGTTATCTGGCAAGGCCACACCTTCCTCATATCTCTCTTTATCTAATTTTCTCATAACCCCTAGAATATACCCCCCGCCCCCATGTGCACTTGAGGGTTTGCATGTCTGTTTCCCCTCAACACTCATGATTTTTTTCCCCTTGGGATTATATTACATTTATTAATCAATTTAGAATAACTTTGTATCTTAAAGTATTGTCTTTCTCTTTATGAGCATGTGTGTAGATTTATTCGTCTTATTTTGCATCATCAACTTTCCTTCAACAGCTCTTACACGTTTTTTGTAATATTACTGCTAGATATTTAATCATTTTGCTGAAAAAATAAAATAGATCTTTATTTCCACTATACTTTCAAAATCGTTGTCAAGTGTATATAGGAAGCAATGACTTTTGTATATAAAATTTTTAACCAGTCACTTTACTGAATTCTCCTGTTTGTAAGAGCTCTCCAGATGATCGTCTTAAGATTTCTAGCTGTATAACCATTTCATCTACATAAAATATAATTTTCACTTTTCCATTATTTTTAATTATCTAAATGTATTTTCTAGTCTTGTCAGACCAAGGCAATAACAGTTGAGGACTGAGCATAATTTTCTGACTTTATTTGGGGCATAATTATTAAATTGGAGTTAGAACCACATGGTTTGAAATACTTTTCCCCAATATATTTTTATTATTATCTATAATAAAATGTGATCCAATTACTATATAAATTTTGAATCTTTCCATCTAGGAAATCTATTTTTTAAGGACTTTATTTGTTACCTGTTTGTCTCTTGGAAGTTTTATCAACTTCCATCACATCAACATTCTATTCTGAGCATTGCACTTACTAACCCAAAATGAAACCTGTGTGTTTCATAAATCTAGGTTGGCTTTTGTCATATATATATATATATATATATATATATATATATATATATATATATATTTATTTATTTATTTATTTATTTATTTATTTATATGATAGAGAGGAGAGAGAGAGAGAGAGAGAGAGAGAAAGAAGCAAGAGCCTGGAACATAATAAGTAATAAATGCTTGTTGTTATTACTATTCCAAAGAATGTCTGTAAAATTTAAAGTATTCAAACACTTTTATAAAAGATAAATTATTTTTAATTTTATTGTTACAAATTGATACATTGTTTTGAAAAATAGAGAGAAATTGGCATGTAGCAAATAGCTCAAACATAAGTCAAGAAAATATTTGACCAAGATAGATTTGAACTCTGACTTTTAAAAAGGTCTTCCAAAACTGTTTATCTATTTTTATTTATTTTAAACAATCAACAATAAGTATCTCATTGAGGATCTATTAGTATGCCTGGCACAATGATAAATACTTTAAGGAAAAATATAAGAAGCATATCACATTGTCCTTGTCCTTAGTAGTTTATAATCTAGCTATTTGTGATTATATAGACACATTTTTAAAATTCTGGGACCTAACACCTTTAAGTAAAATCATCTCTGAAAGTAATCACTTTGGAAGGTTATATGATTATTTCAAAAAATACTAAAATATATTTTGCATCTTTTCCTTTGGGATTGCCTTTGGAGTCATTGTACAAATCATTTAAGAAAGGCAGACTCATTACTTTCATTTTAGTTTAGAATGCTGCTCTATCCTCCTTCTGTACCTAGTTTAGTCTCCAGAATTAATCACTGCGTTTGTTGCTCACAGACTTGGTTATTTTAAAATCCCAAATTCACCCTAAAAGACAAGTTTCACTATTCTTGATTCCCTTCAAAAGCATGTCCTGCAGTATTACTGGACAGTAAGTACCTGGAGGACGAGAAGCCTTTCTCATCAGCTTTGCATCTCCCCCAGCATCCTGCTCCGAGCTTAAGCACAGCAGGAATGCAACATGCATTCTATGTTGAATTGACAGCACATTAGCTGTTCAGCAGCTGGAGACATCAGGGTGGCCTGAGGATAGACGCGAGGAAGGGTTCCAGATGGGGCTTGAGGGGGATTTTTCCATTCTGCTATTTCAGTGTTTTCTTTCATTACTCCTTAGGCATCTGGCTTTGACAATGAAGGACAGAAAGGTCTGCCTGAAGCCGGCTGCAGATTCTCCCAATACTCCCTTCTAGCCCTGTGTTTTTAAAAATATATA
Organism: Kogia breviceps; assembly: GCF_026419965.1. NCBI lineage: Eukaryota > Metazoa > Chordata > Mammalia > Artiodactyla > Physeteridae > Kogia > Kogia breviceps. The sequence continues at coordinate 62,444,276 of NC_081313.1, read as the reverse complement.
GTTAATCAATTAAAAGATTCATGTCTATTTTATAAGTCCAATACTTTATATATATATTGGCTAAATACTCATAAGTTTGGTGGATGATCAGGCTAAAGTAGAATTTCAGTTTCAATATACAGACAGAAAAACTATGCCCATATCCATTAATTCCAGGAGTCTTTCTACATTTCTATCCTCAATAACAATCACTGAGTTTCATACCACCTTTCAGAAAAAGACAACATGTTTGAATTTTGCATGTTTTTGTGAATTATATTCATTCGGAAATTTCTAGCAGGGTCCTTCTAGCTCTACTCAATATTTTAACATAATGACAAGTATATGAAACCAGTTTTAAACGTAATGAGACAAAGTATAATCCTTCAAAAAGTAACAAAAAACAGAATACAAATTAATTTGTCAGTATTTGTGCCTTGTTTTTAGACAAAGAAAGAACACAAAGGTTCCTGGTCACAGACCTTTGTGTTAAATGTATTTTTATAGTTTTTTCCATTTTACCTATGAAACAATGAATAAACCAATATTTTTGGATGATGAAAATGTCAGAAATCTGGGGTGTCTACAGGTTTCTGGGTAATCACAAATTTTTGTGAACATCAGTATGTTTGGGAGTTTAGGGTACAAGGAATGTCTGGCTTTATTCTATAGAATAATGTTTTATTTGAAATTGTTAATGAATTTTAAGGATCCCTAGACAGTGTTTATTAAAATAAGCCATTTCACTTAATCTGAACTATTTTAATCATCATCAAAGTATGCTTTCCTCACCTTTTAATTATATTTCTTTTTTTAAGTAATTTTATTTAATTAGTTAACTTATTTTCTGGCTGCGTTGGGTCTTCCTTGCGTGCGGACTTCCTTTAGTTGTGGTCAGCGGGGGCTACACTTCGTTGCGGTGCGCAGGCTTCTCATTACGGTGGCTTCTCTTGTTGTGCAGCACAGGCTCTAGGTGCGCAGGCTCAGTAGTTGTAGCACGCGAACCCTAGAGCGCGTGGGCTCTGTAGTTGTGGTGCATGGGCTTAGTTGCTCTGCGGCATGTAGGATCTGCCCGGACCAGGGATCGAACCTGTGTCCCCTGCATTGGCAGGCGGATTCTTAACCACCATGCCACCAGGGAAGTCCCTATATTTCTATTTAGTACTTTTTTTCTAAGCATGAGACCTATAAAAAAAAAAAAAAAATCTTCCTGGATAAATATCCATACCTCCCAGAAGAAATGTTTGCCTAAATGATTTCTTGCCTACTTCTACAATCTAAATTAATTTACATTAGGAACGTTGTCCTAAATGTTCAAAAATGAAGACTGTTCTAAATTCTACTGAAATGGATAAAGAAGTACAAAATGGATTAAAGACATAACAGCTCTCATTAGAGAACAGCATAAATTGTGGTTAGTTTCTAAAAGATGGAAAAGATTGACAGGTGAGAGAGAGAGAGACAGAGAGAGAGAATGATTCAAAACAGAACAGTAATTCAAGGAGCCCCTAGAAAAACATCTTCAATAATAAAGTGATTGATTGTAACAAACAGTATAATTTAGATATTGGAAGACCTTAGAGAAGGTGAAGGTCTATTATTCTTTCAACAATAAAAAAGAAAGTTAATTAGAATTTCCTATAAAACCAAACATTGTACAAAGAAAGTCCAACTATGAAGCAAATTAAAGTATGGCCTGAATTTGGACTATGGATAAAATCTAAGAGGAGAAAATCAATTTGACCTTGATGCTTGGAACGTTCTCTCACAAGGGGCTCAGGTTTTGTAAAATAGGTTTATTTCTCTTTCTCTTGGTTCTGCAGTGAATAATGTTTAGAAAATAGTGATCAGGGTACCAGGCTATTAGATTGGAAATTTTATTGGTGGCACAAGATATGATAGATATCAGGTATTAAAGCAAGACAGACACTCTGCAGAAATTTCAAAGTAGGTGGCTAAGGCCAGTCAGATGACTCACTTGACTCTACACTGGAAAATCTAGATCACAGAGACCAATGGGTCAGCTACTTTGTGAGTGAAGAGAGTGTGGTTAAATTGGGATCAGACCATACTCTCAGTTTGTCTCCTTAAAGGAAGGATGAAAAGTCTTCTAGCCAGTTTTTAGCCTAATAGGAGAGAGGGAGCCAGCCTGGGCATATTGAAAATCAGGCTCAAGAGAAACACCAGGAAGGAAAATGAGACTCCCCAAAATAGTGTATATCTATAGTGACCTGCTGAGAAAGTTGGGATCTGAGGGCGAAGCAGAGAAAATTTTTCAGAGAAAAATGCAATGCCTGTGGCATGAGAAATAGACAGAAGTTCCCAGTGGCAGCCTCTGAAGTACTGTAAATACACTCATGAGGATCTGCCAGGCCCAGAGAATGTGGTCTTCCTAATAGGGTGTCAATTAAGCAATACAAGTTTACTCCCTTTTCCATCCACTCTCCTCTCTCTTCGAATTTGAAGAGGTCAGAATCCATGATTAGCAATATGGGAAGGGAGGGTTGGAAGCATAAGACAGAAAGAGAAAGATCAGACTGGCCTTCCCTGGTTTCCTACATATTGAAATCTCCTGCTGGAAAAGAAGAGGTTTTCAGTTTGAAACATGTTCTAAGTCTTTATTTCACATGGAATTGAACACTTAATTACTGAATTGCCACTGTGTTTGCTTTTACTGTGTTTGGTTATAAACCTTGATGATGTAAAAGTAATTGTATACCTTAAAGAAACCAAGAGGTAGATGAGGGAGGAAAAGTAGAGAGAAATGGAGGAAGGCAATTCTTATTTTACAGAGAGTGGAATCAAGAGACACTGCCTCGGGCTTCCCTGGTGATGCAGTGGTTGGGGGTCCGCCTGTCGATGCGGGGGACACGGGTTCGTGCCCAGGTCCGGGAAGACCCCACATGCCATGGAGCAGCTGGGCCCATGAGCCATGGCCACTGAACCTGTGCGTCCAGAGCCTGTGCTCCGCAACGGGAGAGGCCACAGTAGTGAGAGGCCCGCGTACCACAAATAAATAAATAAAAGAAAAAAATATATATATATATCGCTCCGATGTTATAGCTTTAGTGAAAGCAGAGAGATGGGATTGAGCAAGGCAGGAATGGAGGAGGGCAAGGAAACTACTACTTGGCACTGAGTGTTAATGGTGAGGCCTGAGCAGCCGCCTACCCTCTAGTGTTTACTCCCCAACAGCCTCTATCCCCCTCTTCACAGCTCCTTCTAGCTCTGCCCCTTTAATGCTAGGCTTACCTCTGCAATCAGGAAGTCCACGTTTTTCCTGACAAAAACCTCTAGCTGTAGTCGAAAAAGTTTTTTAATTCTAGCTTCATCCTGGTGGTGTTTGTACAGCGTTGTCTGGCAGATCCCCCCTGCTACCAAAGCATCACCTTTGTTGGCTACTTCTCTGGCAAGGTCACAGGCAGCGGTGTTTACAGCTTCCCACTGAGGTTAGACAGCAAGAGTACACATGGTGAACCTGGCATTTTAAAAGTGAGATATAACAGATATCAAAGGGGGCAATGAGCAAGTAGCATGAGGACAAGTCACTGGTTTAAACTGCAATTCGAGAAGACCAGCAGAGTTGGGAATCATCTCCTCTACTCCCATGAGCTTGTATTTCCATATTGTACTTACCACACTGGATTTTAGTAAATGCTCATTTGTTTGTCTCCCATACTTGACTGTGAGCCACTTCAGAATAGTGTCTATGCCTTTGTATCATCTTTGTATCTAGCATAGAGAGTGGACTATAACAGGTACTCAATAAATGTTGGTTGATTGAATGAATAAATGGGCATTAACGTTTACAAGTATTAATACTTTATATTTGCAGAATATCTCACAATACTTCCACATCCTCACCCACTTTTTTCAACAACCCTATGCATGTAAGCATCAGTTATATCCATTTGGCAGAGAAAACCAGTGCTCAATGTCGTTAAGTGTCTAACACAGTCACACAACCAATAGGTGGCAAAGTTGGGTATCAAACCCAATTCTCTTCATTCCTAGGCCAGTGCTATGTTCCCTAGGACCTCCCTGTCTCCACATGGACAAGTCAGAAAAGAAGAATGTGAAATGAGAAGGTAACAAGAGCATCTATAAAGTGTTCTCTCCCTACAGAAACATATCACAGAAGGAAGGCCATACCCTTCTAAAGGCATATTTTCTCCCAGTCCTACTCCCTCCCCTAGATAAAGAGACAGAAAATGCTTATTTATTTACTATATATATATGTTTACATCATGATTAATTACTGGATAGATATTTTATGTGGAGGAGTTTGTAATAAAGTGTAGTAACACATCAGGTCAGTTCCATGGATTCCATCAAGAGGTTATTTTTATTATAGATGACCCCTCTCCCCGCCCCTCTCTGCTCCCACCTGCCCCATTATCATTTCCCTGACTTTCCATTTTGTCCTCACTGGCTGAAAAGGTGAAAGTCTGCATGACATTTGATCCCGCTCTCAAGAATTCCATGTGAAGCTGACGAACTACAAAGGAGTTGTTTTTTCCATTGAAATTTAAAAAGTAAAAATCACAGAAGCTATCATTTTCAGCAGCAGTTCATACACTCACATCTCTTTCAATCATATACAATTTCAAACCTGGTACTTATAAAGAAATTCAGATTCAGGTCAGCAGAATTTAGGGACAAGGCAGAGTCCATACCAAATGGGGGCTGTTTACAGTAGCCTCATGTTGACCTGCCAGTGGGCCCCATGGCCTGGTGCAGTCACATGCAGACACTAAGGCCCAGTTGGCCAACTGTCCCTTGGTCTCTTGGTCTAGAGAGGGTTTATTCATTTGCTGGTGTCATGAAGGATGTAGCTCGTCTACTTACAGTCAGCACTGGAGAGCCCTCAAAGTAGGAAGAGGGAATTCTCACAGTGGGCAGAATGCATATGGGTGGCACCCCCATCAAGTGTATTCAATAGCAAGCAGCTGGGGAGATGCAGTCAGGGAGCTTTCCTTGGCCCATCAGAAACTCCTTCCTCTCTCTCTCTCTCTTCATCTCCTCCCCCACATCAGTCTTTATCCTTGCCATTTCAACACTTTCTTCCTGGTTGAGCAAAGAAGATTTTCTAAAATTAAGAATGAGTTCTTCTTGGGTCAGATGAAATCTTCCTGCTAACATCAGAAAGACAAAACTCTGTCCTACCATATAACTCTGGGTGTCTGATGAAACAGTAATCATGGTCATTGGGTACTTATATGGGCATTTCATGTGGGTTAATTCACAAGTCCTCACAACCAGCCCATGTCATGCCCCCGTGTGACAGATGAAGAAACTGATCCTCAGAGGTCAAATGACTTGTCCAAGGTCACTCAGCTGGTCAGTAGAAGGACCTAGACATGACCCCATGTTTGTCTGATTCACTGTGTATATGTGAATAAAATCAGAGTGAATCAAAAGTTCCATTCCCAGCTTGTATCCCATTTCACCCATATCTTCTTTGGCTTTATTTCCCACTTTCGTTTAGAACAGCAAATACAAAAAAGAGCAAACATAGAAATTAGGTTCCAATTTGATGTTACTAACCAATCCTATCACAGTTTCTACTTCCAACTCTTTCTTTTTCAGCCAGGAGGATGAGGTATAACTGTGTTTATTTCTTTGTCCCTCCCCTCTGCTCAACAGAACCTGGCTGTCTACTGTCTATATTCTGTTAAGCTGGTGGTTACCATTAATCGTCCCTACCAAATGTACTGTTTTAATATCGTATGCAAATTAGCCAGAAGGATGAATCTGAAGCAATAACAGTTTTACTATGTTAAGGAGACTCTTGAATATACAAGGTAAATATTCATGGAACAAATATTGGTATATATATTTTAGCACTCCCTGAATATGAAGATGCAAGTGTGTGTGTGTGTGTGTGTGTGTGTGTGTGTGTGTAGAGGAGGGAGGGAAGGAGAGAGAAGCCCTTTCTTCAGCTCATGTACTGCCACTGTCTCCACATCTTGGCAGTTATGGCAAGTGAAACAGTCCCTAGAAAACGCTCGCAGAATTTCCCTGGTGGCGCAGTGGTTAAGAATCCATCTGCCAATGCAGGGGTCACGGGTTCAATCCCTGGTCTGAGAAGATCACACATGCTGAGGATCAACGAAGCCCGTGAGCCACAACTACTGAGCCCACATGCCACAACTACTGAAGCCCGTGTGCCTAGAACCCGTGCTCTGCAACAAGAGAAGCCACTGCATGAGAAACCTGCGCACCACAACAAAGAGTAGCCTCTGCTCGCCACAACTAGAGAAAGCCCGCACACAGCAACGAAGACCCAGTGCAGACAAAAATAAATAAATAAATAAATAAAATAATTTTATTTTTTTAAAAAAGAAAATGTTCGCTTTTATTTATCTTCTCTCAGTCAGATTTTTTTTTTTTTTTTTTTTTTTTTTTTGCGGTACGTGGGCCTCTCACTGTTGTGGCCTTTCCCGTTGCGGAGCACAGGCTCCGGATGCGCAGGCTCAGTGGCCATGGCTCACGGGCCCAGCTGCTCCACGGCATGTGGGATCTTCCCGGACCAGGGCTCGAACCCGTGTCCCCTGCATCGGCAGGCGGATTCTCAACCACTGCGCCACCAGGGAAGCCCTCTCAGTCAGATTTAAGCAAAATGTCACCCAGATAAACACTCAGGGGTGCTGCTGGCACCGACCTGCATTTGAATGTTCTACTATGGCTTCTGAAGTCCAGAGCCCGGCCTTCATGTAGCCCCTCTTCTCCAGAGTTATGAGAATGCTGCCGTCTCCACCCACAACCTCCCCACTATCCAGACGTTCCAAAATGCCCTGAAGAAGAGAAAGAAAAATCACCTAAGACCCCTCTTTTTTTTTTTTCCCTAAAAGCAGTTTCTAATTTTAGGAAAGGTGGTACAATACTCTCACAGCTCCAGTTCTGTTGGAATCATCCGTGCCTAATAGTATTTCAGAAAGATTGAGAATACCCTATTATTGGACAATCCAGGTACTTGTTTTGTGCAAAGTTCTGTGACTATTTTTTCTCAAATACAATTTAATCTGAGTCAAATTGTAGTTAAAGTGCTGATTCCATAATGGTTATTTTGGTTTTTCAAGATGTTGTGGCAGACACTGCTAGTCACCTAATGTGCATTTTTTTTCTCCTCTTTGCCAATATATTTTGTTTGAGGAGACAATGTTCCCAACTTTAAAAAAAAATCCTCAGGCTCCTTTGCTGAGTGGGGTGGCCATGTGACACAGTGGTGGCCAATGGGAAATAAGTGAAAGTCTGCTGAAGATTTCTAGAAAAGTTTTGCTTTCCTGATACAGATGCCCACTCCCTTCCCTCTTGTCACTTTTTCTCTGTCCTGTCTGGAATGTCAACTTAAGCCCTGAAGGTACAGCCATCATCTTGCAGCCATGCCACTGAAAGCCACATGCTAAGCCTGGGCTGAAAACCACAGCCTGGTGTCTTAATGACATCTTGGAGTAGCTGCAGAGGCCATGGGTGGTGATCGTCCGCTAGACCTCTCATTAAGTGAGAAAAATAAACCTCTTTTGTGTGTGAACCACTGGACATAAACCTATTGGACACAACGTTTTATAATTATACCCTACATTTTCCAGCATGTTCACGGACACGTTATCTTTTGGTACTCTTAACAACTTTGGGAGCTAGGCAAGGCGGATAGTTTTTATTCCCACTTTATAAATGAGGAAACTGAGGTTCAGAGAGGCTAAGTGACTTGCTCAAGATCATAGAGCTCAGTAAGTGAAAAAGCAGACATCAGACCTTCTAAATTCCTAACCTAGTCTCTATTTACCACCTTTCTAGTCAGCCCACCCATAATCTGAATACAAGGTTGAAACCAGAGCAGTTATCCAAGGCTATGGTTTCCATTGTCTACAAAGTGCTTCCCCAGATACCTGAATGGCTCGCCCTCTGATTTTCTTCAGGTCTTTGGTCAAGTGTCATTTTTTCAGAAAGAACTTCCGTGCAATTTATAAAAACTGCAAACACCCCCATGGGGATCCCTATCCCTCTTGTACAGACTGCATTAGTTGAAGATACAGCCTTTTGTTGAAAATACCAGCCAGTTCCTCTCAGCCCTGCCTACAGCTGGACACACAGCAGTGCATGAATGGGGGGGGAAAGGCTCCTGCTGCCCCTTCTAACCAATCATATCTGCAGCCCAGGAAGGTACATTAGAAGCGGTTGCCCTGAGGCTAAGTACCAGGCCACGATCTCCACCACATCTCCATTTTCCTGTGGAGGGAAGTGGAATGGAGCCCAGCTCTGTTAACCATAAACACTATTTTGACAGAGAGAGCTCCTGACTCTGGTTATTTTTCCATGCTTTATATCTAAAGATGAATTTTAGCTGAATGTAGAAGAAATGTTCATGTATTCTATGGTTCTCACCTCTCTCCCTACTCCCTCCATAAAATGAAATTTGCTCTTTTCATTTTGGACTTTCAAAATATGAAAATTACTTAAACTTTCAGCTTTCATTGAGACCTTCCCACATGCCAGGTGCAGTTCTAGGCAGGAGGGGTAAACGCTAGAATAAGACATGGTCCCTGCCCTCAAGAAGCTCCAAGTCTGGCTACCTTGGGGAAGGCCATTAGGTCAACAGATTATCACAGCACAGTGTAATAAATAAATGTTCCAGAGGGACATAGAAGAGAGAATCGGAGGTATCATCATATTTCTAAAATTGCATATTGAAAATCTAACACATTTCAGTGAAGTTAACCAGGTTAACTTCATCAGATTTAATACTACACATCAAACAATTCTAGAGGGGAAAAATGTTAACACACAATTTGGGTGTTATAGGTTAGTCTCTTAGCCCCCACCTCCAATCTGTCATAGGGTTACACCAAGCATATCTATTCAACACATCTCACATATGTCCCCCATCCTCACTGCCGCTGGGCTATTGAAATGGTCTCAAATTCACTCTAGCCTACTCTAAACTATCTTCCATTGCTGCCAGAGCAAAGCTTTGCCTGACCAACTCTTATTCGTGATTACATCCTCCTTTGTCTCCTGCTTAAGTTCATACATCCTCTATTCCTGCATCCATCACCTGTGCTGCAGTATCTGGTTACTTTCCTGTCACCTCTGTTTGGCTGTAAGATGCTTGAGGCTCTATCTCTATCACCTCATACAGAACCTAACAAAGAGTAGGCCCTTAATAAAATATGCCAAGAGTTAGCAGATAGACAGGACTGTTTTGAAAATGGCACATACCTCACATATGCTATAAGCTTGGTTCTGACAAGGAGGAAAAAGATGATACTCTTTAATAGAAAATTAGCTAGGATTTTAAGAAAATGACAGTGCACATTTTGACTGTTGCCTTCATGATACCAAGTAAATGTAAGGCATTTTGATCTGTTATCTGGATGTTTGTCCTACATTTTAAATTTTGCCAGTTTTCTAAACAGCCATTAGCAAAATAACTAAATTATCAATATTTGAATTCAGAGCATCTTTTAGCCCCTCCTTCACTGCTAGACTTACCACCTCAGTTAACTACTACACCTGTATGATCTAAAGCCAGCTCTAGAATGACAGGACTGTGTAAAATAAAGAGCACTGTAAATTATTTGCAGTATATTTATATTTTCATTCCATCCTCCCTTTCAGTGTGGCAGTGACTCTGCCTTGGATCTGATGGTGATCTCTGAGAGGCATTTATGTCCTCTTTTTGCAGATAACAGTATCTAGACCTCTTGGATTTAAGATCTGGCTTCAGAGCACCTCTATTCATACACAGAGGAATAGACCAACTTCACCCTATGGCAGGAAGCTGCCAGAGGTCCATCTGCCTGAAATTGCCACCAGGACTGCTCTTTTGGATTAAAGAAGCAATTGGAGGTGTCCTCTGTAGCAGTTAAATGAATTCTTAAAATGCACCTGTTAGCTGAGCAGAGACGTGAGGTTAGTTAGCTCTGCCCCACTAACATTTTAAATCCCAAGTACACATTAACATGGATCCTCATATGATAATCTTGGTGTTGCAAAGAGCAGAGGCCAGGAAAAATAGAACAGGGACAGCTTATTTTTAAAAACCTTTAAAAAAAATGAACTGTAAAAGTGAACATAGTATTAGAGAAAGTTCAGAGAAAGACATCAGCACAATGTTCTTTGCTTCTTTTTCTTTTTATCATGCTCATTTGCTTCAATGCCCATATTTTACCTTTATAATCAGAAAAACATAACCAAAATATGTTTTTTTGTTAAGTTTTTTAAACCTATATTCCACATCTTATGTAACTACTACCATTATTGTGTCCTTCCTTACAGTGTGTGTATAAATATTTTTATGTAGTTGGGATCAGTCTGTGATATATCTCCTTCTGTAACTTAACATTGCAAAGCACTTTGCCTGTCCCCATACTTAGCTTTTTAATTGGCTGCCTAATAACTTATTAAGTGGATGCACTTTATTTACGGAGCCCACTATTACAGGGCATCTTGGTTGTTCCTATCTTTTTAGTATTACTAAATAAAACAGTGGTGCACATCCCCCCTTCCTTCCCCACCCTCTCTTCTGAATCAGGGAGCACAGGTGGGTTGCCTCGAGGAGTTTGGAGATGTCCTGCGTCCAAGTTCATGCCCTTTTCCTAATTTTGTTTTGTCACCCCTTCTCCCCACCACACACACATCCAGCGTAAAAATGGGGGAACAGGGCGACAGCTGGCGAGCAGATAGGGAAAGGGGAGCCAGGAGACCCAGGCAGCGGCGTGAGATGAGGCGGAGGCCCCACCCCCAGCTCCGCGCACCCCATCCTCCATCCCCGTCGCGGGTCTAAGGGTGTCCATGCCCGGAACCGGTTGCAGGCCAGTCCGAGGCTTGGGAGACCAAGCAACGGCCCTTCCCAAACACACGAGGGGCACGAGCACTGGGGCCATCTAGTCGAAGAGCTGTAGAGGTGCGGGCGGGCGGAGGGCAGGAAATGTGAGCGCGGCCTGAGTCCGAAGACTGGACTTCAAACCCCTGCTCCACCTGGACTAGATCGGTGCCCCTGAGCTAGCTGACGGACTCTGAGCCTCAGTTTCCTCACCTGTAAAATGGGAATAAACGTGAAGAGGAGATAATTTGCATGAAGCACTCGCGCAGTGCAGGGCAGAGAGTAAAGACTCCGTAAGTGCAACCCAATATTGTTATCTCATCCTGACACCTAGGCAGTACCGTCGTGTAGGCGATTCGCGAGCGGGTAAACCGAGGCTCAGAGCCGTCCAGGTGCCTCGCCCAGACCGCAGAGCTTGATTAGGGGCTGAGGTGAAGCCCCGCGGCCAGGAGGGCTGAGTACCTCACGGGTTCCCCGAAACTCACCTTCTTGGCCCCGGGGCTTCCGGCCAGTGCCCTCGCGCGGCGGCTGTGGCGGGCGCTGAGTGGCGGGCAGCGCACGGAGCCAGAATCCCGCCCATCGCCGGGGGGAGGGTCCCACCGCCTCCCGCCGGCCCCGCCGCCCCGGCTGTATGCTGGCTTGGGAGTAGTTGCCCGCGCCCTCGCCCTATGGCCTCGACCTCGCCATGTTCCGTCCGGGCGCGCTGCGGCTGCGGGGCTTCCCGCTGCGGGGCTCCCCCGGCCGCCTACGCTCTGTCTGCGGCCGCGAAGGGTGAGTGGGGCCGGGTCTGCGCGGAGGTCCGCGTCTGGGCAGCTGCGGGGTGCGAGCGCAGGGCTGAGGGGGGTCTCCGGGTTAGGGGTGCTTCCGACCCCGAGAAGTGGGTATTCGGCTTTCTTCTCGAATTATGTGTGTTCTTTTCCATGCACAACCGTTCAAAGTGAGAATATCAAATGGTTCCTGGTGCAAAGATTCTCCTACCCCCATTCCCTTCCCCAGTCAACTGTTAGCAGTGTCTTCTGTATGGGGAGGCAAACGCAGGTGTATATATGGCCTTCTTTGACTTACTTATACCTTGCGTTTTACAATGCGTCTTGGAGAAGCTCATGATCTAGCTAGGAAGACAGACATGCAAATCAATATATCAAGCCACTGAGCAATATTTATAATTAGAGAAGCAGGTACACGGTGAGAGGACGTTGAGCGAGGAAGAGCATTGTACTCCATCTGGCTCTCTTCAGCCTGGAAAACACTGGAGGGAGGAGGTGATCCAAGATTTATAGATAATGGACTTCATGATGATTATGGGATTTTTTTTATGGAATAAAATGTTTATCAGTGTGTTTTAAAAGTAGACTGAGAAAAATTATTCTCTAGATTTCTTTGAGAAAAAGAAGTCATCTGTTCAATTCTTTAGCTCTATTAGGTATCTACAGTGGGTCAGAATTAGGGGAATGGGGTTCAAATGCCTCCTCCTCCCTCCCCCAATCAAGTTACCTAAGTCAGATTGAGGCTCCCAAATGATTGTCAGCACATGTAACTCTCCCAGGCACTAGATGTTAACTACTGGAAGAATAAGTAAGGACAATCACACTAGTCAGAAAAAAACAAAAAAAACCCTATAACTATCATAGCCTAGTAAAGCTACTATTTAAAAAAATGTCTTCCAGAGAAGAAAAGCCACCCTTACCTGCAGAAACAAGATGGAAAGACAGGGCAGAAACAGTGATAATTGGAGGTGGCTGCGTTGGTGTGAGTCTGGCTTATCACTTGGCCAAAGCAGGCATGAAAGATGTGGTCCTCCTGGAGAAATCGGAGCTCACTGCTGGATCTACCTGGCACGCAGTAAGAAAACTATCTCAACACTGTCATATGCGCTGAATTGTCACTTGTGCAATTGTTTTTTTTCCCATTCACAGCTCCCCACTGAGAGCTCTTTAGAGTGAGTTCCCTTTCCATAGCGTTGGAAGGTGCAATTGCCGTTTAGTTGGTACACTTTAAGGGGGTGATCAACATTTATGATGTTGAAAATCATGAGAAGATAATCTTGAACACATGACTCTGGATTCAAATCCTGACTGTCATTTTCTACTTACGTGACTTCTGGCAACTTCCTTAAGTTTCTAGTTCCTCATGTGTAAAATGGGAATATTAATAGTACCTACCTAATAGGGTTGTGATGAAGATTGAATTAATATGTGTAAAGTTATTATGGTAAGTGATTAGTAAATGTTAGCTTTTGTACCGAAGGATAGTGGCTGGGTGATCCTGAATACAGGCCTGAGACCTTTACCTACGTCCCCTCACCTGGCTTTAGTGATCCTTTTATGTTTATTGATTTATGATTTTAAGTTAGTGCTGTGAGACAACAGCTTGGCTTCATGAGGACTTAACTATGAGGGCTGAGAACATGAAACACAGCTTTCATGTTGTGTTAAATGAAACACACGACCAAGTCAATCTTGCCTATTTAATGGTATGCATAATTGTTCCAGTGCTGTATAATAATTGGGCTTACACTGAAAGCTGCTCAGGTAAATGAGGTGATTGACACTGCTTTCATACTGCCAAACCAATTATTTCTGAAGTCAGCTAAGATGGGAGAGGAAGATTTTATGACTGCAGGTGCCATTTTTGTTTGGAGGAAGAGTTGGGATAAACAACAAGGGCCTGCTGTACAGCACATGGAACTATATTCAGTATCCTGTAATAAACCATAATGGAAAAGAATATGAAAAAGAATATATATATGTATAACAGAATCATTTTGCTGTATACCAGAAACTAACATAACATTGTAAATCAACTATACTTCAATTTTCAAAAAGGTTGGGCAGTGTTAGCTTCCGTTCCTCATCCCTTTGCATCATTAGCTTTCCCCTACTGAGACAAGAGGGAACCCTGCTTTTAGCGGCCTTTTGACACCCAGAACCTGCTCACAGTAAGGGATAGAGTTGCATCTCCTGCCTCCAGATGAGTGTCGGGGAGATTGATGCCCAGACTTAAGCCCAGTTTACCCCAGAGTCCCTGTGGTCACATAGTCAGACCACACCCACCAATTGGATGGAGACTTCTAGAAAAACGGCATCAAGCCCTGCTCCTCTTCCTTCTTTCTTCTGCCAGCCCTCTCACTCCTCCGTCTGGGAGGGAGGCCCAGCTACCTGGTCCTCCCTGAGTGTCTTTTCTGAGTCTCCATAGGCACATTTGTCTCTTGTGTCAGCAGTTCTCCCTCAGCTTGCTTCCTGCTACCTGGAGAGAGGGGTCCAGGAAGCCACTGACCCTTCTGGGTCTTCTCCCCTCCCTGAACTAGACTTTCTATGCAGATTTCCTTTTATCATGGAATAGGAAGCCTGCATTTCTCCCACAGCTCTCCTATGACTTCTTTTTAGTGGACATTATGTCAGTCTTTCAATAAATATTTATGAAAAGCCTATATTGTGTCAGGCCAGCACTGTTCTAGGAGATGAGGACACAGCAGTGCGCAAAACAAAGCCCCTGCCCTCATGGAGCCACATTCTGGTGGGGCAGATGGAAAAAACACAAATGATGCTCTAGAGTAATCCGTGCCAGCAGAGTAGAGCGGGGTAAAGGGATGAAGAATGATGGGGATGGAGGAGACTGGAGGCTACTTCGAAAAGGTGACACTTGAGCAGAGACTGGGCAGGAGTGAGGGAGCAAGGCCATGAGGCTCTCCAGGTAAGAGCATGTAAGCAGAGGGAAATTTTGGCAAGTGGGAATATCCTGAGAGGGAGGGCTTACACCCTTTTAACACTTCCAGATTGTTAAGGAGGGTGTACACTTTAATATTTTAATTACTTTTTTGTTCATTGATAGTGGATTGACTGGATGTAACCTGCAATTTAGTTACTAGAATAACTAGAGTAACCAGAACCCCTGAATATTACTTCTTAAACATCCCATGAGTAATAATAATAACAATAAAGCAACATATCCTTAGCCTAAGATCTTTTAAGAAAAGTAGGCAAAGTTTTTAAGATGATGGCTTCTTCTTAAAAATTAACTGTGCAAAATAATTTCCCCTTAAGCAGATACCAGAATGAGTGGAAAAGGCATTTTTCTGCTTTGTGAACAAAGTAGTAAGCTCTGGTTCACAAAATGAGATTCATGCAGGGTGAGCTCAAGATCGACTCAGGCATCAGAAATCAGGTTATTTGGGCCCCTACAAATAAAGGAAAAGAAAACTGGATTGCCCTAGGAAGCTGATTAGAGGATTTCTTGCAAACGAGGGGGTCTCCCACCAAAGAGCATCCTGAAGGAATGCCACAGATTAGAATTTTTTTGACATATAATTGACATAATAGTTTCAGGTGTAGAACATAATGATTTGATATTTGTATATATTGCAACATGATCACAATAAGTCTGGTTGACATCCATTACCACACGTAGTTACAAAATTTTTTTCTTGTGATGAGAACTTTTAAGAGGTATTCTCTTAGCGACTTACAAATATACAATACAGTATTGTTAACTGTAGTCACCATGCTGTATGTTCCATCCCCAGGACTTCTTTATCTTATAACTGGAAGTTTGTGCCTTTCGACCTCCTCCACTCATTTCAACCCCTCACCGCCCCTGCCTCTAGCAACCATCGATCTGTTCTCTGTATCTCTGAGTTCCATTGATTTGTTTGTTTGTTTTTAGATTCCTCTTGTAAATGAGATCATATGGTATTTGGTATTTATAGTTCTTTGTCTTGTTTTATTTAGCATAATGCTGTCAAGTTCCATCCATTTTGTTACAAGTGACAGAATTTCCTTCTTTTTTATGGCTGAGTAATATTCCATTATATATATATATATATATATATATATATATACACACACACCACATTTTCTTTATCCAATCATTTTTTAACACAGAGAAATTTTGGAGCAGATATGAGAATATGGACGTTTTGGGGGTCCAGCTGAAGGGGCAGACTACAAAAATAAAGGCAGTCTCACTGAAGAATAACGTGTGCTCAAGGCTAAACATTTCTGGAACATGCAGGAATCAGATGCGCTGGGGAGGAGGGCACAGCTTGCAATGTGAATATTCAAAATGGAACCACAAATCCAATAGTCTTGAGGTTTTGCTGGATTTTAACAAAACTGTTTTGTTAGCACCCAATACTACTGCAAATATAGAACATTTCTTATAGGATGGAAGGAAAAGGGAGAGAATGGAGCAAGAAGCAGTTTTGGCATATGGGGTCCCCAGGAGAGGCTGCCCCTGGGAATGGTGTCAAAGTGGATGTTTTGGAGGGCTGAGGACTAAGGATGCAAGATTATCCATTTGGGGTGTAGGAAGACAATGCTAGACCTTTTTGTTTATTTTTATCTAAAAATATAAGAAAGACATTAAGCTTTACTAATCTTTATAAATAGTCCTCACCTTTGATGTGGGTGACATATTGTATATGATACCAATGTTGCCTAAGGGAGAGTTTGGTGCTCCACAACCTAGAGCGTCCCCATTCTTTCTTTTGTCTTCAGCCTGTCATGACATATTGCAGATCACACGCTATAGGATATCAATGTTATGATCGATTTTATAGAAACAAGGCTTTAAATAATATTATTTGTGATGAAAGGGAGAGGGAATGACCTTGAGAGTGTTGTACTACACAGAGGTTTGTTGGTTATCCCGTAACAATAATCAAAAGAATTGTAAAACTTAAAGTTTTTCTTTTACAAAAAGACAAGTGTCCCCAGTTTGGTGATCTTTGTAGTGATGGAAGTGGCTGCCAGTCATTCTATGTAGTAGATACATACAAAACAATAGATGCAGTTTATTCCTTCAAAATCAAGGTGATGCTCACAATAAGTGAAAAATAATTTTTGGAAAATAGTCCTGTTGGAAAGAAAGCCTTTTGAGAAGGGGTGTTTGGAAATGTTGGTATCATTATTAGATTTTTCTGGCCAAAATGATATGTATCAGCTAGAAAAAACTCTCATACATGCAAGAGATAAATTTAAAGTTAAGTTTAAACCCATTTAACATTTTCCCAAATGAGGAGTTTCAGTGGGTTTGTAACCATTTTTTAAAATGTAAAATGCAGTACCTCCCAATTAAGTTATAACAGCTGATGGACAAGAGAACGTGAAACATTAATAGTCAAATTTCAGTAAAAACCTTTTGGTAGGTGGTGATGGGAATGGAAGAAGTGGTGTCAAGATACAGAGAGTACAGCCAAGAGGGGGCACTTCTCCCACTTACATCTTTGTATCATTGACAGATAGCTTCTTCAGCTATCGCAGCTATTCAAACCATCGCAAAAGAAAACACACCAAGAAATTAGACCTTCAAATCGCTGTTTTACCAACATTAATCCAACATATATATTTTAGTAATATAAAATATTATATAGCCCTTGCTAAAATATTAATAAGCTTAATATTCAGAAGCTTTTCTACACAATAAATTTTTAAAATTCAAAAACCTTTCTGCACAATCAATAAAGTAAGAATTATTTACAATATTTAATTCATTTCCAGTTGTTTTTGTGTGTTTTATGATCTCTGCTAATATAGTAATACATATTTATATGTCATGTGGGAATAAAGAAATACACATATTTTAGTGGGTATGTGCAAATGTTTTTATTGGATGTGAGTGCATGGAAGCACTGGGATATGGGAAGGCTTGAGGTCAGTCACTGGGCTTTTTGAGGCAGTAGAGGCTCATGACAGAGTGGGAAGGATTATTAAAGAGAGAGAGAACATCACTAGTTTTAGCATCCATGGATGATTTTTCTAACTGCATCATTCCTTTCATACTTATTGTTAGTCTGCTAGAAGGAAGAGCTTTCCACTCTCCCTACTTATTTATTTATTTATATCAATAAGGATTTATAAATTCTTATTTTATTCAAAGGGTTATGTTCTTAATGATTATTCTTTTTTTTAAATTGAAGTATAGTTGATTTACAACATTGTGGTAATTTCTGCTGTACAACAAAGTGATTCAGTTATACATATTTATATTCTTTTTAATATTCTTTAATATTCTTTAATATTGAGCTAAATGTTTTGAATAAGAGCTTTACAAAACAAACCGATGTGACTCTTTCAGAAGAGAGGTCATTAACTCATTCTATGAAAACAGCTTTGCAGGGTGGGGAAGAAGATTGACGTAGTGTAGATATATCATTTTTGGGTGGTCTGGCTTAACCTAGGTTAAACTTAGAGGATCTTGAGGAGTGAATGGTGAACAGAACCCTAGGCCCAGGCTTGTGAATATCCATTTTCTCAACTGACACGAGATATATAGAAAACAAAATTGAGTTCTCTAGAAGATGCCTAGATTCTCTATTATTGAACTAGAAAACTTCACATCACACTAGATACCAAGCATGTAAAGAAGGATGTGATATTTGGCTGAAAGTTAGGGAGCTGGACTCACAGTTGCCTCATTATGGGGCTGTGCTATGAGAGGACCTATGACGTTAGGCCAACATTTTTCTCAGAAAAGTAGCCAAATGCTTGAACAAGTACTTGATAGACATGGAGGATTCTGGTCTATAAAGGATCACTGATGAACTTTAATGGCGGATTTTTTTTTTTTTTTTTTTTTTTTTTTTTGCGGTACGCGGGACTCTCACTGTTGTGGCCTCTCCCGTTGCGGAGCACAGGCTCCGGACACACAGGCTCAGCGGCCATGGCTCACGGGCCCAGCCGCTCGGTGGCATGTGGAATATTCCCAGACTGGGGCACGAACCCACGTCCCCCACATCGGCAGGTGGACTCTCAACCACTGCGCCACCAGGGAAGACCGGATTTTTTTTTTTTAATTGAAGTACAGTTGATTTACAAAGTTGTGTTAGTTTCAGGCGTACAATAAAGTGATTTAGTTATACATATATATTCTTTTTCAGATTCTTTTCTATTATAGGTTATTACAAGACATTAAATATAGTTCCCTGTGCTACATAGTAGGTCTTCATTGTTTATCTATCAATATTTTATATATAGTAGCATGTATCTGTTAATCCCAAACTCCAGATTTATCCCTCCCCTGGCTCTTTCCCCTTTGGTAACCATTAGTTTGTTTTCTATGTCTGTGAATCTATATCTGTTCTGTAAATAAGTTCAGTTGTATCACTTTTTTAAGATTCTGCATATAAGTGATATCAGGAGAACCGAATGCCCAACACGAAGAACTTTATAAATATTCCCGAACAGACTTTATTTTAAACAGATTGTATTCGGATGAGCTTTCCAGGATAAATTAGCTGCTGAATGGGGCCCCAGACACTTAACTGAGAGAACCTGCTTCATATCATTGCTTAGAATTCTTTGTCTGGATACTATATTGCATCTGCCAGAGTTGATAAAAGGGGTTTGGCAGGTAATATTTAGATATTTTCCTGAGAGTGATTATTCACTATTTATTCAGGAAATGTTTGCAGGGTATAATCTATGTGCTCATTCATCAACTGGTTAAGCTATGACAAAGGTCTGTTCACCACTCAACAGGCTCTAATTCCTAGCAATGTTCCACTTCTTCAATTTTGGAAATTTCAAGAAAGAAAATAGGAGAGCCGCTCGATTTAAGGGAATGGTGGAGATCGGGAAAAGGAAAACTTTTTGCTTGCTTGTTCATAGTCCTTTTCCTTCAGGGAACAAACGCTTTGTTGGTTTGAGTCCACATTGTATGCCTTCCCCCCATATTTTTCCTAATAGCGTACAGTCCTAAGTGATTCCATCTAAGTCATTCCATTTTTGAATCTGCAAACAATCCTTTCCCTAATAACTTTTAGGGACTTACTATATATGTTTGTTGGCTGGCTCTCACATTATTTATGTGGTTCAAGTGGGTTCTTAGAACCCTCACGAGCTTTATGCAATGTGCATTCAAACTAGTGCTGATGTGTTCTCATCCCAGAGCACTGGCTGGTGCTTGTCAATTTCTTGCCAGTGGTAAATTACTTCTTAACAGATAAACTGTCCACATTTTGAGAATGTTAATTTTTTTTGGTGTTTCCTTTCCTCCCCACTTTTAAGGCAGGTTTAACAACTTACTTTCATCCTGGAATAAACTTAAAGAAAATACATTATGATAGCATCAAACTTTATGAGAAACTGGAAGAAGAAACTGGACAGGTAAATGCATTTAGCTTGAAATTGTCTTTTAGGTCAGTTTCTCAGAGATACATAAGATTACTGAAGGATTTTGATATCATCATGTATCGCTGTGTGTAGTGACAGCCATGGCATGTGAAATGTGGTAGAAGATTCTGATGAGAGTTTAAGATGAGAACCTCTAGAGCTTGCTTTTCAATCAATTTAATTTCTTGAAGTGTATTACCCATGTAATTACCTGCTCCTGATTTTTTAAATGAGAAAAGAATAAGAAGCAGCTTTCAAAAATATCTTTAGTCAGCTTCTATATCTAGAAACTAAGATATCACAGCCTTTCTGCACTGGATTGCAAAGGATCTGACAACTGTACATGCCAGATTGTCACATGCCTTTGAAAAGTACTTCATTAAAAGCCCCTCACTTTTTTAAAAAAAAAGTTTGTTTGTTTGTTTATTTATTTATTTATGGCTGTGTTGGGTCTTAGTTTCTGTGCGAGGGCTTTCTCTAGTTGCGGCAAGCGGGGGCCACTCTTCATCATGGTGCGCGGGCCTCTCACTATTGCGTCCTCTCTTGTTGCGGAGCACAGGCTCCAGACGTGCAGGCTCAGTAGTTGTGGCTCAAGGGCCTAGTTGCTCCGCGGCATGTGGGATCTTCCCAGACCAGGGCTTGAACCCATGTCCCCTGCATTGGCAGGCAGATTCTCAACCACTGTGCCACCAGGGAAGCCCCCCTCACTTTTATTTTTATCACTTCTCATTTGTATTAGTGCTTTCAAAATAAAGTGGCAGGCAAAGAGTATCCATAGACTAAGACTGAAGTCTACTTAAAATTTTCATGCTATTTTCCTTGCCTAAAACCATCACACGGCTCCCCACAGTGTACAGGACAAAAGACAAAGAAGAAGGGCCTTCATTAGCTAAGCCCTGCCTGCCTTTCCAATGTTTTCTCTTGCCACTCTTTGCTATGCTCAGATGCTTCAGCTATTCTTAATTACGTACAGTTCTAGAATGAGCTGGGCTGTCCGCCTGAGACAGCATTCCCTCTGGTCCCCATTTCAGCATTCACCTTCCACCCTTTCCCGGGGGGCGTCTCCTTTGAGAAGCCATCCTTGACTTTGTTCACCCAGCAGTCAGGCGGAGCTGAGGGCATATCTCTTGGTTCTAAGAACATGTGTACACATACCTCTTATAATACGAACCCCTCTCAATTGTGATTGTTGCTTTACTGATTGGTCTTCCCTACAGATTCCGAGCAACTTGAAGATAATGACTGCATCTTTGATCACCGTCACCCAGGGCCTTGCTGAGTGCTTGGCCAACTAAAGGACTTCAATAAATGCCAGATGAATGTTTATTTCAATTCACACTTCATCTCCTCACTGCAACATTCTGATTCTTCATGTTCCCTCTTCAAATCCTTTGTCTTTCTTTGTTTCACATAATTTTCTTCCACTCTGTACGTGAGCACTATCTCATGTTGTAATTATGCATTTAGCTGTCCATCTTCACCTATAGACTGTAAGCTCCATCCAGGCAGGATCTTCATCTCTCTTGTTCACAACAGCATCTCTGGGGCTTAGCATAGTGCCTGGCACAGAGGAGACACTTAGTAAATATTTGCAAAATGAACATCTTTTCATATGATGTAAATATGGTATATAGCTATCACTTTCACTGCATAGTGAATCTCTTTTCTTACACACCTTCATTTTCATTGTGCTGGAGAAGAACCATGTTTGAGTGCCAAATAATGATTTATTTATGAGTTTTTACTGGCATTGTCATCACAGGTGGTGGGATTCCATCAGCCAGGTAGTATCAGAATTGCTACAACTCCTGTAAGGGTAGATGAATTTAAATATCAAATGACTCGGGCTGGCTGGCATGCAACGGAACAGTATATTATTGAACCAGAAAAAATACAAGAGATGTTTCCTTTACTCAACATGAATAAGGTATTTATCCTAAGGGCATTTTTTTTTTTTTTTTTTTTACCATTTGTTGATTTTAATTAAGATCAGAAAATGTTATTTTAGAAATTTAATTAGAAAAAACTTTGTGCACACATTTTGAATGTCAGAATCAGATGATTAATGCTGGAATTTGGGTAAATTATAAGATGGGCTATTATGTTTGCTAAATACTGTAAAGGTAATGAAAAGTCTTACTAGCTTTCTACCTATTACTACTGAGGAAACATTTTCAGTACCTCTCTATTACTGTGTCCCCCAGATCTGGAGGTTTCTATATAATAAACCTTCTGTTTGAGAAATGCAGAGAAGACAATAACCAGGTGTGACAAATGTGTGTATAGAAAGACTGTGTTACTAACATTTTTTTTTTTTTACAAAATCAAAGGTACATGTTATATTGCTACACAGATATCACCTAACTCATAGCTGTACTCCCCTGACAGGTATTGATCTAACCAAATTTAGCTGAGAAAATCCACTTGGGAATTTAGTGTCTTTTTGCTGTGTGATAATCCCATTTGAATAATAATAACAATGACTAATACTGCACTACCTAACACTACAGCACATACTTAATGTACTAGGTATTATGCAAAGCCATTTACAAGTATAATCTCATTTACTCTTCACAATAATAATAGAAGGTATAGATTATTGCTAAACAGTAAATTGCAGCTTAGATAGTGTACATAGTGGGCCCGAGCCCATCCAGCTAGAAAGAGCTGGAGGAAATTTGAACCCAGGCTCTCTGACTCCTTTGTACATATGCTACCTAAGGGTACGAGGTGGAGCTGTTCAGGGAAGCAGAGATTTGTGTTTCTCCCCAGTGTAGTATCTCTGATGCCTAAGGGTTCATAGCGTTGCTCTGGGAGCTGGGTTGTTAGCCCCTGTGAGTCTTGACAGGTTGCTGGCACTCCCTTTTCAGTAGTTTTGTGTGATGCCAATGTGATGGCAGACTGGTGTTGCATTGCATTGTCTGCGTTAAAATTCTGCCACCACTGCCAGGAAGGATATTCTTATATCTGTTTATATGTCAATCTTGGGATGCTCTGCTGGAAGTTCTCACCATCACAGATTTTTCTCAAGGACATTGGGCAATGGAAATATGTGGGAAGAGTATTCTCTGGCTCTGGGCAGGGTGCCAAATCAAATAGATCTAGGGTCACTGCATAGGGGCATATCCATTATAAAACACCAAAGTGACGTTTAGAAGTCTACAGTAATTCAAATTCCATTAAAACCAAAAGTCTCTTGCACTAAACCTATAACAAGAGATTGGATTAGTAATCCAAAACTTCCCACAAAGAAAAGCTGGGGCCCAGATGGTTTCTCTGGTGAATTCTACCAGACATTTAGAGAAGAATTACTACAATTCTTCACAAACTCTTCCAAAAATAGAAGAGAATTGAACACTTCCCAATTTATTCTGTGAGGCCAGAATGTATTGCTGTGATACCAAAACTAGACAACGACACCACAAGAAAAGAAAGACCTGTATCTCTTATGAATATTGATGCAAAAGTCCTCAACAAAATACTAGCAAACTGAATTCAACAACATATAATACGAATTTTTTTAGCATAATCAAGTGGAATTTATCCTGGCTATGCAGGGTTAGTTTAACATCTAAAAATCAATCAATGCAATATTGCATGAATAGAATAAAAGACAAAAATGCATCATCATCTCAATAGATGCAGAAAAAAAACTGACAAAAGCCTCTTGACCATACTTTGTGCTTAATAGATTTTTGTTGAATGGATGAGAACTAACTGTACTATTTCAGTGCTCATCTGAGTTTTATTCTTCTTTGTTTCCCCGACAGTACCTCAAGCCGTAGCACAAAGTAGGTATTTAAGAACTAGTTGTTGATGACTGAATCAAGTATACATTTTCCTGACACCGATGTATATTTAACATGTGAGTCTATTAACAGTATTAAACAATTAAATATAAATAATTAATCAATTAGTATTAAATTTAACTGCAAATGTTAGAAACCAAAATAATAATGCTTAAACAAGATAGACGTTTATTTCTCTTTCATTTTTGACAGTCCAGGGCTGAATGGTGGCTCTTATCCGTGAAGACTTCAGGGATCCAGTCACCTTCTGGATCATTGCTTTGTCATTCCTAGGATGTGACTCCTTTGTTCTTACTCCAAGATGGCAGCTAGAGCACCAGTCATCATGTCTGCATTCCAGACAGCAGAATGGAGGAAGGGACAAAGGGCATATGCCAGTTGTTTCCTTAAAATGGTTCATGTGACCATGACACTTTCATTTGACAGTTTCATTTGCATTTCATTGACCAGAATTTAGTGATAGTTTTAGGTACCATCTGGAGCTAGTACCTGCCAACTATTGGAAACTCTTTGTTCTTAGTGGTTATGTGTCTAAATAAACATTTGGTTTCCATTGCTTTGTGGGGGAGGGGAGAATGAATGTTGGAGACAATTGCAAGCCTCTGTCAAATAGCCTGTCTACTTAACTCTCAATGTGAGTCCTGCCTAGCTCTGAGCTTGGACATAGGACAAAAAAAGTGGAGACTGATCAATCTGATGCCATGATGCATTTTTCAAGTCCAGTTTTGCTAAACATTTGCTGGCAGGATAGAGTTACACTGAGTGAGTATATGTATTCATTGAATATTGACTCTTTTGTGATCGATTTAGATTTTAGCTGGACTGTATAATCCTGGAGATGGTCACATTGATCCTTACTCTCTAACTATGGCTCTGGCTGCTGGGGCTAGGAAATATGGTGCCCTTTTAAAATATCCTGCACCGGTGACTTCTTTGAAACCCAGGTCAGATGGAACATGGGATGTTGAAACACCACAGGGATCTATGAGAGCAAATAGAATTGTGAATGCTGCAGGTAAGCGTCATTTAAAAAAAAAATACTGTTTTTTTTCAAGTGGCAAAGAAATAAGATATTTAGTCATAACGTAATGTTTTATACTGTGAACATTGTTATGAAACACTGTGGTACTCCCACGGCGAACATTTTGTCTGTTTCTAAGCTACAAAGCTCTCCCTCCATCACTTTGCTCTTGTTGTGTGAGATACAACTCTGTCCTTGGTTGTCCATAGTGAGTTGGTTTTCTTCTCCATGCTCCATTTTATTCTGCTCCGGATAATGTTTTGCCAAATTATGCTTCTTTTTCCTTCCTGTGTTCACACTTTCTTTATAATAATAACCAAATTCTAATGTTCAAATTCACGAGCATCCTCTTTGCTCTCAGTTTGCTTTTTTATTTTTTTAAATTATTACTATTATTATTATTATTTTTTGCGGTACGCGTGCCTCTCACTGTTGTGGGCTCTCACGTTGCGGAGCCCAGGCTCCGGACACGCAGGCTCAGCGGCCATGGCTTACGGGCCCAGCCGCTCCGCGGCATGTGGGATCTTCCCGGACCGGCATGTGGGATCTTCCCGGACCGGGGCACGAACCCGCGTCCCCTGCATCGGCAAGCGGACTCTCAACCACTGCGCCACCAGGGAAGCCCTGTAAAATATCTTTTGAGAAACACTGCTCTATCAGTGTTCCTACAGGAGAGGGACTGTAGGAACCATTCTTGAGCAAGCAGAGCTGAGGAACAGTTTCCGACCCTGCTGACCTCTTGGTGTGCAATAGGCTAACTTGCCTTTAGTACTGCTTTAAACACAGCTTCACTTTACCTTCCTTCTAACCTGAGCCCCAGAGGCAGCTCGAGGGCAAGGGCAGGAGCTATTCACTGTGATGCAAGCTTTTTCTTTGCATGGTGAGGAATGTTTCTCTTGACCTTGTTACAGTTGACTCGTTAAGCCCAGAGATAACTTTGTAAACTTTACTTAAGAATTTTCCTAATATGGTAAATCAGAAATGTTATTGTGTCATGCCAAGATGAAGCCCAATGTTCAGCCAAAAAAGAATTGCTTAATTTTACCAATACTTTGCATCAGAGAATGTCACTGTATAAACATCATTGTCACTGTATAAACCATCTAGTAGAAGTAAACCTGTCCACCAGCCTGTACTGTTCATTTTAACTCCACTTCTGTCAGTCACTGCATTTTTAAAAATGGGAAGCCATTTCTATTGATCACTTTTTTATTGACTCTTCTGTTCAGTGTCTTTTCAGGTGATAATGGTAGGTTATAGAGGATTCCTTCACATTTGTTTCTCTTCCCTTTGAACTTGCTGGGTGGGTGATCTAGCAAGGGTTGAAGTGTAATCCTGGCAAGTTTTATGTTAATTTGATTGACATATAGAGGAAGAGAATGCCAACAGACACCACCACATAGGGAAAAACAGTGTTGAGCTTGCTATGGGGTTTGGAGTAATATAGTTATATGATATTTATGCATACACTTCCACTTTATTTTAATGATGAAGTATGTTAATAAACAAGCAATTAGATTCAGAAATTTATAAATATATTTGAATAAGACAGGATTTATTTTCTTCAATTTATGTTTTTAATTGAAGCAAGTATATTAACCACTGCAGTAGTTTGAATTGCTAGGCTAAATATTTTGGCTTTTTATATTTTAAAACTGCTCCAGTGCATATAAGTAGAATATGTGGCTTTACTATATTATCCTACAAAGTCCTGACATTGGTAATTCACATCTTCCTAGGCAAGAATAAATTAAGTAATTAAATTATTCAAAGACCAGCAAACAGCTCTAATGCCCACAGGTAAGATTTTTGGTTTGCAAATGGACACCCATTTCTTGGGCTGTTATCCAAGTGTGACCAACTTAGCCATTAGGCCAAAACAAAACAACAGAACGCAAGAGTGATGTTTAGATGCCATATAAGAGTACAGTAGTCAGGGTTCCTAGACTCATAAGTGATGATTTGTGACTAGCTCTGAACTTCATAATGACAGAGACTTCAGAACTCCTCATTAGATTGTCAAAAAAAGGAGAAACAGAAATGGTTAAAAATTTAGAGAATGCAGCCTCTAAAGAAATAACTTAAGGAAGATTCCCTAATCATTTGAATGATTATTCAAAATTATTATGAAACAAACAAACAAGCAAATAGAACTCCCCTTCCCCCCAATAATTCGTTGATGGGTCAGGTGACCCTGCATCCCTGCCAACTAATCATTTTTATCATTTTAGATTCTCAAATACCTTTATACAAGTGAAGGAGTCTTGGATTTTTAAAATAGTCTTTCTGTAGCAAGAAAAACCAGTAAGATGTGACCATTTCAGGGTCTCCCAGTGTGACCTTGGGTGTGTCTCTTTATTGTTCTGGACTTTAGCTCCACATCTGTAGCCTGAAGAGTCACCTAGGGGGAGAATCAAGGGTCTTTCAGTCACAAATTATCTGGTTCCATCTTTTGCAAAGGAAAAAAAATAATATTCATTTCCCCCAAGAAGACAGTCCCCTTGCACACTGAAGGGAAAAACACAGGTTGTGGGAATTCCCACTTATCTATGAGCCCTCTCCTCTTTGCTGTGGCACCTCCTCCCCCCTGCTCTGGACACCAGGTGCCTTCTTGCCTTTCCAAGAAAGGATCTTCCAAACATATTCAAACTAAACTTTTAAAAGAACAAAAAACTTAAAAGGTTATCTCTCCCAAAGTGTATACATTTTCAAATGTTAAGTTAACAGAACAATTCTGCGTTTGTGGAATTTTAGGCTTCAACAATTTGGGGAGAGGAGGGTCTGGGGGATAGAGGACTAACTAGTAGGGCTTTATTATGCATGATTATTATGTTGATCACATCTACCCGGGGGCTCTTCCATTGCCTGACCTTCCCTGCTCTACAAGTAAGACCAGTCTATTACTGTCTTTCTTATCAACATTCTATACATTTGGGTTGTTTATTTTTTTTCCTTCAAATAATTTTCTTTTTTGCACACCTTTGCTTATGGGCAAAATTGTTTTTCAGGAATGGAGTTCCCTTAGATTCTTCAAAACTCTGTGGTAGTGTAAAATATTGTCTTCTCTTCTCCGGTTTAATTTTGCAATGGCAAAAAATGTCAAGTTTTTATGGACATTCTTTTTTTTTAAATTTAGTGAAGTATAGTTGTTTTACAATGTTGTGCTAATTTCTGCTGTATAGCAAAGTGATTCAGATATATATTATACATTCTTTTCCATATTCTTTTCCATTATGGTTTATCACAGGATATTGAATATAGTTCCCTGTGCTATACAGTAAGACCTTGTTGTTTATCCGTTCTCTATATAATAGTTTGCATCTGCTAATCCCAAACTCCCAGTCCATCCCTCCCCTACCCCTCCCTTGGCAACCACAAGTCTGTTTTTTATGCCTGTGAATCTGTTTCTGTTTTGTAGATAAGTTCATTTGCATTGTTAGGACATTCTTTAGACTTTGCCATGAGCACTGAAGTATTCTAAATATTTTATTTTAATTGAAATTGCTGTATCAGTGTTGTCTGTGGTATGTTTTTATATGTAGTGACATTTTTAAATGATTTTTTTATTTCAGGGTTTTGGGCTCGTGAAGTAGGTAAGATGATTGGACTAGAACACCCTCTCATTCCAGTTCAGCATCAGTATGTTGTCACATCAACCATCCCTGAAGTGAAAGCTTTAAAGCGAGAACTCCCGGTGCTCCGTGACCTGGAAGGATCTTATTACCTCCGACAGGAAAGGGATGGACTTTTGTTTGGTCCATATGAAAGTCAAGAGAAAATGAAAGTTCAGGACTCATGGGTCACCAGTGGAGTTCCTCCAGGTGGGTTCAGCAAATAGAAGTGTGTGCAGACACATCTATTTTATCTTCCTTGTAACTCTGGGCTGGCTGTAGAATAAGATGACACCATAATACTAGACTATCAGATACCTGGTACATGGGAAGTGAGGGATTCGAGGTAAATTCTGTTCTCATATCCCTTTGAACAATCACAGCAGGGGATAAGGAAAGAGAATTGATGGTGGAGAAGCTGAAAAAGGTGCTCCCCGCTGCTTTGGAAGGCCCCAGGTAATTTTTACCTGCCCACACCAACCTCCTGCACTCCCCTTTTCTCCTCACTCCCCTGCATACTTGGTCTAGTTTCTAGATTTGGATATAGCTGCTCTTGTTCTTTGACAGTTGGAAACACAACAGGTAGCAGAGATAGGACATCCATCCTGTTAAGAATGAAAGCCTCAAAGTCTATAGCAGAGTTGGTAATTTGGTACTGCGAAGTGAAGCCCTCCTGTGCTGCATAAATGGATGTGGAAGAGTCTTAGGCCTCAGTGCCAACTCAGGAGGTACTATAGTTTCTCTTTCAAGTTCTGTAAGGGAGAGAAGGACCTGTTTTTGTTTTTCATGAAACATTTCTGCAGAGCCAGATGAAGGGTTGGTTCACCTAAGGAGGTATCTCAGGTTTTAATCTATAAAAGGAGCTAAAATGTCATTGGCACACAAATATTATAGGGAATATAAAGACATGGAGGTAACTGTGCTTTCTAGAATTATACTTTGATAAGCTACTTGGGCTAGGGAATGAATCCCTCCCTCCTACTCTTCAAAGAACATCTGAGCCCACATTACTGCAAATGATAAACCACCTTCCACAGAAGTTGGGCCAGCCACCTGAGGGCTTCGGTTTTGCTGGGTGGGCTCTGCACATTTGGGCCTGAGGGGAATAGCTCCTGATCCCAGAGGGAGGGCTGATCTACCACCTGGGAGTCTCCTTCTCTGTTCTTCCCCCATGCTGGCAATCTCTCCTCCAAATTAATATTTGAACAAATATTTAATAATATTTATTGAACAAATATTTAAATAAATCCAGTTGGAAGAAGAGCCAGATTTTGGGCTGGCCCTGGGTGTCTACATGCCCTGGTCTAACCCTAGTGATCTGCAGGCCTCCCTGACCTGACATGCAGTCCACAGGAGGGACAAGAGGGAGCTGGCTGGCTGCTGTCCGGGAGCATCCCTGGTATTGGTGGCGATATTCTTTTAGCAGCTCATCTGTAGCCCTGCCTTCAATCCCAGTGCCTTTTATGACTGAGAAGATGCCTGTGCTCCAGACCCTGACTTTTTTCTCAGAGTTCCAGCCCTCGGATGTGTATAGAAGAGGGCTAGAGGAATGAAGCCTCCATGCCATTCCTTCCCCGCTAAGAGTTAAAAGGTGCCTAGAATTCATCATCCTAGATGCTAAAAGTGGTTTTTCATTTATCCCCACTGTCCTGACATGACTTTGCAAACTCCCATTTGCCCTCACCTGAGAGGATGAAGCAGACTTCTATGGTTAATTGAAGGATAAAAGACCTCTCTTGACAAACCAAATTATTATTGTGTGTTTTTTAAAATTGTGATCGGCCTAAATGCTGGAAACTGCTAATATGCATACATTAAAATTTTCTATTAAAAAGGTTAACTTTCATGATTTATTGTTTCAGGAAATAACATTATTCTTCTCAGTAATATAGTGTACTAATATAACAGTACTCATCTGTTGATAGTAAATATCAAGTTTAGACTTAAAAAAGAAAGTACAATACCTTCCTAACGGGCCATCTTTAAATGTAAGCTGATTCAGAGATTTAAATCACTTTTGAGCACACGTCAGGGCAGCTGTGGTATCCTGACCACAATGGCATTTCTCTTCAGGTTTTGGAAAGGAGCTCTTTGAGTCTGATCTAGACCGAATCATGGAACACGTTGAGGCTGCCATGGAAATGGTTCCAGTCTTGAAGAAGGCTGACATCATCAATATCGTCAATGGTCCTATCACCTATTCTCCTGACATTCTGCCTATGGTAGGGCCCCATCAGGGGGTCAGAAACTACTGGGTGGCTATAGGCTTTGGGTGAGTATCTCTGTGTAATTCAACATTTATTATAGAGTTATGTAGTTTAGAGAAGTCTTATCCCATTATCTCAGGCCAAGAATGGAAAATGGGAGAGAGGCAGAGAGTCTTCTCCCTTTTATGACCAGTGAAATGTGAGGAATAAAAAATTTTAGTCTTAAAACTTTGACTTGTATAGGTTTAAAAGATTTGTACACAGAAGGGCAGTGATTTCCTGGTATTTTCTCTTTGCATATTTCCTGCCATTTCCATTATTTATGTTTCCTTTCATGTTGTGAATGTTCAGATAGGTCAATTTGCCCCACTTTTACAAGAATGTTTTCATAACACAATGTGACAAAGATAAATCAAAATATCAAATGTGTAATGTGTCTGATTCAGTTTTCACCATAATTCATGTTTGTTCAACATGATTTTTGTTTCTTTATGATTTCTCTGTTTGCTTACTATTTATGGTTCCATTACCCATTTGATGTTTCATCTCTAATATTTGTCCCATTAATTTGGTGAATATTAACATCAAGCCTACCTTACTATCATATCAGAGTTTCTAATATTTTACTTTTCTTCCCCATTTTATTTGGCCATTTATTCAACTGATATTAGATGATTGGCCAGCTTTGTACCAGGTCTAGTTCTGGGCACTGGGCTACAACTGAGAACAAGGCATTAAGTCTCATCAGAGGCACAAGGCTGGTTGGGGTGCTCTTCTTCCAATACAGTAGAGAGGCTGGGGTCTGAACTAAGGAAGCAGCAGTGGGCACTGAGAGATAGGAAACAAAATTATTTAGATTTGGTGATTGATTGCATTAGGTCTTAAGGGAGAGAGAAAAATAGCAAATGATGGCAACCTTTCTTACTTGACTCCTGGTTGGACGCTGGGGCCAAAGGAAGAAATAATTGGAAAAATAATGAGTTCCATTTTTGACAATGTTAAGTTTAGGTCTTTGGGACATCCAGAGGGAGAAAACCAGATGAAGATAGGAAGCTGGAAGGTGTAATGTAACTGAGGGCTTAGGAAATCCCCTCTAGAGTCCATAGGTAGGCATGTTCATGTGGGAGTGTTTCTCTTGTACATCACTTATATATATCTTCTTTGCAGAAAAGTCTATTTGTATACTTTGCCCATTGAAGAAATTGGATTATTTGTCTTTTTATTGTTAAGTTGTAGGAGTTCTTTATATATTCTAGACACAAGGCCCTTATCCCATACATGATTTGCGATTTTTTCCCATTCTGTGGGTTTTTCATTTTCTTGATCATAGCCATTGAAACAAAAGTTTTTAATTTTTGATGAAGTCCAGACTGTGAATTTTTTTCTTCTTTTGAATGTAGTTTTGATATCATATGTAAGGAACCATTGTTTAATCCAAGTTAATGAAGATTTATACCTGTGTTTTCTTCTGAAAGTTTTATAGTTTTAACTCTTTGCTTTTAAATATATATTTTTTCATGTGGATCATTTTTTTTAAAGTCTTTATTGAATTTGTTACAATATTGTTTCAGTTTTATGTTTTGGATTTTTGGCCTTGAGGCATGTGGGATCTTAGCTCCCCGACCAGGGATTGAACCCACACCCCCTGCATTGGAAGGCGAAGTCTTAACCACTGGACCACCAGGGAAGTCCCTAGTTTTAACTCTTACGTTTAGGTCTTTAATCAATTCTGAGTTAATTTTTGTATGTGCTATGAGGTAAGTGCCCAGCTTGATTCATTTGAGGATAGCCAGTTTTCCCAGCACCAATTGTTGAAAGACTATTCTTTACTCATTGAAATGTGTTGGCATCTATGATGTCTTTTTTCTGACACCACTTCTGACATTTAATTCTCCAATTCTCTGACACCAGCGGACTATCCAACAATTCAATTCAATTCTGCTGCTAACTCCCAGAGTTAGTGCAGACCCCACTAGTTAAGGACTCAGTCCCATAAAACTGTCCTCACTTCAGATGCCAATTTCAGATGTCCTCACTTCCAGGGATCACCTGTAATTCTGACTGAATGGCTACACATTTGGAGGTTCCTGCAACCCCCTCCTCAGGTTTGATAATTCAGTAGAATGATCACAGAACTTAGAATACAACTCAGGAACATCCAAATGGAAAGGATGTATAGCGCAAGGTATGGGAGGGAGGGGTCTGGTGCAGAGCTTCCATGCCCTCTCTGGTGCACAATCTTCCTAGTACATCAGTGGGTTCACCAACCCAAAGGCTCTTTGAACACTGTTGTTTAGGAGTTTTTGTGAAAGTTTCATTACACAGGCACAGTTGATTAAATCATTGACCATTGGTGCTTGAACTTATGGTGACCAGCCCCTATTCTGAAGTTATCTAGTTCCCATGGAGCTATCTGTTAGCATACAAAATAATATAAATTCCAAAGGTTTTAGGAGCTCTGTGCCAGGAACTGGAGACAAAGATCAAATATTTATTTATTTTATTGTACCACATCATCCTTGTCAAAATCAATTCATCATATATGTATGGATTTATTCCTGGACTCTCAACTTTATTCCATTGATCTATACGTCTATCCTTATGCCAGTACCATGCTGTCTTGATTACTGTATCTTTGCAATAAGTTCTGAAACTGGGAAGTGTGAATCCTCCAACTTTGTTCTTTTTCAGTATTGTTTTGGCTATTCTGGGCATCTTAAATTTTTGTGTAAAATTTAGGACCAGCTTGTCAATTTTTTCAAAGAAGCCACCTAGGATTTTGGTAGGGATTGCATTGAATCTGTAGATCAACTTGGGGAGTATTGTCATTTTAATATTGAGTCTTCCGATTCATGAACAAAAGATGTCTTTCCATTTGTTTAGGACTTTTAATTAAAATATTTCTCAATAATGATTTGTAGTTATCAGAGTATAAGTTTTGTACTTCTTTTACTAAATTTATTCCTAAACATTTTATTCTTTTTGATGCTGCAATTAGCTTAATCACTGAATTATTGATTTAGTCAACACATATTTGCAGATCATTGCTCTTTATCTGTGAACAAGAGCAGACAGTATTCCTGGCCTCATGATATTCATATTTTAATAGAACACCTGTCACTAAGGACATTAGGAATTTGCTTTCTTTAGAACACTAGTTATTTATCACCTAGAAATTGTATCTACTTGTATGGGGCTGATGTTGGACTCCTGCTTTGATTGCTCTGGGTAATTTTCCCAGGTTGTAGATGTCGCGAGGTGAATGGGGAAGATAACAGGTCAGGGCAAAGTGCCACACTCTCTCTGACCAATTTGGTCTGACCCCAAAAGGCCTTCTTGTTATTTAAAAGTTGGGATTGCTGAGGTATTTCTTATGTAACATGGTGGAATCATCACATCGGCTACCCCTCCCAATTTATATCACTGATCCATCCCATGGTTCTGAAGGCCAATGATTTCCATATCTGGCTGAGCACAAGGGCTTGTTAAAAAGCAGAATCTCAACTTTGTGTTTAGTCACTTACACGTGTTTCATCCTCCTTTGCATCTTATCTGTGAAATTCTTATTAGTTATCACTAGAATCCATGAAAGGTGTGTGGAATTGGAAAACCAACAAGCAAACAGATTCCCAGACACCCCTCCTATTGATTCTGACTCAGTAGTCTGGAGAGGGGCCCAAGGATCAGCATTTCAGCATTGTCTGTTATTCTAGTCCAACCAGTCGAGAGAATAGGTATTTGCAAACTGTCTACATATATGCCAGTGCTCATTTTCCTTACTCACAGAATACCCTCAGTCAAAGCTGTTTTACTTTTATACCAAATCGAATAAGTTCTTCTGCTTCTAGGTGACTAACACAGTGCTCCCCAAATGTTTAATGAGTTGGATTGAATTGAATCTAGTTATCCTGGCTTAGAACAGATTATAAACAGCAAATTTAAAGAGAGGAGAGACAGTTTCACAGTTATCATAAAAAAGCATACACAAACACTCAAAGAGCATAGCAGCTGGCCCATGTAGAAGAAGTAGGTTCTACAGATTAATGCTAGACCTAGAAGAAGAGCTTCACTCTTCTTTCCTCTTCAAGTTCCCTTTCACTTCCACTTCACATGTTACTTCCTTATGAAAATCTTATCCATTGGGCAGAGGTATACTCTGTTGTTGGTTACACAAGGACCCATAGCCACCATGTACTGTTTGCCAACTATGTGGTTTTAAATGCCATGTCAATTAATTCTCCACCAGCACCATAAAGTGTGCACATGTGGAGACTAAAGCTCAGGGTGGTTACACAGCTTGCCCAAGGTCACACAGCTGGTAGTGGCAGAACAAAAATCCTACCCAGATCTCTCTTACTCTATGCTTTTACACTTTTAACCACTATACCAGGGGCTCTCAATAGATGTTTCATAGCATTCAGTTGTATGGGATTTTACATATAATTTAATAATGGTTATAGAGGTGAAGTTTGTAGAAATTTACTTTTTAAAAATAGATTTGATTCAGTATTATCCTCAAATAACAGCACTCAGCCCCATTTATTGGAAAGAACACGATGGTGTAGCAGGGAGACCACAGGAAACCAAAGCGCAACCCTACCTATGCCCAAGGAGTCTGCAAGGATGTAAATTCTGTTATGTGTGTCTTGGCTGAAGAAAGATTGAGAACCATTGAAGAAGTAAAGTCCAATAACAGGGAGTGTATACTGGGGGCAGAAGACTGAGTTTGTATCCTGAATCTGCACTTTATTGCTGTGTGACCTTATTTAACCCCAGAGTGCAGGCTGGTTTTCTCATTGGTAAAATAGAGTTGCTAAAGAATAAATCAGCTGGTACATGTTAGAAGGAAACAATGCTTGGTAAATGGTAAGTACTCAGTGAATATCAGAAGAACTTTAAATAGTTTCAAGTCTTATAAACAGTATCTCTAGCTCTCAAAAATGGCAAGTGTTGTATATCATACATTGGGACTGTTTAAGTGAATAAACATTTTAAGCATATATTTCACAATTATTTTGAGCATGTATTTAATTTTTTTTTCTTTCTTGAAACTTAATGAGATTGTTTGTGGGTGATTTGGAGGAGCCATGTCTCTTTTGAAAACTATCCAGAGAAGTATAAATTGCTGTCTTTTTATTCTGCTTGAGAAATATCCTTATAACAAATATAAGCATTCATTTTTATAAAGTAGAAAAACTGGTATCTTGTAGAAAAAGTTAGTTAACATTTCCAGTCTTTGCTAAGGTCCTCCCATGCTCTTAGAAGCTGCGATGCTGGCTAAGTAGCTGTCATCTAGGGTACTGGAATTTCTTGCATTTTGAGGTCTGCTCGTGTAGCTCCTTTTCCTGGTCCTCTACCGGTGACTCCCTGCTCATCCAATTCCTCAGAAGCTTCTCTTTTTTAGCGGAGCACAGGCTCCGGACGCGCAGGCCTAGCGGCCATGGCTCACGGGCTTAGTTGCTCCGCGGCATGTGGAATCTTCCCGGACCAGGGCACGAATCCGTGTCCCCTGCATCGGCAGGCGGATTCTCAACCACTGCGCCACCAGGGAAGCCCAGAAGCTTCTCTTGACTTAAACCACAGACGAACCCACAGTAAAGTCCTTCATCAAGACTTTCCTTTGTCCACAAGAATGAATGGGTAGGACTGCCCATGGGCCACGTTAAACTGTGATCCCTCCATCTGGTGTCAAATTATTTGCCACAGTCATGTTCTTGGTTTTAAAGCATCCTCATGTGGAAATAGAAAACAAGCCAACCCTCCCCACCGAGTGACCCAAATTGCAAAATACAGGAGCCATTGTTTCTTCCTCCTCTTTCCCACAAGTCCTTGGGTGAATGCCTCTTTGTCTGAATGCTTCTACGATAATGGCCCAAGATCCTTGTGCAGAGGTCATCGCTATGGGAACCTGAACTAAACTGAGTCTGAGAAGAGATGGGTGTGCCACTCTACAGTGTACTTATTTCTCCTGCAAAGTTCCTATTAGTGAGGATAATCATAGCTCAAGAGGGCTGATAAGGTACCAACCACATCTGCCTGTATGCTTCCTCTCCTCCATTTTCCTAAAGCATCCTTACTAGCTAAGAGTCGTAGACTATTTTGCAGATATACAGCTCTTGAAACTGTGGAAAGAAACTAGCTATCAAGTCAGGCACATTTAATTTGGATGCCTAAACATTTTTTTTTGAGGAAAAAATATGATAGCATAAAGATTATGTTGATTGTGTGTTCTGAATAGCAATAGCACAGAACACTGTAGCTTTGAGGCCTTGTTAAATATATGGACATGTTTCATTGTTGGAGAACAATATGTGTTAGTAACAGGGTATTTATTTCTGTATTTGAAAGGTACGGCATAATCCATGCTGGTGGGGTAGGGAAATACCTCAGTGACTGGATCCTGCATGGAGAACCTCCTTTTGATCTGATAGAATTGGATCCCAATCGCTATGGCAAGTGGACAACAACTCAGTACACCGAGGCCAAAGCAAGAGAGTCATATGGATTCAACAATATTGGTAAAGTGCAAATTTACTGTTGTCTATGAAGTGTGTTCAGAATTGACTTACATCACTTCTGACTTTAGAAGCTTTTTATTCTGTGTATCGTGGGGGAATGGTTAGGGAGTCTAAAAAGCATGTGCTTCTAAGATACAAAAAGGTATCTATATGAATATATATCTTTAATGTGAAGAATGCATAAGTGATTTTAACTTTTAAATCTATTTTTATTTTACCCTTTGATGATCAATATAAATGACAGCTTTGGGTTTTTTTAAAACATAAATTTAATGCATATATATGTATATATATTATACATACATATATATTATACATATAATATATACATATATTATATATATTATATTTATATATATATATGCTTCTAGACTTTAAGTGCTGTGTTTTCCATTTTCTGAATCCCTTCAAAATATTTTATAGTTTTGGTTCTATGCTATTCAGAGCACCAATTTTCCTCTTTCAGTTGGTTACCCTAAAGAAGAACGGTTTGCCGGGAGGCCAACTCAGCGAGTCAGTGGGCTTTATGAAACCCTGGAGTCCAAGTGTTCCATGGGGTTCCATGCAGGCTGGGAGCAGCCACACTGGTTCTATCAACCAGGCCAGGACACTGGGTACAGGTAAGTGAGTGACTTAACCTGCCTGTCATTCTCACCGCAGAATGAAATTTGGGGGTGGAATGGAGGGACCCCAGAGAAGTGCCGTGTCCTCCTCCCACTGCATCACTCCACCCCATTCCAAAGAGCATTGAGCCTTTTCCCACGAAAATCACTTTTTGTGCAGTGTAGGTCTTAGTTTATCCCACATGACATTGGCCCACATCTAGGACCCATGTGGCCTCGCAAAACCTACAATCATCCCAGGTGAAGCCTCTGCTCGGCATTTTCCAGTTGCTCAGAGAACCTTCCCCACCCTCTCCAAATCCCCACATGGCTTCATTTGGCTCCTAAAGGTGTGTCCTGGTTTAGGATGCCTGGCCAAGTCACATAGTATGGAAACAGTATGGAAATATGGATTTTCTATTTGTCAAGCAATAGCTCAAAGCAACTGCTTTCTAGTGTGTGTGCATTGAATCATGCAAATTATATGCACTGCTAATAAATTAGGAGAAAAGGTCATTTACTTACTATTTTAGTTTGAGCTAAAACGTAAAGCACATCACTAAAACAATTTTCTGAATTCCTCTAAAGTTGTTGCCATTATACTTGGATTGCATACCATTGTTGTACTTGGGATTAATAGTGATTATATATTTTTTCTCATGAGAATCCATAAACCAAGAGAAAACAAAGTTTTCTTTTCACGTTAAGTTCTCCTTTTTCTTTCTCAGCTGTGTTGGGTCTTCATTGCTGCACGCGGGCTTTCTCTGGTTGCGGCGAGCGGGGGCTACTCTCCTTTGCGGCACGTGGGCTTCTCATTGCGGTGGCTTCTCTTGTTGCGGAGCACCGGCTCTACACACGCGGGCTTCAGTAGTTGTGGCATGCGAGCTCTAGAGTTCAGGCTCAGTAGTTGTGGCACATGGGCTTAGTTGCTCTGCGGCATGTGGGATCTTCCCAGACCAGGGATCAGAACCCGTATCCCCTGCATTGGCAGGTGGGTTCTTAACCACTGCACCACCAGGAAGTCCAATTCTCTCTCTCTCTCTTTTTTTTTTTTAACCTGTCATTTTGCTTATTCAAACAGGTTTTGATGTCTACTTTAAGATCAGATCTAAAAGGTCCAAAGTATAGTAGAGGGCCAGTTGTTGATTAATCAATTTGGACTCTGTAGTCAGCCAGTGGAGATTACCTGGGGGCAAAATACTGGTTTGGTTTTTCCTAAATGACTCAGATAAATGCCAGATCTATTCTTCACCTTGTGCTATTTGGACCTGGCCTGTTTCTTCTACTATTTTAATAATTAAACCACTGAAAACTCATTTTGCAGACTTAGCATCCTGCTCTGAAGTTAAAATACCACATTAATAGTCCACTCTGTAAAGTAGAAACGACACTGCATAATGAGTTAGGAGACCTTTGTTCCAGGTCCATCTCTGTCATTAACTATGGCAAAGACCCTGGAAGTCACTTTGTGCCTTTTCTGTGAAAAATGAAGATGTTGGACCAGATCCTTGCTTACTCCAGGTGGACCAGCATGAAGCCTGTTACAGTGCAGAATCTAGGGCCCCTCCCCAGACCTGCTGCATCAGAATCAGCATCTTAACAAGTACAAGTGATGTATTTGCATAAATGTTTGAGAAACAACAGACAAGATAGCTCTACCCCTCATATATTCTGGTTAAATTATGTCCCCCAAATTAGTATTTTTAAAATGCTCCCCCCCCCGGTGATTCTAATATGTAACCAAGGTTGAAAACTACAGGATTGGTTAACTTCTAAGCTCTTTTCCAGATCTGAGAACCCACATGGCCTATCTTATTTTCTAGTTAATTAATACTTCATTCACTATGAAATAGGTCAAGGGATAGATGAGTAACTTAAAAAATCAGATTCCAATATATATGTATGATTTGTAGAACAGTTGGCACTTTTTCCCCAAATGAAATTTTCTAGGCAAATAGGGTGTATTAAAATATCCTTATTCTGTAATTTTTTGAAAATGAATAACTCTTGTTTTGTGACAAACATTGTGTTTCAGGCCAAGTTTTCGCCGCACAAACTGGTTTGATCCTGTGGGCTCTGAGTATAAACAGGTTATGCAAAGAGTAGGGGTGATTGACCTGTCACCATTTGGCAAGTTTAACATCAAAGGCCAAGACTCCATTAGATTGTTGGACCATCTCTTTGCAAATGTCA
Organism: Kogia breviceps; assembly: GCF_026419965.1. NCBI lineage: Eukaryota > Metazoa > Chordata > Mammalia > Artiodactyla > Physeteridae > Kogia > Kogia breviceps. Next base: position 62,404,398 of record NC_081313.1, on the reverse strand, counting down.
TTCCCAAGGTAAATAACCTTAAAGGGGTACAAGGTCCAGGATTCTGGCCTACTTAATTCTCTACCTCTCGTTTTCAAAAAAACCAATATCTTATTTCAATTCACCTAATGATTTCTGTATGAACACCAGAACCCTTCAACTAACTAAGGGTATTCTAGCTAATTTTCAAATTTAAATTTTTGTTGAATGAATTATCATCTAAGGACCTTATGACTTTGTTTAGTTGTGTAAATGGGAACCCCCAGATTGGCTGAAGTGTAATTTTTATGACAAGTAATTATAACAGTCATTTAAACTGAAAAATTCAAAATTAATGGGTTTAGGTTTACAGATAGTTCACACAATTGATATAAATGATAGCATTCAGATGTTTTTCATTGTTGACACCCACATTTTTATTTCTATGTGGTGTTAAAAGGACACATAAGATTTTTATTTCATCCTGAGGTAATTTAAAATTCTTTTGTGTAGGTGGGTTTTACAAATATAAGTCACATGTTAACACCAAAAGGTCAAGTATATGCTGAGCTGACAGTTTCTCACCAGTCTCCTGGGGAGTTTCTATTAATAACTGGCTCTGGATCAGAACTTCATGATCTTAGGTAAGTGTACACCTAGTAAGAAAATTTTACATGGATTATATATTGACCCAGTCTTGAACTGAGGTTTTCTTTGTTTGTTTTTTGGTTTTTTACCAGTAATTGAAAGTACAACTTTAATTCTTAAAATCTTATTGTTTTAAATAAACTTCATGTCTCTTAGGGGAAATTATTTGGAGGGCCCCTCTGACCATCCCCCTCCCAAAGGTAATCCATCCATGGGGTTTACTGGTTTTAATAATATTAACTCCCATTTGTTAGGCATCACCAATATGTCAAAACCATTATTACACATTATCTCAATAAATTCTTTTAATAGATATATCTGCAAGGTATATATTATTCCCAATTTTAGGTGAGGAAAGTGAAGTTTGGGTTAAAGTAACCTGCTCAAGCCAGCCTTGTTGATTCTGATGCCCACGTTTGGTCCACTTTAGTGAACTGCCTCCCTGGTTTTTCTTCTTCCTTTTTCATGCTTTGTGCCACAAAGCTGCATCTAAATCATTGACCTGCCAAGTCAATCCTTCACACGATGCTTTAGTCTACTGTTTAGTCTACTCTAAAATCTCTAATCTTCAGTATTTCAAAAATATTTGGAATATTGTTGTTTGATAAACATCTTACGCTGATAGATTCTCACTCTAGTTGTAAAATGATGCAAATTATATCTCCAATCCAAGGTGCATTGGGAGCCATCTTAGTAGCTTAGCTTTGTGTCAATCCAGATGATCATTTTCTGATAGACTTGTGTAGCTCCAGGGACAGCTCAATAAATTATAAACAAGCCCTATAACTGGGTTCCAATAACTCATCAAGACTCAGAAATTGAAACTAGTCTTTAGAGTTTTAATCTTTTCCTTGTCATTGTCAAAGCAAGTATGTGTCTGGTGGCAGGCACATTATTAACCTTTAGCAGCACAAGCATGCCTCCTATGTACAGGTATTAGAGAAAATTTTCCCAAGATTGAATCATCAGTTTAAATGCAATAGGGCTGTCACTATTTAAAAGAATCGTGTGGCAGAGCTTGTTTAAACAGAAGGGTCCTTTTGTACTGTGAAAAATTGCCCACACATTTAAGTGGGTAGTTTAAAGAGGATCATTTAACATCGCTGGGACTCAGTTCCCTCAACTTTAAAAATTCGGTGATTATATGAAATGACATTCTAGGGACTTTTTGGCAATTCTAGACACAGAGCATTTCTTCCGAGAAATAATCTGTTACCAACATGCATTATTCAAGCAAGATTTAACACGATGTTTATGACTCTCAAATGCAGATGGATTGAAGAAGAGGCTGTCAAAGGTGGATATGATGTTGAAATTAAAAACATAACCGATGAGCTTGGAGTCCTTGGCGTCGCAGGGCCACATGCAAGAAAGGTCCTTCAGAAACTGACCCCTGAAGATCTTAGTGATGATGTTTTCAAGTTTCTTCAGACCAAGTCTTTAAAGGTTTCCAACATTCCTGTCACTGCTATCAGGATATCTTATACTGGTAAGAATTGGAAAACAACCTAGAATAAGGCTCTAAAATTTAAAAGCAGTTACCAGAAATGTGTGCACGCATGCACATACACACAGCACACACACACACACACACACACACACACACACACACATTCACTTTGGTCATTTTAACTTTGGAGAAAGATTTCTCCTGCCTGACTCTTCTGACAATTCTGTTTATTCACTCCTAGTCTGAGGGAGTCCTTCCACAGATTTCCAATTGTTGTTCCAGGCTCATAGCTAGCTGCCTACCATTTGGGAAGGTAGGTAAGAAAGTGGGAAGAAGATGGTTGTTGGAATAGTTGGAAGGGTTGACAGAATATTCAGGCCAGCTGATTCTGTTTGGGAACATTCAAAATGGTCTCCCGTTGATAGATTCTCCCATAGAGAACATCGCGAATGTATCAGGCAACGCTCTTAGAGCATTACCACTGATTATCTTTCTTTCTGATTCTAAGTGCATTAGGGAAGACTTGCTATGCAGCTAACATTGCACATAGGAGATATTTGGAAACAGGGATGAATGAATGCTCCCCATTGGTGCTCTGGGCTCACTTCTAACTCCCTCTAGATTCCCTGTCCCTTCACAGAAGGCGTACTGGGTGCCCAGACATTCACTCAATTACGTGTTGCTCACGTTCTGGTGTTTGTCCTGGAGAAGCACCTCACCATCAGCCCTTGACATGAGGAATGAGGCGAACACACAGTATAAAGGCCATAGCTCTTCCCTGGGCTTCCACTGTCCCTTTTCACCATCCTTCCTCTGCCCAACCTTGGCAAAATGGTGACCAGAATAAAACATAAGCAGAATAAAAAATAAGCAGACTCTTTGGGTTGGGTGTCATTTTCTTTGGTTTTTTGCCCACAGCTCTAATGGTGAATGAAATGACCAAATGGGCAAGAAGGGGGGAGTGGGGGGCATTAGAGACTATGGCTATCCCACAGTGAAGACTATTTGAATAATTGTCATCAGTTGCCTTTATCTTTAAGCCTTGTGATTTGGGGCCAAGGAATTGGGGGTTGAGGTGTCTAAACCTTGAACCCCTTTTCTTGATAAACTCTGCCACGCTAATTCCTCACTTAACATTATGAAGCTGAGGTCAAGGGGCAAGAGTAACTCCTGCATCACAGTCTTTCTGTGTCATGAGATGTCCTAGATGCTACCCTCTGTGTTGGGGACAGGATTGGGCACAAAAGCATCTGTGATATGGCAGGCTCCTTTGCAGTGGGGTTTGGTTGCAACCTTTTTCTGAAGTGGTCTTTTAAAACTCAACAATGTCTATATTGCATAAATGGAATCTCTCCATTTATTGATATATTTTAGCTGATGCACATTAGACTCAATGATCATCATTCTTACTCTGGTGGGCACTTGTGGGTGTATTTCAGGTGAGCTGGGTTGGGAGCTGTACCACAGACGAGAAGATTCTGCGGCACTTTATGACGTTATCATGAATGCAGGCCAGAAAGAGGGAATTGACAATTTTGGAACCTATGCCATGAATGCCTTAAGACTGGAGAAAGCTTTCAGAGCCTGGGGGTCAGAGGTTTGAAATGCTAGCATCTTTATTAAAATTTTACGTGTATTGTATCTGATTTTTATATAAGGGTTAGTTTTAACTGCATTAACATTGGCTCTGGCTGTAAGAGAAAGTATGTATTATAAGAAAAAAAATTTTTTTTTGTTTTGGCCATGCTGTGCAGCATGCGAGATCTCAGTTCCCCAGACCAGGGATCAAACCCATGCCCCCTGCAGTGGAAGCACAGAGCCCTAACCATTGGACCACCTGGGAATTCCCCGAAGTTTTATTTAATTAGGGAAAGAGGTTTTTCTCCTCAATTTCCCAGTTGCAAATTCAGTGGAATTATGACATAATGTTTATTCTGCCCTAATTCCTCCTGCTTAGCAGAGGGCCCTGGACATCTGTCTCTGACTGTGTGTGGAGCTTTGGCTATCCCAAGGGAGCCTGCCTACCCCACGGGACTTGAGGACTACCTTTCAAATTCTTCCTTCTCCTCTGTCACATTGCCCATCCTCAGTTCTTTCTTATCTTTCTTGCTACTTCTTTGGAAGTAGCAACCAAAGGGGTCTTTCTGAGGGGCGGGGGGTGGTGGTCTGGGATGTGTTGGTCCAGCCCACTCCCACCATTAATAATGGGAACTCAGGGTTCCTATTTGTGTAGTTACACACCATTTTCTTTTCTTTTCTTTTCTTTTTTTTTTTTTTGTGGTACGCGGGCCTCTCACTGTTGTGGCCTCTCTCGTTGCGGAGCACAGGCTCCGGACGCGCAGGCTCAGCGGCCATGGCTCACGGGCCCAGCCGCTCCGCGGCATGTGGGATCTTCCCGGACCAGGGCAGGAACCCGTGTCCCCTGCATCGGCAGGCGGATTCTCAACCACTGTGCCACCAGGGAAGCCCTACACACCATTTTCATAGGCATGATCTCAACTACCTTCTCAACTCTCCCTGAAGGAGGTGTTATTAGTGATTCTTGGGCAAGGGCTTGGCAGTTCTACACACAATCCGTGTTCAAAAAAACAATCACACTAAGAAATAGTAAATAACTTGGTCCAGATTACACAAAAGTGGCTCTGTTCTCTGTTTTATCTCCAATATGGCAGGCTATTTTTAGACCCCTTAATTTTTTCAGATTTGCTAGTTGTTTCCTTGGAAGACGTTAAGGTTTTAGGCCTGGGAGGTGAGATAAGGGACAGTGGTAAAAGATGTACTTACTTCAGGGTAGGGTCTCTTGGGTTCAGATGTATCCTCCACCACATACTAACTGTGTGGCCTTAACCCTCTAGAGTTTGTTTACTTCTCTATAAGATAGGGCCAATCTTTCTCTTCCAGAGTTATTGTGGAGATTAGATAGTCTACAAAATGCCTAGGATATAACAATAAATTTGAGGGCAGAGTGGGTTTGAAAGTGCAGGCAGGGTCCCTTGGACAGCTAGACCAGGGGCAGAAGCAAGTGGGCTTTGAGGTGGAGAGGGAAGCCTCCTGGAGCCCCTGAAAGAACAAGGGCCCTGGGGCAAGTCATTGTTTTGCAGGAGAGGTGCTGTGTTACAAGGACTCTCAGCCTACAAGCCGGGTGTGGGTGGGGTTCTTAGCGGAGGCTGCTGCACGAAGAAAAGTAGAGGACGGCTCTGCCTCCACACTCCACAAGGGATGAAGCAGCCTTTGCGGTCAGGCGTTTCTTCGCCTCCCTGCCTTTTCCCAGGGAACCCTCCTCTGAAATGGTTTTCTCCATCCCCGGTCCCTCCGATTTCCCAGCAGTGCCAGCACGCCCTCTAGTGTTAATACATCAATCAAGCATCTGGGCTTTGTTTTCATTTTTTTCCTGGAATTCTGAAACTTTGAGCAGGTAAAAAATAATTTTAGAGGTGCTCAAATGGATTAGGAAATATGAGGCCGAAATTTTATGTTATGTAAAACAAGTTTATATTACTCATCCAGTTCATACGAGGGCTGTGTTGTCTTTTTTTTTAAGTTTGGCTACTTTTTATGAGGTTTAGACCAGTTCTCCTGGAGCAAAAGAGACCAACGACAACAAAATAAACAAGCAAACAAAAATCAGGTCTAGTCCCAAATAGTGGCTTTAGTTCCCCTTGAACTATATTGTAATAACTCAACCAATTTGAAAAGATTGAGATTCAATCTCTATTTTTTCCTTTTCCCTCTCCTGAACTCTGTAGAAGCCATTTTCCTATCACCTGCTTTTTCCTCTACTTATCCCGATTTCTGGATGATTGTAAGATAAGTAAATTACTTAATACCTTTTCAAAACCTATTTATGTAAAATTATTAGATAAAAGCTTCTGAAAATCTTGTTTCTGGGAAGACATATTGTTGCGGTATCCCTCCGATGTTTATTATACAAAGAGAGCCTTGGAAACAAACTGTGAATTTTAGTTTCTAATTTGCTATTGAAATAACAGTATTTGCTGAAAGGCTACATTTGAATTTTAGATTTAAAAAACTTACTTTGAGGCCAGTCCACAATTTTCCTTTTTCAGAATCTATATTCATAGTGAAAAAGTGTTCTCTTCCCTAAAAAGTATATATGAAAGTGATGTTATTAAAACAATTTGCACTCATCTAAGATTTAAAATGTGTGTTTTCCCTTTTAGATGAACTGTGATACAAATCCCTTGGAAGCTGGGCTGGGATATTTTGTAAAGCTAAATAAGGTATGTTTACATTCCAAAGTGTACTTGAAGTAAATCTTAAAATTATGCTGTTTCATGACAGAGCCAAGCTTTAAAATTTAGCCAAGTATGAGTATAGGACAAATGAGTTGAACATATATAGTAAGCATTGCTCAAATGCTTCATATTAAAATTTGTCAAAATTTGATATTAGTTCAAACAATTGCAACGTGCTTGGAGATGTAAGATAGCAGAATCCAGCAACTTTAAAGGCTAGATCTAAATTCTAAGATTAAAAATCAGTAAGGATAAGATGTCAGCAGACACTCTTGTAAATCTTGGTGACTTGTGAAGTCACAATTAGCTAATGAGACATACTGCATTAATTGACTCTCCCTGGGTGCTCACAGCATGAAGCAGCCTCACCCCAGCAGATCTATCCATCTGTTTATTGAGCATCTTTGTATGTAACTGCAACATCTGCATATAAGCAAACTGACACCTTTCAAATATGTTCAGCATAAAACAGGTATTACTGAGAAGCCAATACAGGCCCAAAGAATCATAACTGATATTAACATTCCAAAGGGAACCCCTGCATCAGTGGTTCTCAAACAGCATCAGCATCACCTGGGACCTGTTACAAATGCAAATCCTCAGGTCCCTGCACAGACCTACCAAATCAGAATCCCTGGGGGTCGGGCCAAGAGATCTGTGTTTAACAAGCTTCAGGGGATTCCGACGCACCTAAAGTTTGAGAAACACCACCCTACATAATTATTGTGGAAAAGCTTATTATGAGGCCAATTTATTACAGCCTAGCTCATCTATACAAATCCCACAAATATAAATGAGGTTATTCCATTGTTATGGTCTGAATGTTTGTGTCCCTCCAAAATTCATGCGCTGAAGCCCTAAGCCCCATGTGATGCTATTTGGAGGCGGGGCCTTTGGGAGGAAATTAGTTCAGATGAGATCATGAGTTGGGACCTCCATGTTGGGATCAGTGTTCTTATGAGAAGAAGAGAGATCAGAGGTTGCTCTCTCTCTACTATCTGAGGACATAGTGAGAAGGTGCTGTCTGCCAGCCAGGAAGAGGAGGTTCATGGGGAAACCAAATTGGCCAGCACCTTGATCTTGGACTCACCAGCCTCCAAAACTGTGAGAAGTAAACTGTTGTTTCAGCTACTCCATCTGTGCTATTTTGTTATAGCAGCCTGAGCTGATTCAGACACCTATTAGGCGGTGTTTTAATTACTATAAGAGAACTTAATGGAGGTACAGTTAGCAGTAAGATTGAAGGATAAGGGATGCAGCTGCTTTCGCTCAGGATATTTGTTAGAATTCCAAAATTCCTGTTCTGGCCTGCCTTAGGTGCTAATCAGCTAAAGTAAAGGCTGTTTCCCCATTCTATGGAAATATGTGAACACATGAATATGAATCAGGCTAAGGAAACTTTTTTTCCTTTTTTTTTTTTTTTTTTTTTTTTTGCGGAGCACAGGCTCCCGGACGCGCAGGCTCAGCGGCCATGGCTCACGGGCCCAGCTGCTCCGCGGCATGTGGGATCTTCCCGGACCGGGGCATGAACCCGCGTCCCCTGCGTCGGCAGACGGACTCTCAACCACTGCGCCACCAGGGAAGCCCAGGAAACTTTTTTAATGCCCCTGAATCAGTTCCCAAATTCTAAGCTGAGGTATTAACATAAACATGTATATTTATAGCACTCGATTTTAGGAAAAAAGAACCTCCTAAAGGGTTTTAAAGGGAATATCTTTCTGTGCATTTTCCACATGACTTTTATTTTTATGATGTACCATCTGCCTGCAGACCAGAGAAAGCAGGTGCTTGAAGTTTGGGCAGAGACCCTAGCAGCAGATTGCTCCTTCTGACAACAGAAGTCTTAGTTTAGCTTTGTAAAATAAGGGTGAAAATGACCTGACTCCTGAAAGCACTAAAGTTCTGTTGTTGGTCACCAATAGGTAAATAGATAAATGACTTTTTTGCTTCAGTGTTTGGGTATTATTGTTTGGGAATAAGGCACAAACAATCTCTTCATGTTAAAAATGGATTTTTAAAACTCTCTTTAGGATTATAAGCAGGTGTAGTGTGGATTGCATATTTATTAGTTCCTTTAAATTATTTCAGTAACCAAAGCTCAGCTCAAAACTAAGTAATTTAATAGATAATTATTTTGATTTATGGTATATTTTTATGTTTTCTATATTGTTGGTTCTCATTTTGGTGTCATAAAGTTAATTTCTAATGCTTTCATTGGGTGAAGGTCCACGTAGCACAAAGACCTGGACCTAAGCAAGCCAGTTATTTTTAATTACCACGACTCAGGTCGTTAGTGGGTATCAAGCTAACTGTAGCGATGCTTGCTAATTTCCAAGACAGGTGAATAGGTTGGATCAACTTTGTTTCAAGCCTATTTGGTGGTCTCACAACAATTTAATCTTAGTTTTGTAGCAGTCTCTAATGTAAAACAGGTTCCTGGAAAACTTATTTATATTATAAACTGAACTGTGTCACTTGGTAATTCAAGTCCTGTGCCTCAAAACAAAAATGTTACCCAACCTGGCTTCATACAACATTTTAAAGAATAATATAATGCAAGTCCATATTGCTTTGGAAAATTGATGTTAAATGAAAACTGAAGCAGCAAATACAGGGGGATATTTGTATTGAATACCAATCAGAACAAAACAAAACCCTAAATCCTGACATTTTACAATAGTTTAAAATCAATTCTTTTCTTATCCTTCAAAGTAAATATGTAGACTTCCCTGCTCAGCCCTTAAGTGTTTCCACAGTGATTGTGTAAGCCATAATATGAAGAGAAATATAGAGATACAGGCTGTTTCAGAGTTAGGAGGACCACTGGAGATCACTCAGCACCACCTCTTCATTTGAGGATGAGGAAACTGAAGCACGGAGAAGTGACCTAGGTGCTGTCCTGTGGGCCCAGGTTGAACTCTGACCTCACTGCAGTGCTCTCTCATCCACCACTTTCCCCAGCCAGGTCCTTTCCCATAATGGGCTTATCGGCCTTGAAAAACTGCCCCCAAATATTCTGGCAACATGCATCATAGACTCTGCATGGCTACATTTTATCGATGAATACCTCCCACAGTTATGTTTTTGTTATAAGAAATTTTGTGTTTTGTGGTAGGATCAGAATAGCTGCTTTGGTCATTTTAAGAAGGGAAGTGGGTGGGTGAGGAGATGGATCATCTGACCTCATTAGGCTGAACTGTGTTCTTATCAAAAGTGGTACAAAAGTAGGGAAAAGAAAACTGGAGTATTGGAGACATCTCAGATCGTAAAGATGGCCTTTGCCTTCCTTAACTCTTAGAGTTGTTTGAGCCTTGGTCTCCCTATGGTGTGGGCTTATGTGAAGCAAATATGGATGTGTGTCTACATTCATTCGTCTAGTCAACATTACCTAAGTATCATTTATTAAACACCTCGCTAAGCCACAGGTCTAAAAGTTAAAGATACAGCTTCTGACGGCTCTCAGATCTCATGAAGCTTGGAACAAATGGAACTTTGGAAACTAAAGCTGTAGGATGCATTCTTAACCTTAATTCTGAAAATACTGTTATGCATGAGGAGGGTTGTGTAGTAGCACGTATCAGTACTGTCTTGTAAAGAGTGAGCATAGGGTCCTGACGGAAAGCGTTAAGCACAACTGTGAAACAGGTAAAAATAACTAAATATTTCCTTTTAAGTCTTCTCAGCTAAAACCCCTTTACCTGAAAAAAGTCATATCATTGTGCTTAATAGTATTATAATTTGTTCCAGAGGAAGTTACTTTTGGGGGAAAAAATTAGTGGCTTTTTTTTTTTTAGTTGGAAATGAAAGAAATGCATTAATTAAAAGCCAAAGGAAAATCAGCTGCCTTAGCTTGCAGTCATAAGTATTCTTGGAATTTTCCTCTTGGAATTACTGAATCTATCCATTTCCAGATAACCCCAGCCAAGAGCCACAGAGAATCAAATACTAAAGGTAATGTGTTAAGAGCAGAAGAATTTTTTTTTTTTCTATAAGATCCCCCCACCCTTTCTCTCTCTCACTCTCTTTTCCTGTCTTGAGTTTCTAACCAGCAGAAACAGAATCAAACGTGATATATATTAACCACAACTTAGAAGACGGTATTGATTCTAGAAGTTACAGGGTCTCTCTTTAAGGAAAGATGATTTAAAGCATCGGGCTTCCCTGGTGGTGCAGTGGTTGAGAATCCGCCTGCCGATGCAGGAGACACGGGTTCGTGCCCCGGTCTGGGAAGATCCCACATGCCGTGGAGTGGCTGGGCCCGTGAGCCATGGCCACTGAGCCTGTGCGTCCAGAGCCTGTGCTCCGCAACGGGAGAGGCCACAACAGTGAGAGGTCCGCGTACCACTAAAAAAACAACAAAAAAAGCATAACCATTCAGTAAGCAAAGCAAAACAAAAGGATGGTAAAGAGGCAAAACCCTCACACCAGGCCAGCTGCATGCAAATATTCAATAAATAGTAGTATTAGTAAAACATCGAAGTGGAAATAAATCGTTGTTCACAGACAACCAATTAGAAAGGAATTTCTAGTATGTGATGGTGGTGAAAGTACCCAGCTCTGGGGAAACTTTAGGTAAATGGTAATAAGATTTGAGGAGGCAAAAAATTTTCAGCGACTCTCAGTCCTGGCTGCATGTCACAATCATCTGGAGTAGGATTCCTTTATTCATGCAATTGTTTAAAAAATCCCAAGGCTCAGGCTGCATCCCAGATCAATTAAAAAAGAAGAGCTGGGGTAGAGACTCAGGCAGCAGTATTTTTTTTTTTAATTCCCCAGGTGATTCCAAAAAAGATTGAGAATGATTGTTTTTAGGCCAGTGATTTTCAACTGGCTGAACGTTACCATCTTGAAGAACTTAAAGAAAAATTACCTGATGCCTTACCTCCAGTGGTTCTCAAAGTGTGGTTCACAGACCAGCACCATCAATGTGACTTCAGGATTTATTAGAAATGCAAGTTATTGGGCGCCATTCCAACCCCAAAATCAAACTCTGGGTGGGGCTGGCAATCTGTTTTAACAGGCCCTCCACGTGATTCTGATAAACGCTGAAGTTTGAGAACACTGACCTGCCCAAACCAATTGGATCAACCCTGGGGGTAGGGTCTGGTTTCTTGTTTTTATTATGCAATGAAGATTGAGAACCACTGTCTTATTTTAACCTCATACCTGCTTATGGTCCTATGCATAAACAGGAAAGCAGAAAAACAGCCTGATCAGACAATTGGCTACCAGTTAGTATATTCTGTCCCAAATCTTTTTCTTTTTTTGAGTGAATTTTTTTAAATGTCACCAAATTCTAGCTCTGTGACCTTGGAAAAGCTATTTTACTTCATTTTCCATCTGGGATTGCTAGTCTGTAAAATGAGGGCTCCCTTCCATGTCTAAAATTCTATGAAATACCACCTTGCAGGGTGGTGGAAGACACTCGCTATATTATCTATATGAGCCACACGATTGTGTTATTTTAATTAAGCAATCCTTAGTCTCTTACCCATTTCTGTTGCTGAATGATAAAGGGAGAAAAAAAGAGAAGGAGGAAAAAAAGGAAGTAATATCTAGTCTGAGATCTAGTTTATCATTCTTGAAACATCTGTCAGAGCACATTAAACTAACAACCATTGAATCATTATCCTCATGTATATCCAATTTCTGTTATGAAACAATACTCTATTTCCAGCCTAAAAGCTTAAATGTGCTATTTAGCTGACTGCTTTCTAATTTGGAAGTCTATGGAAACCCTGGGCTAGGAATGAATTGAAGTAATTCTTCAGATTGCTTTTATGTTATTGTTATTATTTTAACAGCTTAACATGCAATAAATTGACATTTAAAGTATACCAGCTAGACACTCAGATCTGTAGAACAAATAAATTAACGTGTACCCTATCGCTAGCATTGCAAATACCTTCATGAAAAGAATACCAAATACAAAAGGTAGAACAAGTCCAAAGTCAGGAAACAAAAATAAAAAAATATTTCATATTCTAGAGATAAGGAAGATCAAAGAGTGTCATCTGCATGATAAAATGATGATCCTACTAAGTATCAAAGAACAGACAAGCCGATATCAGGAAATTTAAGAGAAATATTATTAACAACTAAAATTATAGTTGCATTAGTAGCTCTATAAACAGATGAAATGTATAGGAAAGATGAAAAATATAACATGTAAACTCAGTGCACAAGTGGGGCAAAAGGGAATAAAATTTTAAAATGGAACTTGGAGGGGACATATGTATACATATAGCTGTCTAATAGTGACTTTCAAAGAGCAGAAGTTTTTAATTTTTGAATTTTTAAAGTTCTTATCAATTTGTTCTTTAGTGGATCGTGCTCTTCACGTTGTATCTAAAAAATCTTTGCCTAACCCAAAGTCACAAAGATTTTCTGCTGTTTTCTCCTAGATATTTTATCATTTTTTTTAGAGCTGTGATTTATTTTTAGTTAATTTTTCTTTCTGGTAAAAGATATGGATTGAAGTTATTTTTTAGCATATAGATGTCCAGTCATTTACAGCACCATTTGTTGAAAAAGGCTATATGTTCAAATGGCATTGCCTTTGTACCTTTGTCAAAAAACAGTTGTCCATATATGTTTAGGTCTGTTTCCGGACTCTACTGTGTTCTGTTGACCTATTTATCTTTCTTGATAATGATACCATACTGTCTTGATTACTGTAGCTTAAATCAGGTTGTGATAGTCCCGCAATTTTGCTGTTCTTTTACAATGTTGTTTTAGTTATTCTACGTCCTTTAAATTTCCATGAATCAAAAAGCTTGCTGGAATTTTGACTGGAATTCCATTGTATCTATAGGTCAGTTCAAGTCTTCTAACTCATGAACAAGGTATATCTCTCTGTTTACTTAGGTAATCTTTAATTCCAAAGATGTTTTGTAGTTTATAGTTCTTGCATATCTTTTTACAGATCTATCCTTAAGTATTTTGTATTTTGATACTATTGTAAATGGCATTTTAAATTTCAAGTTTCAGTTGTTTACTGCTAGTGTATAGAAAACAATGGGTTTTGTATATTGATCTCACATTCTGCAACTTTGTTAAACCCACTTAGTAGTTCTAGTACTTCTTTGTGTAGTTCTCTTTTCTCTTTTTTTGTAGATTCCATTGGATTTTCTACATGGATAATTGCATTGTATGAAAATAAAGCCTTTCTTTGTCTCTTTTCTAATCTGGATGCCTTTCAGTTCTTTTTCTTGCCTTATTGTACTGGTTAGATCCTCTACTGGTTGAAACTGCAACAAAGTTAAATAGAAGTGGTAAGAGCAGACATGCTTATCTTGTTTCCTGATTTTAGATGGAAAACATTCATCATCATCATCAGTCTTTCGTCATTAAGTATGATGTTTGCTATAAGTTTTTCATAGAGTAAGCTGTAGGTTTTTCATAGATGCTCTTTATCAGGCTGAGGACATTCCTTTCTGTTCTTAGGGCTAAAAGTTTGGGTTTTTTGTTTTTTGAATTAGGAATATTAGATTTTGGCAAGTGCTTTTTCTGCACCCATTAAGATAATCATATGGTTTTTCTTTTTTACTTTGTTATATGATGAATTACATTTATTCTCAAATGTTAACCCAACTTTAATTTTGGCATAAAGCCCACTTAGTAATGATGTATTATGTTTTTCATTGTTACTGGATTTTATTTGATAATTTTTAAAAGAAATTTTGTAGGTACATCCTCCTTATAGGATATGTTCCAGCTTGCAGTTATTTTGTTCATTTTTCTTGATCTTTTGACATAAACTTCTTGAGTAGAGGTTCTGGCAATACAAAATACATCTTGTTTACCATTTTATCCCCAACACTTATCAGGGCTGGCACATAGCCGATACAGATAATGCCAGAGAAGTACTGGGACCTCATCAGGAAGGGTCTCATCTGCCAGGCTAGGGAATTTGGAGTGTATCCTGGAGAAACTGAGAAGCCTTTGAAAGATTTTGAGTAAGTAGTGACATTCTGGTGATGGAAAACAGATTAAAAGGGAATTACCCTGGTGACTGGAAGATCACTTTACCCAATTATTGAAGAAATCTAGTGGAGAGATGTTGAGGGCTTCAACCAAGGCAGTGGCCATAGGATAGAGAAGAAAGAGGTATGAGTGATAATAAGAAGGTAGGCTTGAGACCACATGAAGGACTATTTGTGAAGGCAGTGGAAAGTAGGATCTAGGATATTGTTAATGAACTAGGAAACACAGGTGGGGTGTGATTCAGCGGTTGGAAGGACTTGCAAAGTTGGAGGCTATGGGACAGCCAAATGGAGAGTCTCACTGGCAGCTGAGCACATTGGTTTGGAGACCTCTGCTCTGAAAGTATGGATTTGGATCATTGATATCTAGGTGGCTATTAAAGCCAGGGGAGTGCTGGGACCCCTCTTCTATAGCACCTTGTACTTATCTCTACCATGATATTTTTACACCCCATAATACTGGCTGCCTCCTTAGCTAGACTCTGAGCTCCTTGGGGACAGAGGCCAAGAATCCTCAAGGCTGGTTCTGTGTCCAATAATTCATACAGGTTTAGTAAGTATTGGAAGGGTCTGAACCATGGCTCTGCCACTAACCTATTCTAAAACTAAAGTTGCTTAACCTAAAAGCTCTTCAGTTTTATCAACTGTAAAATGAAGAAACTATCCACCTTATAAGTTTGTTATAAATATTAGATGAGCTAAAGAACATTTGATACCTCAATAAATGTTAGGTCCCTTCCATCTTGTTGAATGGAATCTAAAACAAATCTTTTATGGAAAACCAACTATAGATAAAAACCCTTTCAGTTTTTTGAAGACTCCAGCTTCATTTCTTTGTGTTTTTCTTATTTCCTTTAAGAAATAAATAATAATTATTTACTTTGCATTTAGGCTTGAGTGCTCTCTTTAAAACACCAAATGGGCAATTGTTCTTCACTGTAGTCTAGAGAGATGAAAGCTGTTATGAAAACTCTATGTTCTAATTGTTGCTAATACAGTTAAGCATAAAAGTACATCTGAATCCCTTTGCTGTACACCTGAAACTAACACAACATTGTTAATCAACTATGCTTCAATTAGAAAAAAAAAGTACATCTGACAAAGCCACAAGTCCATTCCACTGTTTTCCTAAAGTACATCTGACAAAGCCACAAGTCAATTCCACTGTGTTCCTGTGAATCATAAGACTCAAAGTCTGAAAAATAAATATTTTCTTAATATTGAATCTAGTAAAACTCATAAAACACATAATGGGGGCTATTTTCATTTTGAAACATCTAGTTTGGTTTGGATGCTAATTAACGAATTATTGGCCTGGCTTGGGAATCATATTTTAAATATTTTCTCCAGGTTTTACTGTATCCACACCTTTCTTTGGGTTAATAGAGTCCCTTTTCTAGTTATATTAAAGACTTTTTTGAGAAGGAATACTTAATTGATTAGTGATTTGGGTTAGAAAAATGGTAGTTAAGTTGTTTTAAATTGCCAAGAACAGAGAATAAAAACTGAATGTGAGAGTATTCATTTCCAGTCAATAATAGACTGGACTTGCTACACTCATAATTTAATATTTTGCTAATAAAGAGATAGAGAAATTGTGGTTATTATAAACTTACATGGAATGTTACAAAGTTCTGCATAGAGGAAAAGGAAGTAAGAATTGGGAAGCCTGGATTCGAGGTTTGGTAATAACTCACTTTGTCACTTTGGGCAAGAACGTTAACTCTGGGCCTTAATTTTCTCATATGAAAAATGACCTTGGACTAAGTTTTCTGCCTGCTTAAAAACTTCTATGATTCTAACTGTGTGGCTATGAAATGAATGATGGTATAATTTGTCTTGATGGGGTGGTGGGATGGTCAGATCCATTCCCCCAAATGAACGAATCCAGTATATGGCTTCATCAGTTCAACTGCGAGACAAACACAGATGCACCTGGTATTTGACAAATGACCAGAGAAAGTTAAGGTTCACATGGACCACAGGTTAGTCAGGGCCACGTGCTTACCAAAGGGAGTCCCATGAGGACTGTTTTTTTTTTTTTTTTTTTTTTTTGCGGTATGCGGGCCTCTCACTGCTGTGGCCTCTCCCATTGCGGAGCACAGGCTCCGGACGCGCAGGCCCAGCGGCCATGGCTCACGGGCTTAGTTGCTCCGCGGCATGTGGGATCTTCCCGGACCAGGGCACGAACCCGTGTCCCCTGCATCGGCAGGCGGACTCCCAACCACTGCGCCACCAGGGAAGCCCTGAGGACTGTTTTTAATGAATGATTCCTGGCCTCATTTTATTTATTTGTTTTTTATTTTATTATTATTTTTAAACATCTTTATTGGAGTATAACTGTTTTACAATAGTGTGCTAGTTTCTCCTTTGCAACAAAGTGAATCAGTTATACATATACATATGTTCCCATATCTCTTCCCTCTTGCGTCACCCTCCCTCCCACACTCCCTATCGCACCCCTCTAGGTGGTCACAAAGCACAGAGGTGATCTCCCTGTGCTATGCGGCAGCTTCCCCCTAGCTATCTAATTTACATTTGATAGTGTGTATATGTCCCTGCCACTCTCTCACTTCGTCACATCTTACCCTTCCCCCTCCCCATATCCTCAAGTCCATGCTCTAGTAGGTCTGTGTTTTATTCCCGTCCTATCACTAATCTCTTCATGACATTTTTTTCTTAGATTCCATATATATGTGTTAGCATATGGTATTTGTTTTTCTCCTTCTGACTTACTTCACTCTGTATGACAGACTCCAGGTCTATCCACCTCACTACAAATAACTCACTTTCATTTCTTTTTATGGCTGAGTAATATTCCATTGTATATATGTGCCACATCTTCTTTATCCATTCATCTGTCGATGGACACTTAGGTTGCTTCCATGTCCTGGCTATCGTAAATAGAGCTGCAATGAACATTTTGGTACATGACTCTTTTTGAATTATGGTTTTCTCAGGGTATATGCCCAGTAGTGGGATTGCAGGGTCGTATGGTAGTTCTATTTGTAGTTTTTTAAGGAACCTCCATACTGTTCTCCATAGTGGCTGTATCAATTTACATTCCCACCAGCAGTACAAGAGTGTTCCCTTTTCTCCACACCCTCTCCAGAATTTATTGTTTCTAGAGTTTTTGATGATGGCCATTCTGACTGGTGTGAGATGACATCTCATTGTAGTTTTGATTTGCATTTCTCTAATGATTAATGGTGTTGAGCATTCTTTCATGTGTTTGTTGGCAATCTGTATATCTTCTTTGGAGAAATGTCTATTTAGGTCTTCTGCCCATTTTTGGATTGGGTTGTTTGTTTTTTTGTTATTGAGCTGCATGAGTTGCTTATAAATTTTGGAGATTAATCCTTTGTCAGTTGCTTCATTTGCAAATATTTTCTCCCATTCTGAGGGTTGTGTTTTGGTCTTATTTATGGTAGCCTTTGCTGTGCAAAAGCTTTTAAGTTTCATTAGGTCCCATTTGTTTATTTTTGGTTTTATTTCCATTTCTCTAGGAGATGGGTCAAAAAGGATCTTGCTGTGATTTATGTCATATAGTGTTCTGCCTATGTTTTCCTCTAAGAGTTGGATACTGTCTGGCCTTACATTTAGGTCTTTAACCCATTTTGAGTTTATTTTTGTGTGTGGTGTTAGGGAGTGTTCTAATTTCATACTTTTACATGTAGCTGTCCAGTTTTCCCAGCACCACTTATTGAAGAGGCTGTCTTTTCTCCACTGTATATCCTTCCCTCCTTTATCAAAGATAAGGTGACCATATGTGTGTGGGTTTATCTCTGGGCTTTCTATCCTGTTCCCTTGATCTATCTGTGATCTATACTTTGTGCCAGTACCATACTGTCTTGATTACTGTAGCCTTGTAGTATAGTCTGAAGTCAGGGAGCCTGATTCCTCCAGGTCCATTTATCGTTCTCAAGATAGCTTTGGCTATTAGGGGTCTTTTGTGTTTCCATACAAATTGTGAAATTTTTTGTTCTATTTCTGTAAAAACTGGCAGTGGTAATTTGATATGGATTGCATTGAATCTGTAGATTGCTTTGGGTAGTATAGTCATTTTCACAATATTGATTCTTCCAATCCAATAACATGGTATATCTCTCCATCTGTTGGTATCATCTTTAATTTCTTTCATCAGTGTCTTATAGTTTTCTGCATACAGGTCTTTTGTCTCCTTAGGTAGGTTTAGTCCTAGGTATTTTACTCTTTTTGTTGCAATGGTAAATGGGAGTGTTTTCTTAATTTCACTCTCAGATTTTTCATCATTAGTGTATAAGAATGCCAGAGATTTCTGTGCATTAATTTTGTATCCTGCTACTTTACCAAATTCAATGATTAGCTCTAGTAGTTTTCTGGTAGCATACTTAGGATTCTCTACGTATAGTATCATGTCATCTGCAAACAGTGACAGCGTTACTTCTTCTTTTCCTATTTGGATTCCTTTTATTTCTTTTTTTTCTCTGATTGCTGTGGCTAGAACTTCCAAAACTATGTTGAATAAGAGTGGTGAGAGTGGGCAACCTTGTCGTGTTCCTGATCTTAGTGGAAATGGTTTCAGTTTTTTACCATTGAGAACAATGCTGGCTGTGGGTTTGTCATATATGGCCTTTATTATGTTGAGGAAAGTTCCCTCTATGCGTACTTTCTGCAGGGTTTTTATCATACATGGGTGTTGAATTTTGTCAAAAGCTTTCTCTGCATCTATTGAGATGATCATATGGTTTTTCTCCTTCAGTTTGTTGATATAGTGTATCACGTTGATTGATTTGCGTATATTGAAGAATCCTTGCATTCCTGGAATAAACCCCACTTGATCATGGTGTATGATCCTTTTAATATGCTATTGGATTCTGTTTGCTAGTATTTTGTTGAGGATTTTTGCATCTATGTTCATCAGTGATATTGGCCTATAGTTTTCTTTCTTTGTGATGTCTTTGTCTGGTTTTGGTATCAGGGTGATGGTGGCCTCATAGAATGAGTTTGGGAGTGTTCCTCCCTCTGCTATCTTTTGGAAGAGTTTGAGAAGGGTAGGTGTTAGCTCTTCTCTAAATGTTTGATAGAATTCGCCTATGAAGCCATCTGATCCTGGGCTTTTGTTTGTTGGAAGATTTTTAATCACAGTTTCAATTTCAGTGCTTGTGATTGGTCTGTTCATATTTTCTATTTCTTCCTGATTCAGTCTCGGCAGCCTTGTGCATTTCTAAGAATTTGTCCATTTCTTCCAGGTTGTCCATTTTATTGGCATACAGTTGCTTGTAGGAATCTCTAATAATCTTTTGTATTTCTGCAGTGTCAGTTGTTACATCTCCTTTTTCATTTGTAATTCTATTGATTTGAGTCTTCTCCCTTTTTTTCTTGATGAGTCTGGCTAATGGTTTATCAATTTTATTTATCTTCTCAAAGAACCAGCTTTTACTTTTATTGATCTTTGCTATTGTTTCCTTCATTTCTTTTTCATTTATTTCTGATCTGATCTTTATGATTTCTTTCCTTCTGCTAAATTTGGGTTTTTTTTGTTCTTCTTTCTCTAATTGCTTCAGGTGCAAAGTTAGGTTGTTTATTCGAGATGTTTCCTGTTTCTTAAGGTGTGATTGTATTGCTATAAACTTCCCTCTGAGAACTGCTTTTGCTGTATCCTATAGGTTTTGGGTCGTCATGTCTCCATTGTCATTTGTTTCTAGGTATTTTTTGATTTCCTCTTTGATCTCTTCAGTGATCACTTCGTTTTTAAGTAGTGTATTGTTTAGCCTCCATGTGTTTGTATTTTTTACAGATCTTTTCCTGTAATTGATATCTAGTCTCATAGCGTTGTGGTCGGAAAAGATACTTGATACGATTTCAATTTGCCAAGGCTTGATTTGTGACCCAAGATATGATCGATCCTGGAGAATGTTCCATGAGCACTTGAGAAAAATGTGTATTCTGTTGTTTTTGGATGGAATGTCCTATAAATATCAATTAAGTCCATCTTGTGTAATGTATCATTTAAAGCTTGTGTTTCCTTACTTATTTTCATTTTGGATGATCTGTCCATTGGTGAAAGTGGGGTGTTAAAGTCCCCTACTATGATTGTGTTACTTTTGATTTCCCCTTTTATGGCTGTTAGTATTTGCCTTATGTATTGAGGTGCTCCTATGTTGGGTGCATAAATATTTACAATTGTTATATCTTCTTCATGGATCCATCCCTTGATCATTACGTAGTGTCCTTCTTTGTCTCTTGTAATGGTTTTTATTTTAAAGTCTATTTTGTCTGATATGAGAATTGCTACTCCAGCTTTCTTCTGATTTCCATTTGCATGGAATATCTTTTTCCATCCCCTCACTTTCAGTCTGTATGTGTCCCTAGGTCTGAAGTGGGTCTCTTGTAGACAGCATATATATGGGTCTTGTTTTTGTATCCATTCAGCCAGTCTGTGTCTTTTGGTGGGAGCATTTAATCCATTTACATCTAAGGTAATTATCGATATGTATGTTCCTATTACCATTTACTTAATTGTTTTGGGTTGTTCTTGTAGGTCTTTTCCTTCTCTTGTGTTTCTTGCCTAGAGAAGTTCCTTTAGCATTTGTTGTAGAGCTGGTTTGGTGGTGCTGAACTCTCTCAGCTTTTGCTTGTCTGTAAAGGTTTTAATTTCTCCATCAAATCTGAATGAGATCCTTGCTGGGTAGAGTAATCTTGGTTGTAGGTTTTTTTCCTTCATCACTTTAAATATGTCCTGCCACTCCCTTCTGGCTTGTAGGGTTTCTGCTGAAAGATCAGATGTTAACCTTATGGGGATTCCCTTGTGTGTTATTTGTTGTTTTTCCCTTGCTGCTTTTAATATGTTTTCTTTGTATTTAATTTTTGACAGTTTGATTATTATTTGTCTTGGCATGTTTATCCTTGGGTTTATCCTGTATGGGACTCTCTGTGCTTCCTGGACTTGATTGACTATTTCCTTTCCTATATTAGGGAAGTTTTCAACTATAATCTCTTCAAATATTTTCTCAGTCCCTTTCTTTTTTTCTTCTTCTGGGACCCCTATTATTCGAATGTTGGTGTGTTTAATGTTGTCCCAGAAGTCTCTGAGACTCTCCTCAGTTCTTTTCATTCTTTTTTCTTTCTTCTGCTCTGCAGTAGTTATTTCCACTATTTTATCTTCCAGGTCACTTATCCGTCCTTCTGCCTCAGTTATTCTGCTATTGATCCCATCTAGAGTATTTTTCATTTCATTTATTGTGTTGCTCATCGTTGCTTGCTTCCTCTTTATTTCTTCTAGGTCCTTGTTAACTGTTTCTTGCAATTTGTCTATTCTATTTCCAAGATTTTGAATCATCTTTACTATCATTATTCTGAATTCTTTTTCAGGTAGACTGGCTATTACCTCTTCATTTGTTAGGTCTGGTGTGTTTTTATCTTGCTCCTTCATCTGCTGTGTGTTTTTCTGTCTTCTCATTTTGCTTATCTTACTGTGTTTGGGGTCTCCTTTTTGCAGGCTGCAGGTTCGTAGTTCCCGTTGTTTTTGGTGGCTGTCCCCAGTGGCTAGGGTTGGTTCAGTGGGTTGAGTAGGTTTCCTGTTTGGGGGTCTAGTGCCTCTGTTCTGGTGGATGAGGCTGGATCTTGTCTTTCTGGTGGGCAGGTCCATGTCTGGTGGTGTGTTTTGGGATGTTGGTAGCCTTATTATGATTTTAGGCAGCCTCTCTGTTAATGGGTGGGGCTGTAGACCTGTCTTGCTCTTTGTTGGGCATAGGGTGTCCAGCACTGTTCATTGCTGGTCCTTGAGTGAAGCTGAGTCTTGGTATTGAGATGGAGGTCTCTGGGAGATTTTCGCCGTTTGATATTGCGTGGAGCTGGGAGGTCTCTTGTGGACCAGTGTCCTGAGGTTGGTTCTCCCACCTCAGAGACACAGCCCTGACGCCTGGCTGGAGTGCCAAGAGCCTTTAATCCACACTGCTCAAAATAAAAGGGAGAAAAAATAGAAAGGAAAGAAAGGAAGGAAGGAGGGAGGGAGGGAAGGAAAAAAGGAAGGGAGGAAGGAAGAAAGGACGGGAGGAAGGAAGAAATGAAGGAAGGAAGAAAGGAAGGAAGGAAGGAGAGGAAGGAAGGGAGGAAGGATGAGAGGATGGAAGGGAGGAAGAAAGGATGGAAGGGAGGAAGGCAGGGAGGATGGAAGGAAGAAAGGAAGGAAGGAGGGAAGAAAGGAAGAAAGAAAGAAAGGGAGAAGACAAAATAAAGTAGGATAAAATATAGTTATTAAAATAAAAAATAATTATTAAGAAGAAAAATTTCTATAAAAAAATAAAGGGTCGGTCTAACCCTAGGACAAATGGTGCAAGCAAAGCTATACAGACAAAATCTCACACAGCAGCACACACATACACACTCACAAAAAGAAAAAGGGGGAAAATAATAGTATATCTTACTCCCAAAGTCCACCTCCTCAACTTGGGATATTTCGCTGTCTATTCAGGTTTTCCACAGATGCAGGGCACTTCAAGTTGATTGTGCAGCTTTAATCCGCTGCTTCTGAGGCTGCTGGGAGAGAACTCCCCCTCTCCTCTTTGTTCGCACAGCTCCCGGGGTTCAGCTTTGGACTTGGCCCCGCCTCTGCGTGTAGGTCGTCCGAGGGCGTCTGCCCTTCGCTCAGACAGGACGGGGTTAAAGGAGCAGCTGATTCGGGGGCTCTGGCACAGGCCGGGGGGAGGGAGGGGCACGGATGCGGGGCGAGCCCGCGGCGGCAGAGGCCGGCGTGACGCTGCACTGGCCTGAGGCGCGCCGCGCGTTCTCCCGGGGAAGCTGTCCCTGGATCCCGGGACCCTGGCAGTGGCTGGCTGCCTGGGCTCCCGGAAGGGGCGGTGTGGAGAGTGACCTGTGCTCGCACACAGGCTTCTTGGTGGCGGCAGCAGCAACCCTAGCGTCCCACATCCGTCTCTACTGTCCGTGCCGACAGCTGTGGCTCGCGCCCGTTTCTGGAGCTCCTTTACGCGGTGCGCTTAATCCCCTCTCCTCTCGCACCAGGAGACAAAGAGGCAAGAAAAAGTCTCTTGTCTTCGGCAGCTCCGCGCCCATCTCTGGAGCTCCTTTAAGCGGCGCGCTTAAACCCCTCTCCTCACGCACCAGGAAGCAAAGAGGGAAGAAAAGGTCTCTGGCCTCTTCGGCAGCTCCAGACTTCAACCGGACTCCCTCCCGGCCAGCCGTGGCGCACTAACCCCTTCCGGCTGTTTTCACTCTGCCAACTCCAGACCTTTCCCTGGGATCCGACTGAAGCCCGAGCCTCAGCTCCCAACACCCGCCCGCCCCGGCCAGTGAGCAGACAAGCCTCTCGGGCTCGTGAGTGCCGGTTGGCACCGATTCTCTGCGGGAATCTCTCCGCTTTGCCCTCTGCACCCCTGTGGCTGCGCTCTCCTCCTCGGTTCCGAAGCTTCCCCCTCCGCCACCCGCAGTCTCCGCCCGCGAAGGGGCTTCTAGTATGTGGTAATCTTTCCTCCTTCACGGCTCCCTCTCACTGGTGTAGGTCCCGTCCCTATTCTTTGTCTCTGTTTATTCTTTTTTCTTTTGCCCTACCCAGGTACGTGGGGAGTTTCTTGCCTTTTGGGAGGTCTGAGGTCTTCTGCCGGTGTTCGGTGGGTGTTCTATAGGAGAAGTTCCACGTGTAGATGAATTTCTGATGTATCTGTGAGGAGGAAGGTGATCTCTGCGTCTTACTCTTCCGCCATCTTCTCTACTCCATCCTGGCCTCATTTTAAATAAGGAACTTTTCAGGAATGTGTTGAGGGACAGTGGCAGAAATCTTATCACCCAGATTTTCATCTTTGCTCTGCCACTGACAGTAGTTGGTGACCACCGGGTCTCTCTGCAGCTCTCTTCAGGTCAGCAAACGTGGGAGCGTGATTCCACAACCAGTGCTATGCCTGGTCTCTAAAGGGGGCTTTCTTAGGACCCAGGATGTTACATTGATTTTCTTATGCCTTTGGAAACTTTTGACATTTAGATTAAAAGGATTTTGGCCAAAAATTCAATCAAACTGATGACTGCTTTGAATTTTCTGGTGGGTTTTGACCCTAAATATGGAACAGAAGAGGTCCAAAATTAGGTTTTTATCATTTCTCTCCTGGTCTGTAAGAGCCCACCACCCTGAGTTCGTATCAGAACCTTCCTTCCACTGCTGCTGTTGAATTCGTTTTAGCTACACATCTGAAAATTCTCCATTGCTCTGAGAATCCCAACCCCAGATATACTGGCTTAATTTATTTCATTTCCATGTGCTTTTTGATAATATGTGTGCTTTTAATAAAGCTAGTAAGAGATGAGGAGTTACAGTTCACTTAAAATCTACTTAATGTTTTCATCTATGTGGCTGTTATATTTAGGATGCATCACAGGTGGCTGCTTTAATGGCTCTTACTGCTTCTTAAAAATTAATAGATTAGAAATATAAGCCAAAACTATTTTAAGGTATAATCTCAGTGCCCCAGAAATGTATCTCAAAGACATTAACAACTATTTATATAGTTAATTTGGTAGTGACTCATTAAGAAATACATTTCTGTTCTCAGGTCATCCTGAAGGCACCAATTTTAATCACAGCACTTAACCTTCAGACACATTTTCCTCTCTCATTTATAAATAATAACTGTATGATAAAGTCTACAATCTTGGGAGGAAAGCCAAGCAAAATGAGAATGAAATGCTATCACGCCACTTTTAAATCTTCGCAAGACAGGCCCAAGGTTAGCTTGGGAAGGGAGTCAAGGGGCAGGTGTCACCTCTTATCTGTGTTTTAAGTATGTGTTCCTTACTTTTAATTAGGTTTTTGTTGTTGTTGTTTGAGTATTGTTTTCATTCATGTCTAAGAACGATATTGCTGACAAGATCACTTCCTAATCCAGGGATATACAGATACAGAGGTTAAATTTCATAATGTTAACCTTCAGGGTGTTTTCAAATCCTTTCACATAGTACAAAAATATTATTGTGTAGTGAATGTCATTCAAGATAGGTTAGGCTACCTAGAAATAATTTAATTAATTAATTTTTAAATTGAAGCATAGTTAATTTAGTGTTGTGTTAGTTTCAGGTGTACAGCAAAGTGATTCAGTTATACATATATATGTATTCTTTTTCAGATTCTTTTCTCATATAGGTTATTACAGAATACTAAGTAGAGTTCCCTGTGCTATACAGTAGGTTCTTGTAGTTTATCTATTTTATATATAGTAGTGTGTATACGTTACTCCCAAATTCCTAATTTATCCCTCCCTCCCCCCTTACCCTTTGGTAACCATAAACTCATTTTCTATGTCTGTGAGTCTGTTTCTGTTCTGTAAATAAGTTCATTTGTATCATTTTTTTTAGATTCCACATATGTGATATCATATATTTGTGTTTCAAAATAATTTAAAAGAAACATTCTTTAGAGTATTTACATCAGCTGTTCCTGCCAGTGATAGACTCCAGGAACAGCCATTTAAAAAATGCATATGGGCTTTGGTGGCACAGTGGTTGAGAATCCGCCTGCCGATGCAGCGGACACGGGTTCGTGCCCTGGTCCGGGAAGATCCCACATGCTGCGGAGCGGCTGGGCCCATGAGCCATGGCCGCTGAGCCTGTGCGTCCGGAGCCTGTGCTCCGCAACGGGAGAGGCCACGGCAGTGAGAGGCCCGCGTACCGAAAAAAAAAAAAAAAAAAACCTAAAAAATGCGTATGGATAAAATCTAAAGGTGCTGACTTACATAACCGAGCCTCAGGAAAGACCCTTAACTTTGTTGGGCCTTCTCTTCATAAGCTGGGGATAAAATGATCTGTCTTATAGGAATCTTAATGAGGATTAAATGAGCTCATGACTGTAAAGCCGTCAGCATAGTGTCTGGCACATAGCAAGTGCCTAATAAATTGTAAATATTATTAATATTACTTATTTACTACTTTAATTTTTGAATTAAATTAACTTAAATTAATAATGAATTAAATTATTTTTTGAATTTTTTACTATAACTTTTCTCTTTTAAAGGAAGTTTTCTGGGGTGACCATCTTTCCTATTTCTTATGATTAACTGGTACCTTATGTTCCTGCTTAGACTTTGGTAAAATTATGAATTTGGCAGAGTTAGACTCCCCTTCCGGCACTTCTTATTCCCCCCATCCCCATGGCATCCACCCCAGCAGTTTTCGTCCAGCACCCCCCAGAGTCCCCATTTCTGAAAGATTTGGATGCAGTTAGCTTTCACCACAGTCCCTCTGAAGGTGTGGCAGATATTGGCTTAAGAGGCTCAGTGAAGGCAGCTCAAAGTAGATGAAAAGAATGGGCCTGGGACTTCTGAGATCTTGGTTGAGTGTCTTTGGCTAAATTAACTCACTTCTTTTAGACCCCAAATCCACCATCTATGGATTGTTGGGAAGATCGACTTAAAAGCGCAAGGACTTTTGGAGAAGGGTATGCAGACAGTAGTTATCATGAAGCCTCATCTTTCAAACTCAGTTCAAGCTGCTTCCTCTATAAAACTTGCTGACAGAATGCTGCTCCAGCCCCCCTCTCACCCTAGATAGAACTGATCGTACGCCTTCTTGAGCTCCCACTGTACATGCCCCTATCATAGCAACCGTTTGTTTGCATTTCTGCCTTAGACATGCATTAGACATTTTTTTTTAAATTACCAAAATGTTGTGATTTTCACACTCTCATAAAACACACAGAAGCAACAGTGAATCATGTTTCAAATTGGTATAGCTGATTTGTATACTATCGCTGTCATATTCTACCATGTTTCCAGTAATCGCAGATCATTCTTTTTTCCTCTGATATGTGAAAACATTGAGGAGAAAAAATAATTTCAGCGCTGGGCATATTGTGATGTGGAAGGAAGGAGTCACATCTCCTCAGGGACCTCCCAGAGGCTACAAGACCCTATTGTATTTAGCTCTGAATATCCTGTATCTAGTATCTGATGCATAGCAGGGGCATAACAACAGCTGAGTAAATAATTGAAAGAAAATTCTTTAATAGGGACTCAGGAGGACTCCAAACCTTCAAAATCTAAATGAATCTCTATCAGCAAAGATTCAGATTTCATAATAGGAGGTGAGGAAGCTATTCAGGATCTCCCAGCACTCCACAAGACACACTATATAGTGCTTGGCCACTCCACGATTGTGTGCTTTTCCACACAATAAAGTGTTTTTTTTTTTTCATTGCAATCATTGGCTTCCTATTTAGACAAGAACACTAAAAAGCATCCCTTGTCATCATGTATCCATGATAGCAAGTCTTCTTTTAAAAATATACCAAGATAGCAAAAAAATTTTGTTGTAGCATTCTTTCTGTATTTATATAAACATATTTTAACTATAATGAACTTCGGTTTGTTATGACTTGTGTTACCATGAATTTATCCTACATAAGAACTCAAATGAATCAACCTCTTCCTGTGTTTGTTGTTTTGTTTTCCCCAAAAGGAAAAAAAAAAGGTTGAAAAGAGCAGCATTACAGAATAAGCTCTTTGATCAAAATGTCCGTGTTTGACTAATTTTGTAACCCAGGGCCCAGCACGATGCCTCGCATACAGTAGTGTCTCAGTAAATTTCTAGAATGAACTAACGGTGCAACCCAGTAGGTTAATGCATTCCGGGGACCATTATTCTGAAGAAGGAAAAAATGTAGTCATTTTGGAGTCGCTTTGGCATCACATTTCAAAAAAGTGAATTTCCTTCTTAGGAAAGGCTTACTTTAGGTAGAAACTGAGTCGCGCCTTGCTCACTGCCCACCAGTCCCACTGTCCAGAACCAGTAGATACAAGTGTCCCTTTCATAACCCACCATCTCAATATCATGCCTTACATTTTTCTGCCTAGGTAGTTGTGGTAAAATTGTTATCACAAGTTATTACCCTTAGCCTAACCTCTTCTAAAAGAATAGGTGTCATTCAGGGACTAAGAAATATTTGTCTAGACGTTTGATCCAAACTGTATTTTTATTTAATGTGTAATTGGCAAGAAAATAGCAAAGACAAATTTAAATGCTTGCATCTCTAACCTTGTCACAGTGTCTGAGTATTCATTCATCATCATTATCTTGGATTCCTGCAGCCAGCAGACTTCATAGGAAAGCAAGCACTGAAACAGATTAAAGCCAAGGGGCTGAAACGGAGACTGGTCTGCCTCACCTTGGCAACGGACGACGTTGATCCGGAGGGAAATGAAAGCATCTGGTATGATGGCAAGGTGAGTGCTGAGGACCCATAGCGAGGGGCTACTGCAGTGTTTCTGCAGCAGAAACTCCTTGTCTCTGTTTCCGTTTACAGTTTTTTGCTAGTTATATATCTATTGGTGAGATGACACTCTTTTGAATTTTGAAGTGACATTCAAGAAACAGAAATTACTTAACTGAAAGGAAAATGAAATGCTGCTCATTTTGGAAAACATAATATTCTATATGGTTTAATGAAAGAAAATAAACTGCAGGACTTGAAATACATTGGACAATGAGGAAGGTATGATTTAGAAGGTAAAATGACTTCTTGGCTCACCACATCTGTATCTGTGAATGCAAGAGAGAGATTTTATAAAGAATTTAGTATTCTGACTTAGCTTCTCAGGGATCTTTCAGGAGGAAGCAATTTGTACCTTAGCACATTAACAGAAAACAATTTCCAAATGAAAGCATCTATGACAAGAGAGGGTTAAACCTTAGTAAATAAAGGGAAAAGTGGAAATCCTTTGGTTCTTCTGGAGGAGTAAGACTACCTTCTTCTTCCTTTGGGATGCTACGTTTCACTGTCTCTCTTGGTCTTCAGTAAAGCCAGAGAGTTAAATAACCTACCAATAGAATTTCACTTCCTCCACTTTTTATGACTATTTGTAAAACCCAATTTGGCTCAATGTTTTGCTGTGTTTTGGCTGGTGTTATCAGGCAGGGGTTATCAGGCAGGGACACTCAGCTTAGACCATGTGGCGACCACAGGGCCTTCAAGACTCATCTAAACATCTGCTCTGTATTGAGCAGGTTCTGCTTGGTCAACACCCAAATACTCAGAGATTCTATTCCCAGGTTGTTGGGTTTTTTTCTTACGCACTACAGCCTACTTAATACTTGTTTTCATTTTCCCATCTCTTCGGTGACAAAACGGGCACTGGAGGAAGGGAGAGCCAGTGGTGTCAATCTCAGCCTTTGGATTGCTAAAGATATGGCCATTTGGGCTGAGGCAGGGGTCAGTTTGACATGGAAATAACATCTACAGAGTTCCTACTAGTGCTGGATATTTTTATGTACTCACATTTACTTTTTAAAAAATATTTATTTATTTTTTTGTCTGCATTGGGTCTTAGCTGCGACATGCGGGCTCTTCGTTGTGGCACGCAGGATCTTTCATTGCAGCGCTCAGGCTTCTCTGTAGTTGTGGTGCGCAGGCTCCAGGGCACATGTGCTCTGTAGTTGTGGCACGCAGGCGCCAGGGCCCGTGGGCTCTGTAGTTTGCAGCATGTGGGCTCTCTCCTTGAGGTGCGTGAGCTCAGTAGTTGTGGTGCACGGGCTTTGTTGCCCCATGGCATGTGGCATCTTAGTTCCCTGAACAGGGATTGAACACACGTCCCCTGCATTGGAAGGTGGATTCTTTACCACTAGACCACCAGGGAAGTCCCTCTCTCATTTACTTTTACAACACCCCTCCCAGATATGTATGATCATTCCCATTTAAAGATGAGGCTTTGGGGCTCAGAGAGATTAAGTAACTTGCTTGAGGTTACACAGCTATGACATGTGATTGACAAAGTTGATTTCTGACCCAGGTACAGTTGGACTTTGAATTTTTATCCTTTCTTCTAAACCATGCTGAATACCCTTATTTGCTCTCTTCTTTGTCTCTGATGGCCCACTGTATTCTCCTAGGCACTTCATTATATAACCACAGTTCTTGCACATCTGAGTAACAGGTGGATGTTATAGTTTTAGATTCTATGAAGCCAATAGATCTTTTCTCAGATCTGAAGCTCTTTCTCAAATGCCTCACCTTTAATTGTGTTGTTTGCTCTTCTGTTTGAACCGTTCCTACTCTTATCTCCCGGTCTCCACTTCCTGTTTCTGTTCTAGATCTCTGGTTCAGCCCTCTTTTCTTAATATGTTCTTTCTCTGATTTAAGATTTGCTCACAATTTCCACTGATAACCACCTCTGCCATTAACTAACTGTTGGAGCCTCTCTGGGTCTCAGTGTTCTCACCTACAAAATGAAGCCACTGAGTGAAATAATGTCGAAGGTTCTTTCCACCTCTAATTAATTTTTCCCTGGTTGTTACA
Source organism: Kogia breviceps (assembly GCF_026419965.1). Classification (NCBI taxonomy): domain Eukaryota; kingdom Metazoa; phylum Chordata; class Mammalia; order Artiodactyla; family Physeteridae; genus Kogia; species Kogia breviceps. The sequence continues at coordinate 62,373,831 of NC_081313.1, read as the reverse complement.
CTTCCCTCACCTCATCTTTTTGTTCTACATTTTTCACTCTATTCTCATCCAACTATGTCAGTCTTCCTAATACAGTCTGCACTCATACTTCTACTGTCTGTTTTACTTGGCCATGGAATGAACGAGAAGCTCTGTCATAACATTCTGTATGCAACCTCACATCCACCATGATCAACTGACAGATTTTTAGTCATCTTAAATGTGACCATACCCAAGTTAAAAAACTGGAAACCTGTACCTTAAACTTATACGATGTTATATGTCAATTGTATCTCAACAAAGCTGGAAAAAAAGAACCCTGGAAACCCAAGCTCCATATTTTTTTATTGAAGTATAATTGCTTTACAGTGTTGTGTTAGTTTCTGCTATACAATGAAGTGAATCAGCTATATGTATACATATATCCCCTCCAAGTTCCATTTTAAAATTTTATTCCCTTTTGCCTCATTTGTGCACTGAGTTTACACATTATAGTTTTCATCTTTCCTATACGTGCCATCTGTTTATAGAGCTGCTAATGCAATTGTAATTTTAGTTATTAGTAATATTTCTCTTAAATTTCCTGATATCAGCTTGTCTGCTCTTGGATGCTTAGTAGGATCATCATTTTATCATGCAGATGACACTCTTTGATCTTCCTTATCTCTAGAATGATATGAAATAAATTTTTTAAAATTTCCTGACTTTGGACTTGTTCTACCTTTTATATTTGGCATTCTATTCATGCAGATATTTTCAATGCTAGCAATAGGGTACATGTTAATTTATTCAACAGAACTGAGTTCTAGTACGTGACAGCAATATTCTAGGCACTAAGGATGCAGCAGTGAACAAAACAGACAAGAATCTCTGCCCCTATGGGAGCTTATATTCCAGGAGAGGGAGAGATAAACAATGAACATAAAATAAATAGCATGTCAGAGGGCAATGAATACTCTGGGGAAAAGTAAAGTCTAATTGGGAGATGGGCAGTGCTAGAGGGAGGGATTATGATTTTAAGTAAGGCTTTATATTAAAAAATCAAGGCATAAGTGTGGGCATGAGAGGGGCTTTAATTAGTTGTAAAAGCAGCTTTGCTGGGAAGTAAGTTTTGAAGAAAAGGTTTTAGAGGAAGGAAGTTTGAAGAGTTTAGAAAGTCTTCTTTTTCATTATTAATAAACTAAAACACACAGGGACAGCCAAAGAAACATAATATATCATCCAATTTAAATTATGTTGCCTCTTTCAAAGGTTATTTACCATGTTATTTTCTCTAAGTCTGTTACAGGCATCTTTAAGTCTCATAATTAAGAGAAGAATGAGACAAGGCTAAAAATAAGTGAGGATTGTTTACATTGGAAAAAAGAAGGCTGACGTTTGATTTCACGAAGAATATGAGAATCTACTAGGCAAAGGGTGAGGGTGGTTTGTTCTTGTGATTCACTGAACAAAACGAAGCAATGGATTTAATTGAATCTGGAAGATTTTAAGGTAGAATGATATAGAATTTATGCCAGGGAAAACCTTTCCCTGGAGACTTAGTAATAAGATAAAAGGAAAGACCAGTTTTCTAAAATACTTTGGACTACCAACCCCTGGATTAGAGAGAAATTAAAGGATAAATGAAAGTAATCGAGCAGAAAGCAAAGCATTCAATAAATATTTTAAGACTAGCACTCACAAAATAAACATGCTATTTCTTTTAAGTTACTAATGCAGAAATAACTGCAAGAAGAATCACTGCTGGGATCTTAAGAGATGGGAAGGCCCAAGGAGATGGGGCAGGCACGCAGTCTCTGAAGAGTGATTGTGGGTTTTTTATCCAGTGAGTTAGGGGTTTGACCAAGAGATTCGTTCAGGATTCTTCCTGTTTTCTTAAGATGCCCAAGAAAACCAGATTAACTTTCCCAGAGCTCCAAACACTCTAAAATCTCTGTTTTAGAGACTCAGAAGTGAAACCAAAGTTACCAAGAAGGTCTTTCAAAAAAGAAATGATTAAAACTCCAGCCACACTGACCCAAATCCCAGTTTTATATCACGGAAATATGATCTAGAGGAGAAAAGCCATTTTGAAACATGTGTGTTATCTCAGCAATACCTTGGCAGTTAATAATCTGCCAGAGAGAAACTTGTACTAATGAATGCATTCACTTTTTTTAAATCACCATAACAAGTTCAGAAATTATATGGAGAGCTTCTGATTTGGGGTTTCAACAAGATAACTAAAAACTGGGGCTACAGTGATAGGAGTCTGTACTTAATGTCATAAATGCCTAAGAGACTAGAAATGCTATAATATGACTGTTGACTATCGTGAGCCCTTTGCTGAGGCAGCTGAAATATCACCAGGCTGATTCATGTCCATGGATGTTTTTGAGCACCAGCTATAAGCAGCCGCTGTGCTAGACAGTAAGGCTGTAAGGATTAATGCGATGTTGCGTAGCCAGGAGAAGCCGTTTTAAGTCGGGCTATGTATCATTTTGCTTTTGTTGTCTTCTTTTTACTTTTTAAAAATGTGTTTACATATATACAATGGAATATTACTCAGCCATAAAAATAAACAAAATTGAGTTATTTGTAGTGAGGTGGATGGACCTAGAGTCTGCCATACAGAGTGAAGTAAGTCAGAAAGAGAAAAATAAATACAGTATGCTAACACATATATATGGAATCAAAAAAAAATGGTTCTGAAGAACCTAGGGGCAGGACAGGAATAAAGATACAGATGTAGAGAATGGACTTGAGGACATGGGGAGGGGGAAGTGTAAGCTGGGACAAAGTGAGTGAGTGGCATGGACATATATACACTACCAAATGTAAAATAGACAGCTAGTGGGAAGCAGCCGCAGAGCACAGGGAGATCATGTGACCACCTAGAGGGGTGGGGTAGGGAGGGTGGGAGGGAGACGCAGAGGGAGGAGATATGGGGATATATGTATATGTATAGCTGATGCACTTTGTTATAAAGCAGAAACTAAAACACCATTGTAAAGCAATTATACTCCAAAAAGGATGTTAGAAAAAGTGGTGTTTAAACCAGTATTGTAATTTTTTTACATTTTTCTTTTTTTCCTTTTCTTGCATCTTTTCCTTCAGATAAGAGGAGTTGTGGAAACCAGATCTAATCTTCTAATCAGGATTGTTATATAGATTTTTTTTGGTAGCATAAAATTATTGTTTTCATCTAAATTTTGATTCCTTGTTCAGTATTTTTCTCTGGTTTGCCATCCCAAGTTATCCTATTTCATCCTTGTTAATTTTGATCATTCACACCAAACTCCACGTCTCCACTCATGTTGGAAAGTTTTATCCCCATTCTCTACCCACCTAACTCCACCTACCTTCAGAATGTAGAACAAATCCTGGCTCACTTATGTTGCCTACCTTGGCTTCCTGGTTATTGTTTCTCGTGTCTGTATGTTAATTCCTCAACTAGGCAGGAAGCTCATGAGGGTAGGAACCAGACCTCTACTCATTCTCCAGAATGTCTAGCAAAATGTTTTGTACATGGTAGAGCTAGAGAGGGTAAAGTTAACATTTATTTAAGTGCCTAGCAATTACCAGGAATTGTTTAATCTGTATATATTCATATAGAAGATTCACTTCACATTGACTATTGACATATTAATAGAGTTTAGTTCAGCACTATTCTGGCAGGCCATTTTCTAAATGCCAGCAGGAACAGTTGACTAGATTTGCATTTGGATTTTTAGATTTTTCTCCTTTGTATCAATTATTGCCATGCTAGTTTGATGGAAGAGAATTTTTTAAAGTTCAAAATGAAAATATTTGATTCTTCTTCCTATCAGATCTCTTGGCATGAAACTGAGCAAAATAGTGCTAGGTATTAAGAAACTAGATGTAATTATTTAAAACTGAGGAATTTCAGAGCAACATGGATGTGTATTTTGAGAATTGTTTTTCATAAGTTTTAAACGTTCATTAAGCTTCTCAAAAAAGTGAAGTTTTCCTCCTAGTGTTATCCTCACAGACAACATATCATAAAACTCTGTAAGTTGAATGTATCTTTTGAGAATTTTCATCTAAAGAGGAAGCACACAAAGCTGTGACCAAGATGCTGAGGATTGTAGGGTCTTATTTTTCAGGTGGTTGGCAACACAACCTCCGGAAGCTACAGTTACAGCATCCAGAAGAGTCTGGCTTTTGCGTACGTCCCTGTAGAGCTAAGTAAAGTGGGACAACAAGTGGAAGTTGAACTATTAGGCAAAAATTACTCAGCAACTGTCATACAAGAACCCTTGGTGTTGACGGAACCAATCAGAAACCAGCTTCAGAAAAAAGGTGGAAAGGACAAAATTTGAAAAGACTTTGAGCAGGCAACTGAATTACGGTTGCTATGTGATTGTACTGAAGATTATAACTGATTTGCTGAGGAATAGGGGAAACCAAAAATTTATTTCAAAATCATCAGAATCTTAAAACTGTTCTCATTTTCTAAGCAAGATAGGATAATGGATGAGTGATTTACATTGTTGTTTCAGATGAAGAAATTTGAAGCTAATGTTTTTACTATTCTATATTGTTGTTTATGAAACTCAGAAAAACATTTAAGTGTTTGCTAACATACAATCATTATTACAACTGAAGTAGAAAACATTATATAATTTTAGAAACATTTGTATCTGGTTCTTGTTAGCTGAAAACAAATTATGTTTTACATAAAGACAGAAGCAGTATTGTTGATGGATTTACTTCATTGAAAACTACTAGTTGAATAAGGGATCATTTTAATTTTTCATAATATATCTAGGAAAAAAACAGTAAAATTTAATATTGGTATATGTAACATTTTTATTCAATTCCTTGAAATATTTACCTTCTTATTGACTTCCCCGAAAGCAGTTTTATGGGAAGTCATTATTATCCTTTCAAAGGTGGTTTTAGAAAAGAAATTGCAAAAAAGAACAGTCTTCTAAAGGAAACGGTACTTGTAAACCTTCTGAAATGAAGCCAAAACATAAATTGTGCCAGTACAAACACAGTCTGAATACTGAACACCTCTCTTTGGAAAAGAATTAATGCAAGTTGACATCACATTGTGCCGTTCTGAATATCATTTCACAAGCATTTGACAGAGCAGGTCAAACAAGAGCTTTAAGAGCTGACAGGATTGCCCTTAACATTGTGTACAGCAAGAAAAAAAAGCCATTTAGAAATAATTCTTTGATGTACCTCTTGAAATTATTTGGATTTAGTTGACAGAATAAATCAAATTTTTCATAAAAGGTAGTTTGTCATTTATCATTTGTTCTACACACACACTTGCTGCCTAGGAAAAGTTCAGTAAATATGTATTAAAGAAGCTGAATGTGAAGCATAATAAGATTCTATAGTTAGATTAGATTTTAAAATAATTTCTTAACTTTTAAGTTTTGAAAACATGCCAAATTTACATGTAAATGTTTAATAAAAGTAATCATTTATCGAACTCTTCAAGATGCCATTCATTTATCTTTGGTATATCCTCTTACATAAGAAATGAAGGAATTCTTTTTGGTAACTAACATTTGCTAATTATTAAGAATATTATCCAGACTCTCTCTCCCAGTTCTGGTATAGGGTATAGGTGCTTTTCATTCTCTGCCTCTCTGTAGCCCAATTGTTAATTGTGTTAAAATTAATGAAAGAATTGAGAAAATATAATGCTACATCAGCGGCACAATTTATTAATTACCTAAGTTGTAACTTTTCAGTAACTAGTTACTGGAAAATTATTTACATAAAATATTATTATAGCAGAGTCTAATCAAAGGAACAGTACTCAAAATTTGTGAAGAAGGCAATTGACTACGCAAACAAAAACAAAATCTAGGGCTTCCCTGGTGGCGCCGTGGTTGAGAGTCCGCCTGCCGCTGCAGGGGACACGGGTTCGTGCCCTGGTCCGGGAAGATCCCACATGCCACGGAGCGGCTAAGCCTGTGAGCCATGGCCGCTGAGCCTGTGCATTCAGAGCCTGTGCTCCGCAACGGGAAAGGCCACAACAGTGAGAGGCCCTCATACTGCAAATTAAATAAATAAATAAAAAATAAATAAAAAGTCAAATTTTAAAGAATGCCAGGAGAAACAACAAAAGATGCTGATGTTACATTGCTAGAAGAAATCAGTAAAGCAGTATTTGAATGCCTTCATCTTTTTCACCAATAATTGGGCACTTGTTCTAAAGCAATAGATCAAATAACGTCAAAGTTTGTTACCATTCAGCCACTTTCTCTGATTTTTAGCAGATGAAGAAAAACTTCAGAAGTTTTTACTGTATGTAATAGAAATGTATGATGAATTTCCTGATAACTTTTTAACTATAGACATGTTTGAAAGCCACTATAATGTTCTCAAAGAACCAAAAGCAGTATTGCAATTCTTGGAGTTTGTTGTGAAAGATTTTTATGAATTTCTGCCAAACTTGTCATTATGTTAAAGTCCTTTCCTAGTTGTTTTTACATCTTGCTCATGTAAAAGAAACTTTTGAAATTAAAAGCTTAAAAATGTTCTTCTATCAACTTTGTGCAAAAATAACTGGATAAATCTGGCTATACTGTCTGGTAAATATTAATATGCAAAGAAAAAATTCAGTGAAGTCACTGTAAAGCTTAAAAACAGGAAAGGTTTATTATTCACAGGCAACAGGCCACTCTATTACAATAGACCAATTTGTGGGTTTAAATATTTTCCTTTTTCAAAACTACTTAGTATAATTTAAAAATATTAACGCCTTGCTTTTTTATACTATAACATTTATTTCTATTTTTCTTATATATTACTGGCATGACTATATATTCTAAGTTTAATAGAAACTTTTCACTCTTTGCATTTCTTTTCTGGTTGTTATTATTTCATTTTGTGATTATTACTAAAAATAATTGTGTCGTGTAAAAGGGGCAGAGAGGGCTTCCCTGGTGGCGCAGTGGTTGAGAATCTGCCTGCCAATGCAGAGGACATGGGTTCGAGCCCTGGTCTGGGAAGATCCCACATGCCGCAGAGCAACTGGGCCCGTGAGCCACAACTACTGAGACTGTGCGTCTGGAGCCTGTGCTCCACAACAAGAGAGGCCGCGATAGTGATAGGCCCACGCACTGCGATGAAGAGTGGCCCCCGCTCGCTGCAACTAGAGAAAGCCCTTGCCCAGAAACGAAGACCCAACACAGCCATAAATAAATAAATAAATAAATTTAAAAGGGGCAGAGAATCGTTATAAAATGGTCATCCAGGGTGGCTTCTTTGCTCACAAGCCTTGGCACCTCACTAAGGTTGATGGCAACACCTGGGGCTGGCAGGGCACCTCTCTCCATGTGGCCTCACTGTGTGACTAACTTGCCAGGTAGTTCAGAGGAGGGAACTTAACATGGAGAACCAGTGAGGGATGCCAGCTGCCAAGCTGACACTAGGACCATACAGGGAGGGGCTGCTAGTGGGAGCAGCAACCATAGAAGAGATTATCCACACCGGTGAAGATGCTGCCCAAAGCAGACAGAAGGGAAGAAACACCCTGGCTTGTTTCTTCCTTCCACCTTCCAATCTCTCACAAGTGCCTCCCACTGGGTGAACCTAGCTGGGAGCCCCATACAAAAGAAAGATCATGAAATGGATTGCATCGCAAAAGACAATGACTGGCATACAACACCAACATTCTGTTCAGCCCTGGCCAAAGGGTCAAGAGGTGCAAACATGGCTACTAGGATGGAAGGAGGTCGTGGGATGGGCTAACACATTTAAAAGGACTACTTACATTACAGTTTTTAAAAAGCATGGTGTATGGACTTCCCTGATGGCGCAGTGATTAAGAATCCACCTGCCAATGCAGGGGACACGAGTACGAGCCCTGGTCCGGGAAGATCCCACATGCCGCGGAGCAGCTAAGCCCGTGTGCCACAACTACCGAGCCTGCGCTCTAGAGCCTGAGAGCCACAGCTACTGAGCCCACGTGCCACAACTACTGAAGCCTGCACGCCTAGAGCCCGTGCTCCAGAACAAGAGAAGCCACTGCAATGAGAAGCCTGTGCACTGGAATGAAGAGTAGCCCCCGCTCGCCACAACTAGAGAAAGCCCGCGCGCAGCAATGAAGACCCAACACAGCCAAAAAAATAATTTTTTTTAAAAAGCGTGGTGTATTACAATATGCAACTTGCTATCATTTAGGTTCAAACTGGAAAAAATGTAAATATTTAAATTGTATTTATATATTATAGACTATCTCTGGAAGAGTAACACTAGTATTTCTGGGGAGGGGTTGAAATTTACTTTTCACTGTATGCCTTTTTAGATTTATTTAAATTATGTACATGTTTCACTTTTTAAAAGACCGTATATATGTTAATTCTGCTTTCTTATCTAGTAAAAGTAGGTTCTTATTTTTTGGTTATATAATGTGACCCTCTTTTTTAATACAGTATTCACATTGGTTTGAGATATGTAAGGATGGCTGGAAAGAGTTGGCTTAGAACCGATTAAGAAATTGGTATACAATGTAAAAAAATTCAATACAGATAAAGTGAATGCAATTCAGTTGTTGTATGTAATATTGTGTGAACACTAAGGCTCAGGCTGGGTGAAAGCTGAGGGTAAGGAAAGAAGATACAAGACAAAATGCAATACCAACATCCTGTTTCTTGATCAGGATGGTGGTTACATGAGCCTGTTCACTTTGTGAGAATTCATTGACCTATGTACACTTTTGTGCACTGTCTTCAGCACACAGAAAATGCTATGTCAAAATCTTTTTTATACAAATGGTACTATTTTCCACTATCTACTCTCATCTAGTTGGTTTTGAGGAGGTAGGAGGCAATAAGGAGGTCAAAGGAGTTTCAATTTGGGTTGGCCATAGCTGTTTTTAGCCAGACTCTCAATTTCAGGAGTAGGGAGAATTTTCAGAGTTAAAAGAAATCTTTCCTCTTTTTTCAAACTGATCCTTTTCCTCTCAATACACACATGTACACTAATACACAGAACAAAACCAACAATAAACTGAAGGTGCTTCTTGGAGAAAATTACCTTCCTACGTGCTTGGAGGCTTGATGATTCTTAATGCCTTGGCAGTAGTTAGCACTGATAGCAGTTAATGCATATAACTGATGCATGTAACTACTGCCAACTTATACACTCATCTCTAAGTCCAGTATATGACCTCCTTACAAGCCTTTAAGAAGACTCTCACCCCCTTACTTAGATATGGTAGAAACAAACCCATCCCAGATCAATTTTCAAAACTAAATATATTTTGAAAATAATTTAATAGCTGACATCTAAAATAACAAAGTATGGCTATTCTTTCTGATATTCAAGTCTACCTCCTTCTGGACTATTCAAGGTAGTGAATGGGGCAATGAGTAACACCAACCACAATTAACCACATTTAGTTAGTAAACTTCAGTTTTTCTCTCTGAAGAAAGACCTCTTGCCATTCTTATCTCTGCCCCAATGGCTAAACCTTTAGAGATAACATGTGTAAAATTGTTTAGCCTTTGTATACAAAATTTTTCATATTCAAAGGCACTGAAACCAAACAGGTTGAGACAAGCATTGAAACACAGGTATCATGGCTTCTGAGCATAGCTTATAGCCAGTTAGCACCATGACAAGAACCTGAGTCTCTGCAAAGCAGAGAAATAAAGAAGTACAACAGAAACATCTATGTGATTTTTTCAGTGTATAGTCTTCGGGCTTTACAACCATTTTCACTGGGGGCTATTTATTCTTAGCTCTCTGTTCTAACTTAAAATGCAATATACTTTTTGTTTAAATGTAAATTATGTTATTACAAAATTGTTAATAATAATACTATTAGAAACAGATAATATACGCTCAGAGTTTAAAATTTATATGTAAGGGATATATTGTGAAAGTCAGTTTCTTTCCTATCCCTGTCTGCAGTCAACCAACCTATCCAAAGAAAACCAATGTTATCATTTCTTCTGTATCCTTCTTGAGATTCTCTGTAAGTATGTAAGCATTTCTCTCTCTCAGTATACGAATATATGTGTGTATATGTACATACATATGTATATATACACACATTTATACATGTAATTTTAAGCAAATGAAAACATACCAAGCATAATGTTCTTTGCCTAGCTTAAAAAAATTAACAGGGCTTCCCTGATGGTGCAGTGGTTGAGAGTCCGCCTGCGACGCAGGGGACACGGGTTCGTGCCCCGGTGCGGGAAGATCCCACATGCCACGGAGCGGCTAAGCCCGTGAGCCATGGCCGCTGAGCCTGTGCATCCGGAGCCTGTGCTCCGCAACGGGAAAGGCCACAACAGTGAGAGGCCCGCGTACTGCAAAAAAACTAACTAACTAACTAAATAAATAAATAAAAAATAAATAAAAAGTCAAATTTTAAAGAATGCCAGGAGAAACAACAAAAGATGCTGATGTTACATTGCTAGAAGAAATCAGTGAAGCAGTATTTGAATGCCTTCATCTTTTTCACCAATAATTGGGCACTTGTTCTAAAGCAATAGATCAAATAACATCAAAGTTTGTTACCATTCAGCCACTTTCTCTGATTTTTAGCAGATGAAGAAAAACTTCAGAAGTTTTTACTGTATGTAATAGAAATGTATGATGCATTTCCTGATGAAGATATTTTAGTGCAAACTTTTTAACTATAGACATGTTTGAAAGCCACTATAATTGTTCTCAAAGAACCAAAAGCAGTATTGCAATTCCTGGAGTTTGTTGTGAAAGATTTTTATGAATTTCTGCCAAACTTGTCATTATGTTAAAGTCCTTTCCTAGTTGTTTTTACATCTTGCTCATGTAAAAGAAACTTTTGAAATTAAAAGCTTAAAAATGTTCTTCTATCAACTTTGTGCAAAAATAACTGGATAAATCTGGCTATACTGTCTGGTAAATATTAATATGCAAAGAAAAAATTCAGTGAAGTCACTGCAAAGCTTAAAAACAGGAAAGGTTTATTATTCACAGGCAACAGGCCACTTTATTACAATAGACCAATTTGTGGGTTTAAATATTTTCCTTTTTCAAAACTACTTAATATAATTTTAAAATATTAACGCCTTGCTTTTTTATACTATAACATTTATTTTATTTCTATTTTTCTTATATATTACTGGCATGACTATATTCTAAGTTTAATAGAAACTTTTCACTCTTTGCATTTCTTTTCTGGTTGTTATTATTTCATTTTGTGATTATTACTAAAAATAATTGTGTCGTGTAAAAGGGGCAGAGAGGGCTTCCCTGGTGGTGCAGTGGTTGAGAATCTGCCTGCCAATGCAGGGGACATGGGTTCGAGCCGTGGTCTGGGAAGATCAGAAGTAGGGAGAATTTTCAGAGCTAAAAGAAATCTTTCCTCTTTTTTCAAACTGATCCTTTTCCTCTCAATACACACACGTACACTAACACACAAAACAAAACCAACAATAAACTGAAGGTGCTTCTTGGAGAAAATTACCTTCCTACGTGCTTGGAGGCTTGATGATTCTTAATGCCTTGGCAGTAGTTAGCACTGATAGCAGTTAATGCATATAACTGATGCATGTAACTACTGCCAACTTATACACTCATCTCTAAGTCCAGTATATGACCTTACAAGCCTTTAAGAAGACTCTCACCCCCTTACTTAAATATGGTAGAAACAAACCCATCCCAGATCAATTTTCAAAACTAAATATATTTTGAAAATAATTTAATAGCTGACATCTAAAATAACAAAGTATGGCTATTCTTTCTGATATTCAAGTCTACCTCCTTCTGGACTATTCAAGGTAGTGAATGGGGCAATGAGTAACACCAACCACAATTAACCACATTTAGTTAGTAAACTTCAGTTTTTCTCTCTGAAGAAAGACCTCTTGCCATTCTTATCTCTGCCCCAATGGCTAAACCTTTAGAGATAACATGTGTAAAATTGTTTAGCCTTTGTATACAAAATTTTTCATATTCAAAGGCACTGAAACCAAACAGGTTGAGACAAGCATTGAAACACAGGTATCATGGCTTCTGAGCATAGCTTATAGCCAGTTAGCACCATGACAAGAACCTGAGTCTCTGCAAAGCAGAGAAATAAAGAAGTACAACAGAAACATCTATGTGATTTTTTCAGTGTATAGTCTTCGGGCTTTACAACCATTTTCACTGGGGGCTATTTATTCTTAGCTCTCTGTTCTAACTTAAAATGCAATATACTTTTTGTTTAAATGTAAATTATGTTATTACAAAATTGTTAATAATAATACTATTAGAAACAGATAATATACGCTCAGAGTTTAAAATTTATATGTAAGGGATATATTGTGAAAGTCAGTTTCTTTCCTATCCCTGTCTGCAGTCAACCAACCTATCCAAAGAAAACCAATGTTATCATTTCTTCTGTATTCTTCTTGAGATTCTCTGTAAGTATGTAAGCATTTCTCTCTCTCAGTATACGAATATGTGTGTATATGTACATACATATGTATATATACACACATTTATACATGTAATTTTAAGCAAATGAAAACATATCAAGCATAATGTTCTTTGCCTAGCTTAAAAAAATTAACAGGGCTTCCCTGATGGTGCAGTGGTTGAGAGTCCGCCTGCCGATGCAGGGGACACGGGTTCGTGCCCCTGTCTGGGAAGATCCCACATGCCACGGAGCGGCTAAGCCCATGAGCCATGGCCGCTGAGCCTGTGCATCCGGAGCCTGTGCTCCGCAACGGGAAAGGCCACAACAGTGAGAGGCCTGCATACCGCCAAAAAAAAAAAAAAAAATTAACAGTATATCTTGGAGATTATTCCATATCATCGTTTTAAATGATTGCTTAGTATCCCACAATTATTTTGACCAGGCCCCACTATTTACCTTTTGCTAATAAAAAATAAGGCTAAAATGAATATCTTGATGCATATGATGTTTCTGACAGAGTATATCTGAAGGATACGTTCCTACAACTGGAACTGCAGGATTAAAGTGTATGTGTGTTTTGGTAGATATGCAGAATTGTTCCCGGTAGAGGTTGTGCCACATTTCACTTGTGGTTAGTGTATGAGGGCTTACTTGACCCAAACAGTAAGTTCTCACGAGTGTCAGTGGTATGTTATTGAAGTTGCAACCTGTATTTCTCACTTGAGTGACGTTAACATGTGTTCATATATTTAATAACCACTTATATTTCCTTTTCTGTAAACTATTATGTTCCTATATTTTGCCTGTTTAAAAGGGATTGTTGGTCTTTTTCTTACTGATTTTTAGGAGTTAAGAGATTTTTTAACTGTAGGTTAAATGGGTTTTGTGTGGGTTAGAATGCAAATCAGGTGTTTCTAATATCTTTTCTATGTAAAACATATATCCCAAGTTCCAAGCACCCCACCTACCAAATAATTAACTTTAATACCTACTTGTGAGCTGTGAGCTGCCTTTCTTTCAGTCCTAATTTTTGCATTTTCAAACTGATTGGAATGCTTTTTATTTCATATTATTTTATGTGATTATGTACTGGGGAAACCCTAAAAAAATCAATGATTTAACTAAAACAATAAAATAATTAAGTATTTGGCAGAATATAAATTACCATACAGAAATCAATAGCCATCATGTCCACAAAAAATAACCAGTTAAAAGATAGAGAAAAAAGCAAAGAAAGCCCCATTTCAGTAGCAACAGAGAAGATAAAATACTTAGGAATAAATTTAACAGAAAAGTACAGGGGGAGACCTTCAAGATAGCGGAGGAGTAAGACGTGGAGATCACCTTCCTCCCCACAAATACATCAGAAATACTTCTACATATGGAACGACTCCTACAGAACACTTACTAAACACTGTTAGAAGACGTCAGACTTCCCAAAAGATATACTTTTTTTTCCTTTTTCTCTTTTTGTGAGTGTGTATGTGTATGTTTCTTTGTGTGATTTTGTCTGTATAGCTTTGCTTTTACCATTTGTCCTAGGGTTCTGTCAGTTTGTTTGTTTTTTTTTAATATAGTTTTTAGCAGTTGTTTTCATTGGTGGATTTGTTTTTTGGTTTGGTTACTCTCTTCTTTCTTTTTTCTTTTTAAAATTTTTTTATTTTTAATAATTAAAATTTTTTATTTTAATAACTATTTCTTTTTATTTTCTCTCTCTCTCTCTCTCTCTCTCTCTCTCTCTCTCTCTCTCTCTCTCTCTCTCTCTTTCTTTCTTTCTTTCTCCCTTTTCTTCTGAGCCGTTGGCTGACAGGGTCTTTGTGCTCTGGCCAGGTGTCAGGCCTATGCTTCTGAGGTGGGAGAGCTGAGTTCAGGATATTGATCCACTAGAAACCTCCCAGCTCCACATAATATCAAATGGCAAAAGCTCTCCCAGAGATTTCCATCTCAATGCTAAGACCGAGCTCCACTCAACAACCAGCAAGCTACAGTGCGGGACACCCTATCAAACAGCTAGCAAGATAGGAGCACAACCCCACCCATTAGCAGAGAGGCTGCCTAAAATCATAATAAGGTCACAAACACCTCAAAACACAACACCAGATGCGGTCCTGCCCACCAGAAAGACAAGATCCAGCCTCATCCACCAGAACACAGGCAGTCGTCCCTTCCACCAGGAAGCCTACACAACCCACTGAACCAACCTTAGGCACTGGGGATAGACACCAAAAACAACGGGAACTACAAACCTGCAGCCTGTGAAAAGGAGACCACAAACACAGTAAGTTAAGCAAAATGAGAATACAGAGAAACACATAGCAGATGAAGGAGCAAGGTAAAAACCCACCAGAACAAACAAACGAAGAGGAAATAGGCAGTCTACCTGAAAAAGAATTCAGAGTAATGATAGTAAAGATTATCCAAAATCTTGGAAATAGAATGGAGAAAATACAAGAAACGTTTAACAAGGACCTAGAAGAACTAAAGAGCAAACAAACAATGATGAACAACACAATAAATGAAATTTAAAATTCTCTAGAAGGAATCAACAGCAGAATAACTGAGGCAGAAGAACGCATAAGTGACCTGGAAAATAAAACAGTGGAAATAACTACTGCAGAGCACAATAAAGAAAAAAGAATGAAAAGAATTGAGTACAGTCTTAGAGACCTCTGGGACAACATTAAATGCACCAACGTTCGAATTATAAGGGTCCCAGAAGAAGAGAAAAAGAAAGGGACTGAGAAAATATTTGAAGAGATTATAGTTGAAAACTTCCCTAATATGGGAAAGGAAATAATCAAGTCCAGGAAGCACAGAGAGTCCCATACAGGATAAATCCAAGAAGAAACACACCAAGACACATATTAATCAAACTATCAAAAATTAAATACACAAAAAAATATTAAAAGCAGCAAGGGAAAAACAACAAATAACATACAAGGGAATCCCCATAAGGTTAACAGCTGATCTTTCAGCAGAAACTCTGCAAGCCAGAAGGGAGGGGCAAGACATATTTAAAGTGATGAAAGGGAAAAACCTAAAACCAAGATTACTCTACAGATCAAGGATCTCATTCAGATTCAATGGAGAAATTAAAACCTTTATAGACAAGCAAAAGCTAAGAGAAATCAGCACCACCAAACCAACTTTACAACAAAGGCTAAAGGAACTTCTCTAGGCAGGAAACACAAACGAAGGAAAAGACCTACAATAACCAACCCCAAACAATTAAGAAAATAGTAATAGGAACATACATATCGACAATTACCTTAAATGTAAATGGATTAAATGCTCCAACAAAAAGACATAGACTGGCCCAATGGTTACAAAAACAAGACCCATATATATGCTGTCTACAAGAGACCCACTTCAGACTTGGGACACATATAGACTGAAAGTGAGTGGATGGAAAAAGATATTCCATGCAAATGGAAATCAACAAAAACTGGAGTAGCAATTCTCATATCAGACAAAATAGACTTTAAAATAAAGACTATTACAAGAGACAAAGAAGGACACTACATAATGATCAAGGAATCAGTCCAAGAACAAGATATAGCAATTGTAAATATTTATGCAACCAACATAGGAGCACCTCAATACATAAGGCAAATGCTAACAACCTTAAAAGGGGAAATCGACAGTAACATGATAATAGTAGGTGACTTTAACACCCCATTTTCACCAATATACAGATTATCCAAAATGAAAATAAATAAGGAAGCACAAGCTTTAAATGATACATTAAACAAGATGGACTTAATTGGTATTTATAGGACATTCCATCCAAAAACAACAGAATACACTTTCTTCTCAAGTGCTCATGGTTCCCAGGATAGACCATATCTTGGGTCACAAATCAATCCTTGCTAAATTTAAGAAAATTGAAATTGTATCAAATATCTTTTCTTGACCACAATGCTATAAGACTAGATATAAATTACAGGAAAAAAAATCTGTAAAAAATACAAACACATGGAGGCTAAACAATACACAACTTAATAACCAAGAGATCACTGAAGAAATCAAAGAGGAAATCAAAAAATACCTAGAAACAAATGATAAAGAAAACACAACAACCCAAAAGCTATGGGATGCAGCAAAAGCAGTTCTAAGAGAGAAGTTTATAGCAATACAATCCTACCTCACGAAACAAGAAATATCTCAAATAAACAACCTAACCTTAAACCTAAAGGAATTAGAGAAAGAAGAACAAAAAATCCCCCAAAGTTAGCAGAAGGAAAAAATCATAAAGATCAGGTCAGAAATAAATGAAGAACAAATGAAGGAAACAATAGCAAAGATCAATAAAACTAAAATCTGTTTCTTTGAGAAAATAAACAAAATTGATAAACTATTAGCCAGACTCTTCAAGAAAAAAAGGGAGAAGACTCAAATCAATAGAATTAGAAATGAAAAAGGAGAAGTAACAACTGACACTGCAGAAATACAAAGGATCATGAGAGATTCCTACAAGCAGCTATATGCCAATAAATTGGACAACCTGGAAGAAAAATGGACAAATTCTTAGAAAAGCACAACCTTCCGAGACTGAACCAGGAAGAGATAGAAAATATAAACAGACCAATCACAAACATTGAAATTGAGACTGTGATTAAAAATCTTCCAACAAACAGAAGCCCAGGACCAGATGGCTTCACAGGCAAATTCTTTCAAACATTTAGAGAAGAGCTAACAACTATCCTTCTCAAACTCTTTCAAAATATAGCAGAGGGAGGAACACTCCCAAACTCATTCTATGAGGCCACCATCACCCTGATACCAAAACCAGACAAAGAAAGAAAACTACAGGCCAATATCACTGATGAACATAGATGCAAAAATCCTCAACAAAACACTAGCAAACAGAATCCTACAGAACATTAAAAGATCATACAACATGATCAAGTGGGGTTTATCCCAGCAATGCAAGGATTCTTCAATATATGCAAATCAATCAATGTGATAAACCATATTAACAAATTGAAGGAGAAAAACTGTATGATTATCTCAATAGATGCAGAAAAAGCTTTCAACAAAATTCAACACCCATGTATGATAAAAACTCTCCAGAAAGTAGGCATAGAGGGAACTTACCTCAACATAATGAAGGCCATATATGACAAACTCACAGCCAACATCGTTCTCAATGGTGAAAAACTGAAACCATTTCCACTAAGATCAGGAACACGACAAGGTTGTCCACTCTCACCACTCTTATTCAACATAGTTTTGGAAGTTCTAGCCACAGCAATCAGAGAAAAAAAAGAAATAAAAGGAATCCAAATAGGAAAAGAAGAAGTAATGCTGTCACTGTTTGCAGATGACATGATACTATACGTAGAGAATCCTAAGTATGCTACCAGAAAACTACTAGAGCTAATCATTGAATTTGGTAAAGTAGCAGGATACAAAATTAATGCACAGAAATCTCTGGCATTCTTATACACTAATGATGAAAAATCTGAGAGTGAAATTAAGAAAACACTCCCATTTACCATTGCAACAAAAAGAGTAAAATACCTAGGAATAAACCTACCTAAGGAGACAAAAGACCTGTATGCAGAAAACTATAAGACACTGATGAAAGAAATTAAAGATGATACCAACAGATGGAGAGATATACCATGTTATTGGATTGGAAGAATCAATATTGTGAAAATGACTATACTACCCAAAGCAATCTACAGATTCAATGCAATCCATATCAAATTACCAATGGCATTTTTTATGGAACTAGAACAGAAAATCTTAAAATTTGTATGGAGATACAAAAGACCCCGAATAGCCAAAGCAGTCTTGAGGGGAAAAAACGGAGCTGGAGGAATCAGGCTCCCTGACGTCAGACTATACTATAATGCTACAATAATCAAGACAATATGGTACTGGCACTAAAACAGAAACAGAGATCAATGGAACAAGATAGAAAGCCCAGAGATAAACCCATGCACCTATGGTCAACTAATCTATGATAAAGGAGGTAAGGATATACAATGGAGTAAAGATAGTCTCTTCAATAAGTGGTGCTGGGAAAACTGGAAAGCTACATGTAAAAGAATGAAATTAGAACACTCCCTAGTACCATACACAAAAATAAACTCAAAATGGACTAGAGACCTAAATGTAAAACCAGACACTATAAAACTCTTAGAGGAAAATATAGGAGGAACACTCTTTGACATAAATCACAGCAGATCTTTTTTGATCCACCTCCTAGAGTAATGGAAATAAAAACAAAAATAGACAAATGGGACCTAGTGAAACGTAAAAGCTTTTGCACAGCAAAGGAAACCATAAACAAGACGAAAAGACAACCCTCAGAATGGGAGAAAATATTTGCAAGTGAATCAATGGACAAAGGATTAATCTATAAAATATATAAACAGCTCATGCAACTCAATAAGAAAAAAACAACCGAATCCAAAAATGGGCAGAAGACCTAAATAGACATTTCTCCAAAGAAGACATACAGATGGCCAAGAAGCACATGAAAAGCTGCTCAACATCACTCATTATTAGAGAAATGCAAATCAAAACTACAAGGAGGTATCACCTCACACCAGTTAGAATGGGCATCATCAGAAAATCTATAAACAACAAATGCTGGAGAGGATGTGGAGAAAAGGGAACCCTCTTGCACTGTTGGTGGGAATGTAAATTGATACAGCCACTATGGAGAACAGTATGGAGGTTCCTTAAAAAACTAAAATTAGAATTACTATATGATCCAGCAATCGCACTACTGGGCATATACCCAGAGAAAACCACAATTCAAACAGACACATGTACCCCAATGTTCATTGCAGCACTATTTACAATAGCCAGGTCATGGAAGCAACCTAAATGCCCATCGACAGACGAATGGATAAAGAAGATGTGGTACATATATACAATGGTATATTACTTAGCCATAAAAAGGAAAGAAATTGGGTCATTTGTTGAGACGTGGATGGATCTAGAGACTGTAACACAGAGTGAAGTAAGTCAGAATAGAAAAACAAATATCGTATATTAATGCATATATGTGGAACCTAGAAAAATGGTACAGACGAACTGGTTTGCAGGGCAGAAATGGAGACACAGATGTAGAGAACAAATGTATGGACACCAAGGCGGGAAAGTCGCAGGAGGTGGGGGTGCTGGTGTGATGAACTGGGTGATTAGAATTGACATGTATACACTGATGTGTATAAAATTGATGACTAATAAGAACTTGCTGTATAAAAAATAAATAAAATTCAAAAATTCAAGAAAAAAAATCTGCCTTTTATTCCTCTCCTCCAAAGACACAAGATAATTATGATTGTGGGTTTTAAAAGTTCTAATAATTAAAAAAATACTCTGTACTTTAAAAAAATTAAAAAAAACAATAAATGCTGGAGAGGGTGTGGAGAAAAGGGAACCCTCTTGCACTGTTGGTGGGAATGTAAATTGATGCAGCCACTATGGAGAACAGTATGGAAGTTTCTTAAAAAACTAAAAATAGAACTATCATATGAGCCAGCAATCCCATTACTGGACATATACCCTGAGAAAACCATAATTCAAAAAGAATCATGTACCACTATGTTCATTGTAGCTCTATTTACAAGAGCCAGGAAATGGAAGCAACTTAAGTGTCCATCGACAGATGACTGGATAAAGAAGATGTGGCATATCTATATACAATGGAATATTACTCAGCCATAAAAAGGAACAAAATTGAGTTATTTGTAGTGACATGGATGGACCTAGAGATTGTCATACAGAGTGAAGTAAGTCAGAAAGAGAAAAGTAAATACTGTATGCTAACACATATATATGGAACAACAAAGAAAATGGTTCTGAAGAACCTATATGCAGGATAGGAATAAAGACGCAGATGTAGAGAATGGAGTTGAGGACACGGGGAGGGGGAAGGGTAAGCTGGGACAAAGTGAGAGAGTGGCATGGACATATATAAACTACCAAATGTAAAATAGATAGTTAGTGGGAAGCAGCCGCATAGCACAGGGAGATCAGCTCCGTGCTTTGTGACCAGCTAGAGGGGTGGGATGGGGAGGGTGGGAGGGAGACACAAGAGGGAGGCATTACGGGGATATATGTATATGTATAGCTGATTCACTTTGTTATAAAGCAGAAACTAACACCATTGTAAAGCAATTATACTCCAATAAAGATGTTTTTAAAAAAGTACAAAACTGATATGAGGAAAAATTTAAAACACTTTTCAAAAAAACACAAAAGTAGACTTTAATAAATGAAAGATACCCTTTCTTTTTAGATATGGAACTTCATATCATAAAGATTTTAGTTGTCCCTAAGTTAGTTTATAAATTTAATTCATTCCAATAAAAATACCAATAAACTTTTTTATGGAATTGGACATGTTTATATTAAAGTTTATATAAAAACATGCAGGAATAGTTAGGAAAGTATTAAAAATTAAAAGCTCTGAGGAGTCACACTCCCTATCACTCATTAAAACACTGTAAAGCCTCCATAACTGAAATGGTGTGGTACTGAGTCCATGAGTCAGCAGGTTGGCCAGTGGAATAGAATAGAATAAAGAGCCCAGAAATAGACCCAAGTATATATGGAAATTAAGCGTATGATAAAGGTGGCATCTTATATCACTGGGGCAATGATGGACTTCTTTATTCTCTTTATGAGTGGAGGTGGGATAACTGAGTAACGACTTGGAAAAAGATAAACTTAGATCCCTATCTCACATCATACACAAAAATAAATGCCAATGGATCAGGGATTTAAATGTAAAAACTGAAACCATACAAGTACTAGAAAAAAAATGTGGGTGAATTTGACTTAAACATTAGTGTAAGGAAAGTCTAACTCAAATTCATATGCAATACAACAAGAAAATATTGATAAACTTGCCTACATAAAAAATAACTGGCATTTCAAATAACACTATAACAAAATATGTGACAGTTGAAAAACTGGGAGAAAATATTTGTGATATAAATCAAAAGAGGTGATATATCTAATATAGAAAGAACTCTCTTAAAACTGAGGGCAGGTCTTCCCTGGTGGCGCAGCGGTTGAGAGTCTGCCTGCCGATGCAGGGGACACGGGTTCGTGCCCCGGTCTGGGAAGATCCCACATGCCGCGGAGCAGCTGGGCCCGTGAGCCATGGCCGCTGAGCCTGCGCTCCGCAACTGGAGAGGCCACAACAGTGAGAGGCCTGCTTACCGCAAAAAAAAAAAAACAAAAAAAACAAAAAACAAAAACAAACAAACAAACAAAAAACTGAGGGGAAAATGACCAAAAACCCAATTGTCCCTTCAACATATGAAAAGATGTTTAACCTTACTCAGAATAAGAGAAATACAAAAAGAAAAACAAAAACTATACTGAGATACCATTTCTCTTATCAGATTGGCAAAAATTAAAAGCATAGTATTTTTTAATGGCTGGTGATAGTGAAAATTGATACAACCCATACACATATGGAAAAGGGGAAAATAGAATTGGAGGTGTTCACTATGAACTCATGGTTTTATATCTATACATATGTATCTATATAATATGTATGTGTATATATATATATAAATACTTAATGTATGTGTATATGTGTACACATATATCTAGTTTCCATCTTTTTAAAAATATTTATTTATTATTTATCTTTGGCTGTGTTGGGTCTTCATTGCTGCGTGTGAGCTTTCTCTAGTTGTGGTGAGTGGGGGCTACTCTGTTGCGGTGCGTGGGCTTCTCATTGCGGTGGCTTCTCTTGTTGCGGAGCATGGGCTCTGGGTGTGCAGGCTTCAGTAGTTGTGGCACGCAGGCTCAGTAGTTGTGCATCGCGGGCTCTAGAGTGCAGGCTCAGTAATTGTGGCGCACGGGCTTAGTTGCTCCTCGGCATGTGGGATCATCCCAGACCAGGGCTTGAACCCGTATCCCTTGCATTAGCAGGCGGATTCTTAAGCACTGTGCCACCAGGGAAGTCCTAGTTTCCATCTTTAGTGGGAGGTCCTAGAAGCAGTGACAGCCCAGTAACAGTGAGTACACCTATAGCACAGATCTTGGTTTCTGGAAGCCATCCTCCACTAAAAGGAATCAGGGTTCCTTGGAGAAATGGCTGATTCCAGGGTTAGGGAAGGAAAAGTACAAGATGAATCTAGACTATCTTGTTGTATCAAAAAGTAAGGGAGTACTCAAAGATTAAAGAGGACATGCCAAAAGGATACAAGAGCCAGACTGAAGAGGCTCCCACTGGCCAAATCAGAGGAAGTTGAGCACTGAAATAAAGTATTATAGCATACTGATTAAAATAATAATCTATGAGTTCAGAGTGATACAAATAAATAAATGGGGAAGAATGCAAAGTTCTTCCTTACAGTAGAAAGACAACTGATAAATTATAGAAAGAATGATAGAATTAGAAAATCACCATTTGGCAATCATCCTAATATTGATTAAAGCAAGAAGCATTCGTTTTAGCAAGTGCTAAAACCAATAAGCAGGGCTTCCCTGGTGGCGCAGTGGTTGAGAATCCGCCTGCCGTTGCAGGGGACGCGGGTTTGTGCCCCGGTCTGGGAGGATCCCACATGCCGCGGAGCGGCTGGGCCCGTGAGCCATGGCCGCTGAGCCTGTGCGTCCGGAGCCTGTGCTCCGCAACAGGAGAGGCCACAGCAGTGAGAGGACCGCGTACCCCAAAACAAACAAACAAACCAATAAGCAAAAGTTTTAGGAATGACAGAATACATACATATTCTCAGAATATCTCCCCATAAAATGATTAATTACAAGGGGAAAATAGTAACTTTACAGGGAGAAATGGTGGCCTTAACAAAGTTATCAAATCCTAAAGCAAATCAACATGTGCCTCAATATGAAGCATTGAGAAGACAACATCATTTTTGCAGTATTTCTGCTCAAACCCATAATCTGAATCTAATCATTAGGAAACAAGACTAACTCCATTTCAGAGATTTTACAATAACTAGCCAGTACTGCACATCATGGGTGTTCAATACATAGATTAAAAATAGAATTCGTTAGCTTTTTAATTAGCTGATGCGCACATTTCCAGAGCACTATTTGCATAAGCTTTTATTTGAAAATTCCGGACATGGGAAGGCTCAGTGAAAGTTTAGTAGTTTCTGGAGCAGTTGGTCAAAGGAGGAATTGTTCCTGCAGATTAGCAGCCATTGTTCCGGCAATTTGATTTCTATCAGGAAGCCTAGAGAGGAACAGTTACGGAGAGAGGGGCGTGCAAGTGCCACCGTGGAAAATTCTCAGCCCTATAAGATCTCCTACAGGGTCTTTAAATGGAATTTTCAACCCTTAACCTAATGAGAGTCAAACAGCGCTTCAAAATTTTTATTTTTACTTTAATGCTAAATTTAAAAATTTTTTCCTGTTAAATTTCATTGATTCCACCAGTGGTGAAAAGTGGATGTAACATAAACTAATCTACTTCATAAAAAGAAAAAAATAAATTCTATGTATGTAAGAGGGAAATCCCACATATTAAAGAATAATTTTCAAAAAAAGATAAAATCGTGACCCTAATACATATATAAAAATGAACACGTTAAAGATTTTATTTAACATTAATGAGAAAACGGGTAAGGTGTTAACACCAGTTCAAAGGACAATCCAAGGACCAGATCAGGAATATTAAATAAATGTGTAAGTGGAGGCAAAACTTTTTTCCGGCGGTGGTGAGGATGCCACTCCACTGGATAGAATTCATTTGCATTTGTATAAACAAGAATTAGTTTCCATTGCTACCGGTTATCTACAGCCTATAAAGTTGTAAAACGATTCCCATGGAATCAGATGCAGATAACTTGAAAGGATGCTGTGCAAAATTTCTTTCCCTACAACTGTTAACAGTTATTGTGTATCTCCAGACACAGAGTAGGCAGTCTTGATGACAATGGGAATATACTGGTCATAAAGCTAACTTCAATTCAATGAGCCTGTGGCTAAGGGAATTTTTCCTTCCATCCACAGGTTATTTCAGGCAAATTAGATACTATACTTCTTTGGTTCACTCCTTGATTCTGGGAGAGCCAGCTCTTAAAGGGCTCATGAACCGGACAAACTAATAAGCTACTCAATGGCCACACAGCACGCCAATCAAGAGCCAGGGCAGCCTAAGTAAAACTGCACCTTCAAAAGGGCACCGTGCAGTCGGAGTGTGTATTTGACCCCTTTTTGCTAGTGGGGAGGAAATGGTTTCACAGGCGTACGCTATTCTTAAATGAATCGGAAACATCACCCAGACCTCTGCCTCATCATCGTCTCCCCACCTGCACGAGGCTGGGTTCTTTTGATAGAAATAATTCTGCTAGAAATGATTCTTTCACGACCTTTAAAACCTCGTAGCTCAAGATCTGGAGTCGGAACTGGGTTTGGGTTAGGCCCAACCAACTACAAGCTTGTTTATTCTGGAAAAAAAAAGAAAAAAGAAAAAAGGCAATAATTGTGATTCCTAGCTGCCAGGGTTGCTCCGAGATTTAAAGAGATGAGGGCTGTGAAATATGCTTTGTAAGCTGTGAAGAGTTAGTACAAAGAACAAATCTGCTCCTCTTTTACGATGCCACGAGGCAAAGCTCTTTCGGTGGAAAGGTAAGAGATCTTAGCTCCTATCAAGCATCAACGGAGTTTCCACGGAGCACGGCAGCAAGGGCTGCCCGAGTTCTTCTCCGCTGGCTCCTCCCCCACCACACGGCCCCGGCTCGGGTCAGAGGCGGCGGAGGCTCCGGCGCCGGGCCTCTCCTGCCCGCGGCCTGCTGGGGGTGAAATCCCGTGCCGGGGCGTGGCAGGGCCCGGCCGCCCAGTTCCTGATTCTATAAGCGGGGCCCGGGGCCCGGGGACGCCACAGGAGCGGGCACCGCGGGCGGCGCAGGATGGGCCCGCGCAGCGCGGCGAGCCTGCCCCGAGGCCCTGGGCCGCGGAGGCCGCTCCTCCCCGCCGTCCTTCCGCTGCTCCTGCTGCTGCTGCCGCCGCCGCCGGGTTCAGGCGCCGGGACCGGCCGGCCGCCCCACCTCGTCTTCGTGCTGGCGGACGACCTGGGCTGGAACGACGTGGGCTTCCACGGCTCGGAAATCCGCACGCCGCACCTGGACGCGCTGGCGGCCGCCGGGGTGCTGCTAGACAACTACTACACGCAGCCGCTGTGCACGCCGTCGCGGAGCCAGCTGCTCACCGGCCGCTACCAGGTACGCAGCGCCCCCGGCGGCCCGGCCGGCCCGCGAGCCTCTTAGAAGTGGGCCCCGAGCCCTGAGCGGGTGCCGGTCAGCCGGGATTGGTTCCCCGAACCGGGTCCCAAAGAGGCGGCTTCTGGCCCTAGCAGAGCTGTCCTCGCTTCTCTCAGGCCCGCAGCCCGCGGCGGCCTCTGCGCATGCCTGGCTCTAGGGCGCCGCTCTTCCCCCAGCGCCCCACCTCTCCGGGTGGTGTTGCTGTCTTCCGTTTTCAAAAGGTCGGGGTGAAGGGGTTTCTGGGCAATGCCAGTTGCGGGGCACTGCGAGTCAGTAGGCTGAAGGTCCGAATGGGCTTTGCCGAGCGGTCTTGAAGTGGGAGGATGGAGAGCGAGCAGGCGGAGCACCCAGGAGTGAAGCAGAGAGAGATGGGGAGCCAGGAAAGCTGGGTGAGGAGGAGCGTTAAAACGAAGGAGATCCCGCAGTGGGTGCGCTTTTGGTTTCTGTAAACCCAGCGGTCATAGGTTAGGACTGCCCTACCAAAGATTTATTTTTCCAACTTCTCAGCAGCCCTGGAATGAAAACCAAGTTGATTTTTCTTGGGCTGCTGACTTTCCCTTCAGATGTAACCTGTATTGAACGCCTCTGAGCATCTTCATTATCTCTTTTAAAACTCTGTAGTTAACAGAGTAAAGTATATTTGTAGGGATCACGCATATATTAGATAACGAAGAATATCAAGAACATTTGCATGGTGCTTTACTGTTTTTAAAGTTAATTCTTGAAACAACCTGTGAGGTAGCTGTTATTTTTAATCCCCTTTTACACATTAGGCAGTAAACCTGTAGAGGTTCAAGGACATGTTAAGAATTATTAACTGAAAAAAGTGCACAATGTAAGAGTTGTGAATTAAATTTTATTTGGAGCAAAATGAGGGCTATAGCCTGGGAGATAGCATTTCAGATAGCTCTCAGACACTGCTCCAAAGAGGTAGGGGGGAAGGTCAGGTTACATATGATTTTAGTGAAGGTGGTGCGTGCAGTCAAGTACACGTTTTGGTGGAGGCTTGCTGCTAGTCACGAGGAGCAGGTGTCACTGTTAATGATTTTAGTGCTTTTCTAGATATGAGGAGATGCAAGAATTGGGCTCAAAATGTTCTCCTGAAAATATCTAACTATCTGAAGACCTCTTCTGCCAGTTTTTCCCAGAGCATAGAGTGCCTCATTCCTGATCTCCACCCTGAACTCCTTCCAGGGTGTGTTGAAGGTCAGCGGCTGCAGTGGCCAGTGACTTAGTCCTTGTAGAGACAGATGGCAAGTTCCAGTTTTTAGTTGGCAGTATCACACAGCTAGAAAGTGGTAAAACTGGGTTTTGTGCCTTTCCTGCATCCACTAGTCATCTCAGGCCTCTAAAATTGGACTCTTTTTTTTTCTTAATTTGAATAAGATTGACATTTTGTGATTATGACCATGTTAAATATACAATAAACAGGTAGTGTTTGTATGCACTGTTTATTCAACAGCCATACTTTGGGCCCTTACTGTGAAAGTCACAGGGATGTGCCTGAACCTTGCCCTCCCAAATCTGTGTTCATGTAGCCTTTCAGATCAACCCTAGCCTCATGTTGTCCTGAGACCAAGGGAAGGGAGGGTTCACTTGCAATAAAGATTTGCACAGTGGTCTGAAGACTTTTAGAAACAGAAATGATAGAGTTTTACTACGGACTGAAAAGTAAGTCAAGGTTTGCAGTGGAGGTAAAGGATGGTTCCCTTCACCATCAGCCCTAAGTACTTTCCACAATTCTAACTGGCTGCTACTTGGAATCAGGAATCTCTGCTCTGATACAAATGTCACACTGGACACTTTGTAGGAGTAAAAGAGCATCTGAATAAAGAAGGGAAAGGAGGGAAGACAGGGTCTGCCCAAATGGTTCTGCATTTGATCTGAAGTAAGAGAACTGAACTCAAATTGCAGAAGAATGGGAGGGCCATTCATTTCTCCAACTTCTTCCCTTCCAACAGTCTTGAACAGGAAAGCAAATACCACACTTAAAAAACTTGTTCAGACTGCTTTTGCCTCCAAACATCCTCCCTGATCAGTCACCAACATTCCATCTTGGGAAGAAACAAAACAAAACAAAAAACCGAGTATTTAGAGTACCCTGAGGTTAAGAAGTGAAGGAAAGGTGGAGGCTGCTTATCCAAAAGCATTTAGAGGCCAATCAGTGTAGCAAGCTAGCCTCCCCAAATATTTTCCTTGGCTTTTCTCCCCTGTTTTATTCTGTTTGAGTTCAAGAGACGTAATTAGAAATTATCTTTGGTTAGCAAGCATCCTCTTTTAAAAGAGTCAGTATTTCTGGGAGCCAAGGAGCCTCACTGGCCTCAGGTACTATATTCTGGTACCATTCTAGGCATTTTACATGTATTAGTTAATTTAACACAGCAACCCGATGAAGTAGGTACTACTATTATCATCCCTATTTGATAACAAAGAAACTGAGGAAGGGGTTAAGAAACTTGCCCAGGGTCACAGGGCTGGTAAGTTGTGGATCAGGATTTGAACCAGGCAGTAGCTCTATAACCACTACACTACATTGCCTACTCAGAATTATTAAAAACATCATCACAAGAGCTGCTTCAGATTTACTAACTAATCTCTCTTATTTTTTGACATATAGGTCATTCCTAAACATCTCAGTGAAAAAAATTAACCCATTAGATTTCAAGTTAGGAATTCCTTATGTTAAATGTAAAGTGAAAATGGGGAGAGAGTTTCATTTCAAAATGAGTCATGTGTTGTGCATAATTTTAGACAATAAAATGAGGAAATTTGTTGACTATTTCAAAATTAGGTACTTGAAAGAACTGCTTAATAGTCATATCTGTGAACCTAACAATCATGCTTTAATAGAGGTGCCACCTTCCTTAATCATCTAACTTTAGATTAGAAAGGCACTAAGTGATAAACAAGTTTTGACTGATTGAACTTTGTATTCCCAATAAATGCTGAATTTTAGGTTTTTAGCTTATAAGAGTATTTAGTGAAGAGGACCAGTTAAGAGTTGTAAGATGTGGGTTTCAGTCTTTGCCATGTCAGCCTTCAGACTCTGACCTCGAAGGACATCATTTTCCACGTCTGTAAAATACGGGAGTTGGGCTGAACTCTAAGGCTCTTTCTAGCTGTAAATTTTTTTGACTCTATGGCTCCTGTGTCCACTAGAGTAAGCTTCTAACTTGGCAAAAGCACATCATTTACCCACTATCTCCATCTACTGGTAGAAAGAGAGATTAATCTTGCCCAACACTGCCTTACAAGTTGCAGGAGCTGTTTGCTGCGCGGCTAGGAACTTGTTTAAAAAGGAACGTGAATTCAACCTTTTATATTGAGACATTTAATTGTTCCGAATCCTCACATTTGAACCTTTTAAAACTTGCATACTTTGGTGAAAATTTCATAGAGTTTAGATGGAGGGGAGAGGGAGATTGATCAGCAGATGAGCTAAGTAGTTACTGGTAATCCAGGAACTAAAATTCAGGTCTCCATATACTTAAGTTAGTTTTCTTCCCACAGCCTTCCCACAGACTCATTCATTCACTATTTTTAAAATCTTTTATAAAATCTATATTTTATTTACATTTTGAATAGGAAATCCATTCACATGGTTTAAAAACTCAAAAGTTTCAAAAAAATCTCTCCCTATACACAGGTGTGCGCGCACACACACACAAACACACATTCTGTTCCTTAGGCATCCAGTTACCTATCTTTGGAGGCAAACAACACTATGTAAATTGTATATATCCTTCCAAAAGTATTTTATGCATATACAAGCAAATATATATGTAGATATTCCTCCCTCTCCTTTGATATGAATGGTAGCATACTCTTTTTTTGGGGGGGTTCTTTTTTATTTCATTTTCATTGATATGTAATTGACATACAGCACTGTGTAAGTTTAAGGTGTACAGCATAATGACTTGATGAACATGCACCATGAAATGATTACCACAATAAGTATAGTGAACATCCATCATCTCATAAAAAAGAAAAGAAACAAATTTTTCCTGTGATGAGAACACTTAGGGTTCACTCTTTTAACAATTCTCATATATAACATGCAGCAGTGTTAATTGTATTTATCATGTTGTACATTACTTCCTTAGTATTTATTTATCTTATAACTGGAAGTTTGTACCTTCTGACTACCTTCATCCAATCTATCCTCCCCGCCACCTCTGCTAACCACAAGTCTGATCTCTATTTCTGTGTATGTTTGTTTGTTGGAGTATAACTGACCTATAACACTATATTAGTTCCTAGTATACGGCATAGTGATTCCCTATTTCTACAAATTCCAAAATGATCAGAATGGTAGCATACTCTTCATAATGTTTTGTACCTCATTTTTTTAACTTAACATTTGAAATAATTTCATATTGTTACATAAAGAGTATCCTCATTATTTTTTATGGCTGTATAATATTTTGTTAGATGGATATATCATAATTTATTTTTTTTAATTTAATTTTTTTTTTTTTGGTACATGGGCCTCTCACTGTTGTGGCCTCTCCCGTTGTGGAGCACAGGCTCTGGACGCACTGGCTCAGTGGCCATGGCTCACGGGCCCAGCCGCTCCGCAGCATGTGGGATCTTCCCGGACCGGGGCACGAACCCGTGTCCCCTGCATTGGCAGGCGGACCCTCAACCACTGCGCCACCAGGGAAGCCCCATAATTTATTTAACTAGTCACATAATGATGGACATGCAGGTTGTTTCCAGCCTTTTGATATATCAGAGAATGCTGAAGTCAATACCTTGTACTTATGTCATTTTGCACATGTTTGAATATATATCTGTAGGGTAAATTCTTAGAAAAGGAATTTTCTGGGTTTAAGTGTAGAGGCATTTGTAATTTTGATAAATATTGCAAAATTGTACTTCAGTAGGTTGTAGCAATCTACATTCTTACCAGCAATATATGATATACTTATTTCCCTATATAAGTATTTTTAAGTTATATTTCACATGCCATAAGATTAATCATTTTAAATATATAAGTCATTGGTTTTTCATATATCCAGAAGGTAGTGCAACTATCACCACTGTCTAGTTTCAGAACATTTCTATCACCCCAGATGAAACCCATTAGCAGTTCCTCCCCATTCTTCTCTTGCCCTAGTTCCTGGCAGCCACTGATCTACTTTCTATCTCTATGGATTTGCCTGTTCTGGACATTTCATATAAAATGGACTCATACAATAAATGTCTTTTCATCCATGTTGTAATATGTATTATTCCTTTTCATGGCTGAATAATATCCCATTGTGTGAATATACCAACATTTTACTTATCGGTTCATCAGTTGATGGACATTGGATTGTTCTACTTTTTGTCTATTATGAATAATGCCACTGTGAACATCCATGTAGAAGTTTTGTATGAACATATATATTTTTTTCTGTTTTCTAGGGTATATACTTAGGAGTAGAATGCTAGATAATATGGCAACTCTATGTTTAACTTTTTGAGGGACTGCCAAACTGTTTCCATAGCAGCTGTGCCATTTTACATTCCCACCAACAATGTATGTGGGTTCTAATTTCCCCACCTCCTTGCCAGAACTTTGTATATTCTGGATACTAAACCCTTTTCAGATATATGATTTGTGAGTATTTTTACCCTTATGTTTATCCTATGCCAGTACTACATTGTCTCTGTTAGGACAGAGTTAGGACAGTTGTGTAAGAGTACAAACTTGCAACAGATAGCAAATGAGACTTAGAGATCTAATGCACAGCATAGTGAATACAGACAAAAATATTGTATTATAACCATTGAACTTGCTAGGAAACTGGAACTTAATGATTCCAACCTGTAAAAGAAAGTATAATTATATAATATGATAGAAGTTCTAATTATCACTACAATGGCAATCCTATCATAATGTATAAATGTATCAAATTAACATGTGGTATACCTTAAATTTATACAATGTTTTATGTCAAATATATTTTAAAAAAAACCACACACATCCTAAGCCAGGGATTGTGAGTTCGTGTCCCACCTGGGGTACCAAAAAAATAAAAAGTAAAAAACACATATAATAAAGATGTTTATAAGAGTGGGAGAATAAATAAAAATCCTTCAGCTTTTCTAATAGAATTTGTATACCCCTTTTAGTTCAAACAAAAGACTTGAAAATACTGAATTTCCTTATTCTTACAAATTGACTTTATTCAGCACAAAATGTTCATTACACCTCTGCACTCCTAGTTCACATTTTAAGCGTGGTTGTCTGTTCTCAGGTCCGGCTTCTCCATGAGATTGCCTCACTTGTCTCTGACCTGGAGAAGCACCTGGTGTTGAGCAAGTCAATGAATGGATGTGCTAAGTGCTTTAACACCTGTGCGTTTCCTGAAAGAGCTCACTGTCTTAACTGCTTAGGGTTGACAGGTCATTTCTAGCGCCCTGGCTTCCTTTTTAAGAATTAAGAAATTAAAAAGGTGAAAGGGTAACAAAACTCGTAGGCCTTAGTAGAAACACTTCCTTCTGGGAAAAAAAAGAGTAAAGTAACTTTGGTCTTCACCTGGGAACATTCTTACCTTGGGACCTGAGGGGGCCACTCCACCAGAAGTCTGAAACCGTGGCAGAGGATAGAAACAATGAAAGATGATGCCGAGGTTTCATTCTTAAGGGACCCACGCCACATTTCTCTTAATCACATTGATAAATGGACAAGACACTTTCACGCCTTTTCACTCACACCTGAAGCAGAACCTTGAACAGGAAATCTAGGAAAGAGGCTGTGCGGGAGCATTGTGGGTAATTTTTGACTTTTGCTTCAAGTTTGCTTAAAGAATGTGAGCAGGGAAAACCCACGGCTGCAGGCAGAATAGGGCATTGCATACTGTGGCGTGAAAGAGGAAGCAGTTCTGCCTGGGGTTGCCCTCACCTCCCTGCTGCTTTTTCTCATTGCCTTCAGTATCCTGCCTGCCCATTCTTTATCAGCCCTCCAAGTGCTTGCCTCTCAGTGTCTCTTGTCCCTGGTTACCTCTCCCTGGCCTCTAAGATTAGAAGTGGGGCAAAGAGGAGTCAAGAGTTGAAAGAAAGGGGCGAGTCTTGGGGAAAGATGTAGTCATACGACTTCCTGGCAAAGGCATCCAAAGAGTGAGTGATAAGAGGAACATGTAGTCCAGAGGCCATAGGTGCCTCCAAAGATAAAGAACTTGCTAGTCTTTATTCCTGTGCTCATTTAAGAGGAGAAGTAAAGGATGCATCAGCTCCATACTGATAAACAAGATGGCCACCTGCTAAAACACATCAGGGTTTTAATGCAAAGAGCCCTGGGGATGACTTGCTCTGATGAGTCTTCTGTTTTGCTGAAGCCAGGTGTCCTTCCTAAGCCTAGCCAGAGCCCAGGAGCATTTTCCCAAAATGGAAGGGGCAGCTGGAGGCCTTCATCTTAGTCTTTAGTGTCTTAGTGTTGAAGATACTAAAAAAAAAAAAAAAAAAAAAAAAAAAATCTGATTTTTACCTTTTTACTTCCCAAGTAACTGGAAAGGAGGAAATAAGTTTGGGGTTGAGTGGAATATGACCCATCATTGACTTATGGGGTTTTTTGGTTGATTGACATTTGAGGTTTGTTATTCCAGGAATCACTTTGAGCATAAGCTGTTACTGTCTGGTAACTGTTTTTGTTCCCTTAAGCATATCACTTTTCTAAAAAGTCTTTTTCCTCCATATTTTCCTTCCTTTTCATTTTGGGCTTTTGGTTGGATTTATAATTTAAACAGAGGAAGGCACTAAAGCAGTTTTTGCCTTATTTATTCCTTTTACAAACAACATCCCTTTGTGGTTTAGTCACATTTATACTCTGCTAATCAACACCAAAATAAATAGACCTTTAAAACTGTTAGTGATACCAGCCAGTTCTACAGCCTGAGTTCTGAAAGACCAGGCCAGATGGCAAAGCCAGGCCCCTAACACACGTAATGTGTGTTCTGTAGCTCTTGGCTTCAGCAGCATGGGCAGCTGACGGCTTTTTAGAAGGCTTAGGGGGAAGGGAGCAGATTCTCCACTATCCATTTGTTCTTTGGGGCATCTTCAGGAATAAACCCTAAGGTGGCCTGAGTGGTACTTGACCATGGTTAAAACCTGTAGTGTTCTGTCCCAGGCCCAGGCTGGCAGTTCCGAACTCCTGGCCAGCCACCAGCATGTTCTGTGATTGTGTTCTGGTCATGAAGCTTCCCTCTAGGCTCTCTGGTGTATAAAGTGGAATAGTAGAGCTGCCTGTTTTTCTGGTTTTTCAAGTATTGCAGGAGGAGGTATTGCGCAAATACATGGTTGCAATGAGTTCATCTTGCGCAGGTCAGACTGACAGGATAGAATCTTCCTCTGTTCACCTGGATGTTGTCTCAACACTATTGAGGTTTGGAGAGAAATAGCATCCATTGCCACGTATGTAGCAGTGGGTCACTTGGCCCCTGGGAGAGTTTATTGTAAGTGTAGCTGAAATAAAAAGGTTCTGTTGTGGGATCCATCCTCCTCGTCCCCCTTCCAGGAGAGTGGTTTTTTCTTTTATGCTCATGAGACCACTCTGATAGTGTATTCCAGGTCTACAGGGGACAGAATAACTTACAGGATCAAATAAATCTTTACATGCAACAAACCATGTAAACAAGGATTTCTCATCAGTTATCTCATAGAAAGAACTCAGAGATAAGCCAGGTCCTTTACTGAATTTGTAGACCCTTTGCCTTTGTGGAGGGAATCCTTGACAGTCAAGTAAAATCTTAGGAGAAGCTGTTTTTCAAAGATTTGGTTTAGTGAGGAAGAGATAGCTACACGTGGAAGAAAGAGAGTAGCCCCTTTGGACTTTCATATATTATCTATAGGACCTCTCCATTCAATGCCTACTCTCCAAACACTGAAGGTGGGTGTTAAAATGAAAGTGTTTTAGATGCTGTTGGGTTGCCCAAGTGACGCTTATTTTTTCTTTTGATTCTTCTTGGTGCTTTGTTATCATTCTTTCCCATGAAGCATGGTGTGGCTCTCCAGTTCTGTGCTAAACTCAAGTGCTGGGTTGGAAGCAGCTCTGCATTTGCCTGTTTACTGCTTCTCTACACACTACAGTTTCCTTATTTCAAACAGTGTTTGAACAGACCAAAAACATGTTTTTGGCCATCATCCAGACTTTGGCTTCCCCTCCCCCAGTAATGCCATAAAAATGTTCTGTCGAATAAATTCTCAGGAACTGAAAAGAATGTTCCCTACTCTGTATGATTGCAGGTAATAGAGGCAGGCTTCAGCTGACTACCTGGTGTGGTGCCCATGTGGCCTCAGAAAAGTGAATCACACAGCATCCTTTGGCAGTGCATTAGAGTGATCGGAGACCATTCTCTGCATGTGATGGATGAGCTTTCCATTTAAAGAAATTTGCATATAACGTTTATTTCCACCTGGTCTTTTGAACTCCATAAAATATTATCCTTCTTTATCCTCTGCTATTGCCAATTAGTATATATTATGAAGTTTTTGAACCCAGGATTAATTTTCTATCAAGGAAACTTCTAGCGTTAACCGTGGACAGAATCCTTCTATTATCTGAGAGATGTGTGTGTGTGTGTGTGTGTGTGTGTGTGTGTATGTTTAGAGAGCAATGTTTCCCTTTCCCAGCCTGGGTATTGTAACATCCTTATTATTCAGGATCCCAGCTGGAAAAAGATGGCACATTCAAATTAGGATAATTTAGGGAGGGTTTATTTGCAAAGGGACTATTTGAAAAGGTATGAATGTGGTGGGGAAACACAAGGCATAGTGTATAACCCACTGGAGCTGTTACTACCCCTAGACCAGGGGGAAGAAAGGAAAGAGGAGTGACCAGAACCTAGAAACAGAGTCCTGTAAAGAAGGCCACCTTTGGGATGGCCTGTAGGATACAGACAGTCTGGCAGCTCAGTGCCACTCACCTCTTCCCTCCTTCCAATCCCAGTCTGGGCTCCCCATTGGCTGAACCCAGTCAGAACCAGAAGGTGCAGGAGCCCTTTGATTTAGCCCCAGTAGGTCAACTTCCCAGGCTGGAGAGAGGACAGAAGGCAGATTGGGGATTTGGAGGGCAAATGAAGGGCATCTAGCATATATCCCAATGAAAGTGTCCAATTATTTCTGCAAGGTATAAAAATCTAAATAGAAAAATTAAACTCATTTTTAAACAGCTTTATTGAGGTATAATTGACATGCAATAAACTATGCGTATTTCAAGTATACAATTTGATAAGTTTTGATATGTATATGCCTGTGAAGCCGTTACCATATAATCAAGATAGCGAACATATTATCACCTTCAAAATAAACCCACTTTAATTTAACATTTAAGATATTCCACATTGTTCTTTTAGGAGGGCATGGAAAGGTATCATGAAATCAAGCAACAGCAGGGACAATTCCAAAGGTATTGGCTCTGGACAGACACACAAAAAAATGAAATTCAAGACAATGTCAAAGCTTATGAGAAAACTATTTAATAGTAAGTAGCTTATAATAAATTAAAAATAAAAGATGGTGAGTTTGAAGGGTTTTTGTTTTGTTTTTGTGTTTACTTTGTATCTGTTTATTGCCATGAATTTAAAACAAAACGAGGCAAAAATCTGTCTGGTTTGAGTAGTCAGTATTTGAATCTGAGAAAATCAGTGATAAATCAGTATGTAATAGCACCAGCAGAACTATAGATTAGAACCAGCATACATGTCATTTGATGTTCATATGTACCACATCCCACTCCAGGGGGCAGGCCCAGGCTTAGGTGCATTTTCTGTATAGTGCCACCCCATCTCCTCAAGAAAGTGTATTGAGATGTAGGTGAGAGGGCATGATGTGTTATTGATGACAATGCTTACAGTATTACCATGACAGTTGCTGAGTGTTTAGTGTATGGTTAGTGAAAGAGCTGGGATGGGATTTAATTTTCTGAGCTTTGGGCTACTATGCTTTAAATTATAAAAGCAAGTAAATCATTTGCAAACACATTTTTTCTTTTTACCATTTATTAATAATTGCTTGCTGCCCACCTGCCAGCTGATGGAGGTGCCAGAGAGTCATGGCGGGGTTGAGAACTGGCACTGTCAACCTTTGGTGTCCCCAGAGTCCCATTTATTCTAGGGAAATCAGGAGTGCCCAGTGAGTGCTAGGGAAAGCTGGTGTCGGTGAAGAATTAAATGTGAGACTCCACCCCACTTCCTAGAGAAGAGCATCTCCCTGTCTAAGCAAGGACAAGGGATTGGGGCCGGGGGAGAGGGGTAACATTGTAGGGAAGGGAGTGTTTGGGTAGGCAATGAGGGAAGCCACCAAGGACCCCCCTTGTGCACCAGCAGTGGGTGCAGTATCATCCCTCAGCACTGGAGCTGTGACAAGGGCCACGCTGGTTTCCATGTGGCCTTCAAACTTACCTAGCAAGTTCAGGGCCTTTGCATTCTTATTCCTTATGCCTAGATGGCCCTGCCTCAAATTTTTGCAAGGCTCTCTCTTACTCTCTTATTTTATTCAGATTTCTGCTCAAGTATCTCCTCCTCAAAGAAGCTTTCTTTTGCCATCCTCTCTAAAGAGTCACCTGTCACTATCTCCCTATTTTCCTCATAACAATGATCACTGTCAGACATAACGTCCTTCTCAAACTTTTTGGTTTTAGGACCTCTGTACATGCTTAAAAATTGAAGGCCCCTTAGAGCTTACGTTTGTGTGGTTATATCTTTCAAAATTTACTATGTCAGAAATTAAAATAGAAATTTTAAACTATTTTTATTCTTGAAAAATAGCAATAATAATTCCATTACATATTAATGTAAATAACTTGGGGAAAATAACTGTATTTTCCAAAACAAGAGAATTACACAACAAGAATGACATTGTTTTATATTTTTAAAATTTAATTATTTTTATACAGCAGGTTCTTATTAGTTATCTATTTTATGCACATCAGTGTATACATGTCAAACCCAATGTCCCAATTCATCACACCCCCCACACCCTGCTTTCCCCCCTTGGTGTCCATATGTTTGTTCTCTACATCTGTGTCTCTATTTCTGCCTTGCAAACTGGTTCATCTGTACCATTTTTCTAGGTTCCACATATATGTGGCAATATACGATATTTGTTTTTCTCTTTCTGACGTACTTCACTCTTACTTCACAGTCTCTAGGTCCATCCACATCTCTATAAATGACCCAATTTCATTCCTTTTTATGGCTGAGTAATATTCCATTGTATATATGTACCACATCTTCTTTATCCATTCATCTGTCAGTGGGCACTTAGGTTGCTTCCATGTACTGGCTATTGTAAATAGTGCTGCAATGAACATTGGGGTACATGTGTCTTTTTGAATTATGGTTTTCTCTGGGTATATGTCCAGTAGTGGGATTGTTGGGTCAAATGGTAATTCTATTTTTAGGTTTTTTTGGGGTTTTTTTTTGCGGTATGCGGGCCTCTCACTGTTGTGGTCTCTCCCGTTGCGGAGCACAGGCTCCGGACGCACAGGCTCAGTGGCCATGGCTCACAGGCCCAGCTGCTCTGCGGCATGTGGTATCTTCCTGGACCAGGGCACAAACCCGTGTCCCCTGCATCGGCAAGCAGACTCTCAACCACTGCGCCACCAGGGAAGCCCTAGTTTTAGTTTTTTAAGGACCCTCCATACTGTTCTCCATAGTGGCTGTATCAATTTACATTCCCAGCAGCAGTGCAAGAGGGTTCCCTTTTCTCCACACTGTCCCCAGCATTTGTTGTTTGTGGATTTTCTGATGATGCTCATTCTAACCAGTATGAGGTGATACCTCACTGTAGTTTTGATGTGCATTTCTCTAATAATTAGTGACGTTGAGCAGCTTTTCATATGCCTCTTGGCCATCTGTATGTCTTCTTTGGAGAGATGTCTGTTTAGGTCTTCTGCCCATTTTTTGATCGGGCTGTTTGTTTTTTTAATTGAGCTGCATGAGCTGTTTATATATTTTGGAGATTAATCCTTTCTCCATTGATTTGTTTGCAAATAATTTCTCCCATTTTGAGGGCTGTCTTTTCATCTTGTTTACAGTTCCCTTTGCTGTGCAAAAGCTTTTAAGTTTCATTAGGTCCCATTTGTTTATTTTTATTTTTATTTCCATTACTGTAGGAGGTGGGTCCAAAAAGATCTTACTGTGATTTATGTCAAAGAGTGTTTTTCCTATGTTTTCCTCTAAGGGTTTTATAGTGTCCAGTCTTACATTTAGGTCTTTAATCCACTTTGAGTTTATTTTTGTGTATGGTGTTAGGGAGTGTTCTAATTTCATTCTTTTAGATGTAGCTGTCCAGTTTTCCCAGCACCACTTACTGAAGAGGCTGTCTTCTCCATTGTATATCCTTGCCTCCTTTGTCATAGATTAGTTGACCATAGGTACGTGGGTTTATCTCTGGGCTTTCTGTACTGTTCCATTGTTCTATATTTCTGTTTTTATGCCAGTACCATATTGTCTTGATTACTGTAGCTTTGTAATATAGTCTGAAGTCAGGGAGTCTGATTCCTCCAGCTCCGTTTTTTCCCCTCAAGACTGCTTTGGCTATTCGGGGTCTTTTGTGTCTCCATACAAATTTTAAGATTTTTTGTTCTAATTCTATAAAAAAAATGCCATTGGTGATTTGATAGGGATTGCAGTGAATCTGTATATTGCTTTGGGTAGTATAGTCATTTTCAC
Source organism: Kogia breviceps (assembly GCF_026419965.1). NCBI lineage: Eukaryota > Metazoa > Chordata > Mammalia > Artiodactyla > Physeteridae > Kogia > Kogia breviceps. The sequence continues at coordinate 62,334,610 of NC_081313.1, read as the reverse complement.
AATATTGACTCTTCCAATCCAAAAACATGGTATTTCTCTTCATCTGTTTGTGTCATCTTTGATTTCTTTCATCAGTGTCTTATACTTTTCTGAGTACAGGTCTTTTACCTCCTTAGGTAAGTTTATTCCTAGGTATTTTATACTTTTTGTGGCAGTGGTGAATGGGATTGTTTCCTTAATTTGTCTTTCTGATCTTTTGTTGTTAGTGTATAGTAATGGAAGAGATTTCTGTGCATTAATTTTGTATCCTGCAACTTTACCAAATTCATTGATTAGCTCTAGTAATTTTCTCGTGGCATCTTTAGGATTATCTATGTATAGTATCAAGTCATCTGGAAACAGTGACAGTTTTACTTCTTCTTTTCCAATTTGTATTCCTTTTCTTTCCTTTTCTTCTCTGATTGCTGTGGCTAGGACTTCCAAAACTATGTTAAATAATAGTGGCGAGAGTGGACATCCTTGTCTTGTTCCTGATCTTCAAGGAAATGCTTTCAGTTTTCACCATTGAGAATGATGTTTGCTGTGGGTTTGTCATATATGGCCTTTATTATGTTGAGGTAGGTTCTCTCTATGCCCACCTTCTGGAGAGTTTTTATCATAAATAGGTGTTGAATTTTGTCAAAAGCTTTTTCTGCATCTATTGAGATGATCGTATGGTTTTTAGTCTTCAATTTGTTAATATGGTGTATCACACTGATTGATTTGCATGTATTGAAGAACCTTTGCATCCCTGGGATAAATCCCACTTAATCATGGTGTATGATCCTTTCAGTGCATTATTGGATTCTGTTTGCTAGTACTCTTGAGGATTTTTGTATCTATATTCATAAGTGATATTGATCTGTAATTTTCTCTTTTTGTAGTATCTTTGTCTGGTTTTGGAATCAGGGTGATGGTCGCCTCACGGAATGAGTTTGGGAGTGTTCCTTCCTCTTCAATTTTTTGGAAGACTTTGAGAAGGATGGGTGTTAGCTCTTCTCTAAACGTTTGATAGAATTCACCTGTGAAGCCATCTGGTCCTGGACTTTTGTGTTGGAAGATTTTTAATCACAGTTTCAATTTCATTACTTGCGATTGGTCTGTTCATGTTTTCTATTTCTTCCTGGTTCAGTCTCAGAACGTTGTGTTTTTCTAAGAATTTGTCCATTTCTTCCAGGTTGTCCATTTTATTGGCCTAGAGTTGCTTGTAGTAGTCTCTTAGGATGCTTTGTATTTCTGCGGTGTCTGTTGTAACCTCTCCTTTTTCATTTCTAATTTTATTGATTTGAGTCCTCTCCCTGTTTTTCTTGTTGAGTCTGGCTAAAGGTTTACCGATTTTGTTTATCTTTTCAAAGAACCAGCTTTTAGTTTTATTGATCTTTACTGTTGTTTTCTTTGTTTCTATCTCATTTATTTCTGCTCTGATCTTTATGATTTCTTTCCTTCTGCTAACTTTGGGTTTTGTTTGGTCTTCTTTCTCTACTTCCTTTATCTGTAAGGTTGGATTGTTTATTGGAGATTTTTCTTGTTTATTGAGGTAGGATTGTATTGCTCGAGATTTCCCTCTTAGAACTGCTTTTGCTGCATCCCATAAGTTTTGGATCATCGTGTTTTCATTGTCATTTGTCTCTAGGTATTTTTTTATTTCCTCAGCCATCTCTTGGTTATTTAGTAACGTATTGTTTAGCCTCCATGTGTTTGTGTTTTTTTACGGTTTTTACCCTGTAATTGATTTCTAATCTTATAACGTTGTGGTCAGAAAAGATGCTTGATACGATTTCAGTTTTCTTAAATTTACCGAGGCTTCATTTGTGACCCAAGCTGTGATCTATCCTGGAGAATGTTCCATGTGCACTTGAGAAGAAAGTGTAATCGGCCGTTTTTGGATGGAATGTCCTATAAATGTCAATTAATCTACCTGGTCTGTTGTGTCATTTAAAGCTTTTGTTTCCTTATTAATATTCTGTTTGGATTATCTGTCCATTGGTGTAAGTGACGTGTTAAAAAGTCCCCGCACTATTATTGTGTTATTGTCTATATCCTTTTTTTTTTTTTTTTTTTTTTTGCGGTACGCGGGCCTCTCACTGCTGTGGTCTCTCCCGTTGCGGAGCACAGGCTCCGGACGCGCAGCCTCAGCGGCCTGTATATGGCTCATGGACCTAGCCACTCCACGGCATGTGGGATCTTCCCGGACTGGGGCACGAACCCGTGTCCCCTGTATTGGCAGGCGGACTCTCAACCACTGCGCCACCAGGGAAGCCCGATTTCCTCTTTTATAGCTGTTAGAATTTGCCTTATGTATTGAGGTGCTCCTGTGTTGGGTGCATATATATTTATAATTGTTATATCTTCTTCTTGGATTGATCTCTTGATCATTGTGTAGTGTCCTTCCTTGTCTCTTGTAACATTCTTTATTTTAAAGTCTATTTAATCTGAAATGAGTATTGCTACTCTAGCTTTCTTTTGATTTACATTTGCATGGATTATCTTTTTCCATCCCCTCACTTTCAGTCTGTATGTGTCCCTAGGTCTGAAGTGGGTCTCTTGTAGACAGCATATATATGGCTTTTGTTTTTGTATCCATTCAGCGAGTCTTTGTCTTTTTGTTGGAACATTTAATCCATTCACATTTAAAGTAATTATCAATTTGTATGTTCCTATTACCATTTTCATAATTGTTTGGGATTTGTTTTTGTTGGTCCTTTTCTTCTTTTGTGTTTCCCACTTAGAGAGGTTCCTTTAGCATTTGTTGTAGAGCTGGTTTGGTGGTGCTGAATTCTCTTAGCCCTTGCTTGTCTGTAAAGCTTTTGATTTCTCCATCAAATCTGAATGAGATCCTTGCCAGGTAGAGTAATCTTGGTTGTATGTTCTTCCCTTTCATCACTTTTAACATATCGTGCCACTCCCTTCTGGCTTGTAGCATTTCTGCTGAGAAATCAGCTGTTAACCATATGGGATTCCCTTGTATGTTATTTGTCATTTTTCCCTTGTTGATTTCAATAATTTTTCTTTGTCTTTAATTCTTGTCAATTGGATTACTATGTGTCTTGGTGTGTTTCTCCTTGGATTTATCCTGCCTGGGACTCTGTGCTTTCTGGGCTTGGGTGGCTATTTCCTTTCACATGTTAGGGAAGTTTTTGACTATAATCTCTTCAAATATTTTCTTGGGTGCTTTCTCTCTCTCTTCTCCTTGTGGGACCCCTATAATGCAAATGTTGGTATGTTTAATGTTTTCCCAGAGGTCTCTTAGGCTGTCTTCATTTCTTTTCATTCTTTTTTCATTATTCTGTTCTGCGGCAGTGAATTCCACCATTCTTTCTTCCAGGCCATTTATCCATTCTTCTGCATCAGTCATTCTGCTGTTGATTCCTTCTAGTTTATTTTTCATTTCAGTTATTATATTGTTCATCTCTGCTTGTTTGTTCTTTAATTCTTCTAGGTGTTTGTTCTTTAAGTCTTCTAGGTCTTTCTTAAATATTTCTTCCATCTTCTTGATCTTTGCCTCCAGGCTTTTGCTGAGGTCCTGGATAATCGTCACTGTCATTATTCTGAATTCTTTTTCTGGAAGGTTGCCTATCTCCACTTCATTTTGTTGTTTTTCTGGGGTTTTATCTTGTTCCTTCATCTGATACATAGTCCTCTACCTTTTCATTTTGTCTATCTTTCTGTGAATGTGTTTTTCATTCTACAGGCTGCAGGATGGTAGTTTTTCTTGCTTCTGCTGTCTGCCCCTTGGTGGATAAGGCTATCTAAGAGGCTTTTGTAAGCTTCCTGATGGGAGGGACTGGTGGTGGGCAGAGCTGGCTGTTGCTCTGGTGGGCAGAGCTCAGTAAAACTTTAGTCCGCTTGTCTGCTGATGGGTGGGGCTGAGTTCCCTCCCTGATGGTTGTTTGGCCTGAGGCGACCCAGCACTGGAGGCTACAAGCTCTTTGGTGGGGCTAATGGTGGACCCTGGGAGGGCTCACGCCAAGGGATACTTCCCAGAACTTTTGCTGCCACTGTCTTTGTCCCTGTGGTGAGCCACAGCCACCTCCCGCCTTTGCAGGAGACCCTCCAACACTAGCAGGTAGGTCTGGTTCAGTCTTCTATGAGGGTCACTGCTCCTTCCCTCTGGGACCTGATACACACACTACTTTGCTTGTGCCCTCCACGACTGGAGTCTCTGTTTCCCCCAGTCCTGTTGAAGTCCTGCAATGAAATCCCACTAGCCTTCAAATTCCAGTTTTCTGGGAATTCCTCCTCCCATTGCCAGACTCCCATGTTGGGAAGCCTGACGTGGGGCTCAGAACCTTCACTCCAGTGGGTCATCTTCTGTGGTATAATTATTCTCCAATTTGTCACCCATCCAGCGGTTATAGAATTTGATTTTATTGTGATTGCACTCCTCCTACCATCTCATTGCGGCTTCTCCTCTGTCTTTGGATGTGGGATATCTCTTTTGGTCAGTTCCATTGTCTTCCTGTCAATGTTTGTTCATCAGTTAGTTGTGATTCCGGTGCTCTCTCAACAGGGAGTGAGCTCACATCCTTCTACTCTGCCATCTTGAACCAATCTCCCTGTTTTATATTTTTGTATGTGTTTCCTATTAATAGAAGATAGCTAGATTGTTACATCTGGGGCTTCCCCAGTGGCGCAGTGGTTGAGAGCCCGCCTGCCGATGCAGGGGATGCGGGTTTGTGCCCCGGTCCGGGAAGATCCCACATGCCGCGGAATGGCTAGGCCCGTGAGCCATTGCCTCTGAGCCTGCATGTCCGGAGCCTGTGCTCCACAACAGGAGAGGCCACAACAGTGAGAGGCCCGCGTACCGCAAAAAAAAAAAAAAAAGATTATTACATCTGCTTTTGCATTCAACCTGTGCAATACAGTTGCCCCTTGAACAACATGGATTTGAACTGTGACGGTCCACTTATACGTGGATTTTGTTCACTAAATACGTACTATGATGCTGCATGATCTGTGGTTGAATCCCTGGGTGTGGCCAACTGTGACGTTATACTTAGATTTTCAACTGCACAGGGGTTAGTGCCCCTAACCCCCAGTTGTTGAAAGGTCAACTGTATATTGTTTTGGTAAAAGTCGTTGAAGAACATCCAGCCTTACACAGATATGTAGTTGGAAAAGAGAGGATTTTTTTGTGTATGTTTTTAAAATAAATTTATTTTATTATTTATTTTTGGCTTCATTGGGTCTTCGTTGCTGTGTGTGGCTTTCTCTAGTTGCAGCGAGCAGGGGCTACTCTTCGTGGTGGTGCGTGGGCTTCTCGTTGTGGTGCGCGGGCTTCTCTTGTTGTGGTGTGTGGGCTTCTCTTGTCACAGTGGCTTCTCTTGTTGTGGAGCACGGGCTCTAGGAGTGCAGGCTTCAGTAGTTGTGGCTCACGGGCTCTAGAGTGCAGGCTCAGTAGATGTGGCGCATGGGCTCAGTTGCTCTGTGGCATATGGGATCTTCCTGGCCCAGGGCTCGAACCTGGGTCCCCTGCATTGGCAGGTGGATTCTTAACCACTGTGCCACCAGGGAAGTCCCCAAGAGAGGGTTATTTTAATAGCCTTTTCATATAATTGTGGGTATTCTATTTTAATATTACACCAAGACTCAACACATGATAATTTCTTAAAATTAGTTGTGTGGTGCTTGCACCCTGGTGATACTTGTGGGAGCCACTCCTAACCTATGGATCAGATGGCCACCTTTTTATTTTTTAAGGAAAAGTTGGTCACTGTCTTTTGAAATTATGCTTTATGTAAGGTAGAATAAGAAATGCTAATCATTATACTCTTTTAAAAAATCAAGTCTTTGGGCTTCCCTGGTGGCGCAGTGGTTGAGAGTCTGCCTGCCGAAGTGGGGGACACGGGTTCGTGCCCCAGTCCAGGAGGATCCCGCATGCTGCGGAGCGGCTGGGCCCGTGAGCCATGGCTGTTGAGCCTGCGCATCCGGAGCCTGCGCTCTGTAACGGGAGAGGCCACAACAATGAGAGGCCCGTGTACTGCAAAAAAAAAAAAAAAAATCAAGTCTTTAAAGATTATAAAAGCTTCTTCTAATCAAACACCAACATCTCATGTGCATAGAAATTGGAACACTTTTTCCTTTATAGATCCACACTTCATATTATGGCTACTTTTTTGAGGTAAGAAGTGAAAACTTAACAGTTTCTAACATAGTTTCTGGATAAATATTTGTTGAAACTATCTAATATTTCTTACCCTGCTTTTATTCATTTCTTTCAAATTCTTATTTATGTCTATTACCTTATTTGAATAAGTGAGAAAAATGCCTTTTAGAAATGCCTTAAACTGGTACAGAAATAGAATTAAACATTCGTGTTTACACATATGTCCAGTAAATTAGGCAACCACTTTATCTGCTTGTTCAGAATGTTTCAACATCATTAATCCATAATTTTATGTTTATCTATTTTAAGATCCACACAGGTTTACAGCACCAAATAATCTGGCCCTGTCAGCCCAGCTGCATTCCTCTGGATGAAAAACTCCTGCCCCAGCTTCTAAAAGAAGCAGGCTACGCTACCCACATGGTCGGAAAATGGCACTTGGGAATGTACAAGAAAGAATGTCTTCCAACCCGCCGAGGATTTGATACCTACTTTGGTAATGGAAATGCACATCTTTCTTTAACAGCTCAGGCAAACTGCAGCCCTCTCATAAAACACAGCCAAGTGTAATCAAATGAAATAACTGGAAACTTGAACACAGAGTAAATCAGTCAGCACTGCTGTGGGGCCACTGTCTAATGCCACCACTGTAAACATGCCTGTGCACTCAGCTCGTGATGGGACAGGCAGTTATCTTTGCCAGGGTTCTACATGCCACGTAGGGGCCTTTGCAGAGTCTGCTACCTCCAAGTCAGAGACCACTCTACTCTTAGAGAACCTTATAACCAAAGGGTGACACAGATTGATTTTTTTAAAAAAGTCCAGGCAAAACCCAATACAAGAATATTTCCTTCACAAAGGTTCAGGATATTTTTTTCTCCTCATGAATTGTGTTCAGAGGTTTTATTTTGTTTTGTATTTCCTGGAGATGATAAAGAAGACTCTTTTTCAATTGACGTCCTCTTTCCTTCTGTGAGATCTGTTTTTGAAATTACTAGACTGGGGAAGATAGATCAAATAAAGAAAATGGGAGGGTAAATAGCAAATGGTAATAGGAAAGATACAAAATAATAAGTATTTTATGGATTTGATAGCCCTATAAAAATAAATGTAAAGCCTACAGTTTTTTTAAAAAAAATATGCTCTCTTTAAACCTGTTACAAACCATTTCTTAACAACCTATTTATCTGTTTATCTTGCCAGGGGCTATATAGCTTTCTGTCAAGTTCTTTTCATATTTTGCTTTTTTTAAAAAATTGGGGTGTAGCTGTTTTACAATGTTTGTTAGTTTCTACTGTACAGAAAAGTGAAGTAGAGTTCCCTGTGCTATACAGCAGGTTCTTATTAGATATCTATTTTATACATATTAGTGTATATACATCAATCCCAATCTCCCAATTCATCCCACCTCTCACCCCCAACTTTCCCCCTCATATTTTGCTTTACATCTAGCTATTCTATTTTATCTGTCTAGCTGTTTAGCTCCCTACCTACCTCCCATTTGTCTCTTCATTTATTTACAAGCTGCCATATCCAAAAAGGAACACACAATGAAGATAAATTTATAAAAACTAAATAGAATTTAAAAATCAGGGTGAGAGGAGGCGGAGTCAAGATGGCAGTGTGGGAAGAGGTGGAGTTAGTGTCTCCCCACAGCTAGGGCGCCTTCTGGCCACTGGTGGGGGACTCTGCAAGGAGACAGGAGGAACCCCAAAGGGAACTGGTAGGACGTAAGGGGACTGAAGGGGGAGGAGAAGTGGAGACCAGACAGGATTGGCATCCCTGAGGCCAGGGAGATTAGGAGAGGCAGGTTAGGGGGGGGCCCTCTGGGAGAAGCAGGAGAGGAGTGGAGGGTGATTGCCCTGCTCACTTGGGCCCAGGTAGCCTGCTGAGCTCCCAGGCCGATCCCCTGCCCTCCAAAGCCCCCTCCAGGCTGTGTAGGTTCTTGGGGGCATAGGAGGGAGGCTGGGGAGATCAGGAGAGGCAGGCAGGAGGCGCCCTCCCAGACCAGAGGAGCAAGAGAGGAGGGTGTTTGCCCTGCCCACTCGAGCCCAGGAAGCCTACTGGACTCCCAGGTGAGGTCCCCTGCCTTCTGAGACCAGGGCTAGGGGGGCACGCCTGGGCCCCTTCTGTTCCTTGAGCCTAACTGCCCCAACCCCCGCACACTGTCCAGGGCATTTCCCAGACCTGTGGGTCCTGAGCATCAGCTCCGCCCACCACCCAAACCTCACCCTTGCTTAGCCCCCACCCTCCACAGCCAAGGCCTTCCCCCCCTTTTTTTTCCCCTTCTTCTCTTTTTTTACTATTGTGGTACTATTGTACATTCCAGTTGTTGATTCATCTATATTTTTATTTTTATATTATTCCTATCTGTTAGTTTTCTAGCCTAATTTTATTTTTTACTTTGTTATTGTTTTTTTGGTTTTTCTTTTTTTTTTTTTTTCTGCCTCCCCAGGTGGCTTGCAGGATCTTGATTCACAAGCCCAGGGTCAGGCCGAAGCTCCTGCGGTGGGAGCTCTGAGTCCAAACCACTGGACTAACAGGGAACCTCAGACCACGGGGAAAATTCATCAGGGTGAGGTCTCACGGAGTTCCTCATCTCAGGCAAGACCCAGCTCTACCCAATAGCCTACTAACCCCAGTGTTGGAAGCATCAGGTCAAACAACCAGTAAGACAGGAACACAATCCCACTTATTGAAAAAATAAAAATCAGATGGCAAAAATATATGTCACAAATGAAGGAGCAAGGTAAAAATCTATAAGGCCAAATAAATGAAGAGGAAATAGGCAATCTACCTGAAAAAGACTTCAGAGCAATGATAGTAAAGATGATCCAGAATCTTGGAAATAGAATGGAGGCACAGATTGACAAAATACAAGAAATGTTTAACAAAGATCTAGAAGAACTAAAGAATAAACAGAGATGAACAACATAATAACTGAAATGAAAAATACACTAGAAGGAATCAGTAACAGAATAACTGAGGCAGAAGAACGAATAAGTGAGCTGGAAGACAAAATGGTGGAAGTAACTGCCAAGGAGCAGAAAAAAGAAAAAAGAATGAAAAGAATTGAAGACAATCTCAGAGACCTCTGGGACAACACTAAATGCACCAACATTCGAATCATAGGGGTCCCAGAAGAAGAGAAAAAACAAGGGTCTGAGAAAATATTTGAAGAGATTATAGTTGAAAACTTCCCTAACATGGGAGAGGAAATAGTCACCCAAGTCCAGGAAGCACAGAGAATCTCGTACAGGGTAAACCGTGGGAAAAACACACCAAGACACATATTAATCAAATTAACAAAGATTAAATTCAAAGAAAAAATATTAAAAGCTGCAAGGGAAAAACAAAAAATAACATACAAAGGAATCCCAATAAGGTACTCAGCTGATTTTTCAGTGGAAACTCTGCAATCCAGAAGGGAGTGGAAGGATATACTTAAAATGGTGAAAGAGAAACACCTACAACCAAGATTACTCTACTCAGCAAGGATCTCATTCAGATTCGATGGAGAAGTCAAAAGCTTTTCAGACAAGCAAAAGCTAAGAGAATTCAGCACCAGTAAACCAGTTTTACAAAAAATGCTGAAGAAACTTCTCTAAGTGGGAAAGACAAGAGAAGAAAAAGACCCACAAAAAACAAACCCCAAACAATTAAGAAAATGGTAATAGGAACATACATATCAATAATAACCTTGAATGTAAATGGATTAAATGTCCCAACCAAAAGACATAGACTGGCTGAATGGATACAAAGACAAGACCCATACATATGCTGTCTACAACAGAGCCACTTCAGAACTAGGGACACATACAGACTGAAAGTGAAGCGATGGAAAAAGATATTCCATGCAAATGGAAATCAAAAGAAAGCTGGAGTAGCAATACTCATATCTGATAAAATAGACTTTAAAATAAAGACTGTTACAAGAGATAAGGAAGGATACTACATAATGATCAAAGGATCAATCCAAGAAGAAGATATAACAATTATAAATGTTTATGCACCCAACATAGGAGCACCTCAATATATAAGGCAAATGCTAACAACCATGAAAGGGGAAATCGACATTAACACAATAATAGTAGGAGACTTTAACATCCCACCTACACCAATGGACAGATCATCCAAACGGAAAATAAATAAGGAAACACAAGCTTTAAATGACACAATAGATAAGATAAATCTAATTGATATTTATAGAACATTCCACCCCAAAGTGGCAGAATACACTTTCTTCTCAAGTGCACATGGAACATTCTCCAGGATAGATCACATCTTGGGTCACAAATCAAGCCTCGGAAAATTTAAGAAAATTGAAATCATATCAAGCATCTTTTCTGACCACAACACTGTGGGATTGGAAATCAATTACAGGAAAAAAACTGTAAAAAACACAAATACATGGAGGATAAACAGGGTGCTACTAAATAATCAAGAGATCACTGAAGAAATGAAAGAAGAAATAGAAAAATACGTAGAAACAAATGACAATGAAAACATGACAACCCAAAACCTATGGGATGCAGCAAGAGTGGTTCTAAGAGGGAAGTTTATAGCAATACAATCTCATCTTAAGAAAAAAGAAAAATCTCAAAAGAATCTAACCCTACACTTAAAACAAAGAAAGAAGAACTAAGAAAACCCAAAGTCAGTAGAAGGAAAGAAATCATAGAGATCAGAGCAGAAATAAATGAAATAGAAACAAAGAAAACAATAGCAAAGATCAATAAAACTAAAAGCTGGTTCTCTGAGAAGATAAACAATATTGGTAAACCCTTAGCCAGACTCATCAAGAAAAAAAGGGAGAGGATGCAAGTAAATAAAGTTAGAAATGAAAAAGGAGAAATGACAACTGACACTGCAGAAATGCAAAGGATTATAAGAGACTACTACAAACAACTATATGCCAAAAAATGGACAACCACAAAGAAATGGACAAATTCTTGGAAAGGTACAATTTTCCAAGACTGAACCAGGAAGAATTAGAAAATATAAACAGTCCTATCACAAGTAGTGAAATTGAAACTGTAATTAAAAATCTTCCAACAAAGTCCAGGACCAGATGGCTTCACAGGTAAATTCTATCAAACATTTAGAGAAGAGCTAACACCCATCCCTCTCAAACTCTTCCAAAAAATTGCAGAGGAAGGAATACTCCCAAACTCATTCTATGAGGCCTCTATCACCCTGACACCAAAGCCAGATAAAGATACTACAAAAAAGGAAAATTACAGACCAATATCACTGATGAACATAGATGAAATAATCCTGAAAAAATAGTAGCAAACATAATCTGACAGCACCTTGAAAGGATCATACACCATGATCAAGTGGGATTTATCCCTGGGATGCAAGGATTCTTCAATATGTGCAAATTAATCAGTGTGATACACCACATTAACAAATTAAGAAATAAAAACTATGTGATCATCTCAATAGATGCAGAAAAAGCTTTGACAAAGTTCAATACCCATTTATGATAAAAAAAAAAAAAACCTCTCCAGAAAATGGGCATAGAGGGAACCTACCTCAACATAATAAAGGTCACGTATGACAAACCCACAGCAAGCATCATACTCAATGGTGAAAGCATTTCCACTAAGATCAAGAACAAGACAAGGATGTCCACTCTCACCACTGTTATTCAACATAGTTTTGAAAGTCCTAGCCACAGCAATCAGAGAAGAAAAAGAAATAAAAGGAATACAAATTGGAAAAGAAGAAGTAAAACTGTCACTGTTTGCAGATGACATGATACTATACATAGAAAATCCTAAAGGTGCCACCAGAAAGCTACTAGAACTAATCAATGAATTTGGTAAGGTTGCAGGATACAAAATTAATGCACAGAAATCTCTGGCATTCCTATACACCAACAATGAAAAATCTGAAAGAGAAATTAAGGAAACACTCCCATTTACCATTGCAACAAAAAGAATAAAATACCTAGGAATAAACCTACCTAAGAAGGCAAAAGACTTGTACTCAGAAAACTAAAACACTGATGAAAGAAATAAAAGATGACATAAACAGCTGGAGAACTGTACCATGTTCTTGGATTGGAAGAATTAATATTGTAAAAATACCTATACCACCCAAAGCAATCTACAGATTCAGTGCAATCTGTATCAAACTGCCAATGGCATTCTTCACATAATTAGAATAAAAAATTTTACGGTTCATATGGAAACACAAAAGACCCTGAAAAGCCAAAGCAATCTTGAGAAAGAAAAATGGAGTTGGAGGAATCAGGCTCCCCGACTTCAAATTATACCACAAAGCTACAGTAATCAAGACAGTATAGTACTGGCACAAAAACAGAAATATAGATCAATGGTACAAGATAGAATGCCCAGAGATAAACCCACGGACATTTGGGCACCTAATTTATGACAAAGGAGGCAAGAACATACAATGGTGAAAAGACAGCCTCTTCAGTAAGTGGTGCTGGGAAAATTGGACAGCTATTAGAATACTCCCTATCACCATACACAAAAATAAACTCCAAATGGATTAAAGACTTAAATGTAAGACCAGACTTAGAGGAAAACATAGGAAAAACACTCTTTGACATAAACCACAGCAAGATCTTTTTTGAACCCCCTCCTAGAGTAACAGAAATAAAAACAAAAATAAACAAATGGGACTTAATTAAACTTAAAAGCTTTTGCGCAGTGAAGGAAACCATAAATAAGACAAAAATACAACCCTCAGAATGGGAGAAAATATTTGCAAATGAAAAAACAGATAAAGGATTAATCTCCAAAATATACAAACAGCTCATGGAGCTCAATATCAAAAAACCAAACAATCCAGTTTAAAAATGGGTGGATGACATAAATAGACATTTCACCAAGGAAGGCATACAGATGGCCAAGAGGCACATGAAAAGATGCTCAACATCACTAATTATTAGAGAAATGCAAATCATAACTACAATGCGGTATCACCTCACACCAGTCAGAATGGCCATTATCAAAAAATCTAGCAACAATAAATGCTGGAAAGGGTGTGGTGAAAAGAGAACCCTCCTTCACTGTTGGTGGGAATGTAAATTGATAAAACCACTATGAAAAACAGTATGGAGGCTCCTTAAAGAACTAAAAATAGAATTACCATATGACCCAGCAATCCCACTACTGGGCATATACCCCACAAAAACCGTAATTCGAAACGAGACATGTACCACAATGTTCATTGCAGCACTATTTACAATAGCCAGGACATGGAACCAGACTAAATGTCCATTGACAGATGAATGGATAAAGAAGATATGGCACATATATACAATAGAATATTACTTAGCCATAAAAAGAAACGAAATTGAGTTATTTGTAGTGAGGTGGATGGACCTAGAGTCTGTCATACAGAGTGAAGTAAGTCAGAAAGAGAAAAACAAATACTGTATGCTAACACGTGTATATGGAATCTGAAAAAAAAATGGTACTGATGAACCTAGTTGCAGGGCAGGAATAAAGAGATAGACATACAAAATGGACTTGAGGACATGGGGTGGGAGGGCGAAGCTGTGGCGAAGTGAGAGTAGCATTGACATAGCATCTACATACGTACACTACTGAATGTAAAATAGTTGGCTGGTGGGAAGCAGCAGCATAGCACAGGGAGATCGGCTGGGTGCTTTGCGATGACCTAGAGGAGTGGGATAGGGAGGGTGGGAAGGAGGCTCAAGAGGGAGGGGATATAGGCACATGTGTATGCATATGGCTGATTCACTTTGTTGTGCAACAGAAACTAACACAGTATTTTGAAGTAATTATACTCCAATAAAGATCTATTTTTTAAAAAACAGGATGAATAGAAAAAGATGGAATAGTTGCTTGGCACCGAGTTATTTTAAAAAAAAAAACAACACCTGCCTGGCTGTAGCAGACTTCACATTCAACTCTGAAATTTGGGACTTCTTAAGTTCAAAGGAAAAAAAAAGCAGTCTATAAGAGTCACATTATTTATAAGTTAAATGGAAACCAGATGTTCAGGAAGAGTAAAGCACTTTCTGGCTCTTAGACCTGAGAGAAATTTCTCCTTTGGGAGAAGGTAAGGTGACAGCATCCTCAAAAACATCATTTTAGTAATAAAATGGTGGTTGTCTTATAAATGTTTCTTGAGACATTCTCTTATTCAAGCTAGGACCAGAGCATCAAAGTACATTTCAGTTCAAGTGATTATATGGGGCCCACACAGTGCAGTTGAAGCTCACAACTCTATAGTGCCTAGTTGGAACCACAGTTTAAGTCAAGATGTAAGGACATCCAGATGTGACACCGTGTGCCCCACTCCCTTCTGAGTTGTCTAGCAGACATTGCTTAATCAATAATGCCTTTCTTGATGAATCTGGATATATCCTCAGTAGCCTTAAATAGCTGTTAAAAACAGGACTTGGGTGTAAGACCTCTTTGTCATCTTGGAAATTCTAGAGGAAAAAACAGCTTCTATGTCCTTTGACAATTTCAATCAGGTCTTTGCTTAATGATGGGTCGATACCTGTACTCTGGCAACTGAAAGAATATTTTAATTGTTTTTATTAAAAACCAAATTTTGGGCTTCCCTGGTGGCGCAGTGGTTGAGAATCCGCCTGCCGATGCAGGAGACACGGGTTCGTGCCCTGGTCCGGGAAGATCCCACATGCCGCGGAGCAACTAAGCCCGTGAGCCATGGCCACTAGGCCTGCGCGTCCGGAGCCTGTGCTCCGCAACGGGAGAGGCCACAACAGTGAGAGGCCCGCATACCGAAAAAAAAAAAAAAAAAACCAAATTTTATATTTTAAAATTATATATTTAAACCAAATTATATATTTTAAAATTCAGTTGGACAGAGGTGGAAATAATATCCTTTTATGAGAATTAATAAGCCTAACTTGATTTAGACACCCCACCACACATTCATGGAAGGGAGACTTGCAGAGAAGGAGGGCATGATGACCATGCAGTTGTTATCACTGTTATGACTTAGATGTTCTGTTAAAAAACAGATGGTTGGGCTTCCCTGGTGGCGCAGTGGTTGAGAATCCGCCTGCCGATGCAGGAGACACGGGTTCGTGCCCTGGTCCGGGAAGATCCCACATGCCGCGGAGCGGGTGGGCCCGTGAGCCATGGCCGCTGAGCCTGCGCGTCCGGAGCCTGTGCTTCGCAACGGGAGAGGCCACAACAGTGAGAGGCCCGCATATCACACAAAAAAAACAAAAACAAACAAACAAAAAAAACCAGATGGTTGTGGGCCTGGTTGCACAACTCTTGAGTACACTAAGAACCATTGAACTGAACAGCGTAAGTGAGTGATTTGTATGATATGTGAATTATTCTCAATAAAGCTGTTAAATACAGCAGTCAGATTTAATTGTTCAAAATGTAGTTTCTCATTTTTCCCCAAAAAGCATCGGCTGCCGTCTTCTTTAGACTTAGCATGTAATTTCAAATTTGTGAATCATTGTTATGAGAAAGTTCTATGTGACTGTCACATGGTTGCTTGGTATTAGTTTGGCCAAGTATGTGAATAGATAGTTCTATTATGTGAATAAAGAGTTCTATTGGAATCCTATTTGTACTAACTTTTTAATATTTATGGTTTATACATCTTTTTATCAAGTATATCCTCTGCATGTATTTCCCCAAATGATAGAAAACAGTTTATTCTTACAGATAAAGAACTGAAGTGATTCTTCAAGGTGTTACCAGCAGTTACGAACCCCAAATAGAACACCAGTGTCCTGACCCCTTTAATTACCCATATAAGGACTGAAATTATTTTCATGGATACATTTGTTTTTCGATTACATATTAACTAGCAAACACAATGGCTTTCCCTTTCTGTTACACATGTAGGAGAAAAGATTACCATTTAAAGAGTTATCTTAAAACTAAGATATTCATTGTATTTAGGACCTTGAATTTACTGAATCATGGAAAAGGAGGAAATTAATTTAAAATGAATTCATTTACTAGGTAAAGTATGTAGGGCTTTTAATTGTGATTATAAGAAATATTTAGAACTGGGGAAAGAGGCCAATTTTATTATCTTCATTTTAATGTTAATAAGCAGTGTTTGTCAGGAGATAGCTCAGAGTCCAGCACAGTTATTTCTTTTGAATAGCTCTATTGAAGTATAGTTCACATACCATGTAATTCACCCCATTAAAATGTACAATTCATTGATTTTAAAATAAATTCACGAGGTTGTACCACTGTCACTACAATCCAAATGTAGAACATTTCCATCACCCTAAAAAAGAAACCCCATACACATTAGCAGTCACTCCCCATTTTCCCCCAACCCTCATAGCCCTAGGCAACCACTAACCTACTTTCTGTCTCTACAGATTTGCCTATTCTGAACATTTCATATAAATAGAATTATATAACATGCACACAGCTTATTTTAATATTTTAGGAAAATATGGAACATTTGCAGGAACAACTAAACTTGAGAAAACATTTCTCCCACGTTTAAGTCTAAATTGTGGGATAGGCCATTGATGCCATTTAAATTGGGGGTGAAACTGAGATCACCAAATGTAGAAAATTCTAATTTCAACGCCAAATGTTAGTTTGCTCTTTTGGTGGTTATGTTTAGAGATCCTCTGTTTGGAAATCTTTTGTGTCTTTCACCAGTGGGTGTCAGCATCTGACTAAAGATGATGCCTCCAAGAGCTACTTCTGTAAATAACCTTGAAGCCAGTCGACCAAGGTCAATATCAATGTTATTTGAATTCTGCATTCATTTATGTGATCACCTCAGAGTAAAAATTTGTAACAAATCACCTGAACCATATGCTATATTAACCATTAGATAGCTTTAAAAGATTAAAATGTCATCACCTTTACTGAATTTAAACTCTGATTTTTAAAAACATATTTACTTGGAATCACCCACTTTGAGAGTTACGTGATAGAGCTTATATTCTAAAGACTTGGCTAAGGGATGGATTTGAATTTTTTTTACAATAACATTTTAATGCCTTATGCTAGCAAATATAGAGATGTTAAGAAATGGTTCTCTGATTAGCCTGGTCATTTGATTAGCCCCGACATGGATAATCAATTGCATTAGGCAATTAAATGCTGAAATCTTCATTTGTTTAACATGTTTTATGCTATGCTGACTACTTTCATCTCCCATTCTCCTTGTAGGATATCTTCTAGGTAGTGAAGATTACTATTCCCATGAGCGCTGTACGTTAATCAACGCGCTGAATGTTACACGATGTGCTCTTGATTTTCGAGATGATGAAGAAGTTGCAACAGGGTATAAAAATATGTATTCAACAAATGTATTTACTGAAAGGGCTACAACCCTCATAACTAACCACCCGCCAGAGAAGGTAAGTCTTACTTTTTTATTGATATCAAAATTGTGTGAAGATAGCATCTCTTCAGGTGAATATAGGAAAAGGCCACTGTCCTTTAGGGAAACACCTAATAAATTCTAGGGGAGTCGCTTTCAAATTCTAGAGTACCTCAGTGTCACCTGAGAAGCTTGTTAAAAATAGAAATTCCTGGAGCCCACCTCTAAAAGTCTGATTCATTAGGTCTGGGAAAAATCCATATATCAATATTTTAAGGAAACTCAAGGGTGATTCTGCTGCACGTGGTCCCCAGATCACACTTTGAGGAATGCTGTGCATATAGTGTTTCAGTACAAATATAGTTTTATTATTTTAGTATCCTGTGTGCAGGTGTGGCAATTAGTAAATTGACTTTTTCAAAAAATGTTAGGCTTATGTACAAGATGAGGCATTATTATGGCAAACTTTCTGTTAGGTATCCACAAACTTAAGGTTCAGGGCAAGTTCTCTAACTTTGTATTTCCCACCTCTCCTCCAAGGTTATTTTGGCTATTCTAAATATTCTACATTCCCATGTTTATTTAGAAGCAGCTGGCCAATTTCTACCAAAAAAAAAAAAAAAAAAGTACCTGCTTGGATTTGGATTTCATTGAATCTGCGGACCAACTTGGGGACAATGACATCTTAACAATATTGAGTCTTCTAATCTATAAACATGGTACACTGATGAGCCTGTTTATCACATCTACCATACTGAAACTATTTGTGTATGTCATGTGCTGAAATCTTTTGACTTATTTACAGATAAAAGTAGAAAAGAGTCTGAATAGCCTTGACATTTGTTGTTGTCGTTGTTAATCTGGAGTTAACCTCCTGAACCCAAGTTTAAGCTGAATTCTCTGGATTTAGCTTATAAATGCCTTTAAATCAGATATTTGTGTGGTCAGATATTGGGCCCAAAATATGGCTTCATTAAGAACTGTATTAACATGCCCTCAAAATTAGACCTTCAATAGGACTCTAACACAGCAAATTACAGAATGTGCAGTGTTATCCAGTTTTTCCAGTTTCCTGAGCTTTGCCTCTTTGGCAGTTACTGAAGGTCCTCAGTGCAGATCACCATTTGGATTCCTGTTTAGATACCTGTTCAGACTTGGTACCTGGCTCCTGACTCCCTTTTTGACATAGTTTCTTCCTGCCTACCCTAACATAGCATTGAGTGTCTTTCCTGGTATCTGTCCTCAGCTTTACCCCACTTTTGGCTTTTTTTTACTCTTTCATGCTGACCTGTTGGAGTGGCCATGCTTGCTGTGGAACATGGAAGAAATTGGAATATTCTCTCAAATATGTAGACATAAGCAGATTTTAAATCTACATCTAAACCAGTATTCAGGTAGTTGGACAGATAACTGCTAGGTAATTGGCTTAAGTTCTCAGTTTTCTTCTGTATGCTTGGCATGTTATAGATAAGGTTAAAAACCCAAAGAACAAGATAAGGTCTTGAGGGAACTGTGAT
The DNA here is from genome assembly GCF_026419965.1 of Kogia breviceps. Taxonomy (NCBI): domain Eukaryota; kingdom Metazoa; phylum Chordata; class Mammalia; order Artiodactyla; family Physeteridae; genus Kogia; species Kogia breviceps. The sequence continues at coordinate 62,315,701 of NC_081313.1, read as the reverse complement.
CCTTGTCCTGTCCTTTGAAGTCTGAGGTGGGCATCATTTTACAGGTAAGCAAACTGGCTTAGAGAAGTGAGGTAACTTGTTCAAGACCACAGAATCAGAAACTGTACTGTTTAACTCCAGAGCTCAGTGCACTTGACAAGCCTCCCTAGTTCACAGTTTATATCCCAGACCAGAGACTGTGAGCCCCAGTGTGTGATTCAGCTTAATGGTTCCAGTATACAATACAATGACAGTATATTGGGATCATCTGGAAAGCTTGGAAGAAATACCACTTCCAAATATTGTGATTTTTTGGTCCGGGGTGGGACCCTATCACTGGTATTTAATTATCCCTCTGCCCCTACCTCCAACCAGTGATTCTGATGTGCAGTCACTATCGATTCCTCTCAAGCACAGAGAAGCAAGCAGAAGCCAGCTGCCCTTGACAAGTTCACAATATACCACTATTTAATCATGCAACAAGTATAAGATGCCTACAATAAAAATTAGTTTCCATTGAGGAACAATAGAGTATTCTCTCCCAGTGTCCATAACATTAATCAAATAAGAGGAAGCACCTGGGGTGAAATCATTCCTGGTGGGTGGGCTGTCTCAACTGGTGTAGTGGGGGAAGGCTCAGGAACTGAGGAAAACTGTAGGCCCTAAGAGCTCACAAGCCACCCACACCCGTGTGATGAGTATGGTGCTGCTCAGAGGAAATATGGAAATTGCTGGGTGAGAGGTGGTCATTTTCCTACAGTGACTGAAATGTTCCGAAGCAGTAGCCAGCCTTTTCAGCATCCCCAAAGTCAAGTTTGAAGCATAGACATAAATGAATGAAATAATCAATGGCTGAGTAATAGCCCCAGAAAGTTTAAGACAACAAATGCCAATGTTTATAGTTTCAATTCTCAATGAAAGGATGCAGCACACCAATTACAGGACTTTCATCATTTTATTCCAACATTGAATCTAATTCTGTTCTAACTTCTCTGTGCTATCTACAGACTGTAACATAGGCAACTTGCTCTAAGATGGAAATCATTAAAGAAATACAAAGTATCCACAAGCTGACTTAAAAATGTGTCTGTTTTAAAGAGCACTCAGAGAAAAAAAGCATATGTAGCTATTTTTTAACAGAAACACAATTGGTGCTGGAATCAGGGAGATATTGCTAATAACCATTGCGCAGTGTTAAGAAGGAATGTCTTTTCTCTTTTTTCTACAGGATGATTCCCTTAGTACTAATACTACAATGTGAAAGTAACACATTCACAAAATATTGTTTGGTTAAAAATAGCCCCCCTCAAAACTTTGCAGAATAAAAATAAATGTTTTCTCCCATACCTCATCTACTAGCAGCTTCTTAAAACAAATGTGACTTTTTAGTGGTAGACACTTACTTTTTCCTGTCACAATTTGGAAAGAAATGTCTTAATTTGGAAGTCAAAGAGAATAACACTTTAAAAACATATCATATGCTTTTTTAAAAGTTATACTTTAAATTAGGGAAATGTACTAAAGAAATGAATTTAAGGCTTTCTTCCTTACTGGAATTAGCATAATGAGAAAGGGAAATGAACCCTTAGCACCATTTTAATATGCTAATAACTTTAGGTTATAATGTCATACTTCTACTTAATACCTAAACATTTGGTTGGTCATGATTCACATTTAGGATTCCATTTATAGACCTAAAGAAAGGCATACAGCTAGGGTTGGTGTAAAGGTGGCAGCTGTAACTGGGTTGGTGAGGGCAGAGATCTGGACCCAAGAAAGACCAAGGGAGAGATCAAGGTCCTGCAGAAACCCGGAGATCTATGGAGATCAAACTCGGGTCCAGGACTTTGGTGTTTTGAATCAGGATGTCAGTAAGGTCAGAATGGGCCTGAAAGTCTCCAAAGGCTAAGGGTCCATTAGGTTGGAACGCAAGTCAGTAGACAGAATAATAATAATGCGCCCATCCCCAGGATGGCGGCGGCTGCTCACTTTGGGCTAACAGTGAGCTGAGGTTGGCAGATGTAGGGAAATTGGCTACAGCTGTTTACTGGGAGGGTCTTAGGACAAGAGGCTGCAGGTGGGTTCCTGACTGTGGTGGAGAACCTGGGGGCCCAAGTTAATTGTTTTTTCCACTGGGCTACCATGTGGTAATAAGAAGAGTACTCTGTTAATTTTTTTTTCAGTTTAAAAGTAGTATAGAAATGTTTCACATCTAGCACTGTTGGCAAATGAGTTGTTCCATGAATAAAGTTCACCTTGTGAGAGCTGAAACTTTATTTTTACAATATTGGATGGAAATACTTTAAAATGTGGTACATTGGTCCTCACCTCATTAAATGGGCTACACTGTTTATCATTCTGACTCCTGGTGACCCAGAGCCGTACCGATGTGTGCAAGGATGTTTACCCATACACTAAATGGTCCTAGATCACTGTTGACGAAATGGGAACAGGCAACTTGTTTTGTTCAAGAATCACCTTTACCTGTAAGTCTAGTTGGCAGGTAGCGCCCTTTGCGGGGCCTGTAACAGTCATAGGCCAGGGAAGACTGCATCTCCCAGGGGTTGTTTTCATTTTCTCTTCTCAGTTATGCCTCTTCTGTTTGAATTAACAGGAGCCTGACCACTGGAAAAATGGGGGAATTGTTGTAGTATTATCATTTTAATCCCTCAAGAGCGAGGGTCATGTCTTCAACCACTAAAGAATAATTACAGGAAAGGTTTTCAAGTAATTTCTTGCTATATTTAACAAAGTGTGATTTCCACACTGAATATTTATAAGACCCTTTAATAATAGTCCCAGAAACATTCTTTTTTCCCCAGAGTGGTTATGAGATCTCCCCTCCACCACCCTCCCCAGCTATCGCCTCCAGGGATCACTTGTTGGCTGGAAATGACCTGCCTTCCTTCCCCCTTTCTCTCCTTAACCACGGGAGCTGCTGAGTTGCCCGTAATGGCCTGGGTGAGCACTTTCTCGTGAAACAGTGAGCTCCCTTTCTCATTTCTCCACCCCTGTCCACTGTAGAGAATCCAGACCAGGGTCACAAAGTCTAATGTTTACAAGGGCCAGGCTGCTACCCTAAATAAATGAAGTCATTCAGGTAGGACAGTGGGGAGACTAGAAAATCAGAGAGCCCTTGGGGGAGGCTGGGGGTCTCTGTTTCTCATACTCCAGCCATTTGTTGTCAGATGGAGTGTGGACCTGGAGTTGTCAGAAGTTCTGATTTTTCAAGAAAATAAAAAAACTAAACAAAACAGGTTTTCATGTGACATTTCCTGATTTTTAAAACTTCATGTGGGTTGTAGATTGTTGTAGCTTTCCAAGTTTTTAATCCGTCCCCATCCAGACCGTGGCTGGTGGCTGGGGCATGGGCTTGGTCTACTGCTGAAGATCCAGACGGCGGTTCCCACTGCAGAACCTCACTGTGCTGGCAGGTCCTGGATGCCCCTGCATATCCTTTCCCCTCCAAACGTCTTCTTCCTCCCCACCTGGGCGGGGCATCTGCTGGGATTCCCTTCACCATGGTCTGGAGGAACAGGACTTTTCAGTGTGACTTGTGTGGCTGGAGGAGAACGTGCATGTGTCAAGAACAGCAGAGGCAGAGCTAAAGCCGTGTCAGAGTGGTTAGTGTTGCCTTTTGGAGTTGGAATTTGGAATGTGTTCCCATGGAAACAATGTAAGAACAAAGCCTAGGGTCTACCTCATCATGGTTTTTATTCCATCACCTGCATCCTTAGTAAAATAGGTTTTAAAGTGATGTCTTTGATATTGAACGGTCGTTTTGAACATTTTGATTTTGGGGAAAAGGTGTTTCTAAGTTCCAAAGATCTGAACTAAAAATACTGTCTTGGGTGTCTATTTGAGTTCTATATGTATATACCCATTACTGTATCACAGTGATGTGTAATATGTAATTAAAACAACAGTAATGAATGAAATATGAGCCCACCTCCCAGTCTGCATTCTAACTTTTCTCCATTCCTTTATGAGATTTAAATGCCTCAAATACTCCAACAGAATTATGTTTTTACTCTTGGGTTGAGCCAGTTGTTGTCTCTGAGGGTTTTCAATTCATTAAAGAATTCTATAGGAGCACAGTGAAGAGAGCCTTCAGAAAGACTCATTAAGGGGAAGAGGCTGACTCAGAATATCACTAACATTAAATTCTGTAAGTTGGGTAAGAGGTAAAATAGAATCAATGTATCATACTCCTTAGTTTCCAGGAATTAAATTGTCCTATGTTTGGTCCTAGATCAAAGACTAATAAGGCATGGTGTTCACTTGTTTTCTTATAAAAATATAAACAATCCTTAAACCTCTCCTAAAAGGTGGTAACTTATTTTTCAGCTAAAGCAGAAAGCTAACCCATCTATTGGGACATAGCCACACTGTAATAGTGGGGTTTCCAATAGGAAATTGCTCTGCAATTAATATGAACTTGTGCAAGTCATATAACCTTTCTAAGCTTCAGTTAACTTACCTGTAAAATGGGTGTAGCAGGGTGGTTTTGAGTATTGTATGAGACAGAATTATTGGTATTATTATTATTATTTGTTTGGATCAGAGCATTCTAGGCCATTTTAGAACTCAAACCTTTATTTTCATAAAATTCACCCATTTAAAGTACACAGTTCAATAGTAAATTCACAGAGTTGTGCGACCATCACCACAGTCTAAGTTTAGAACATTTTCACCACCCCCAAAAGAAGACTTGTACCTGTTATAAGTCACTCATCCCTCCTCTCCCCCACAACTCCCTACAGCTTCAGGCAAGCACTAGTCTACTTTCTGTTTCCATAGATTTGCCTATTCTGGACATTTTATATGAATGGAATCATACAAAACGTGATCTTTGTGATTGGTTTCTGTCACTTTACGTAATGTTTTCAAGGCGTATCTATGTTGTAGGATGTGTCAGTACTTCATTCCTTTTTACGACTGCATCATATTCCTTTTATTGCTGTATATTGCTGAAAATATACCACATTTTGTTAATCCATTCATCAACCGGTGGACATTTTAGTTGTCTCCACTTTTTGGCTATTATGAATAATGCCACTGTGATCATCCATGTACAAGTTTTTGTGTAGATTTATGCTTTTGTTTTTCTAGGAATGGAAATGCTGACTCAAATGGTAACTATATCTTTAACAATTTCAGGAACTGCCGAGTTGTTTTTCAAACTGGCTGCACCACTTTACATCCCCATCAGCAATGAATGAGGGTTTCAGTTTTTCCACATCCTCACCAACACTTCTGATTTTCCATTTTAAAAATTATAACCCTCCTAGTGGGTATGAAGTGGTATGTCAGTGTGGTTTTTATTTGCATTTCCCTAATGACTAATGATGCAGAGCATCTTTTCATGTGCTTATTGGCCATTTGTATATCTCCTTTGGAGAAACATCTATTCAAATTCTTTGCCCATTTTGTAGTTGGGTTAATTGAGTTTTCTTATTGAGTTGTAAGAGTTCTTAATATATTCTAGATACAAGTCCCTTATCTGATATATGACTTACAAATATTTCTAACCCAGTTTGTGAGTTGTCTGAATATTACTTTTATTAACTGATAAATCTGGGCTTCTCTCTATATATTTAATGCTTCCAGGCCCTCTTAACTGATTTGCACAAACTCTCTTTCCAGCCTCTGTTTCTCTACCTTGCTCTCCAGTCTGTCCACGAGCCCCTTCAGGTCCCTGGGGAATACCTGAAGCCATACGACTTTATCCAAGATAAGAATAGGCATTACTATGCAGGAATGGTGTCCCTTATGGATGAAGCAGTGGGAAATGTCACCACAGCCTTAAAAAGCCGTGGGCTCTGGAACAACACAGTGTTCATCTTCTCCACAGGTAAGTCCGTCAATAGGAAAATCATCTCTTGGCAGAGCCTAGGACATAGTATTCAATAAATGGAATGAAGATAAATTTGAGCATTTAGCAATTCCTTATTAAAATAAATGCTACAAGAGTGGAGACATGATAATAATGGATAGAAAAATGTGTCTAAGAATTATGAGCCTTCTCCTGTCTTCCTTCAGATATCAAAATATTGTGGGAGTATGCTTGAAAACAAGCTCTCAGTAACTGAGTAAGTGAGAGTGGACAACACTCCTATGCAGGGCAGCTGGGCAGTGAATCCCTGAACTGACTTGTTTCCAACAATCTCTACAGCCCAGGCATCCTCTATGAAGAGGACTTCCGCTAACTAGAGGGGGTCTCTGTATCGGTGCAGGGGCAGATTGTGACATTATGAAGACACTTAAGAAATGGAACCATTTAAATCTAGGCTAGAGTCTCCAAGTATAGATTTTTTTATATTAAAATTTTCTGACAATAAAGTCATACATCACTGATTACAGAAAAAACAAAAGAAGGGAGAAAAAATTTTTGACAAATCATTTTCATTATGGCAATGTCATTCTGATTCCTAATCTGTTATATATATGTGGTTTTTGGTTTTTTCCCCCCTTCTCATTAGACATAGTTTTCTAAAATTTCCCTATGATGTGCTTTAGGTGTAGATTGTGGTTTATTCATTATGCTGAGTACTCAGAGAGCACTTTCCATCTGAAAATGCAGATCCTTTTGTTATGGGAAACTTCCTTGTGTTCTTTATTTCAGTATTGTTTGGCCCTCCATCCCAACTTTCTCCTATTCTCTCTGTACAAAACTCCTGTTATTTGGATATTGGATCAATCCTCTAATTTTCTTAGTTTTTTTCCTCCCCTATTTTCTTTATTTTTCTTCTACTACTTGGGAAATTTCCTTATCATTATTCTCTAATCATTCTATTGAATTCATTGCAATCGCCATTTTATTCAAGTCTATTTTATTGTTTTATTGGAGCATAATTGCTTTACAATGTTGTGTTAGTTTCTGCTGTACAACAAAGTGAATCAGCTATACATATACATATGTTCCCCTATCCCCTCCCTCTTGTGTCTCCCTCCCACCCTCCCTATCCCACCCCTCTAGTTCGTCACAAAGCACTGAGCTGAGCTCCCTGTGCTAAACAGCAACTTCTCACTAGCTATCTATTTTACACATGGTAGTGTATATATGTCAATGCTACTCTGGCAATTCGTCTCACCCTTCCCTTCCCCACCTGTGTCCACAAGTCCATTCTCTACATCTGCATCTCTTTTCCTGCCCTGCAAATAGGTTCATCGGTACCATTTTTCTAGATTCCATATATATGCGTTAATATACGATATTCATTTTTCTCTTTCTGACTTACTTCACTCTGTATGACAGACTCTAGGTTTTTCCATATCACTACAAATGACCCAATTTCATTACATTTTATGGCTGAGTAATATTCCATTGTATATATGTACCACATCTTCTTTATCCATTCATCTGTAGATGGACATTTAGGTTGTTTCCATATCCTGGCTATTGTAAATAGTGCTGCAATGAACATTGGGGTACATGTATATTTTTTTGTTTTTTATTTTATTATTATTTATTTAGTTAGTTTTGGCTGCATTGGGTCTTTGTTGCTGTTGCTACATGTGGGCTTTCTCTAGTTGCGGCGAGTGGGGCTCCTCTTCGTTGCGGTGCACGGGCTTCTCGTTGCCGTGGCTTCTCTTGATGTGAAGCACAGGCTCTAGGCGCGCGGGCTTCAGTAGTTGTAGCACATGGGCTCAGTAGTTGCGGCACGCGGGCTCAGTAGTTGTGGTGTGCAGGCTAAGTAGTTGTGGCTTGTGGGCTCTAGAGCTCAGGCTCAGTAGTTGTGGTGCACGGGCTTAGTTGCTCCACAGCATGGGGGATCTTCCTGGATCAGGGATCGAACACATGCCCCCTGCATTGGCCGGTGGATTCTCAACCACTGCGCCACGAGGAAAGTCTCTGGGGTACATATATCTTTTTGAATTATGTTTTTCTCAGGGCATATGCCCAGTAGCAGCAACCACCATATTTTTTAATTGTCAAAAACTCTTTCCTGTTTTCTGATAACTCCTTTTTTGTAAAGTTTATTTTTATTTTATAAATGTAATAATTTATTTCTCCAAAGCCTGTGCTCTTAACCATTAATTATATATATATATATATATATATATATGTATGTGAATGTGAGTGTGTATGTAGGTATGTGTATACATATACATATATGTGTGTATTAGGTATACACATACATGTATTTTTTTTTACTTTTTAAAAAATTTTTGTCAGAATATAGTTGCTTCACAATATTGTATATATTTTTAAGTTTGCTTGTACTCCCAACTTTTTCTCTTCTAAGGTCATTTGTATCTTTCTTTTGGTCTGTCTTTCACGAAGGAGGCTTTTTCAGACCCCTAGTGATCCTTGGCTAAAACCCAAAAATTTGATTGGAAACTCCAAGGATGAGGTCAGGACTTGTCATCTGGTAAGTTTTACTGTAAAGTGACTGTGTGAGAAGTATGAGGTGACACGTTGAGGAATTAATCTGGGTATTCTACTTATAGATTTTTAAAAGAGTTGTTTTGTTTTGTTTTGCTTATAATTAGGCATGGTTATGGAACATAGCATTTACTGAGTACTTACCATGTGTGGGACATGGTTCTAAGTGCTTTACATGAATTAGTTCAGTTAATCCTCACAGTAATTCTCTGGGGACTCTTATTATCCCATCTTGCAGATGTGAGAACTGAAGCACAAAGAGGCTAAGTAACTTGCCTAAGGTCACACAGCCAGGCAGAGCCGGGTGTCACCCTTTCTGCCTCTGACACGTTGATCTGGAAGTTCTTACTGGACCTCAAGATATAGCAGTGCTTTCCCCGAGGTGTGCTGCAATTTTGATTTGATGAGAAGCCTCGGCAGGGCCGGGGTAGCATCCACCCTGACCAGCCTTTTTCAGTTGCTTTAGTGCTATACAAATACTATAATTTTCTGAGTGTGTCCTACTGTGGAAAAGGTTGAGTATAGATAACATATGTTTTCCCCAAAAAACTTACCCTTCAGAAAAGAGGGCAACATCTTATACTAAAGTCCTTACAAGTTCTCTCATAGTCCGAGAGTCGTTTTCAATTTCCTTTATTTTGAACAGCCTGGTAAAGCACTTTGATCAGTGCTGGTATTGAATGCTTATAGAGGTCACTGGAAAGAATCAATTAAAAAGGAGTCCAAGACATTTAATACTGATTTAGTAATTGTTCCTGGGAAATGACCTCACTGTTTTAAGAATTGGAAGTTATAAGTTTGTGAAACAAGCCTTTCTTGTAGATACCACAATTATACAATTTAAGGATAAATTATATCCTGAAATGAACATATATATGGATTGATGTATCATACACAGACTGAGAAGTACTCAGACAGAAGTGAAAATGGTAGCTCTGGAAAACTGTTAAACGTCTCAGGGTGGCTCCTGTGACAACAGATACTGATGTCAAGTGTGCATGGTGAGAGGTGGAATACAGTTTTTTCATGATAAGTGAAGGTGGAAAAAAGCAATATTTTAAGATCTGTATATCTCTTTTATTATATGATTTCACATGTGTATACATAGATATATTTTAAATAGATAGTTGACTATTTCATAAATATCCATAATATTTATTTAAGTCGGCAAAAATAATTTTTGGAGCTTTACACTGAGAAAATGGGAATTACCTTATAATTGGGTTGCCCTATTCTGACAGTTTGGTATATTAATAGATACATTAGTCTTGGACCATCTTTGCTTTGTTGAGCTAAATCCAACTTTATAGTGTGTATGTATTTTAATTATACTGCTGGATTCAGTTTGCTAGGGTTTTATTTAGAAGATTTGCATTGATTTAAAAGTAAAAGTGGAGTAGGTGGTTTCTTTTCTCACTGTTGGGTTTTGTTGTATTGGTTATACACGTGTCGTAAAATACTTTGGAAGTTTTTCCATCTTTTTCTATGCTCTGGAACACTTTGCAGATTGTTTGAAAAATCCCTCTCGTAAGCTGGTCCCTGGAGCCGTTTTAGGAGGCTTAAAAAAATTATCTCCATAGTTTAAATTTTTTGCTTAATTATATCTAGGGGTGTGGGTCTTTAAAATATTTTAAAATTAATTTTGCCTGAAATACAGTGAGCCCTTTGATCTGCATGCTGAGATTATTTTTCACTCCAGGAAGTCTTCCTTGTTCATATTTTAGCTTATTGCTTTTGTTCTGTTTGATTTAATTCTCAAAAATGTCTTTAATTAGTAGGTTGAATTACTGACTCAGCTTTTCTTTCATCGGTTTCAGTTTTTCCATCCTTTTTCTCAGTCTGCTGGAGCTCTTTTGCATTACCAGTTAGACATTTGTGCAGTTTTAATTCTGCTCTTTAATATGTCCAGTGGAGATTACTATTGATAGTATTTTTAACATCTTTGCAATCCTTTCTTTGCCTCAATCAGTTCTTTTTTCTTTTAAGTTTGTTAGTAATAATAATGACTACTGGTTATTAAATATTTACTACATCCCAGGCCATTCTAGTGCTTTTCCTATACTTTCTCATTGTTAATCATGTTTTAATCATTAAAGTTCCAAGTAGCATTGTGAAATGGGTTTCTTTATCCCTACTTTAAAAATGAAGAAACCAAAATTTAAAGAGGTTAAGTGATTTGCCCAAGTCTACTGCTATGGTCTGAATGTTTGTGTTCCCCCCAAATTCATATGTAGTGGTGTTGGAAGGTAGGGGCCCTTGGGAGATAATTAGGTCATGAGGGAGGACCCCTCATGAATAGGATTAGTGCTTTTACAAAAGAGACACCAGAGAGATCTCTAGCCCCTTCCTCCGTGTGAGGACACAGTGAGAAGATGTTGGCTGTGAACCAGGAGAAGATTCTCACCAGAAGGTAACTATACTGGTGCCTTGACCTTGAACTTCCCAGCTTCTAGAGCTGTGAGAAATAAATTTCTGTTGTTTATAAGCCACCCAGTCCATGGTATTTTCTTATAGCTGCCGAACAGACTAAGAGCCATACATCTAATAGATGGAAGAGGAGAATGCAAACTCAGATCAACTTGAGGTCAGTACCTGTTAAAGCTAATCAGCTGTGCTTTTACATCTCATCTTTTCCTTCTGTCTCATCCCATTGTCCCTAATCTCTACTTTTTGGCTTTCTACACTTCTATCCATAAAACCCAAGATTTTCCTGAATCTTTCCAAATAGAACTTTTCTAAAATCGTCATTTCCATAGTAAATCATTTCCAGCTATATACTCTTCCTCTGAGTGTAAGCAGTCGAGGATCTATCCACCCAGAGTGCATGGCCATCTCTTGGCCTCTGGTCACTGTCCCCTGGTTAATTCCTTCTCAGATCTATAGCTTGGGGTCAGGTTGATGCACACAGATCACTCTGTTCCCAGTGGCCTTTAGGCATTGAGTGTCCTACACTCCAGTGAACCTGACTGACCTACTTAACATTTTCTTATCTTCGGGCTGCTTCTTTGGCATGGCTACCAGATTCTTCCTGTCTCCACACCTTCAGGGCTTTACTTCGGGGGGCATTTGCCAGGGCAGTGTGCCCCACTGTCAGGCCCCTTCTTCTGCCTGCCCACTGTTCTCTGGGAGTTGTGATCTCTTACTGCAGATAGGAATTTGAAGAGGTAGTAATGCTCTGGTCATGTCAGATATGAGCACTGTCCCCTCCCGGGCTGCCTTACTGCCTCTTTTCAGGTAGGCAAGTGGCTCCACGTCGAGGCAGAGAGGGTAGACCAACCCTTGTTTCTTCAGCTCAGTTTCTCCAGCCCTACAGCTTATGGAAATTTCTCCAGGGTTCTCTCTGACATTACAGATTGTCTGTGAGTCCTGGTTTCTCGCATTGTAATGAATTTTCATCTTATTCTAACTCATCACAACATGATGTTATTCATCTTATTCTATGTCTATGCAATTTTAGCAGAGTATTGGTTAAGAGAAGCAGCACTAACAGCCATTAGGAAGATACCATTTTAACCTGGGCTCCTATCACCACAGCTGAGCTTTATAGTTGCTAAACTCCAGGAATCTTCACAGAAGTCTAACCCTGAGTAAAATGAGCTAAAATTTGAGCCAACTCTGGAGCAACTTGATCATGAATTAAAACTAGGAAAACTGAGTCTAAAACCTTGAAGAGAAAATAACGATTGATCTCAACATCTTTCTGCAGCTATTATATGTTTATATTAACTCTTATCAGAATAACCATTTTCACTTACATTTAGAGGAGAGTTTGACTGTAAGGACAAACCTAATTTCCTCTGGAGACTTTTTCTGTGTTTATTGACAATTTCATTGCCTGAAGTTGAATTTAATAATGTGCTGTAGTCATGTGATTAAAACCCAAGGAAACAAGCCCTGGATCTGGCTGGTTATAGAATGGTGATTCATTTTTTCCAGTTTTCTCACTTTACTTCACTTGGCACTGCTCTTCTTCACAAGCATAAAAATACTGGGTGCGGGCTTCCCTGGTGGCGCAGTAGTTGAGAATCCGCCTGCCGATGCAGGGCACACGGGTTCGTGTCCCGGTCCGGGAAGATCCCACATGCCGCGGGGCGGCTGCGCCCGTGAGCCATGGCCGCTGAGCATGCGCGTCCGGAGCCTGTGCCCCGCAACGGGAGAGGCCACAACAGTGAGGGGTCCGTGTACCACAAAAACCAAAAAAAAAAAAAAAAAAAAAAATACTGGGTGCATCCAAACAAATAACTGTTGAATCCAGTAGTATAGAAAACCCTGACATATACTAGCTTCTTGGTATCACACTTATATTTAGTGAAGCGGAGAGGTAAAGGCATATATTTTTTAGGTGCAGATGTTTGAAGACACTTTTTAAAAAAATCTTCTCTTATAATCTGCAGGAGACCCATGAGGCTTCCTCATCCCTTGTCATCATCATCTGAGCACTTAAGGTGGTAACTCAGTGTGCCAGCTGGGAACCACTTGCAGCAGTGGAGTGTTTGTTAAAAATGCACTTGCTGAGGTGATGGCTGTACAACATTGTGGATGTACTAAAGGTTACTGAATTGGACACACTAAAATGGTTAATTTTATGTTATGTGAATTTCATCTCAGTTTTTAAAAATACAATTTCTCAGACTCTATTACAGACTTACTAAATCAGAACCTAAATGAATGAAATCAGAAACCCTGGGATCGGGGCCCAGGAATCTTCATTTTTAACAGTAATCCAGGTGATTCTTCTGTATAGAGAAATTTGAGAACTTTTGATTTAAGGTAACTTGTTCAAACCCTGGAAATTTACCTAATGAAGAATAGAGAGAGAGTGACAGAACCCAGTAGCACCACCGTAGAGGAACCCTGACCAGATCCTGTTCGATCACACATCTCTACTTGAACAAACAGAGTAATTTATTCCAGAGCCTAAACTTTTAACATTTATTATCTGATTATCTTTCACAAAATTATGTGTGATTTAATATCTTAGAGTGATAAAGATTCTTAACTAATTCCCCTAAATCTTATGTCCCTTTCTCCCTCGTATGTTGGATTCCCTTCAAAACTGGTACCAACAAATGGAGAACTCCTTCACAGTTTAAATGTACTTACTAGGCAGTTGGCAGACTTATAAATAGTATAGAAATTCTGTGCCAGGAACCAAGTAATTTGATGTTGGCAAATCAATCTCACTAAGTTCTTCAAACTCTTAAATGCATTTCTGACAAAGCTAAGGAAAACCTGTTAAGTGAATAAGTGATATAGTGGATCCACACTGGCTTTCTCTTTGCAAATAGTGCTTTTTTCAACACAACTACCATAGAGGGAAATAACACATAGTTCAAAACTATGAGACGAGAACTATCTTCTCCCTAGCCAGAGGTCATTAACCCATTTCACCTCTTTAGAATTTTCATGTTAATGTCCATGCTAAAAGCATGTCAGATCACTTTAAGGTTTTGTTAGTAATAGGCAGTAGTGCATATGGATTTGTTGATTACTTTATTGAGAGAAAATAATAATCAATACATTTTAAAGGCCCCCAGAACAAAGTCTTGCACTTGTATTCTCTGTGACAAACCATTGAATCCACAAGCCCAGAGTCTAAAGCAAAGATGCTTCTCGATCCCTATGTTTATCAGATATTCCATGTTTTATCATAATTCTACTTATATACTATAATATAATATCGTATTATTGGTGTTACGAATTTCTTAGCATGAGAAACATGAAATAATCTTTACTTTCACACTTCTATGAGAAGTGGCCTTTCCCTGAGTTTATACTTAATGGAAAATATATATTGAACTGAGCAAGCATACTTATTGACTAAATTACAAGCTTTCCAATTTGTTTGGTTTACTTTCGCCTCTTGTTTTGCACCCCATTTTAAAGGTCACATTTAAAATGGATTCATTTCTTATATTGTACATTTCTCACAGAGCTCATTAGAACCAAAAGTCCCTGTGGAGGCGAGGGGAGTGTTAGGTTGGACAGGCTGCACTGGAGAATGAAGCAAGGTGAAAAGGAGGTTCTACATAAAAATAATCATGTGGGAACCACAGTCACAGCAGGAGGAAGGGGCTGAAGTAAAGTCAGGTCACCCCAGTTATAGATGCAAATACACAGTAGGCAACCAGAGGATGAAAGAGGGGACTAAATGGCCTAGGAATTATTTGTTTCTGAAATAGCAGAAAATAGATTGTATTTCAGGTGTTTTGCGCCTGGAATTTTAAAAAATCAATGCCATTAATTATAAATGGAAGATAAAAAGTTAGGAACCAGTATTTTCAGTTGACAAACAAAAGCAGTGTATTGTTTATTTATACTCCTATCTGCCAGGATGTAATGGGGATTGACTGTGTGCTAGTTTTTTTAAGAAAACAAAAAAATGAGAGTGACTAAATTTTAGCTACTAAAGAACCCAAACAGTCTAATTCTTCCCCATTTTACTGTCCATGTGTGGGGTTCTCCTTGAGGCAGTGGTAACTGCTGTGCATGTGTGTGGAATATATTTGAAACAAGGCATTTGCTCCAAAATTGGAGCATTCCAGGGCTAGCTTGTGCCGGCATTCTGTCCCAGATTCCTCTCCACTTTGGGTTTATACAGTGATTGCTGTGGTTTTCCGACTTGATCTGAGGCCCCCTGTTAGGCAGCTGAGGAAAGGCTGCTGTCTCCCTCCTTCCCAGGAGTTTAAGGAGACTTGCTCTTCCAAGGAGGGCCTGGGAACCAGGGCCGAAGCTCTTTGTGGGAGATAGCCCTGCTGTGCTTGGCCTCTAAAAGGCTGCTCATCCTTTGCTCTCAGAAGCATGAGATTCCCCTGGCCAGGCCTAAAAACAATAATAATGATATATTTGAAAAAATCCCCATCGTGTCTCTTGCTGACTTTGGCAGTTAGGTACCAAGCATCAACAAAACACTGTATACAGAAATCTGCCTTCCAGGCTTGTTCCTTTCTTACAGAATAATCCTTAACCTAGTGGGGGCTCTTTTTTCACGTGTCCTTAATGAGAAAATATTTCAGAGATTATTGGCACCACGGGTTTGTTCCTTTCTGGCGGCTGTCACCCTTAACCAACTGTGGTCTCTATGATCTCGTTCCTATTTTTCTTTCACAGTATGGTCCACACTTAATCAACCCCTCCTAGGATGACTGTGCCAAGTACAGTGATTTGTTTCTTTATTGTCTCTACTCCAGAACACTTTCTTATTTGGGCAGAGTTTTTAAAAAAGAAAAATGGCTTCAAAAAACTTAGCAAACATTAAAAATGGCATCCACTTCTGTGGAGACTACCAACAAAACCCAAAGCTGTATCTGTTTTCGAAACAGCCTGTGATCTGGTAACATGTTCTGACATCCACAGACATATACACGTTTGTCAACAGTGTACAAGAAGGAAGGGAGTGCTGTGTTTGGACTAAGAATGTTGGCTTTATGGTGCTGCTTTAAAATCCCGTTTTGGTGTCATGTTTGATGTTAGAAGGTCTTTCTCGAGTCCAGAGGTAATAGAGCAGGCTAAATGGTGGGATCTGTTGAAAATCCACTTCCCAAAAGTGCCCTGTGTGCAGTACATACAGCTCACATCGGGGAGTCCCTGAAGGGAGGGGCATGATTGGTATCTGTGGTGGGTTGTGATCATCACGCTATCACCAGGTGAGGTCACCTGACCATGTGCATCATCATTTTCTTCCTGACAACAAGAATTAGTCAGTTAATAAGCATGACTCTCGATTTTATTTAGGACAATGTGTTGGTCCTGAGGAGACCAGAAGCTAAAGATGTGAGGCATAAGTATCACATTCCCTTGGGGCCGAGGCAGGGGCCAGGCAAGCGTATGGCTTGGAGAAGTCCTTTCCCTTGTCTGGGTCTCTGACGCATGCACTAGAAGGAGTTGTGCGTTTTCCCTGATCTCCAGGCTGAAAATCACTTAGTTCAAGGAGAAATGTTACAGAGGGCAGTGTGAATGGTCACAGGGAAGACAAAAAGTCTGTCGAGCCACTAGTCCAGCACAGTGCCTAGCACAAAGCTCAAGAAATATTTGCAGGTGGAGGAGTGTGCTTGCATTCGAGATCCAGCAACACACCCACCTACCAACAGGCCACAGGTCTAAGTCAAGTGAGTGGAACTGAAAGATGAAGTTTGGAAGAGAGCCTCTGGATCAGGGTCAGCAGGAGAGGCTTCATGAGGAGCTAGGATATAAATTAAACTGTGCTTGAATGATGGATAAAATATCAGCAGGTGAATGGAAAGAGAGGGCAGGGCATCTGGGGCATGGAGAGTGGCATGAGCAGACGAGCAGGGGGAGGGAAGCAAAGGTGTGTTCTGGGTGTGGTGACTAGGCCAGTCCAGCCTTCCCATTGGTGTTCAAAGGGACATCCAAAACCATGGATGTGTCCTCCTGGAATGTTAATTTTGCTTGAATGTAGAGAAGGAAAATTATTTAATTTAACTGGCTAGTAATTTAAAACATTTTTATATTAAAAGAAATGGGGCAAGTTATGGAACAGAAAACATTTAATTTCATGGATTTTTTTTTTTAATGTTCAAAATCTCAGGTTTCCACTCTTGATCATTTAATGGAAGAATTTAAAGTTCTTTAAAGGAGATCAACTCCATTCATTCACCAAAAATTGCCCACTAATCCTTACCTAGAGCTTGAGGCAAGAGCTGTGTTTCCTCGAAACTGCCAGTGGGAGGTGGGGCAAGCAGTCTAGCCCTTGGCCACATGGCCAAGGATTTTGCTTATCTGTGAGAGAACCCCATGTGACACTGGGACACTGCATGTCCTGGATGGCAAATCTTGATGGTGGTTGGTATGGCTCTTCTTAAAGGATGTGCGTCCGTCCCACACAACAGACATGAAGTACCTTTGTGCGCAGGTCTGGGCCATGGAGTCTGCACTCTTGCTGAGAATGAATGCAGGGAGGCCTGGCCTCCTTGGTCTCCCTGGATAATGGAATGAAGGGTCTTCAGAGGCACTTCCTGAGTCTTCAATTTCCTTTCCTTTCTCCCCTGCTGTTCCTAAGCTCTAAATTCCTGTCTCAGCTTCTCCAGCCCCTCTGGCTCACTGCTCTCTCCAGGTCCTTGCCCCCTCGCTATTCCTTTGTTTTCAGCATGTTTGGGTTGTGAATGATTAGGCAACTTAGATCACAGGTTTTGTTTTTCCTAGGCAAAGGCAAACCCCTCCCCTTGAAAGCTGTCTCCAGCTTTTCCCGGTTTTGAGAAAGCCACAGGCAGCCTCTCCAAGCTACAGTGGCATCTCAGAGGCCAACCAGAGGCCAAATTGTTGGTGGGTGAAAGAGCTTCTAGACCTTTCTTTACCATTTCTGTTTTAATTTCCACTTTTTCTGGCATAGGTCAGATTGACTTTGTTATAGCTTTTTTTGTTATAATGCCAAACTCTGCCCAGTGTTACAGACAGCTTTCTTGTACCATCATCATCTACTCACAAGTGAAAGGAATTAAGAAAATGTCAAGAAGAACTCAGTTAATCCAATACGAAGTAGCTCACTAGCCTTCATTATTTGGGGAAAAAAAAGATCCAGATCTGTGCTGTCCAATAGGTGCCCACTAGCTGCAGAGGGCTATTGAGCATCTGAAATGTGGCTAATTTGTATTGAGATGTGCTGTAAGTATAAAATACTGAATTTCAAAGACTTGGTATGAAAGAAGAATGTAAAATAATATCAATAATTTTTTATATTGATTACATGTTGAACTGATTGGGTTGAATAAAATATATTATTAATTTTAATTTTAACTGTTTCTTTTTACCTTTTTCAAAATGTGGCCACTAGACAATTTTAAACTACATATGTGGCTCAGGTTATATTACTGTTGGACAGTGTTGCTCTAGATTGTAGCTTTGCAGTAATTCATTCCTTGTGAGAGTTCCCCAGGGATTACTTACCAAAGATTTTCTCTCTTAATGATCATGCTAAGATGAAAATAACACATAGTAGACTGTAAGGTTCTACAAAGCAAGAGCTGTGTCTGTTAACCTCCTTCTTTGGAGGCAGGAGTGGTGAGGTCATTTTGCTTAGGAGGCTTGTAAACTGGCTCTGAAGATGTTTCCAAAAACAGCCTTGAGCACTGACAGCATCACTGAAATAAGGGTATTGCCTCCCAGTGACTCTACCGAAAGATGTGATTCCTTTGGTTGCATAAATCAGGGGTTGGAATATCGAAAAAAGAAAGAAGGCAGTCTCATTACTTGAAGTCCATATTACTCCAGTGGGTCTCAGCATGTACAGAGGCACTTGGGCAAGAACCATGATCACCCCTATTACCATTTTATAAATGCAGAATGCAACATGATGGAAGCAAAGGTGGGAAAGAAAGTCTTTTCTAACTGCTCTAAAGAAAACCCAAAATATTTAACTTGTTTGCTGTGATGTGATAACACTCCTCGTTGGTGCCAGAAGAAATACTGTTACAACATAGAACAAATAGGATTATGAGATCTGGGATCAACGTTTTTTTTTTTTTTTTTTTTTTTTTTTTTGCGGTATGCGGGCCTCTCACTGTTGTGGCCTCTCCCGTTGCGGAGCACAGGGTCCGGATGCGCAGGCCTAGCAGCCATGCCTCACGGGCTTAGTTGCTCCGCGGCATGTGGGATCTTCCCGGACCAGGGCACGAACCCGTGTCTCCTGCATCGGCAGGCGGATTCTCAACCACTGCGCCACCAGGGAAGCCCTCAACGTATTATTAAATGCCCATGCTGTATAAAAGTTTCTTTGAAATTTTAATCATTATGACTTATATAGGTCGAAGATACTCTCAAGGCTTCTGTATCCATTTTCAGCAATCTTTTTTAAGATTATAAAATCTTTTCTTTTTTTGGGGACAAGTTCACTATTAGGAAAGTATTTCTCCATAAAATAGAAGTAATATTTTCCAAAATGGAAAGTTTTGGTTTTTTTTTAAGATTTCATTTTTTAAGAGCAGTTTAGGCTCACAGCAGGATTAAGGGAAAGATAGAGAGATTTTCTATATCCTCCCTGCCCCCCACTCATGGTGGCCTCCTTGCTTATCACATCCCCTACCCACCAGGGTGCTGTTGCTTCTTAAGGTCTTTAAAATGTTCCCTTTGTTTTAGTGCCCCATTGTCTTCTAATTCTCTGGGGTAGATAAGAAATAATTATCACCTTTTTGTAAATAGGGATATAATCCCAAGGGAGGTGATTTGTTGAAAAGCATAGGTGACCAGTAACAGAAATGGTTTGAAAACTTAGATTTTTGCTTTGCATTCCAGCTACTACATTCATAGTATCACATGGCTCTTTGAGAAATCGAATCTTTTGTCCACAATAGAACATGCTGCTCTGAAAAGTGAGGAGGTATATTCATTTTTAGTTGCACTTCTTTTTATCAAATTCTACACTGCACTTTGTTCAATAATGTAGTTATTTATACAACGTTTAGAAAGTTAAGAGAAGTAAATTGAATTCTTGATCTTGGTACTTTTACTTTCTTCCTAATAGCAATAAAAAAAAGATTTAAGCATCCTTGCTGGCTTCTTGGAGGCCGGGTTGCTGTGAAGCTATGAAACCTTCGTTATCACATTCCCACTGCTTGAATTGTCAGCTCATATTCTTGAAGAATTTAATCAATCTTATTGCTGTGTATGACAATGGCATTTATTTTCTCTGCAAGAACTTATTTGCTTTTTCTCTTAGATGGCTCTCCCTTTGTTGATAATCTTTTCTCAAGTTCTGAAGCACTGATTGATTTTGGAACTTCAGGAAGATCAGTGGTTACATGGACTGAGGAAACGGTGTTTAGTGCATAGTCTGTGTAACCATCAACGAGGGATCCTGCTGAGAATTGTAAATAAGAAAGATGTGATAGGTTGTGAGAATAAGGGGCTCCAAGCGTGGGGATTCAGGAAGGAGCAGACATAAGCAGTCTCTTCCTTGGAGACACCCTACAGTCAGCCAGTGTTTGTTTCCTTAAGCATTCAGGGCTTGAAAAATGTCAAGAATCTTGAGAGTATGTTTGCAAGTGCAGAAATAATGGTCAGTGGATCTTTCCTACACAGTGTGTGAAGAGTAAGAAGTAAGAAACAGTTTGGAAAAGAAAAATGATTTTAAGTGTTGGCATTTCAGGACAATGCTTTGTTTTTAAAGTTACATGTGATTATCTCACCTCCAGTTCAGTGTATTCCATGAAGCCCATTCAACTCTTGCCCTTGTGCTCTTTTACTATTCTTGGCCTTGGGCATATATCGCTCATCATAGGAACTTAGTAATGGACCTAGATTTTCTCCTAACTCAAAAGAACACCCAAAATTGATATTACATTTTAACTCCAAAAGACTGCCCAAGTCAGATGCCTGATAGAGCAACATAATATATGCCAACAAAGATTCCAGTTTCAGTCCATCTAGAATCCCCTGGAAATCAACTACTTGGCATAGTGGGAACAGGGAGAGGTTAGGAAGCCAGATCTGGGCAAAGCCAGGAATAGGGGCCTAGGCTGCCTACAGGATTGTCTTCTGAGGTTGGGGCAGAGTCTGATTTATAACAGACCAGAAGACGTGGCAACTCAGGGGCCCATCTTGGAGAGACAGTGTAGCAAATGGTTAAGACAGAGCAGGGGCTGTCTAATCAGACAAACCCGAGTTCAGATCCTCGTTCTACCACTTACTAATTGGGTGACTTTGGGTAAATTACTTTTCTGAGCATCAGTATTCTTGTCTGCAAAATGGGGGTAACGCTTACTTACAAGACTATTATGAGAATTAAATAAGATCATTCATGTAAAGTACCTGATACCAGGCCTGGTGTAAGGAAAGAATTTGATAAATACAGCTATGATTATTATTATCATCACTATCTGAGCTTTTTACACTGGTTGACCAGGACACCACAGCAGTAATCTCTGGGCAATATGTTATTGTACAAATATTTTATGTGTGTTTAGGTTCCAAAGGTCCAGGAACTCTCTGTACTACATTCACAATGTTCCATACCTCTAAAACTGTTCTAAAATTAAAAGTTTTTAAAAATACATACATACATATAATACATATACATATATGTGAGAATAAGGGGCTCCAAGTGTGGGGATTCAGAAAGGGGCAGATATGAGATATATATATATATATATATATATATATATATATAAAATATTTGAAAGACCGTTAAAAATCAAATCAGATGAAGTCTATAAACTGAAAGGGAATATTCCTGAAAAGTTTCCGTAAGTATAATTCCACTTAAAATAATTCCACTTTAATTGACAATATGTTGGTATTGGTATTGGTAGTTTTAGTTCCTAGTAGTATCATCAGAAAACCCTGATGTGACAATATTTAACTATGAAATTGCATGTGGAATTTTTAGTTGCTATATAGGAGATACCTTTCCAAGGGGAAATAACAAATCTACCCTTTACTAATAAATCTACTCTATACCTCAAACTTACAGTTATAAACTATGAATTAATTGTCTTTAGGATTGAAAGGATATCTCATGAAGGTGATGGGCCAGCATGAGGAAGTGTGGTGACAGTTTGAGCTGTGCCTTTCTCTTGGTTTGTTCCATTATAAGTTTCTAAGAAGTTAACTGACTTTGGCCAAATTTGATTGAAGAGCATTCGGTTTTCCTTGATTCTGGTCAAACCTGTGGTTTAATTTGCCACCTTTAAACACAATTGCATTCAAAAAAGGATTTCAAATGGATATGTATCCTATCATAAATACATTTCAATGAAATTAAGTAGGTGGGTGGCATAGATAATGGAAGAAAAGTGATGATAATTACAAAATTTGATTTGAAGTTTCTTTGTGGTTGATTGCCAGGCATTATTTAGCTTATGTTTTTCTCGACAACAGAAAATTATTAGGAATATAGTTAATATAGTTTTTTTTTACACTAGGTCCTCATTGGTTATCTATTTTATTTTATTTTTGAATATTTATTTATTTATTTTTGGCTGCATTGAGTCTTAGTTGCAGCACACTGACTCCAGAGCACATGGGCTCTCTAGGTGTGGTGTGCGGGCTCAGTAGTTGTGGCGTGCAGGCTTAGTTGCCCTGTGACACGTGGAATCTTAGTTCCCCGAACAGGGATCAAACAAGTGTCCCCTGTGTTGCAAGACCGATTCTGAACCACTGGAAGACCAGGGAAGTCCCTGGTTATCTATTTTAAATAGGGCAGTGTGTACATGTCAATTGGTACATGTAAATTGGTATAGCCACTATGGAGAACGGTATTGAGGTTCCTTAAAAAACTAAAAGTACAGTTACCATATGATCCAGCAATCCCACTCCTGAGCATATATCCAGACAAAAACATAGTTCGAAGGGATACATGCACCCCAATGTTCATTTCAGCACTGTTTACAGTGACCAAGACATGAAAACCACCTAAATGTCCATCGACAGATGAATGGATAAAGAAGATGTGGTACATATATACAGTGGACTATTACTCAGCCATAAAAAGAATGAAATAATGCCATTTGCAGCAACATGGATGGACCTAGAGATTATCATACTAATTGATATTCCAATCATACTAATTGAAGTAAGTCAGACAAAGACAAATATCATATGGTATCACATATGCAGAATCTAAAAAGAAAATGATACAAATGAACTTATTTACAAAACAGAAACAGACTCGCAGACTTAGAGAATGAACTCTGGGGGAGTGGGAAGGGTCGGGGGAGGGATAGATTGGGAGTTTAGGATTGACATGTACACCCTGCTATATTTAAAATAGGAATATAGTATTTAATTTAAAAGAAACTTTGGGGGCTTCCCTGGTGGCGCAGTGATTAAGAATCCTCCTGCCAGAGCAGGGGACATGGGTTCGAGCCCCGGTCCAAGGAAGATCCCACATGCCGTGTAGCAGCTGGGCCTGTGTGCCACAACTACTGAACCTGCGCTCTAGAGCCTGTAAGCCACAACTACTGAAACTGCGTGCCACGGCTACTGAAGCCTGAGTGCCTGGAGCCTGTGCTCTGCAACAGGAGGGGCCGCCGTGATGAGAGGCCCACACACCCTGTGAGGAGTGCCCTCGCTCGCTGCAACTAGAGGGGGCTCGCACACAGCAATGAGGACCCAACTCAGCCCAAAATAAATAAGTACATAAATAAATATATACTAAAAAAAGAAAGCAACTTTGGTACAATGTATCCCACTGTCCTAACATTGTATTAAAGAGGGCCTTTGAACTTGAATTCCCTCTGTATGGAACTCTCTTCATCTTAACCATCCCAGGGCTGATGCCTTGTCATTTTAAGTCTCAGCTAACAAGTCAACTCCTCATTTGACGTTGCCTTCCCTGCCCCCTCACTCACTGTCTGTCCCATCACAGCGTTGGTTTTCTTCGGAGCACTTATCACAGTGGGAATTATCTTGTCTGCTTGTTATTTTTCTTGTTTATCAAATTAAGTTCCAAGTGAGCAAGGGCCTCGTCTGTCTTATTCATCACTATATCCCCTGTGGTTGGAACACTGCACATAGTAAACTGATACTTTAAGTTTGACTTTGCAATGCATATGTGTAGACATATATGCATTTATAATTCCTGGTAGAAAACGGGCCAGAAAGATCCCCCCCCCATGAACGAGTAGCAATCTCCAGTTACTAAGTCCTTTTCTCATTCCTTACTCTGTTACTGATCTCCTTAGACACTTATATTGCTTTTAAGGCATGATAAATGATACAATTTAATAGGAAAATGATAAATCTCAAGAAGAAAACTTTGCATTAAGATAACATTTTATCTGCAGAACAAATTGGTATTTTAGCTGCCTTCTTATCTTTTGGTTTTTGTCAGTAAGAGAAGAATGACTTGGGATAACATGGGCAGTTTGGGGGTGGGATTCCTGGGGTTATCTCAGTGACCTCTTGTTCTACCTAAATATTCCCAGAAGACAGGCAAGTTTAGTGTTTTACCACAATAACCCAGAAATTTGATCAAATCTGCTCTTGGCTTTAGACTAAAAAAAGCTTGTCCATGTGCCCAGACCCCGACTTCTTTGCTCTGGAATGGAACAAGCCAGGGAGAAGCTTTCTCTTTCTCCCCAGAAGTCAGGGCACCTTGTTGTAGTTGGCCACTTATCTGCCTTGGAACTTGCATGGGAAGCCTTCACAGAACTGCTGAGATCCTGAAAAGAAATGTAGGGTAGAGTGTGTGTTTATTATCACCTATTCACATGTGAGATGTACGTATGTGTCAGGAATATTTTGAATTTTGTGGGAGCCATGCCTCACTTATCACATGGCATCCTCATCCAAGATTTCAGTTTCCTATTAAAATTATAATAGCTCATTTAGCTTAGAGGATATTTGTAATAAATGCTGATCTCAGAATATAAATGAAGTCACAGACTAAGATTACATAGGGGCAAGTCAACATCCACTTAGATCTGACAGATGTCAGATTTCATTTTACCTTCAATTTTACATCCTCTCCCTTCTTTTCTTTTTTTCCCTAGTGAATAGTCTTCTTGTTTAATAGAGAGCCCATTTGACCTTCCCCATTACTGCCTCTAGGGCATCTTTTCTCTTAGTGTATAAAGGTAGCTTGCCTCAGACTGACCTGAACAAATTGCTTTACTTATCATGATCCTCAATGTAGAGGGTCTTTTCCTGGGATCACTGGTTTCCTTTTAGGTACAGTATCTATAGAGCTCAGAAGTGTCCCTTATGCCATGACTGATGAAACTCAAAAAAAGAAGCCAAGGGCCTAGATATGTCCGCTGGATAAATTGTGTCCGTGTTAACTGAAGTGGCAGCAGTAGTTAGTTGGTCAGGTAGTTATCAGATAACTCAAGAAGGTATCCAGGAAATGAATGGGAAACAGAAACCAAACAGATTGCACGTTGATCATAAAGACCATATTTATTTGGCAAAAGGGAACGTTTCTACCAGAATTGAACTGTGTCTCTTCTGGTCAGGAATACACAAGTAAAGAATGAAGAACATGCTCAGGGGCTGAAGAAACTAGTCTATTGGTTGGCAAATTATGTGGAAAATTAATAGGAATGTTTAATATCCATCAGAAGACTTTCTTGAAATATAATGAATATAAAATGTCTCAGTGGCATCATATGATTCCAAGTATTTGGGGGCCACTCCATTCAGGTATGTGGGCCACCCTGTTCCAACAAGGTGGGGCTTAGACAGGGATTGGTGGAAACACTGAGGGCTTGTTTCACTTTATAATTTTTAATAATTTGGCTCTAAAATGTACTTTTCTCTCTAAAAGTACTTCTCCATTCATTAATTTCTTCTTTGTAAATTAACATTTAAAATAATACATTCTAACCTTTGGATTCCAGAGTAGACTTTATTTATACAATGAGCCACACTTATTTTAGATTTAATATCAGCTTTTGAAAGAAATCCTTAGTATCCTCATTAGTTTGTTTAAAATTAATCATGCTTCTGATAAAAAATTATACTTGATAATGGTAGAAAACTAGAAAACTATTGAAAGGTATAGAGAGGAAACTAAATGATCCATTATTCTACTACCCAAGGTAAATACCTAACTTTCTATGGCAACAATTTTTCTGATATTAAAAATTATTTAAAAACATGATTTTTAACAATAGCAGTCATTTTAAGAAATCATGCTTTGGGTGACTCCAGCTAGAAAAGAGAGGGTTTTGGGGGGGTTTTCATTTTGCTAAAATTTTGGGTATCTCAATTTGATATTTTGGCATATACACTTACACATAGTGACAGAGAATGGTTGTGATGTATCTAGGATGGCAGGTCTGTAAATTTCAGCTCCAAGCGCAAATATACAACACAGGGCCTATATTGAAATATGGATAAAGAGACTCAAATGCGCTTTTGTAAAATAAACTGATAGGAACCAGGACATCTGTGTCAGATCCTAGCGTGAGAAGCATGAGACTCAAATGAAATAAATAGGCTCCATTATACAATAGGACATGAAAACTACCAAGTCCACCCCAAACTGCTGCTTTTGTCTGTGACTCAGCCTCCTTTATGATGCTCAAAGTGAATTAAAACTACCCTTTAAAAGCCTGCTTCCCATCATAATTTGGCAAGAAATTGGACTGGTGAAGGAGGCACTGCTCTGGCTGACCAGGACACATTAGTGGATCCCAGTGACGCCCTGACTCCTGTCCCCAAGCTCTCAGTGTGTTTTCAGTAACCATGAAAAAATCTTTTAGTGATGAAAATGATACGTTGATTCTTCTTTCTAATGCCTCAAATATTCTTTCAGCATAAGCTGCTTTAAAAATTATTTTTGATTGTATGTTTGGTTTTTATCAAGAAACGGGAATGGATAGTGGGAATGTGAATTGATCCCAAGAGAAAAAAGTTCCCATAACATGTAAGTGCCTTAGTCAGATAGTTGGAGAAGCTCCTGCCTGACCCGCTGTTCCATATTCTGAGCTCAAAACATACCTTTCCCTCGGCCGTGTGATGTCATGTTGTCTGGTTGAGTGAAATGTTGCTGTTGCAATTACTTGGATGGGTGCAGTGCTTTCTGACCCACCTGCTGTGTTGGTAAACCCGAAACCATCCTGGCAAGTATGTTTATTTGCTTTCCCCTGAAATGTGCTGTCCCTTTTTACCTCCTGCCGATAAAAACTGACAGGTCCTTTTCCTGCTAGCCAAAAGCAGTGATGGGAACCAGGTGGAAGATACAGCTCTTAAAATGTAGTTTTAATTCATTTTAAGTCCCATAATGTAGGCTGAGTCACAGACAAGCTGGGGGCCTTACCAAATCACTCCATGACCTCACTTTCCCTCTGGCAAACCTCTCTCAGTGCAATACGGTGATCTCGCAGATGGAGTATCAGAAACAGCTTGCTTGAGAAGAGCTTGCCTGTGAGCTGTTAAGGCTGCCAGATGGCATCGCTCTAGTCCATCTTCTCTCTTTTTCTTTATTCTTCAAATACATATGGTCTTCATGTACTACAACAATGTTATTAACCAACCTCACCACAACCACTTAGGTTGTAGATAGCGAAGGCCTGGTTACATAACCATTCATTAAAAGTGTGGTTTCAGAACTGATGAAAGCTGTATTGACTCCTCAGTTTCTTAAAGTGGATACTTTGAATGAAACCACTGGAATCTCCAAGATGATTATTGACCTTACTGTTGTGTACTGAGATCTCTATTTTAAAATTCTCCCCGGGCTTCCCTGGTGGCGCAGTGGTTGAGAGTCCGCCTGCCGATTCAGGGGACGCGGGTTCGTGCCCTGGTCCGGGAAGATCCCACATGCCACGGAGCGGCTGGGCCCGTGAGCCATGGCCGCTGAGCTTGCGCATCCGGAGTCTGTGCTCCGCAACGGGAGAGGCCACAACAGTGAGAGGCCCGCGAACCACAAAAAAAAAAAATAAAATAAAATAAAATAAAATAAAATAAAATAAAATTCTCCCCAATTACCTTATTTTTTTTCCTATCTTTCAATTTATTATTGCCATTGTAGTCAAATAATATGATAGACAGAGATTTGGATGGGCTTCAGGAAAAGAGTTTTTATTGTGGCTTTGCTTCTAACTCGCTGTGCAGTTTATCGCATGCTATTTAATCTTCCTTGACATCATCATCTTTGTGTTGATTTCCAAGATATCATTTGAGACTTTGTGGTCCAATAATGAATTCAAACACCCTTTTCTACAGGGCAGAACACCTTCTAGGCAGGTTTGCCATCTTCTCTGTATTTCCAAAGCACCTTGAAAGCCCTCTCAGAAGATTCTGGTTCCCCAAGTGATTCTGTAGTGTAGCCAGGGTGAGAACCACTGTGTGTGGAGTCTAGAGTAGGGGCTCATTATTATAAAAATTTCTCCTTTGCCACATTTTTTTATCCTTAAGTAAAGGTCAATTTTACCCTTCAGAAAATAACTGCTTTTATAATTCTTTTATAATTTAATCCTCACAAAAGTTAAGGTCCAGCCATTTTCTCTTTGTGTGACTTTTGTGAATATTCTGCATGGATTCAGTACCCATTTGTGTTCTTGCTTATTTTTCCGCTCTCACTCGTCAACCACACTTGACCAGTGATTCAAAAGAACAACAAAAAAGATGCATAGTAAAACAGGTTGACTTTAATGTATCAGCCATTCAGCCTCTCTCTGGAGAAATGGTTTTCAAAGTGTGGTCTCAGAAGCATCATCATCACCATCACCAGGGAACTTCTTTGAAATGCAAATTCTCAGGCCCACCTCTGGACCAGAAACTCTGGAGGAGGGACCCAGCAATCTGTGCATTAACATACCTTCTAGGTGATTCTGGTACATGCTGCTGTTTGAGAGCTGTTCTAGAGAGATTTTCATATTTTCAGAGAGTTGGATTTTTTTAAGTGTGCTTGGATATTTTTGAAATAATCATTGTCCAAACTTACATGCTCTGGAAATAGAAGGGATATTACATTTCTAAAGGGGATATTTCTCTGCCTTCCTTTTTTAAAAAAAATATCTTTTAGAAGTGTTCATATTCCTTTCTGTTCTTAGAAAGCCTATCCATATCTCTGCCTATTTGCATGCTGAAATTTGAGTCTTAAGTTAGTTCTTTTATCATGATCTGTTGTGACACAGGATACAATAGATGGAAAGTGACTAGTAAAACATTTATTTCTACTCTTTTATTTGTTTTTTTTTAAATTGGATCTTCCAAATGGCATTCTTCTTCCTTTAGAACATAGACAAGGATGATTTTTTTTAAAGTTATCCTCAAACAAATGGAATTGTTTCATAATAGACCCAGAGGTTGTCTATGTCCCTTGTCAGAGGGACATTTTTACTAAGTCGAATGCTCTCTGGAAGAAGGTGTGAGCAGAAGCTAATATCATGAATTAGAGGATGAAGAAGAGGATAAGGGCATCTGGTCCTCAGTGAGGAAACTTTGACCCAGAAGCCTTTTGTGGTGGCAGAAGTAGACTTCCAGTCCCAGGCTCTACTCTTCCAATCCAGTATTCTCTGCACGAAACGTCACTGCCTTCAGGACCATGCCGTTTACCTAACTGGTTGAATTTTTGTCAAAAGCTTGATCCAAGTGAGGTTTTCTTGTTTGTTTTGATATATAAAGCGTTTGCAAGTTCTTTCAAGGGCAGCACATAGCTTTATTTAACTCCCTCAAGCCCTCTCATCTCTGTCAAGCTGCACCAGGAAATTCAAGATCTAACCAGAGGCCCCCAAAGAGTTAAAAAAAGACAACCCGCCTGCAGAGTAGAAGAAACTGATGTCAAAAACATATGTTCCTCTGTGGGGCCTCGCTGGATTCCTAAGTCTGGATAAAGCCAGTGTGTATGCATGCACGTCAAAAAGAAAATAACACAGTCTTGGCCAGTGTCGTGGAGCAGTGAAGTGTTGTCCCTCATCTGCAATTCCTCTTGAGTCCCTGCTGCATGGGAGCCCTGCTGAAGGGCTCCCGGGAAGCTGGTGGCCCTCACACTTGAGCCATTAACTCAGAATGCCAGCGAATCCCTTGTTTTCCTTGTGAGTGTTCCGGCTGAGAGGCCCGTACAGACCCTGCCCGTTTTCATTGGCTTCGGGGGTTGTTTTTGGAGTGGCTGACAGCTGTCTGCCAGGCTGTCTGAAACCGCCTTCCTGTGCTCTCTGCCTGCTGCTCAACTTCACAGAACTATTGTTCCTGTTGAGCCTTTTTCTTAAAATCTTTCCCAGCTGTATCCTGATATGGTAAACCACTTAAATTAGCTCCAGATTGTTCTGTTTATTTTGTGTTAGATAAGCGACAAAATACAGTCCCGGCAGCCAGCCAGGAGGAGGGTGGAAGTGGGGGGATGGGGATGGAAGGACACTAGCAAAGTCTTTTACAAAAGGTAGAGTTCCCAGACAGAACTGTGAAAAGGAACAAATGTGATACAGTCACGGGTCCTGCCATTTACATGTGATCCTGGTGGGCTGGCCAAGTAATAACTTTGGATCTGAGCACACCCCAGTTCAGAAAAGAAAACCAAGACCCCAGCATTAAGTCACACAAGCAGGAAGCTAAATTTCTATTATTGGAAATAGATACAGTATCTCTGTCAGCCACAGGTCTGGTTACCATGGCAGCTGTCCACATACCATGCTTGATGCCCTGATGGTGACAGGGTCTCTTTTGTTTATTTATTTAATCATCCGTTGGTATTGCAACGCATGGTAGCTGATGGGCTCAAAACTGGCTGACGTTCACCAGCCTCCCTATAGGCTCAGCAATTGAAAACATTCTCTGCCGTGCTGTAATTTAAAGCTAGAAATCCAAAGATGTTGAGTCACCAGCATAGGTATTTTCCACACAGCTGCAAGTGAAAATTCACAATGGACTTGGCCATCTGTGCAACCGTTCTACCCGTGGCCTTTCCTCCTCTGTGGCTGTCTGCTCACAGGGGCTCTCCGTGCAAAGCCTTCCTGAATACTTAACAAAAAGTATTTTCAAATATAATAGATGCTGTCCTCGAATGAAGATACTGCCTTTGTGATTGTAGGAATAAACCCAAATAAAATATGAAGACTAAACTTCCGAATGTTTTAACTCAGCTGAAGCACACGAACAGTGCCAGCAACCAGCTGAGTTACAACCATTATTGAGAATTTTGTCTGTGGTAATTCAAGACTCCCCAGGAAAGATCCCATGACTCACTCCAGCATGACTGGGCCTCCAGTCCTCACTCTGAACCAAAGTCCTGGAAATGCTTTTTACCAAGTTGAGGGAAGGGGAGGGAAGAACAGGGTCAGGAGTAATAAAATGCCCTGAGAAACTGCCTCTTAGTTTTCCTTTGGGCAAATAAACTCAATGTGTAATAAAAATGTACAAAACCAACTTTGGAAGAATAATTACCCCATCAAGCCCTCTCCCCCTTGGGTGGAATGTGCCTTTTCCTCTCCATCAAGGTCTGGCCCAAGGTTGAACAGCCTCCATGTCATCCTCTCTCATTCCCCAGTTTTCATCTCTCTTCTTTCTCTGTATCCTTTTTAACCCAAATAGTGGACAGTCTTTTATCTTTCACCTGGGCTGGGCTTCTCATGTCCCTTGAGAGCAGGGACCATGTATTGACCCTCTGTCGTCTTTTTCCACAGTGCTGACAGCAGTCATGGGCACTGAGCAGGTGCTTAATTAAGGCCTTTCAAATAATAGTTTTCTTTTTTATTCTTACCTGGCATGAGGCGTCGTTCCTTCTGTTTCTATATAAATTCAGGCAAAGGTAAAAACAACAACAAAGTAAAAACGAGCACCAACAAAACCCAGGACCAGATATCACAAGTCCCATGGGCCTATTCTCGTTAAAATCATGATGGTACCCTACTGGTGCTGGGCAGGATGGAGCAGCCACGCAAAGCCTATCTCTCTCATGGATTACAACTAAAAACTCTGGAAAATACAGAAAACAACTGCCTGGGGCACCTAAAAAGTAAACAAAAGCAAGCAAATGGTGAACAGGGATGAAGTTAAAGCATCACCAATCCCCTCTACCCGGGGTGAGTTTTGTGGGCTTTGTTTTCACTCTTCTGTCTCTTGGCTTAGACCCAAGGGCTGATGGAATTATGAAGCAGGTGTTGGCAGCAGGATCTACAGGTGAAACCCCCTATTTCAGAACAGAGGTTTGGGAACGGAGTCTTTTGCTAGAAAATGTAGGGGAATTCACATTTTATTTGTTTCTTTTTTCTTCTCTCTCTTTTCTCTCCTGACCCTGCCCCAAGGCCAGCCCCACTTGAGGATCTGCATTGCTTTTGTGGTAGGGGTTTGGGCTCCTAAAACGCAATAAGAAGGTTCTTTCTGACCACAGGACCAGGGAAAAGGGGCCCCTTTTGTCCAAAGAGAGTAGGAGGATCCTATTACTTTATCTCTCTCTCTGTCTTTTTGCTGCTTTGCTCCAAAAGGCATCCTCAGTTGTGTTTTTAGGAGGCTAAAACCTTCGAGAAACCTGTCTTTCTGACCAGAGGAGCCAGGAAAAGGGAACGCTGGGGGCTGGAAAGTATAGGGGAATCTCTGAGAGGAAAGAGCTGGAGAAGAAGATCCCCTGATTCTGTGTGTGAACTGACATAAGTCCCAGGCTCAGCTCCAAGATGCGCAGGTGTCACATAGACCCAAAGAAGCAAAGCAAAGACTTCAGGAACTCACCTGTGATGTAAGTCACTGCCCGAGTCCCAGACTAACCCCTGGGTTGGGCACACACTGGGTAAACCCAAACGTCATTGCAAAGACTTTAAAAACTAAACTGATATTAGGACCACCATCCACAGACAAGACAGACTTGTACTCTGAATCTAATTGGGTTAGTTATAACCATTCTCCATGAGATAAAGTTGAACACTCTTGAAATGAATGGAAAAATAAAAATTGTCAAGAGAAATAGAAAGGGAAAAAAAGAACCAAATTGAAATTTTAGAACTGAAAAATACAGTACCTGAAATTAAAAATTCACTCTATGGGCCCAATAGCAGAATGAAGATGATAGAGGAAAGGGTCAGTGAACTTCAAGATAGATCGGTAGACATTACACTGTCTGAAAGACAGAGAGGAAAAAGATGAAAACTTGAGCTGAGGGACCTATAGAACAATATTGAAAGGTTTAACATTTATGTCATTACAGTCCCAGAAGAAAAGGAAAAATATTGGTGCAGAAAAAAGTACATGAAGGGATAATGTCTGAAAACTTCACAGATTTGGTGAAAAATACATGTATAGATTCGAGAAGCTCAGTAAGATCAGATCAACCCAAAGAAAACCACATCTACATTGTAATCAAACTGCTGAAAACCAAAGATGAAAAAACATCTTGAAAGCAGAAATTCTGATCATGGGGATTTACCCAAGAGGAATGAAAACATGTTTGTACAAAAACCTATGCCCCCATGTTTATAGCAGCTTTATCAATAATTGTCAAAAACTGGGAAAAAACTCAAATGTCCTTCAACTAGTAAATAAATGAAACTGTGGTACATCTGTACAGTGGACTATTACTCAGCAATATAATGAACCATTATACATGGGCTAACTTGCATGAATCTCAAATGCATTATGCTGAGTGCAAGAAACCAGACTCAAAAGGTTACACACTGTATGATTCTTCCTATATGACAGTCTGGAAAAGGAAAACTTTGAAGATGGAAAAAACGTCAGTTGTTGTCAGGGGTTAAGGGTTGGGTGGAGGATTTGACTATAGAGGGGTAGCACAGGGGACTGATTCTGGGGTGATGGAGTTGTTCTGTATCTTGTGTTGACCTTAAAAGTTATTTTACCAGCAAAAATGAGTTTATTCAGGAATGGCGAGGAACTGCACATTCAGGACAAGCAAGATATAGCAAAAGAATAGGCAAGTCCAACAAAGGAGAGGGGTATTATTTTATAGAGAAAAAGGAAGAAGTTGGGAAGGGTTGTTTTGAATGAAAGTCCATTGGAGAAAAGTGAGAGTTCAAGGTGAATGTGTTTTTTCATTGGCTGAGTAGCCGAGGTGGTCGATTTCTTGTAAGAGATGCAATGTATGTCTTTTCCCGTTGAGGTCCCATATTTGATGATTCTTTCCTGTTGGTGATTCTTCTGTTAGGGTCTGTAATTGACAATTCTTCCTGAAATTGACGTTGACTGGTACTGTGTGAGAACTTCCCCTTCTGGCCTTCAACTCCATTTTAGTGAGTCTTCCTTTTATTAATTTTCACATTTAATTGTGGTGCTAGATATATGACTTCATTTGTCAAAATTCATAGAACTACACACCAAAACAAGTGAATTTTACCATACACAAATCAGAAAATAAAAAATAAATCACTAACAGTATTTCATATCTGATAGGGTTAATATATCTTCATATGACTACATGAAGTATGGAAAGATTCATGTAATCTCTTATCTATTTTGAAGTTATTTTCCACTTGATTCAACATTTAAACTTGCAGGAAGCCAAAAATGGAATAAATAATGAAGCAGTCTCTTTGGGTACATACAAAAAGCTTTCCAAAAGAAAATTTTGTGTCTCACATGCCAGGCAGATGTTTTGTAGAGTCAGCTTACCACAAAAGGCCCTGATGAAAAACTGAGGTATAAAAAGTAAGGGTCTGTAAGAGAAAGAAAGACACATTGATTCTAGAAAAGATCTACTGTTTTTAAAAGAAGCCAAGTCAATTTGATAGATTGGTGAAAACAAGAACAAAGAATCTGCCATGTCCTGGAAGCTCCGGGTTTTGATAATTAGGGTGGTGTTGAGAATGCCCTGTCTAGAAGACTCACATCTGTTGTACTGAGGTATAACCTTGCCTGTGCTCTGAAATATACATGGAGTGGGCAGGCTTGGACTATTTCCATGAAGCAGATCATATACATTTTAGTGACAACAGGAAGAGTTTTCCTGAATGTAGGGTTTCTTCCTTAACCCACCTCTCATCCAAAGGGCAAAAAATGTAGAATGGATGCTTCATTGCAGTGAGATCCCACCGGCTGACCAGAGCTGCACTTTACCCCACTGCTTATTCTGCCTTTGAAGTTATATTATCCCTCTGTTTCATCTTACACTATTATGGGTCTTATCAATTTTAATACATCAATGTATTACCAACCCTGTTGATTTTAAGAACATTTGCCTACCTCCAAGTCACAAGATATTCTCTTATGTTTTTCTATAAAAGATTTATGGTTTTCGCATTTACATTTAGGTCTTTGGTCCATCTTTTTCTTCTCATACAGTTTTGTTTTGTTAAGATATAATTCATATCACCATCAAATTCATCCTTTGAAAGTGTACAATTCAGTGGTTTTTAGTATATTCACAGAGTTGTACAATCCTCATCATTATCTAATTTTTTTATCACCCCCACAAAAAAAAAATCCTGTACCATTAGCATTTTCCCCTTCCTCCCAGGCCTTGGAAGCCACTAATCTACTTTCTGTCTCTATAGATTTGCCTATTCTGGACATTTCATGTAAAGGGAAAAATACAGTATATGGCCTTTTTATCTGGCCTCTTTCATTAGCATGTTTTCAAGGTTCACCAATATTGTAGAATGTGTCAATACTTCATTCTTTTTATTGTGTTCCTTTTTTTCCCTGTATATTGCTGAAAATGTATCTTATCCATTCATCAATTAATGGACATTGAGTGTTTCCACTTTTTTTGGCGGTTATGAATAATGCTGCTATGAGCATTCATGCACAAGGTTTTGTGTGGATGTATGTTTTCATTTCTCTTGAATACACACCTAGGAGTGGGATTTCTGGGTTATGTGGTACCTTTATGTTTAACTTCTTGAGGGACTGCTAAACTATTTCCAAAGCAGCTGTGCCATGTTACACTCCCACCAGCAGTGTATGAGGGTCCCAGTTTCTCCACATCCTCACCAACACTTGTCCTAGTCTTTTTTATTATAGGCGTCCTAGTAAGTGTGAAGTGGTATCTCTTGTGGTTTTGATTTGCATCCCCTTGGACATTTTTTTCATGTGCTTCTTGCCCATTTGTATATCTTCTTTGGATAAATATCTGTTCAAATCCTTGGCTCATATTTTAATTTTTCTTTTTTACTATTGAGTTGAAATATGAGCCATCTTCAATTAATTTTTCTGTAAGTTGTGAAGTAGGGATTGGTCAAGGTTCTTTCTCCGCCCCCCCCCATAGATATTCAGTTACTCTAGAATCATTTGTTGCAAAGACTTTTTCCTTGACTGGCTTATTTGGCACCTTTGCTAAATATCAGATAATCACTAACAGGTGGTTCTTTTATTAGGCTCCCTATTCTAGTACCAGGCTGTCTGGATTACGGTAGCTTTATAGGAGGTCTTGGAAGTTGGGTAGTGTAATTCTCCCAGCATCATTCTTTTATTTGAAAATTACTTGCAATCCTAGGATAAGCCTCATTTGCTCATCATGATTGTGGTAGGCAGGGCAATGTTCCCTTTGCTTCCCCCAAAGATGTTCACATCCTAAAGACCTGAACCTCTGAATATCTTATGTTATATGGCAAATGGGAACTAAGGTTGCAGATTGAATTAAGCTTGCCAATCAGCTGACCTTAAGATGGGAATATTATCTGACAGGGCCAAATAGAATCACAAGAGTCTTTAAAAGTGGAAGAGAGGGGGCTTCCCTGGTGGTGCAGTGGCTGAGAGACTGCCTGCCAATGCAGGGGACACGGGTTCGAGCCCTGGTCTGGGAAGATCCCACATGCCGCGGAGCAACTGGGCCCGTGAGCCACAACTACTGAGCCTGCGCATCTGGAGCCTGTGCTCCGCAACAAGAGAGGCCGCGACAGTGAGAGGCCTGTGCACCGCTATGAGGAGCGGCCACCGCTCCCCACAACTAGAGAAAGCCCTCGCACAGAAACAAAGACCCAACAAAGCCAAAAATAAATAAATAAATTAATTAATTTTAAAAAAAATAAGTGGAAGAGAGGGACAAAGAGGAGGTCAAAGTAATACCAAGTGAGAAAGACTCAACTGCCATTGCTGACTTTCTGAAAGGGAATGCAGCCCTCCCAACACCGTGATTTAGCCCAATGAGACTTGCTTCAGACTTAAAACTATAAGATGATGAACTGGTGTTAAGTGGCTAAATTTGTAGTACTTTGTTATGGCAGCCATAGAAAACTAACATAATCACGTATTATCATTTTTATACATAGCTGGATTTGATTTACTAAAATTTTATTGAGGATTTTTGCACCTCTGTTCAGTGTAGTTTTCTTTTTGTGTAGTGTCTTTGGCAATGGAATCACAGTAATGCTGGCCTCGTAGAATGAGTTGGGAAGTTTAGGATTCTCTCTGTTTCCTTTTTTTTTTTTTTTTTTTTGTGGTACGCGGACCTCTCACTGTCGTGGCCTCTCCCGTTGCGGAGCAGAGGCTCCAGACGCGCAGCCTCAGCGGCCATGGCTCACGGGCCCAGCCGCTCCGCGGCATGTGGGATCTTCCCGGACCGGGGCACGAACCCATGTCCCCTGCATCGGCAGGCGGACTCCCAACCACTGCGCCACCAGGGAAGCCCCTCTCTGTTTTCTGGAAGATAAATTCTGATTTTTATTCTCATGTTCATCCCCGCTCTCTTTCATTCTTCTGTATTTCTAGTGTGGAATGGCCTCCTTTAAGTCCAGTTGTATTCATATATAGTCCAGGCAATTATCTAACCACTTTGCTATATTTTCTCTGCCTGCATGTTTTCATATGAAATACATACTATTTTATTATCAGTTGCCATTTTTCCTTTATATTACATTTAAAGTTATTTTAAAAATTAGGTGTGCAAGTGTAATGTGTATGAATTCCATTACAGGGAGTCAAAGGAGCACAACAAAACATTTGTTATAATAAGGGAGTGTTAGGCTTGAAAGACTTGAGAACCATGATATAGAAGCTTTTTTTCCCTATTTCAGAACTTTCCCAGTTATTACAGGTGCTATTAGATAAAAAGGTAAAATCTGTGAATGAGCCTGCAGGCAGGTCACATATTACCACATCCACAATAAAAACCAAATAACCACAACGGTAAAAACACCTTCTATCTCACCTGCAGGGTAACTTAACACAACTATTCTAACCACCAAACACAGGGTGTCCAGCCATAATGCTCACACATATGCCTGGTAATCACACGTTTCAATCCACGAAAGTAGACGTGCAAAAAAGTGTAACTTGCTCCCTCCCCTCCCCCGCCTGCAGCTGAGCTCAGTCCTGCTGGGGTCCCAACTCTGACCTGGAATCATTTTCTCTCTTTTCCGTGTATAGGCTTTTAACTCTATGCCATGACAGTAAAAGTTTTTGCATGCCTGCAGTTGTGACCTAAAAATGACAGGTGGAGGTGGTCACATTATATTGATCTAGGTGGGATCAGAGACGTGAATATGGGCTATAAA
Source organism: Kogia breviceps (assembly GCF_026419965.1). Taxonomy (NCBI): domain Eukaryota; kingdom Metazoa; phylum Chordata; class Mammalia; order Artiodactyla; family Physeteridae; genus Kogia; species Kogia breviceps. The sequence continues at coordinate 62,277,559 of NC_081313.1, read as the reverse complement.
CCTTTTTCTAGGTCTAAGCTGTCCTTAACTATACCCCGAGCCTCTTATATACGTCTTAATGATGTAAGGTTATCATTTTAATTTTTTCATTATTATGTTATGCTTCATACAGTGGTGTCCTTAATATACATCAGTGTAGATCACTTAACACTAGAAAACCAGGGAAATTCTTTTTTTAGTTTTAAAACTAAAATTCATATTTTTTTTCTTTTAAAATGCGTATCTTTTCTGCTCCTTCCCTCATTCTTAGGAGACCAACTCCAGCAGTCTGCACCTACCTAACCTGCTATGAAATTAGGAAGCCAGCCATCATACGTATTATTAGAATCGTGTCTGAAACCAAAAGGACCCTGAGTTAGGATCTGATTGCAGGGACTTGGTGATGCCTATTGTGGTCACTCGGGGCATTTATTTTGATTTGTTTGGTTGTTTGGTTTTGTTCTTTAACCCTAGCTCATGGCTGATCAGAAGACGTTGCGTTTCCCAGGTACCGGACCTCTCTCTCTCTCAGCATCCTTTGGTCTCGCTAAAGTGCCTCTACTTCACTACTTGCCTCTCATTGGGTGAGGGACCCAGGCTGCCTGCCACGCGTTCTCTTCTCCTCCAGCTGCCTTCACTCCCAACAGCTAGCACTGTCTTCCCCTGCCCTTGGGATGGCCAGGGTCACCTGGACCTCCCCTCCCTCCCACTGTGTCATCCTGGTCAGAAGGGGTACTGCCCACCTCACGTGGTCAGGAGGACCAGGAGTCTGAGAACTCAAAGTTTGTTTCACTCTGCCTTTGGATCAGGTGTTATCTGCAGATCTGAAGGGAATCTTGTTCTCATACCTTTATTAAGTATGCATTCAATATTTGAAATTCTTTTAACAAACTTCTTAGTATTTAGGTGTATTGAATTTTTTTGGTTTGTTTCTGCAATTAAATGTTTCGCTCTTCTTTTTGTTCTTCTTCTTCCAGCTTTATTGAGATATCATTGACACACAGCATTGTATAAGGTGTATGGCATAATGATTTGAATTATATACATCATGAAATGATTACCACAATTAAGTTTAGTGAACATCCATCATCTTGTATAGGTACAAAATAAAAGAAAAAGAAGAAAATATCTTTTTCCTTGTGATGAGATCTCTTAGGATTTACTCTTCTGTTTTTCTTCAAAGAAGATTGTGCTAATCAATGTTCTCATTACCTTTTTCTTGGTCTCTCCTGCCATAATTAGACAATCACATACTAGTGAGATCCTTTAGCAGTTAGCAAACTTCAGAGAAGAGCTTTGGGGAAAGAAAACTGCCTGTCCACTCAGTTTGGTTTATTGATTTTTTCCAAGTAACCCTAAAAGCAAATCTTGCTACTTATGAAGTAGAGATCCAGTAAAATGTTGTTTCTGCTTCAAGGGTAAATTCAGAACGTTTAACTTGTTTTGTAGATTTGGAAACATAAAGACAAGTTAAAGTAGTTGATGCTTGCCCAAATAGAATATGTGAGCTTTCTCTAGTATCATTCTTTCTGAAAAAAATCATTGACCTCAATTCCCATCTTTCTCACCATACAAGTAGTCCACTTACTATTTTGCAACCCCAATTTTACTTTTTTCTACCTCTTGATGATATTTTCACTTCTCTCCTGATGTCTTTGAACTTGCCAGACTCTAAAGCACTTTTGTGATACTTTTTTCATCTATCACTTCTTTATTGGTGTTAGTGACAGATAAATAGCTATCTAGTAAAAAATTATCTGGCCACCTTAAAGGGGTTTCAAGTCTGGAAGGGGAGCCAAGTAATTTGTGAGTAAATGGTACTCCGTAAAGATGTCAAAACATTTTAGTTTGCCCTGAAATTCATAACTTTATTAGCTTAAAAAAAAAAAAAAAAAAAGCATTCTTTCAAGAGCGAACTGCAGGAAAAGCAAGGAGAGCTTTAGTTGTTAAGAAAGGACTGAATAAACATTTGGTACTTTTCTTGACCCTAAATATTCCAAACAAAGGGCTTCTGTGCTACTTGTTAGGGGATCCAGAATGTGGAGATCAAAGCTAGCATTACCCTTGCCATCTAAGTGTGAGTGACTCATAACATTTTGTGCTTACAACTTTCATTTAAGGATCTCCAAGATCTGTGAGTACCTATGATTTAAACTTCAGAAAAAAGTTCAGTTATTTGCCTACCAATATGTCATAAATTAGGACACTGTCTTCCAGTTTCCAGTTCCATTTTAACTTTTTGAGACCAAATGTTTTCAATCTTTCAACAGACTTTTGAGACTTTTCATCCTTAATAAGTTTTAAAGGAGAAGATAAAATCCCATTGGTATCTCATCATTATAAACAATGACATTAGTCCCATTAAAATCAGGAAATCTTTTACTACAACGCTATGTAATTTTTTTTTCTTTGTGACCCCCATTCATTCCTGATTTTGCCCTTCCCCTGCATCCGTCTTTCTTTATCTTTAGCTCTTTTGGTGGCTGCATCAGTTATTTGACGTCTGGCTGCCAATTCCATTCCACCAGAATCCCCCTTAATGCTAGCTCGGCAGGAACACTCCCCTTGCTGGTTCTTTTAATCAAGATGTAAAGTATGGTTGTGTCTGACTGGGAGTTGGGGGGGGTCAGAGCGTTGATCTGCCCTGAATGCTGCAAACCATTTAAAACCCCTACAAATATTCAGATGAATATCTGAATAAAGATTCAGTTTCTGAAATTTAATTTGAATGACAGGCTATGGCCATTGTACCTCTTTCTTTGATAATTGATATGCTTTATTTAAATTCATGGAAACAGAAAGGAATCGTAACAAAACCCCTCACAATTCTTCATGTTCTTATGATGTTCAAGAAATTACATACAGAGAAGAGAGTGCTCCTTGGAAGGGTCTATGCTTGAAATACCTTCTTACAAAAGCATGGCACTTCAGAGTATGGTTATAAAACCTAAATCTAGCATCTGTTTAATAAATACCCAGCTGGGAGCCTGTTCTGCTCTGCATACTTTGATGCTGCTGCTGGTGGTGGTTATCATCAATGAAAATTGCTAATATTTATTAAGCACTACTTCTGCGCCAGGCTCTATGTTAAGATGGGTATTGTTATTATCCTCATTTTTCAAATGGGGAAACTTAGGCTCAGAGAGAGAGTGATTTGCCCAAACTCACAGCACTTAATTCCTATCCCTTGAGTACACTTCGATAAAATTAGAAATGTGACTGTGGTAATGATAGGAAAAAATAATATTAGTCATAAAACAGACACCTTTTTGTTTATATCTAGTCATCGTTCAGCTCAAGTTTTCCTTAAGTTCAGAGTGGTTCTTAAGAGTACGGTTAATTTAGTCTTTACTTAAGAAGCTTGACACAGAACACCTGCCATCTAATGTGTAATTGAATCAGGCCTTTGAGCCTCCTGCTCCTCGTGCCTGGGTTCTCCTCTCTCTGATGGTGGTTGCCTCTACCCCGTCATTCCGGTTACAGGTTCTCTGAGAGGCCTAGTCACCAGTTACCACTAGTAGCATTTCCCCAAAGCTAGAGTGGTCCATGGGCCATGAAATCCAGAAAGATTTGTTAAGGGGGTGAGTGAGGACTCTCTTCCCATCCAGGACCGTGCTTCCTCAAATGCACTCCAACAACCCCTTTGACTTTGGGTAACTGATCCAGATTGGACAAACAATTCTGGTATTTGTGGGTTGGATTTGTTTAAATCCTCATGGGGTTCCAGGAGTGCCGCTTGCCAATATCCTGTAAAATAAGCAGCATCTGTGTGCAGAACAGCTTCCTAAAAGTTAAGGTCATAGGGTGGCTGGATGAAGGCTCAGAAAACCCTATGCAGTAATCAGAGTTAATTTTTAGTGTCTTCAGCCTCCCATTTTTGTTGGCCTTTTCTCCATTCACTTATTTGTTCCCCCCTCTCCACCCTCAAATCTCGACCTTCCTCTTTGGCACATCCTGTGCTAGGTCTTGGGGAATGCAAAGAAGAATGAGACATTGTTCTTGTCCTGGAGAGCCAGAGTTCTCGGGGAAGAGAAACCACGAATAACTAATTAACACCATACAGAGATAAATGTGACAGAAAAGTATAAAGTGCAGGAGGACAGTGAAGAGACAGAGTTTGTCTGGGGGGAGTAAGTTAAAAACAGCAACGTGACATTTAAGTCAAGGAGGAAAGATGGGGAGGGCATTTTAGGCAAAGGAGCCAACATGTACCCAGGCAACGTCAGCATGTTGTATTCTAACAACAAGAAGTAAGTTCTCTGTGACCGAAGCACAGTGCCTGCTTTGTGGGGAAGGGCAGGAGCTGATGCCCCAGAAGTAGTTTGGAGCCACATATGAAGGATTCCATGTGTTGGACTGAAGTTTGAACTTTTTCCTGATTGGGAAGCAGTTAGAGGTCTTTAAACACGCTTGTGGCCTGATTGGTTTGGGCTTCACAAAGATGCCTCTGATAGCAATGTGAAACATTCTGTATGTTACCCCAGGGGTCCAGGTGAGACCGGTGATGGAGATATACACTGATGGTTCAGGGCAGCCTTCTAAAGCCAAGCCACAACGTTACCGTTTGGGGAGTAGTCCTAAAAACTAATGCTGTTGTCATGGTTCCATCTTAATTTTTATCAGCTGGATGCGAATGAGGCTTCACTGTCATATACTTAATGTGTTTGCTCGGATCTTTGGCTAACCAGTGTTTTTCCATGACTTTTTGACAGCTATTTTTGTTCAATAATGTATAATAAAGTGAGATTTACCATCTGTAGATGACATTTGTTTTAGTTTGACATTTATTTTCTATACGGCACAGATTTTATAATTAGGTTTTCCCCCTGCCAAAAACATTGCTGAAAAATGATTTCCCCCCAAAAAATGTTTCATAGCTTCCTTTACTAGTTGGAGTCATCTTTTTTTTTTTTTTTCGGAAACCAATTGAACTTGTACTGACACCAACTACATGAGTCTCCTCAGTAGCCTTATGGGAACGGATAAAGTGGCTTGACCCAAGATAACACTGATTGGACTTAGCGATGTTACTTTTAAATAAAACCAACCCTATTTTCCCCCCTAAGGTGGCTTAGAGTTCATAATGGTCATAAACTAATACTACAGATAAAACATTTAAAATTTTGATCCAAGCCTTTTCTATCCTCCCACAACTTGAAAGGTACCTGATGAACACCAATTTCCCAATCCTAGCATCGCTAGCTTACAAACGTTAGGGTTTAAAACTCCCTTCTCATTTACCTAGTGTTCAATTTCCATCAGTTTCTATATATACTAGTGTAAATACCATGACTATTTTGCATGAAGTTAAGTATTCTACAGATCCCAGAGTCATAGGATTGAATCAGGAACTCCCACCTTTTATGTGAACTTTAGTAGTACCGTGGAGGCCAAGGCAATTTAATTTAGGTTAACCAGGATTTGTTTCAATTTGTAAGAGAAACATCTTGGAACAGGTTTATTCAATTCTCTTAAAAAATGGTGGCATTCCTTTATTTTTCACCTTTTGGAAGCATCAGTTACATAAATGGAATAGTAGATTAAGTCTAAAAAATGTGGGCCCTAGTCAACTTTCATTATGTTTCTGCATATGATCATGATAAAGGATCACGACATCTTTCACATTTCCAAGGAAAACCCAATTTAAAGTTTGTCCTTGCCAAACTACATATAACAGCCACTTTAGAGTAAACCAGCAGAGCACTGCATCACCCCAGTAAAGCTGTAGATTTCATCACATGCACCAACAAATCGACATGGCTGGTTTCTGCACTCCTCTTTTACAGAATTTTACACCTATTGTACCAAATGGCATTTTTTAAAAATTTTATTTATTTTATTTTTTTGGCTGCGTTGGGTCCTTATTGCTGCGCACAGGCTTTCTCTAGTTGCGGTGCGTGGGCTTCTCATTGCGGTGGCTTCTCTTGTTACAGAGCACCGGCTCTGGGCGTGTGGGCTCAGTAGTTGTGACACGCAGGCTCAGTAGTTGTGGCTCACAGGCTCTAGAGCGGAGTCTCAGTAGTTGTGGTGCACGGGCTTAGTTGCTCCGTGGCATGTGGGATCTTCCCGGACCAGGGCTCGAACCCGTGTCCCCTGCATTGGCAGGTGGATTCTTAACCACTGCACCACCAGGGAATCCCCTAAACAGCATTTTAAACACGGACGTATCAACTCCCTAATAAAGCAAAAACAAAGGCATTTCCCTTATTAGAAACAAGGTACACCATCACTTAAAGTCTTCAAACATTATTGCACTTTAACTTTCAGAATTTGACAATGCATTCAATGAACAATCTGCTCACAACTAGTTTTAAGAGACATTAAAAAACACTTTTAAGCAGACATGGATGTCCTAAACTGTTTATTAGGTAAGAATTTTACAAACATTACTTATATTAGCAGTAGCAGTGGAGCTGGAGAGTATTGCGCCTTCTCCAGGCTGCGCAGCGAGAACCACCGATCGTGTCGTGGAACTTGTGGCCCTTGCCAAGGCTGCAGCTCTTCCTGCCTGCAGACGTCAGCCCCCGCATCTCCCTGTGCTTGTCGACTGGTTTGGTGATCCACTGGGTGTCAGGGTGTCTTCTGATAGCTTTATGGAATGTATCAATGAGGATAACCTCAAAAAATTTTTACATAGAATCTTCACCAACCCAGTAAGAATTCAGGACCCACAGGGCTCCACAGTGGCGTCCAGCTCGCTCCTCGGCAACAGACTGAAGGCTTTGAGCAAACGAGCTGGTTGACACCATGGTTGACAGGCATGCTGTAGGTGGCACCCTTAGGAACTGGGCGTTTGCGGCCACCGCGGCGCACACAAATCCGACATATGGCATAACCTTGCTTGGCCTTGTAGCCCAGCCTGCGCGCCTTGTTGGGCCATGTGGGGCGGGGTGCCCGGAGCAGTGCCGTACTGCCGGCAGCGCACCCTGAGCAAAAGCGCATCGCATCCGGCAGCTTCCTCCTCCATAGCTCCTGGAGGTACTTGTAAGCACGCATCTCGGCTCACCTGATGGCTGCTGCCAGACGGAAGGGCGAGTCATCTTATTTTGATTTGAAAGTTTTTTCGTAAGTCAGCCAGGAAATGAAACCTGAAAATTTTCTCTTGAAAATTAATTCTTAACAAGAACAAAAATTAACTTTTGCCCAAAAGAAAATTGGGAGAGAAAATGAAAAGAAATGTGTTTGAAATGGTGGTGGTTCCATTGTCTTTTTGAACTTTATGTCAGACTTAAGTGAACGACATTGGAAGCCCCCTTCTCTACCTTGTTTCAAATGAGCTGATTTTATTCTTGCTGTTACTGTGATCCGTTTTATGTCCAACTCCTTGAAATACCTAGGCAAATGCACTAGAACCAATGGACAGCACCCTATTTCTCAAAGGCCTAAGTCTGTGGATGTTTGCTGATAAGTGGAGACCATCAGCCAGTGCCGCCTGGCCAGGTCCCTGGCAAAGCTGAATTGTCCTCTTCATGCAGTGGATTCTGCAGTTGGCTTTGTGACTGGGGAGCCCAAGAGAATGAGTTGCAGGTGTGTCAGTTAACAGTGGTTTCTCCCTGGAGTGCTCTCAAAAAAATGATGGAGGAAGCCACATCAGTAACAGATGATAGAATCGCTTATCATTGCTAATGGGGAAAACATCACAGAAGCTAATGCAAAAATAGTCACACGCACTGCATCAGCACCTCCCAAATAAGATGTGGAAACACCTTCCAGCTCCTATGGTAGCAGCCATGGCCAAATTCTCGTTACAGCCCAGAGTATTTTCCTTCCTAAGTCATACCTCAAGGGCCTAAGATCAGATTCCAGACCCACCCCACGCTTCTCCCCATCATCTCCACTCTTGATTCTACCATCTTCATCATCCACCATTTTTGTACTGACCACTAACAAACAGGTGGAACTGAAAGAGACATTATCTAATATTTCAAAGGAGTGTTATCTATCAAAAATGGAGACAACAGGCATCTTCTACAAGCCCTGATCCAGTATCATTTATAGCAATACAGACAACAGAGGGAAATGGTAGTGCTGTCTTAGCCATTCGTGACTTCACAGGTAGAGTGTAAACACTTCTTTCCAGTGTATTTTTGTATCACATGAATAGCACCTTCTTTTAAGTTTTTTTTTGTTTTTTTTTTTTTTTGTGATATGCGGGCCTCTCACTGTTGTGGCCTCTCCCGTTGCGAAGCACAGGCTCCGGACGCGCAGGCTCAGTGGCCATGGCTCACGGGCCCGCTCCGCGGCATGTGGGATCTTCCCGGACCAAGGCACGAACCCGTGTCTCCTGCATCGGCAGGCGGATTCTCAACCACTGCGCCACCAGGGAAGCCCATTCTTTTAAGTTTTGATACAGTGGTTATTGGTGACTGATACTCAGTGGAGTGTGAGGAATTCCCTTTATCTAAAGATGGTGCCCCCTGTTTTGAGTGTGCAGGTCTGCTCATGTGAAATAGAATGTGTATTTAATAAACTGGCTTGGGTGACCGTTTGCTTTGTCAAGAAGAGATGTGAGGTTTAAGAAAAGGTTCTTGTCTGATAGCAAATGATGAGATTGATTGTCACCCACCTGTGTTGAAGCACTGTTACCTTCCTCTAAGGTAGCTCAAGACTCTTCCTTCTCCCCCTCACAAAGTACAGAGAAGAACTGAAGACCTGGTGTGTTAAGGGCTTGATCAGAAGCCTCCTTGACAGTAGAGCCTTGAATTTCTTACCCACCAGCAACAGAGGCTCCTCGTAAGGGAATTATCATCACCTTGAGATAGCTCTCCTGCTGTATCATGGGAAGAGTGTAAACTTAGCTGAGATTGACCTTATGTTTTTCATAGAGAAGTAAAGTTTTATATAGATATAAAACTCACTCTATGCCAGGGACCTCAGGAGCAGGGCACTCTGGGGGCAGGAGGAGCCTGGGAGTCACACAGACATTGTTTGAATCCTAGCTTTGCCACTTATTAGCTGTTTGGCATTTTCAAGTCTCTCTCTCTCTCTCTCTCTCATGACAAAATAGTTATAATACTAGACTATTTGTATTGTTATAAATATTAGCTACCATTTATTGAGCACTTAGATTGTGCCAGGTACCCAGCCCCAAACCATTATTATAAATGATGTCACTTAATTCTCACCATAATACATGAATGAGGTAGGACTTATCTCTACATTAAAGATGAGAAACTGAAGCAGTGTATTGCCCTGGGTCACACACCTAGTGAGTGGCTGGCATCATCCTTCAATTCCAGAGTCTGTGATAATGTGAAATTAAAAGGGTGCCTGGTAGGGCTTCCCTGGCTTCCCTGGTGGCGCAGTGGTTGAGAATCCGCCTGCCGATGCAGGGGACACAGGTTCGTGCCCCGGTCCGGGAAGATCCCACATGTCGCGGAGCGGCTGGGCCCGTGAGCCACGGCCTCTGAGCCTGTGCGTTTGGAGCCTGTGCCCCGCAACAGGAGAGGCCACAACAGTGAGAGGCCCGTGTACCGCAAAAAAAAAAAAAAAAAAAAGAGGTGCCTGGTAAAGAGCGGGTGCTTAACAAATACTGGTTCTTTTTCCTTCCATGAGCATCCTTTGGCTTCGATAGAGCTTGATTTCTCTGTTAGGTTTCTTTATACATAATGTTCTATAGAGCACATCTGTCATACTGCCCTCCTGTGGTTCATTTGGATAACAGTGGCTTTTAGAAAACATTTAATCGGAGTGTAATGCACATGCAAATAAGTGATATTTAAAACACATCTCTAGGGCTTCCCTGGTGGCGCGGTGGTTGAGAGTCCACCTGCTGATGCAGGGGACACAGGTTCGTGCCCCGGTCCGGGAAGATTCCCACATGCCGTGGAGCGGCTGGGCCCGTGAGCCGTGGCCGCTGAGCCTGCGCGTCCGGAGCCTGTGCTCCGCAGCGGGAGAGGCCGCAACAGTGAGAGGTCCGCATACCGCAAAAATAAATAAATAAAATTTTAAAAATTAAAAAAAAAAAAAACACATCTCTAAAGTCACCTAAGTGTATGAGTACTTTTAGAGATAATATGATTCTACAACCTCAGTATGTAAGAAATATGACTTTTTACTTTCTACAGTACAACTTAATTTCTAACTCTGAGCCCCACCCAGCTGGTAAGATACTGAAGTCACTTTTGTATCTTCTCTGGCTTCCCCAATGTCCTCCATTCCCTTGGCTGTCTTGGGAGAGAAACCTTCTCTTCCCTGGCATACAGTATACTATGAAGCTTTGTCCTGCCATCCTGTCAAGAAGGGAGGAATTTTTCTTGCAATTATTTTTTCCAATCAACTGTTCTGTGTACAGAGACATTTAACCCACTGGCGAAGTCTTCAACTTTCACACTTAAGAGTTCAGATCACCAGGGAGTCAAATGTTAATTCTGTTACCAGTTTAAATGCTAGAAAAATTTTCCAGGAAGAAAATTAAAAGGTTCGCTATCCCCACTAATTAGGAGCCTTAGGTTCCTAAGTGAAACTTATTCAGAGGTGTCTTTTCATGTACGGGGAGGGGCTCCACCTACCTGGGTTCACTCTCCTGTGTTACACAAAGTTGCATGCATGCATTTGAATCCTAGTCATTGCTCAGCACAGGGCTCTATCCCAAGCAGTTCCCTTCAGGGGCCTTCCTTGTTTTTCAGTGGCCCTCTCCATGGAGGATTTAGAGGTCTAGTGTCAGACATGTGCCATGCTGAGCCCTGGTTTTGTCTGTGGGATGGAGGGTTGTGTTGGGTGGGAGGAGGGTAGCTGGTATGGGAGAGGGGAAAGAGGAATTTTCTTTCTTAGTTCCTAAGCACCATTTAATAATAACATGCATCCAAGTCTTCTGCTCTTAAATGTATCTAATAGTTAGCCTTGTCCTCATGCCATGACCTAATTGTGTTTCAGATAACGGTGGGCAGACATTGGCAGGGGGCAATAACTGGCCCCTTCGAGGAAGAAAGTGGAGCCTGTGGGAAGGAGGCGTGCGAGGTGTGGGCTTTGTGGCCAGCCCCTTGCTGAAACGGAGGGGCGTGAAGAACCGGGAGCTCATCCACATTTCCGATTGGCTGCCGACCCTGGTGAAGCTGGCGGGGGGCAGCACAGAGGGCACCAAGCCTCTGGATGGCTTCGATGTGTGGAAAACCATCAGGTACCTGCCCACCTGTCTCTTTTCCCTCCCAAGATAGAAGCTCTAAGAACAGCTTGACTTGATTGAGAAGGATCGCTTTTGCATGAATATGATAGTTCAGCTTGCAAATAGATGATTAAAAAAGAAGAACGGCCTTTAGAAATACTGTAATTATATATGTATATATTTTTAAGTTCTGGATTTGAGATTGGGGCCTGTGTTTTCTATGAAGAGCAAGATCGTCCTCCGTGGCTCACGCTCCATGAGAGGTCTTGAAAGTGGAAGCTGTGCTAAGAAGGATAGGGTATTGTTTGCTTCCTGCAGAGGGCCAGGGGACCTGCCCTATTGCCTGCTAGGAGAATGGAGGACCAAGCAGGGGGAAGAGCTGGAATTTGAGTGGGGGAGCAGCTGTATACCCTTATTACATAATAAGTATCTAATGAGCACCTACTATGTACCAAGCCCTTTTCTAGGTGTGGAGGAACTAGGAATGAACAAGACAGGCACCATCCTGGCTGTCATGGAGCTTATATTCTAGTTGGGGAGTCAGGGGGGCGGGGGGTAGGAATAAACAAGTAAACCCATAAATAAGTAGATGACGTTCCATAATGATCTGCACTAGGAAGGCAGTAAAACTGTGTGCTGTGGTACCGAGAGCTGGCAGATGTGAAGGAGGTACACAATCTGGGGAGCAGGATGCAGACTCAGCTTTGGAAATGGTGGCAGGGCCTTCCTGTTTAGCCACCGCCATGCCGAACAATGGCCCCCCAAATGGGGAGATGTACACACCTGCAAGGGTGCAGGAAGAAAACTTTAAAACTTGTATTTGTAGTTAATTTTATCTCATCTTTTTTTAAGTGTATATTTTATAAGATATATAACATATTAGTGGATTAGTACATATATCCAATTGATAAACAAATATTAATGTACATATACTGGAGGTATTATTTCTACTGATGGAGTGACAATGTCTAGTGTAATCGTTTTAAACCTCTGTGGGGTTTTACAGCAAGGGGTAGTGGCTGATTGACTGGTCCCCTAGTGACCAGGGGAAAATGACCTCCTCTGTTTACAGTTTGGATTTTCCCCTTAGATATAAGTGAAATTAAATAATTGAACTAGAGAATGGCCATTTTTATTTATTTATTATTTTTCTCTTGCTTTTTTGTTCAGAAAGCTTTTTTCTCAGCTTGAAATCTGCTAAACATTTATATTTTCTTCTAAGTGTTGTGGTTTGATTTTCTTCCATGTAATTCTTGAACTGTTGTAAAATGATTTTTTTTGTTACGTGAGGTCAAAATCTAAATCAGAGGAATGTGGTTTTTCTCAGATTTTTGAATCACAGAGCTCCTTGGGACTCTGAAAGCTATGAGGTTACCAAACAAAGTACCTAAGCATATGTACAATAATTTAGATAGAATTTATTTTTATGATGTTAGATATTGATTACACATTCTTTTCTATGTACACATAGAAAAATATGACATTCTTTGAAAACCTTTGCCTCTCACTCATTTTTAATGCAAAAATTAATACCTACTTTATGATAAAAAGGAAATAAAAATTTCCAAGCAAAGCAAAACTTGAACTTCAGCTTATTGCCAACTTCCACCATGAAGGCTGTTGATGTTTGACTTACAGAAGCAGGAGAAAGTTTTGAGTGGTTTTGATATGATAACATGTGTCAGGCTTGCCATCCAATCAGTTTTGATTTTTTTGTTTTGTTTCATTTTGGTGGCAAAAAAAAAAAAGCACACTTGGCTTATTGTGGCTTATAAAAGCACACATGAGCAACTGGAGCTATCGTGGCATACTTGGCCAAATGAGGGTAGGCTTGAGTTGAGAGACAGTTGAATTTATTTTGAATAATTTCCTCTGTTCCCAGATTCACTGAGGTTCTGATCTTTGGCAAAGTGCAAGTCATTGATGTTCATCCATATCACTAATTTTGGACTATAAACCCACATTTCAATCTTAAAATTATCTTTGTCAGAAGTAACGTTTAGGAGTTTGGCACATACTTGCTTCTGCCTGCCGAGGAATTGGAAGAAGTTTTGCCACCTTTAACTCCAGACTGCAGAAGTTCTTTCCTCAGTGTCAGAGGCATGCTGAACTCCTAGTGACCCATTTTGAATAGAACAGGAGCTCTGCGTCCTTCAGCAGCAGACATAATGTTGACTGCAGAGCTGTAACTAGAATATTACCACCAAAACTATTGTCCAAGTACGTGAAACCATGAGACAGTGGCTTTCCTTTTCTATTTGAAAAAATGAAAATTTCTGCCCAATGTCTAATCAAGCATTTCAAGACTTTCCTCTTGAAATTCAGCAAATTTCTGTTTAGTAAGTGAAGAACTGCTCTCATTCTGCTCCATTTTCCTGATAAAAGATCCTGAAAGCAGTGATTCAGCCCCCACTGTCCCGATGAAGTTGATGCTTCTCACAGCACTAGGCAAGCGTTCATTCAGTACCAGTGGCAGAGCATTTGTCACCCATGCCGGCCGATGCAGAAAGCAACCAGTCACATGGACGTCAGGAGCTTCTCTTCCAAAGCAGTAAAAACAAATGGACAGCCAAATGTCAGAGATTCTCAGTCTATGCCCAGAGTTCTCGACCTTTTTTTCAGTAAGATATTTACTTGGAAATACCATTTTCAAGATGATGGTAGTTTCTGAAAATTTCAAAAAGGTCTCATGAAATAGGAATGCTAGTAATGGCAGTAACAGAGTCAGCTATGCTGAGAGCATCTGTTTCACTAGTTGTGTAGTTATCAATTCCTCTTAGGTCTGCTCCAAAATATTAAATTTTAGAAGAAATAACCATTCTGGAGTGGGTGACATTCTTTGCAATCTGAGTTCCTTGACTGCTTCAGTTTTTCATCTGTTCGAAGCCACAGAACATGTTTGTCAATTCTAGGGAACATGGCTTCTCCAAGTTCTTTCTGATTCTGTATGGTTTCTCTGCCTTTCAACTTGATAAGCAGCCTATAGGTTGTTTCAAGACACTTCGAAGGATTTTTAAACTTACTTTATATTTCATTAAATTTATATAACCAAAGCAGAACCCCTAATCATAATGGTAGGAATGTTTTTCCTTTCTAATCAATGGGAAACTCTTCTAGATGTTATAACATCACAGTGGGGACTTCCCTGGTGGCGCGGTGGTTAAAAATCCTCCTGCCAATGCAGGGCACACGGGTTCGAGCCCTGGTGCAGGAAGATCCCACATGCCATGGAGCAACTAAACCTGTACACCACAACTACTGAGCCTGTGCTCTAGAGCCTGCGAGCCACAACTACTGAGCTTGTGTGCCACAACTACTGAAGCTCACGTGCCTAGAGCCCGTGCTCTGCAAAAAGTGAAGCCACCACAATGAGAAGCCCATGCACTACAACGAAGAGTAGCCCCTTGCTTGCTGCAACTAGAGAAAGCCCAGGTACAGCAACGAAGACCCAACACAGCCAAAAATTAATTAATTTATTTATTTATTTAAAAAAAACATGACAGTGGTGACAATTGAATATTACCTGATGATGTGAAATATCTTAAAAACTTAGTATGAAACAATAAACATTTTCCCCACCTATGGTTTCAGTTTCAAGAGGAATTTTGAAGGAAAGATAAGTCACTTTTCACCTCATTTTCACAGATACCGTGAAGCCCAATGAAGTATAATTCTTAATGAGCCAAAGTTTAAGAACCTCTGAACTAAAATGATGCTTTATTTCAAATATTACCAAGACAACCCAGACTAATTTTTGAGTAATTATTATTGAATAATAATTTCATTATTATTATTGAATATTTCCTTTTTCACTGATTTGTAGTACCACTTTATGTTCTAAGTTCTTATTAGTGCTATGATCTGTCTTGGTGCCATCTATTTTAGTGCACTGACTTAGCTATTCTTGTGTTAGCACCTCACTGTTGTAATCTGTAATCTGTTGTAAACATACCTTTTAGAGTATATTTAAATACCTGGCAGAAATAACTATCCACCTCCCCATTGTATTTCCTTTACAAAATTTTCTTGACAAGTCCCACTTTTTAATTTTTTCTGATGAACTCTGGAATTATTTCATTAAAAGAAAAGCTTCTTAAAAATTAAATGAGATTAACCATGAAAATTAATTTGGGAAGAATGGAGATATTTAGTCTTCTCACCTGGACACTTGAAGTTGCCCTCTGCTTGCTGATGTTCTTTTCGTTGTTGTTGTTTTTTTCTTAATTATTTTTTCTCTATGTATTTCACTTTGGATAGATTCTGTTACTATGCCTTCAAGATTATTAATTATTTTCTCAATTCCTAATCTTCTATTAATTCCATCCAGTATATTTTTCTTTTTTAAATCTATTTTTAAATGTGATAAAATACACATAACAAAACTTACTGTCTTAGCCATTTTTAAGTGTACAGTTCAGTAGTGTTAAGTGTATTCATACTGTTGTATAACTGATCTCCAGAAACTTTTATATCTTGCAGAACTAAAACTCCATATTCATTAAATAACAGTTCTCTACTTCCCCCTCCCCCAAGCCCCTGACAACCACCCTTCTATTTTCTGTCCCTATAAATTTGACTACTGCAGATACCTCATACAAGTGAAATCCTACAGTATTTGTCTTTTTGTGACTGACTTATTTCATTTACCATAGTATCCTCAAGGTTCATTCATGTAGCATGTATCAGAATTTCCTTCCTTTTTTAAGGCTGATTAATATTCCATTATGTATATACCACATTTTGTTTATCCATTCATCCATTGTTGGACAGTTGTGTTGTTTCCACCTTTGACTATTGTGAATAATGCTGCTATGAACATAGGTGTACAAAACTCTCTTTGAGACCATGCTTTCTATTCTTTTAGTTATATACCTAGAAGTGGAATTGCTGCATCATATGGTAATTCTATTTCTAATTTTTTGAAGAACTTCTGTACTGTTTTGCATAGTGGCTGTAACATTTTATATTCCCACCATCAATGTGCAAGAGTTCCAGTTTCTCTTCATCCTCACCAGCACTGATTCTTTCCTTCCCTTTAAAAAAAAAATTTATAGTAGCCAGTCTAATGGATGTGAAGTGATACCTCATTGTGATTTTGATTTTTATTTCCTTTTGTATTTAGTGATGTTGAGCATCTTTTCATGTGTTCGCAAGCCATTTGTGTATCTTCTTTGGAGAAATATCTACTTGAGTCCTGCATCCATTTTTTTTTCTTTTCTTTTCTTTTTTTTTAACATCTTTATTGGAGTATAATTGCTTTACAATGGTGTATTAGTTTCTGCTTTATAACAAAGTGAATCAGTTATACATATACATATGTCCCCATATCTCTTCCCTCTTGCATCTCCCTCCCTCCCACCCTCCCTATCCCACCCCTTTAGGTGGTCACAAAGCACCGAGCTGATCTCCCTGTGCTATGTGGCTGCTTCCCACTAGCTATCTATTTTACGTTTGGTAGTGTATATTTGTCCATGCCACTCTCTGTCTTTGTCCCAGCTTACCCTTCCCCCTCCCTGTATCCTCAAGTCCATTCTCTGGTAGGTCTGTGTCTTTATTCCCATCTTGCCCCTAGGTTCTTCATGACCTTTTTATTTTTCTTTTTTCTTTTTTTTCTTAGATTCCATATATATGTGTTAGCATACAGTATTTGTTTTTCTCTTTCTGACTTACTTCACTCTGTTTGACAGACTCTAGGTCCATCCACCTCACTACAAATAACTCAATTTCTTTTCTTTTTATGGCTGAGTAATACTGCATTGTATATATGTACCACGTCTTCTTTATCCATTCATCTGTTGATGAACACTTAGGTTGCTTCCATGTCCTGGCTATTGTAAATAGAGCTGCAATGAACATTTTGGTACATGACTCTTTTTGAATTATGGTTTTCTCAGGGTATATGCCTAGTAGTGGGATTGCTATGTCGTATGGTAGTTCTATTTTTAGTTTTTTAAGGAACCTCCATACTGTTCTCCATAGTGGCTGTATCAATTTACATTCCCACCAACAGTGCAAGAGGGTTCCACAATTTTTATGGAAACACAAAAGACCCTGAATAGCCAAAGCAATCTTGAGAAAGAAAAATGAAGCTGGAGGAATCAGGCTCCCTGACTTCAGACTATACTACAAAGCTACAGTAATCAAGACAGTATGGTACTGGCACAAAAACAGAAATATAGATCAATGGAACAGGATAGAAAGCCCAGAGATAAACCCACACACATATGGTCACCTTATCTTTGATGAAGGAGGCAAGAATATACAGTGGAGAAAAGACAGCCTCTTCAATAAGTGGTGCTGGGAAAACTGGACAGCTACATGTAAAAGAATGAAATCAGAACACTCTCTAACAGCATACACAAAAATAAACTCAAAATGGATTAAAAAGCTAAATGTAAGGCCAGATACTATCAAACTCTTAGAGGAAAACATAGGCAGAACACTCTATGACATAAATCACAACAAGATCCTTTTTGACCCACCTCCTAGAGAAATGGAAATAAAACCAAAAATAAACAAATGGGACCTAAAGAAACTTAAAAGCTTTTGCATAGCAAAGGAAACCATAAACAAGACGAAAAGACAATCCTCAGAATGGGAGAAAATATTTGCAGATGAATCAACTGACAAAGGATTAATCTCCAAAATTTACATGCAGCTCAGTATCAAAAAAACAAACATTCATTTTTAAATGAGATTGTTTGGTTTTTTGTGTTGTTGAGTTGCAGGAGTTCTTCATATATTCTGGATATTAACTCCTTATTTTATATATATATATATATGGTTAGCAAATATTTTCTCCCATTCTGTAGATTGCCTTTTCATTCTAATGAATATGTCCTTTGATATATAGTTTTTTTAAAGGATTCATGAATTTTGTATATTTAAAATATTTGAATGCAAGTTATTACCTTAATATTTGTGAATCTTGTACTAGTCATCAATAATCTTATAAATCATGTAATTGAAAATATTCAGAACTTATAATATCACTTATTTATTTAAATAAAATACACTTGATTTACAATATTGTGTTTCTGGTATACAGCAAAGTGATTCAGTTACATATTCATATTTTTTCAGATTATTTTCCATTATAAGTTATTACAAGATATTGAATATAGTTCCCTGGGTTATGCAGTAAATCCTTGTTGCTTATCTGTTTTATGTAGAGTAGTTTGTATCTGTTAATCCCATACTCCTAATTTATCCCTCGCCCCCTCCCTTCCCTTTGGTAACCATAAATTTGTTTTCTATGTGTCTGAGTCTGTTTCTATTTTGTATATAAGTTCATTTGTATTATTTTTTAGATTCCACATATAAGCAATATCACATAATATTTGTCTTTCTCTGTCTGACTTCACTTAGTATGATATTCTCTAGGTCCATCCATATTGCTGCAAATGGCATATTCATTCTTTTTTACAGCTGAGTAATATTCCATTGTATACATATACCACATCTTCTTAAACCAATCATCTGTAGATGGCCACTTGGGTTGTTTCCATGTCTTGGCTACTATGAATAGTGCTGCTATGAACATTGGGCTGCATGTATCTTTTTGAATTAGAGTTTTCACCTTTTCAGCATATATGCCCAGGAGTGGGATTGCTAAATCATATGGTAGCTCTACTTTTAGTTTTTTAAGGAACCTCCATATTGTTTTCCACAGTGGCTGCGCCAGTTTACTTTCCCACCAACAGTGTAGGAGGGTTCCCAGAAAGGGGAACCACTATTTATTGTTTGTAGACTTTTTCATGATAGCCATTCTGACCAGTGTGAGGTGATATCTCATTGTGTTATTATTTGCATTTCTCTAATAATTAGCGATGTTGAACATCTTTTCATGTGCCTGTTGGCCATCTGTCTGTCTTCTTTGGAGAAATGTCTATTTAGGTCTTCTGCCCATTTTTTGATTAGGTTGTGTTTTTTTTTTTATATTGAGTTGTATGAGCTGTTTTTATATTTTGGATATTAACCCCTCATCAGTTGCATCATGTACAAATATTTTCTCCCATTCTGCAGATTGTCTTTTCATTTTGTTGACAATTTCCTTTGCTTTTAAGTTTGATTAGGTTCTATTTGTTTATTTTTGCTTTTATTCCTTTTGCCTTGGGAGACTGAGCTAAGAAAATACTGCTATGATTTATGTCCAAGAATGTTTTGCCTCCATCCAGTATGTTTTTCATCTCACATGTTCTAGGTTTTCACTTGTAGAAGTCCAATTTGGATCTTTTATATCTTTTTTATATCCAACATTCTAAACATACAGAATATAATTTATAATAACAGTTTTAATGTCCTCTGATAATTCCAACATCTATGTCAGTTCTGGGTTGGTTGTGATTGAATGGTTACCTCATTATGGGTCATGTTTCCATGACTTTTAATCTTTGATTTGATGCCAGGCATTGTACACTTTACCTTCTTGGATATTTATTTATTGTTATGAATCTTCTTACTTTGTTCTGAGATGAAGTTAAATTAGTTGAGAACACTTTGAGCCTTCTGGGTATTGCATTTATGATTTATTAGGCAGGTCCAGAGCAATGTCCAGTCTAGGGCTACCTATTCTTCACTGCTGAGTCAAAACCTCCCTAGTAATCTACCAAGTGCCCTGTGAATTTTCAGTTTTTCCAATCTGGCTGTTGGGAACAGATACTATTTTTCCCAACTCCATGTGAATGTTGGGCACTGGTCCGTTTAATCCTTTCAGATGGTTCTTTCCCTAGTTTTGGGTAGTTCTCTCACATACATCTGATCAGTGCTCAGCTAAATATTCTGAGGGGGCTCTCTGCAAATCTCCAGGGTTCTCTTTCTGTGCAACTTTCTCTTCTCTGGTACTCTATCCTATCAACTCTAGCTCCCTGGATCTCCCTGGGCCCTCAGCTCTCAAATCAGGGAGTCCATTGAGTTATGCCTCAGTTCCCCATCCCTATACCAGGGCTTAGAATCTTATTATTCTCAAGGTAGTAAGCTAAGGCAATGATAAGACTCACCTCCTTTGTTTCCTGTCACTCAGGGATCACTGTCCTTTGCCTGATATCTCATCTTTTGAAAATTGTTGTTTCATATATTCTGTCTGTTTCTCTTTAGGTTGTTTTAGGTAGGAGGGTAAATCCAGTCTGCCTGTTACTCCATCCTGGCTGGAAGCAGAAATACCCAAAGAAAATTTTATTGTGCCTTTACTTTTTTGATCAATATTTTCCTGTTTATTTTCTACTTTCAAGTGCTTTTTAATTCAGTCTGGGATCATAGACCCAGCTTTCTGAAATATAATATTGTAAATCTTTTAACTCTTCTAAAGAGTTTTTCTTCTGCATTCAACTTTGTAATAACATATAGAGAAAGTATGTTTATTGATCTATATGTTAATTACTTTTTATATTACAAATACTCCTTAACTTTCACATTCTCAGTTCCTAATTGTAATTAATCTTTTGATCATTTGGTAAATACTTTAATTTTCATAGAGGCACATAAATGATAAGTTTTTTTTTAAAAAAATCTTTGCATATGGAAGAATATCTTTCTATTACCTTCAAACAAAAATAATAATTTGACAAAGAATTCTTGTCAAATCTTTTCTCCTTATGATTCTATAGACACTACTTTATTGTCTTTCTCACTGTTGTGGCCTCTCCCATTGCAGAGCGCAGGCTCCGGACACACAGGCTCAGCAGCCATGGCTCATGGGCCCAGCCGCTCTGCGGCATGTGGGATCCTCCCAGACAGGGGCACGAACCTGTGTCCCCTGCATCGGCAGGCGGATTCTCAACCACTGCGCCACCAGGGAAGCCCTTTATTGTCTTCTGATAAGTACCTTTACAGCAAAGTGTACCAAGTTTACCTGCAAACACAGAGAGAGCTGAGATTACAATCTTGGTATATCTGACAAGGTAGAATTTATGTCAAAATTATTGTTAAGAATAATAGTGGAAATGGTGCAAATGGTGACTTCTTCTTTGACCCATGTGTTTAGAAGTGTGTTGTTTATTTTCCAAATATTTCAGGTTTTCTCTGTTAGATTATTGATTTCTAGTTTAATTCTGTTGTTGTCAGAGGACATACTTTTTATTATTTCAATCCTTTTAAATTTGAGACTTGGTCTACTTTCTTGGAGTCTATGCCATGTAGTCTTGAAAAGAATGTGTATTTTGGGGCTTCCCTGGTGGCGCAGTAGTTGAGAGTCCACCTGCCGATGCAGGGGACACGGGTTTGTGCCCTGGTCTGGGAAGATCCCACATGCTGCGGAGCGGCTGGGCCCGTGAGCCATGGCCACTGATCCTGCGCGTCCGGAGCCTGCGCTCCGCAATGGGAGAGGCCACAACAGTGAGAGACCCGAGTACCGAAAAAAAAAAAAAAAAAAAAAGATGTATTTTGTAGTTATTAGGTTTTTCTTTGTGATCCAATCAGAAAATATTTTATTTCAGTAGATGAGTTTGTATATATTGCTATGATTTTTAGTCTTAGCTTTGTTGTATTGTTTTATGTTATATTTATTTTGTATCTTTGATCTTATATTGGTTCTTTTAATATTTAGAACAATGTATAGTTTATTCTAATATCTTTATATAATTCTCTAGTCCCTTTTTAGGTTCTGCTATTTGGTTTGTCAGCTTTAAATGTCATCTTCGACTCCCACTTATTACCTATAAGGAAATCAACAACTTATTCAATTTTACCCTTTCTCTTGCCTTTCTCTTTCAGTTTTAGTTTTAGTTCTATTATTTCTACTTTGTCAGAGCATATAATATATAATGCTGTTCTTCTATCCTTGTCCACAAGTTTGTTTTTGTCTTAGGTCTATAATAATATATTCTGTGTGAACCACTTGTCCATTTAGAAAGTGTTCTCAATTATCTCTTAGTTGGAGGAATTCATTCTTTAATAGGTTTCTCAGAATTCTTTGGATTTTTACCTGTATATTAAAACTATTCCTAGAGTTTTGATAATAGCAAAGCAGTTCAACTGATATAAAATCCTTGTCTCATACTTTCCCTTCCTTGAGTTTCTGGAAAATGTTACCCCACTGTATACTTGTTTTGTATGTTGCTGTTGATAAATTTAATGTTACCCTGATCTTTTCTTTTTTAAAAAATACATTTATTTACTTTATTTATTTATTTTTGGCTGCGTTGGGTCTTCATTGCTGCATGCAGGCTTTCTCTAGTTGCGGTGAGCGGGGGCTAACCTTCATTGCGCTGTGTGGGCTTCTCGTTGCGGTGGCTTCTTTTGTTGCAGAACACGGGCTCTAGGTGCCTGAGCTTCAGTAGTTGTGGCACATGGGCTCAGTAGTTGTGGCTCACAGGCTCTAGAGTGCAGACTCAGTAGTTGTGGCACAAGACTTAGTTGCTCCCCGGCATGTGGGATCTTCCCAGACCAGGTCTCTGGAGGTCTGAAAGATTTTTATTATCACTATTATTATTTAAAGTCTAAGACTTTTTTACTAGGTATGTCTCAAAAGTGACCAAACTGGGTCAAGTTCCCAGATGCACAGTAGGGTACACTCAGATCTTTTATTTAAGAGTTTGTTTTAATTATAGTTTTAAATTGACATTCTATTGTGTTTCTTTTTCAGGGACTCCAATTACAGATATTATTGAACCTTGTTTGCATATCTTTTGCTTCTTTCAGTTCCTTTCTGATCATTTTTACTTCTTTTCTTCACTTATTTTGAATTAATTAGCTTCTCTCTTTTCATTTTCATTCTCTATATGCTTTCATATACATTTAGTTATATATAATGGCCCTTCATTTCTGAGATTTTGTTTTTTCTTTCAGTTTCTTCCCCTAGTTTGGTACCTGAGTTTTTAAATGTTTGATTCATGGTAACTTTTTTAATATCAGTGTTTGCTGATTTTGTTATATTTAATTCATGTTGAAATATTATATAAATGTTTTCTTCTGCTTTGTGACTTTTTTCCCATATGGGAGAATATTTTCATTTGTCAAAATTTTGAATTCTCATTTGCTATTTTAAAAAATTTCTATGGTAATTTTGTTTAGATGCTGAGCTCTTTTTGTCATGTTCATGTATGTTAGCTTTTCCTGGACTCACAATAGCAGGTGATCAGTGGGGGTGGAATTTGGATGGTTTAATTTATTTCTTAGTTCAAGAGCCCCTTCTTATGTTGCTCCAGTGAAGTACAGTTTCTTTAGTAAATGCTGCCACTTTCTTTCTGGTCCACCTTCTCATGATTTTATGATAGATACCATGTCATTACAGGAGGACCATGATCTTTTGCCTCTGCCTCCTTTCCCTTTACCATCCATCTTCCAGAAGACACCTGTTCTTCAATGCTTCCCTCAGAATTGGCACCTGCCCAGGACTGCCACTCTGCTCCTGCACATTTTCCAAGCCACTCCCTTATGACTCTCCGGTAGCCAGTCATCCAGTCCACCAGGTACCAGATCTTTGGTCACTCAGGGTGGGGCCCACTTTCTGGGTTTATTTAATCAGATATGATCTGAGTCCCTTCCCCTCTTGTACCCTGCACCCTTTTTGGCATGATCCCAGCCTGACCCTTCCCTAGAGTGAGCACTGGCACTGACCCTTCAGGTCTTAGATGGTTATTTCCTCATGTCCATCCAGGTTTAAATATGTTCTCTCTCCTGCTTATGTTGTAGTCTTGGGTGTTGGGTGACTTTACTTTCTTTCCTTTTCAGTACATTTTTTAAGGGAAGCGGGTGGAGAGATTCAAATGTAGATGGCCACCATTATTCTATGGAAATCTGGAAATTCACATGTTCTTCAGCTTTTGCTCCAGTGTAAGAAAAAGAGCACTAGAAACTGGAGGTGGAGCATTATAAAAATGGCTTATGAAATAAAGATGATAGGGAACACCGACCAGTAGCCCTGCATTCAAAGTCTATTTGTGTAGTCACTGCAGTCAAGTAAATATACATATATATATATATTTTTTTAAGTTAAAGCAAAATGTTTCCTACTGTATAACACAGGGAACTATATACAATATTTTGTAATAACCTATAAGGGAAAAGAATCTCAACTGGAACATTTTATATATATATATATATATATGGCTGAATCACTGTGCTGTATACCTGAAACTAACATGATATTATAAATCAACTATACTTCAATTTTAAAAAAAGGAAAAAAATGTTTAAGAAGAAATGATTTTTTTTTGATTCCCTACTTTACCCTTTTGGGGATTGTTTTTTTTTTTTGTTGTTGTTGTTGTTTGTGGTATGCGGGCCTCTCACTGCTGTGGCCTCTCCCGTTGCGGAGCACAGGCTCCGGACGCGCAGGCGCAGCGGCCATGGCTCACGGGCCCAGCCGCTCCGCGGCACGTGGGATCCTCCCGGACCGGGGCACGAACCCGTGTCCCCTACATCGGCAGGCGGACTCTCAACCACTGCGCCACCAGGGAAGCCCCCTACTTTACCCATTTTGACAAAAGAGCTTCTACACTATGTCCATAGTTATGTAGTGCTCTGAGGGTTGTTTCAGACATTTTCTGTCTGGCTGCATCACATTCGCGGATGTGACACATCTATCTAGTTTCTTCTGTTTCCTCCCAGGTTGGTCTGGTGTTTGCTGTCTGGAGGGACATAGAGAGGGAAGAAACTAGCAGTGAGAGAGAAAAGGCATGATGGGCTACCTCCGGAAGACAGCCTAGAGGAGATCACTGCCCACTTTTGGTTTAGTGCAGCTCCTGAGTTCTATAGCTAGAAGTAGACAAAGTGAATCCATCTTTTTCGATTTTCTTTCAGGCTGGGTTTTGATTCTTATGGTAGAATCCAAGAATATGTTGTTAATCTCTTCAGCATTGACATTAGTGAAAATCCCCTCAAGACTTTGGCATCTGGTCTTCTCTTTAGTTTCCAACACTGTTGCCAGTTTTCATCTTTTTGTAATTCTTCACAGATATTATAATGGAAATTGGAAAAAAGGCACATTAGGTTCTGCTGATTTGCCCTGATACTAACCCAGAAGTTCTACCAATTATTTTTTAGTAATGAATAGGAAAATATTGTAATAAGGGCATGATTCAGTTATTAATAATATTACATATTTCTCAAGTAGCCTACATTAAACATTTAATGATTCCTTAATAAAAATGTACATGAAAACTTTCTCTCCTCATATAAAACTCTTACAACAGATGAATTTAAGTTACGTATTTCCTCACCAAATTTAGTCAAAAGTTTATAATTTCTGTGGCTAAACACTTTATTCATGGTAATGTTTGCATGTTAAAATGGCTTTTGAAGGAGCATGGAATTCACACAAACCCAATACCACCTTCACCCACATAACAGAGAAAATAAGTCCTGTGGGGAATTTCAGTAGTGTAATGGTTGAAAATGTGAAGTATGTGGTTAGATCTGGTTCAAATCCATCCTCTTCCCTTTATTACTTGTATGATCTTGAGAAAGTTACTTTACAACTCTTAAGTATCAGTTTCCTCATGCGTAGAATGTAACATTAGTATGCCCACCTCATAGGCACTTGTGTGAAGATGTACTGAAAGAATATGTATGAGACACTTAGCACAGTGCCTGGAACATAGTAGCAACTCAGTAGCTTGAGGGGAAGATGATAAGGATGATGATGATGATGATGCTTACAAAAGGTAAACAGGGTGGATGTTACTCTGTGGGTGTTTCTTGAATTTTTTAGTCAGTAACTTTTTTTTTTTCAGAATTTCATCTCAGGAAATATTGCCATGGCTACTTCTGTTTCTAAAAATTTGATACTGCCTTCCAGGGTGTGTCTTTTTTTATGACAGATGGTCAGCAGCTAGTGGTAAAAGAAGTGCGGAGTATCATAGTACTTCATTTATTTATGGGAAATGTTTTACTGCCCCACCCTTCAACTAGTTGGAAAATGAAAGTCAAAAACTGGAAACTATTTATAAATGGACAGTGCTGTGATCTCAGTGTCTGAAACTGTAGACTTTTAGAAAATATTTATAGCATATTGGAAACTAGTTACTGATCAGATCAGTGCATCCTTGCCCCCTTTTTTAAAAAAAACTAACCCAGAAAACATGAAATTGGGTTAAATTAAAATTGAATACTGAAATGGCATCAGAGACAATTAGCTATGTATTATTTTATGTAAGTCTTTAAGAGAAGAGGATGGAGAAAATTATTAACTCTTTTGTTAATAGAGGCATTTGAAGTGAATAGAGATATTTGTTAATTCAGCCTAAAAAATAAGGTGAACGGGGACTTCCCTGGTGGCACAGTGGTTAAGAATCCGCCTGCCAATGCAGGGACACGGGTTCAAGCCCGTGTCCAGGAAGATCCCACATGCCGTGGAGCAACTAAGCCTGTGCACCACAACTACTGAGCCTGCGAGCCACAACTACTGTGCCTGCACGCCACAGCTACTGAAGCCCGTGCACCTAGAGCCCATGATCTACAACAAAGAGAAGCCACCACAATGAGAAGCACGCGCACCGCAACCAAGGGTAGCCCCCACTCGCTGCAACTAAAGAAAACCCATGCACAGCAACGAAGACCCAACGTAGCCAAAAATAGATAATTTTTCAAAAAGAAAAAATAAGCTGAACGAATGGAAACATTATACATTTATAAAGATACTGAGGCCATGTCTACATTTGACCAAGGAGGCAATTTAGCATAGTGGTTAGGAGTGGGGAATTCAGGAGTTTGCCTGAGTTCCAAACCCAATTCTGTCACCTGCTCAAAGAGGTTATCTTGGAAGTCACTCAACTGCTCTGTGCCAGGGTGTGTCTACGTCATAATGTTGAGGATTAAGTGAGATAGTACATGTAAAACATTTGAAATGGTGTGTGGTACATAATAAATGCTCTCAAAATTCTAGCTACTATTCTTCTAACTAGCTTGGCCAAAACAAACACTCTCCCCTGCCCCTTATTACTCCAGTTTGGTTGTTATGAACGTGCATGAGACAAGCCCATTTCACTGGTTTAGAGATAGGTCTCTGCATTAAGTGGTCAATGTGAACATCTTACAGTTCTTTTTTATTGTGTAATTCTTACCACCATGGTTCTTACTGCCATGACCATTAATGTATGCCAGGGCGGGTAGTGAACATTGCAGGAAGGAAGGGTCTCTGAACAGTCCCCTAGGTGCCTATGTTAAAGAAGCTGATTAGAGGACTCTGCTCCTATCAGCCTGGAGCCCAGACTTTTGCCCTAATAAAAACACCCATTACCTTGCCATAATAAAACCAGGGCATTTCATGAACTTGTGTGATTATTGAAAAATCATTTTCCATGAACATCATTGGTCATTATTTAGAGCTTGACATTTTGCAAGTGGAATCAACAATCTAATGAAGATAATATTGCTCATACAGCTAAACTATACCATATGCTTAATCCAAAAAATAGGGGAGATTCATAGATAACAGATTGCAATGTATCTTTTTTATGTGCAGTTCGTGAGTGGACTGTGTGACTTGGCTGTATTTGGCACTGATAATTTTCTAAAAAGAGATCCTCACATGGAAGAGAATATCGTAATATATCTTGGAAATTAAAGTTATAGCTACACCAGTGTATTTCATAAGGAGAACTCTTGCCAGCAAGAGGGATGGATAGGAATATTAATGTTCCATTTTATCTATATATTATTCTTGTATCTGTATCTAGGTTATAGTCCTGTATCCGTGATTATATTCTTTCCATGTTTACAGAATCAGGATCCGAATTTTGCAACAAAAGGTGTTGTCATTGTTTTTAAGCTGTCAGCTTATTTAGCACTTAGTATATAGCCCAAACATTTTACATACGTTTCCCCATTTAATTCTCATAACAGCAGTGTATGTAGGTGTTTTTTATCCACCTTCTGCTAGAGAGAAAAACAAGGCTCAAGTTTATATAACCTTGTGGAGTTGAGATGCAGACCCTGAAAGGTTATGCTCTTAACGACAGCTCAGGGCTGCATGTGAGAGAGTGAGGCCTTTGGAATTGGTGGGAAAAAAGACCATAAACTGTTGAAGCAATTGACATTTTCCACTTTCTAGTGCTTCATTTGTGTGGAAATGAAACTTTGGAACAGGATGATATACAAAAGAATCATGAAATGCCACAATAATTGTAGCATTACCTGTAAATACATAGATACATATAGAAGATGAAAGTTAACACACTATAATATAGCAATAATCAATCCCATGAACATTTTATGAGCTTCATGAGGCCACTATTTATTCTACAAGATTGTGATAATCACACAGTTGATATTGCTGAAAAGTGTTATGAATATAGGAAACACACTTTTTTTTTCCCTCTAGCTCACTTTGGTACACACACCTTTGAGGAAGAAATTGTATCATCTGCTAAAAGTTCGTGTTCAAGGTACTTATACAGGGACATATAAAGGAAGTGAATGTAGGAAGTTGTCAATAGATTTCTTAAAGTATTTTCTGGCACACTGACTTCCTTTCAAGAGGAAGTCATTATCGTTATATATGGACTCATTACATAAGCACCCTAAAAGATTAGCACCCATCTTTTGCTCTACAGAAAAAAAAAATCAAGAATTTAGAACATACAATCAAAAATGGTGACCTTATATAGCAAGGCTTGAAATTAGCAATCCTTATCCTAAGCTGTGTGTTAGAATCAGCTGCATTTGTGTGTGTGTATGTTTGTTACTGAAGTACAGTTGCTGTACAGTATTACGTATAAGTTACAAGTGTATACTATAGTGATTCACAACTTTTAAAGGTTACTCCATTTATGGTCATTATAAAATATTGGCTATATATTGTTGTACAATATATCCTTATAGCATATTTTATACAGAATTGTTTGTACCTCTTAATCCCCTACCCCTATATTGCCCCTCCCCACTTCCCTGTCCCCACTGGTAGCTGCTAGTTTGTTCTCTATATCTGTCAGTCCATTCCTTTTTTGTTATATTCACTAGCTTGTTGTATTTTTTTATTTTTTAATTGAAGTATAGTTGATTTACAATGTTGTGTTAGTTTCTGGTGTACAGCAAAGTGATTCAGTTATATATCTATAGATAGATAGATAGATAGACCGATTTTCTTTTTCAGATTATTTTCCATTATAGGTTATTACAAGATATTGCATGTAGTTCCCAGTGCTATACAGTAGGACCTTATTATTTATCTATTTTGTATATAGTAGTTTGTATCTGATAATCCGAAACTCCTAATTGATCCCTTCCTACATATTTCCCCTTTGGTAACCATAAATTTGTTTTCTATGTCTGTGAGTCTGTTTCTGTTTTGTATATAGATTCATTTGTATAATTTTTTAGATTCCACCTATAAGTGATATCAGATATTTGTCTTTCTCGGTCTTACTTCACTTAGTATGATAATCTCTAGGTCCATCCATGTTGCTGCAAATGGCATTAGCTTTTTTTATGGCTGAGTAATATTCTATTGTGAAATATATATATATGTGCATATATGCCACATTATATAAATATGATTTGTATACCACATCTTCTTTACCCATTCATCCATCAGTGGACATTTAGGTTGCTTCCATGTCTTGGCTATTGTAAATAGTGCTGCTATGAACACTGGACTGCTATCTTTTTGAATCAGAGTTTTCATCTTTTTAGGATATATGCCCAGGAGTGGGATTGCTGGATCATATGGCAACTCTGTTTTTAGTTTTTTAAGGAACCTCCATACTGTTTTCCATAGTGGCTGTACCAATTTACATTCTAACCAACAGTGTAGGAGGGTTCCCTTTACTCTACACCCTCACCAGCATTTATTATTTGTAGACTTTTTAATGATGGCCATTTTGACCCGTGTGATGTGATGCCTCATTGTGGTTTTGATTTGTATTTCTCTGATAACTAGCAAAGTTGAGCATCTTCCTATGATTATCGGCCATTTGTATGTCTTCTGTGAAGAAATGTCTATTTAGGTCTCATGCCATTTTTTGATTGGGTTGTTTGCTTTTTTGTTATTGAATTATATATTGAGTTTGTATATTTTGGAAATTAAGCCCTTGTTGGTTGCATCATTTGCAAATAGTTTCTCCTATAATTTAGGTTGTCTTTTCATTTTGGTGATGGTTTCCTTTGCTGTGCAAATGCTTATAAGTTTGATTAGGTCCCATTTGTTTCTTTTTGTTTTTATTTTATTGCCTTGGGAGACTGACCTAAGAAAACATTGGTATGTTTTATGTCAGAAAATGTTTTGCCTATATTCTCTTCTAGGAGTTTTATGGTGTCATGTCTTATATTTAAATCTTTAAGCCATTTTGAGTTTATTTTTGTCTATGATGTGAGGAAGTGTTCTAACTTCATTGATTTACATGCAGCTGTCCAGCTTTCCCAACACCACTTGCTGAAGTGTTGCATTTTTTAAGATTCCATATAGAAGTGATATCATACAGTGTTTGTCTTTCTCTGTCTGACTTTTTTCACTTAGCATAATACCCTTCAAGTCCATCCATGTTGTTGCAAATGGCAAAATGTAATTCTTTTTTAGGGCTGAATAGCATTCCATGACATATATACACACCACTTCTTCTTTATCCATTCATCTGTTGGTGGTTACTTGCTGCTGTCAACATTGGGTGTATGTATCTTTTTGAATTAGTATTTTTTTGGATATATATCCAGGAATGGAATTGCTGGGTCATATGGTACTTCTATTTTTAGGTTTGTTTTTATTTTCGTTACGTGGGCCTCTCACTGTTGTGGCCTCTCCCATAGCGAAGCACAGGCTCCGGACGCACAGGCTCAACGGCCATGGCTCACGGGCCCAGCCGCTCCATGGCATGTGGGATCCTCCCGGACCGGGGCATGAACCCGCGTCCCCTGCATCGGCAGGCGGACTCTCAACCACTGCGCCACCAGGGAAGCCCCTATTTTTAGTTTTTTGAGAAACCTCCATACTGTTTTCCACGGTGGCTGAACCAATTTACATTCCCACCAAAAGTGTATGAGGGTTTCCTTTTCTTCACATCCTCACCAGCATTCGTTATTTGTGTTCTTTTCGATGATAGCCATTCTGACAGGTGTGAAGTGTTATCTCATTGTGGTTTTTATTTGCATTTCCTTGATGATTAGTGATGTTGAGTATCTTTTAATGTGCTTGTTGGCCATCTGCATTTCCTCTTTGGACAAATGTCTATTCAGTTCTTCTGCCCATTTTTAAATCTGGAGAATCAGCTGTATTTTTGACAAGGATGCCAAGATAGTTCAATTGGGAAGAAGAATCTTTTCAGTAAATGTTACTGGATAACTAAATATTCACATGCAAAAGAATGCAGTTGGATTCCTACCTCACAGAACACACAAAAATTAACTTAAAATGGATCATAGACATAAATGTAAGAGCTAAAAGCATAGCAATCTTAGAAGAAAGCATAAGAGTACATCTCTATGACTTTGCATTAGGCAGTTATTTCTTAGATAAAATACCAAAAGCAACAAAAGAAAAAATAGTTAAGCTGTACCAAACCAAAATTTAAATTTTTTTTTCTGCAAATGATACTATTAAGAAAGCAAAAAACAACCCACGGAATCAGAGAAAATATTAACAAATCATGTATCTGATACAGGATTTGCATACAGAATATATTAAGAATTCTTACAATTCAATCATAAAAAGACAAATAGCCCACTTTTTAAATGAGCAAAGGATCTGAATAGACATTCCTCCAAAGAAGTTATACACATGGTCAATATGCATATGAAAAGGAAAATGTAAATCAAAACCACAACGAGATACCACTTTGTATCAGCTAGGATGGCTATAATAAAAAACATAGACGTCCATAAGGGTCACTAATAAGAGGATGTGAGGAAACCGGAATACTCATACATAGCTGGTAGGAGTATAAAGTTACCATATGATGTAGCAAGTCTACTCCTAGGTATATACCCAAGAGAAATGAAAACAAATGTCCATACAAAAACTTATACATAAATATTCATAATAGCATTATTCATAATAGCCAAAAAATGTAGAAACAACTCAAATGTCCATCAAATGAGTAGATAAAGAAAATGTGATACATCCATACAATGACATATTATTCAGCCATATAAAGGAATTAAGTATTGATACATGCTATAAAATAGATACACCTTGAAAACATTATGAATTGTATAGTTTGTAAGTTACATTTCAGTGAAGCTAATTTGACAAAAATCAGCTTGGGTACTTTTATAAATTTTTATGCCTAGGCTGAACCTAGATCAATGAGATCACTGTCTTATAGTGGAATTCAAGCATCAATATTTTTTAAAGCTCTGCAGGTGATGGCATTGTGTAGCCAAGGTTGAGAATCATTGCTCTAAAATTAGCTCTAATCTAAATGAGTTTCTGATTTAGGAAACTCCAGAAGAGTTTAGATCCGATGTAAGAAGACTCTAGATTTCCCCATCTCTCTACTCAAAGTGTGGTCTTCAGACCAGCAACATCAGTATCACTTGGGAACCTGTTAAAAATGTAGATTCCTGGGCTCCCCTCACCCCCGGCCTTTGTAAATCAGAATCCAGTTTAATGAAATCCCCAAGTGATCTAAATTTTGAGAAGCACTGCTCCAGGTCAGTGGTTCTCAATCTTGGCTGAATGTTGAAATCATCTGGGAGTTCAAAAAAAATATTGACGCCTGGGTTCCACCCCCAGTGATGCTTCTGGTATGAGGTACAGCATCTGTATTTTAGAAGTTCCTCGGGTGATTCTAATGTGAGACAAAGAGAGAATAACTGATG
The DNA here is from genome assembly GCF_026419965.1 of Kogia breviceps. Taxonomy (NCBI): domain Eukaryota; kingdom Metazoa; phylum Chordata; class Mammalia; order Artiodactyla; family Physeteridae; genus Kogia; species Kogia breviceps. The sequence continues at coordinate 62,244,786 of NC_081313.1, read as the reverse complement.
TAAATATACTGTTTGGGGGACATTTAATGGTGAAAAGAAGAAAAGCTAGTTAAAAATAAAATTTATTTATTTAGTTTTTGACATAAAGGTAGAGGAACATGCGTAAGCAAGTGGAAATTATTGATGACAAAAATTTGCAGAGGTGTGGCGAAGGAACGGGAGTACAGCAACAGTAGGGAAGGTTTGCCCTAAAAAGATACAGGGGGGCTTCCCTGGTGGCGCAGTTGTTGAGAATCCACCTGCCGATGCAGGGGACACAGGTTCGTGCCCCGGTCCGGGAATATCCCACATGCGGCGGAGCGGCTGGGCCCGTGAGCCATGGCCACTGAGCCTGTGCGTCTGGAGCCTGTGCTCCGCAACGGGGGAGTCCCGCGTACCGCAAAAAAAAAAAAAAAAAGATACAGGAAAAGAAAAAAATGACCAAGCATTGCATTTTCCCCTCCAGGTACAGGAGTGTGATCTTTTATATGATTATTAGAGACTACTCAGATTTAAGTGGCCAGTGGTTTGTGAGTTCTTTTTTTTTTTTAAGGACATTTTATTTATTTGTTTGTTTGTTTGTTTATTTATTTATGGCCGCGTTGGGTCTTCATTGCTGCGCACTGGCTTTCTCTAGTTGTGGCGAGCGGGGGCTAATCTTTGTTGCAGTGTGCAGACTTCTCATTGCAGTGGCTTCTCTTGTTGTGGAGCACAGGCAGGCAGGCTTCAGTAGTTGCAGCACATGTGCTCAGTAGTTGTGGCACACAGACTTAGTTGCTTCGCGGCATGTGGGATCTTCCCGGACCAGGGCTCGAACCTGTGTCCCCTGCATTGACAGGCAGATTCTCAACCACTGTGCCACCAGGGAAGCCCCTATGAGTTCTTAAGGGAAGACTGTCTTTAAACCGCACTGGAAAATATGTGGCTACTTACTGAACTTACCTTTCTTTTAATATATTTTTTTTTAAAAAGAGTGTTTATTAATCCAGTGGTAGATATTCCTTCCCAATAACCAGATTACCAGTGTCCCAGTATCGGTGTCCAGTTTCTCAGTTCTGGGGAAATTGAATTCCTACAGACGGTGGGAGCTAATCTGAGTCAGAGGTGTTCTTCCTGGGTGTGTCATTTGGGCCTGTAGGATTCCCCTCACCAACAATGGGCCTCACCTTGTAATGACCAGTGCCTCTCTACCCGTAACTGGTCTTTGCAGAATCACTTTAAATACTCTAAAGTATTCCCTAGGCAAAGTTATGAAGCTTGCAGAGCAGGTCTTTGCGATCTCTCATTTCATCCCGCACCCTCCCCATCCCTCCCACCACCCTTATTCTGCACCTGTTCTTCTCCAGGTGATTTGGGTCCACTTCTTTGTTCCAGCATCACTATACTGTGCCCTTGTCTCCGCTGAAATTAGCCACATGGAGTTGATGTGTGTAGTGTGTGTGCACGTTTAAGTGCTTTAGTGAGTCTCTGCTAACTTGGTGCATAACTATTAAAGGAAACCCACAGTCTCTTCTCCCTTTCCTTCTCCTTCTTCTTCCTCCTCCTCATCTCCCTTTTCTCCCTCCCTCCTTTCTCCCTAACATCTCTCTCTCTTTCCTCTTATTCCCTCCGTCTCAGGCACTGAGGCTCTGAACCCTTTACCAAAATGAAAAGAAGTGACTTAAGTGGTGAGACATGAGAACCCAGTGACCCTAAAACCATTACTGTTTTTTCTAAGGGCAAGCCTGATCTTAAACATACAGGGAAATTTCTACACTCCTGAGAGGGAAATTACATGATCAGTTATTATCAGTATATGATAGCACATACGTGGGTAGCATGCAATTAAATTCCAAAAATCAACTAATGCATTTAAATACTGCAGAACTACCTTGTAGTTCTGGATAGTTTTCCTGTCTTTAAACTCCCAAACTCTGTAAAATAGCTGAGTTTTCTCTTTGTTATACTTTTTAATGTCTTTATGGAAGCATAGAAATTTTCACAAGTTCTATACTTTAAAAAAGATTAAAATTTTCCTGATTACAATAATAATGCATGCTAGTTGTATATTTTTTTAATTTTTTTAAATTTTTTTTTTTTTGTGGGGGGGCGATACGCGGGCCTCTCACTGTTGTGGCCTCTCCCATTGCGGAGCACAGGCTCCCGACGCGCAGACTCAGCGGCCATGGCTCACGGGCCCAGCCGCTCCGCGGCACGCGGGATCTTCCCGGACCGGGGCACGAACCCGTGTCCCCTGCATTGGCAGGCGGACTCTCAACCACTGCGCCACCAGGGAAGCCCGCATGCTAGTTGTATAAAGCACTGTAGAAAATAAAAGTCTTTTGTAGTCTCACCCCACCCATCCCCCTATCCCAGCTAACAGTTTGCTGTATATTTTTCCATATTTCCATTATTACCATCTTCCCTTCCCATGTATATATGCCTCTTTTAAAAAAATTCACCTGGAAATATTTCTAAAATCCATCACTTTCCAAAGGACTAGTTCCAGGGAATTGGTACATGACCTTCTCTAGGGATTTTAATAACTTTTAACATTTTGATGTGGAGTAACCCAAGATTTATGATACTTTATTCAGTTCCCTTAAATGTACATTTGGTTTTCCTGATTTATTTAATAACTTGGAGTCCCTAGGGTGTTTGGTTATTGTTTTAATCACTTGTCTTCTATTGTATTTCCTTGGCATATATCTCCAACCACATCCTTGTCAAAATATTCTGATTCGTACATTTTAAAAAGTAGCATCACAGCATGCTTAGGAAGGTTGGTTGGCTTTTGTTTTTTTCATCATGATTTGTATCATGATGATTCTGCCTGTGATGAAATTTCCCAGCAAATAATTCATCACTGGGATTACTCACAACCTTTAGTGTTCAAAATTCATCTCATCTTATTAAGTTCCCTTATTTTGCAATATCTGTGGCTCTTCTGAATAATGAAAAACTGAAATAAGTGAATAATATACAGATAAACTTTCTTTAAAAGTTATTAGAAAAATATGTTTTATTTAACCATGCCTAATACTTTGGGGGTATTCCAGTGAGCTCTGCTTTTAAAGATGAGAAATTTGGGGGTTCCTCCTTCTTTCTTGCATTTTTTTTGGATTTAATGAATTTTGTTTGGTCCTATCTTTGTTTTTAAGTTACCTTAAAATTTTAACATGCAAATTTTACTTAGCTAAATCTAAATTTAATGAACAGCTTTACCCTCTTCCAAACAATACAAAGACTTTAAAATGCTTTCATTCTGATTTCCCCTCCTGACTTACTTGCTATTTTTATCATCCAGATTTTAGCTCTGTTTGCTTGTTTTTAACCCCACAAATTAGACACCATCATCATCATTCTGTTAAGATTTTCTCACATTCACCATTTTCTTTGCTCATCACTCCTACTTGCATTCAGAGCTTCCAGGATCAAACCCTAGTTCCTGTCATTTTGGACCGGTTGACAGTCTCATGGTATACAGGTAGTTAGTTAAATGCCTCAGGAAGAAAATGAGAAGTCCAGGGAAATATCGCCCCCGCCATAGTGCTGCCCACAGGCCTAGAGGCATCCTTGCATATTTCCCTCTCACTCTCTAGTTAGTGGGTTTTATGGAATAGAGAGGAAAAAGGAAATCTTTTAGAATTCTAAAGTTAAACATATTCACTTTAAAGGACTGTCACTTATTCTGAGATTGTATTCATCCTACCTTTTGTTGCTATTAAAATTACCTTTATTTTATGGTGATGGTAGTTGAAAGTTTTTTGGTTTTGTTTTTAATTCATGAATTTTGTTTTAACATTTCCTTACTTGGCAAATACAACGTTGCCAATCACAATCCAGATTTTTTGAAAATTTATGGGTCCTTGAAATCCCAAGCCACTGCTATAGACAACTAGCTGTGCGTTTGGGGTGTGGACATTGAACCACCTGAAAACATGTCCTCTTATTTTCAGGGGCCTTATTGGTTATTCCTATGTGGACAAATCCTATGGTGTTAACAGTACTTTGCAACCTTTTATTGGATTATCAAGTAGTCCAACGATTGAAATTATATCTAACAACTTCTTCCATAAGGCTGAGTCTATACTAGCAAAATGACATGGGTGCCTCATGCACACCCGGCATACACCTGGTGGTGTTTATGCTCCCAATTTTTAAAAAACACCCACTACCCATTGTTTGGCCAGTAACTTACTATGGGCCTTTCTCATTTGTAACATGAGGGCGTTGGACTAACTGATCTCCAAGTTCTTTTCAACAGTAATGTAGGTTGTGATTATATTTGCACATACAATTTTAAAAAATCTTAAAGAAGTATTTCACATGTATTTGTATTACATACAAATTTCATGCTGTAAATTCAGACATGGAAGACATTCGTTTTTCTCACGCAGGCTAATATTTAAAAGGCATGTTGCATCTGTGATATGGGCGCTGCCATCTTGACAGATGCTCTTTCTTCATTTCCCTGTGACTGTTCAGCATGAAGTCTACACTGGATGACTTGAGTTCTCATTTCACTGCTGTAACGAATGGTCATGTTTAAGTACAGCCAGATTATTTATTGCAAAGGGTCACAGGACGCATTTTTTAATTGTCACGTGCTTGACCTTGAAGTTGTTATGTAAACATTCAGTCACTGTGACAGTATAGACAAGTGTTGACTACTTGAAGATGCATAACCACACATTCTGGAGGCCTCTGAATTCATGACCAAGTTGTTAACTGGCAGGTTTGTTATTTCCTGTAAATATGAGGAAAGGAAGTATTAAAATCATCAATACCCGTTTGAGAGAGGAAATTAACATTTTTTTAAAAATTCTTTTTTAGTGAAGGAAGCCCATCCCCCAGAATGGAGCTGCTGCACAATATCGATCCAAACTTCGTAGATGTTTCACCATGTGAGTACCTTGTTTATTGCTACTAATTTAAATACTGTTGGCTCACAAAGACAGTTTTATTACCTAGTGTCTCTCTAGCCTAATTCTCTTTCTCCAGTTGAGTTTGCTATAAAGGTAAACAGTTCTCCATGGCACCTGTTGTACCAATCTCACTGTGGCTTTGGTGCCACAAAGGGTGAATGCTGCTTAATGGCTTATATGACCTTATAAGCCATTTCCCTCTCCATGACTCAGTTTTCCCATCTATAAAAGGAGAACCCATGGGATCTCCGAGCCTCCTTCTAACTGTAAATGTCATGCTGTTGTTGCCCTGTTCTTACCTGAGAGTGTCAGAGCCTCCTTCTAGAAAACTCAAGGTCAAGTAAGCCACCACATCATCTGATCAGGCTGGTCAGGTGCTGCCAAGACCTGCTGGGTCTCATAAATCCATGATTTCCCTGGCAAGGCTGCAGTTTAGCTTGATTCTGCCTACTGCCTAAATTAACCCATAGGGAACCCTATTAATTCCTGCAGGAAAAGAGGCCATGTGGTGCTTTCACATCCCCACAGGTTGTAATAGTCCTATATAAATACCATGCTAGTGGCCCTGATATCCCTACGTCATGAGTTTGGGCCTGGAAAACCTTAACTATTAGGCCCTTTGCCCAGGTTCCATCATAAGGCCTCATCGTAAGACTGTCTGCAGAAAACAGTGCTCTTATACTCCCTTCCTTCACTTGGGTGCTCACATCTCCTCCTTTTAGACATACTGCTACCCCATCATTCAGGCTCTCCTTACTCTTTTATCCTCTCCAGTCTGTGTTACAACCTGCCTTAAGATTCCCCCTTCTGGAGAATGACCCCCAGTAATTCTGAGTATGTCTTCGGGCATTTGAGGTCCAGCTCACCTCGCCAGCCTCACTCCAGGCCCTCCTTGCCATCTTCTTGCCCTACTAGCCACTTGCCATTTCCAAGCATGCAGACCGTCATACTTATGTCTTGAACATGATTTTCCCTATTCCTGAAACACCTTTCCATGCCTCTCCACAATTTTTCCTCATCCCTTAAAACCCAGCACAAATGTCCCACCTCTGTGAATGCTTTCCAGAAGCCCTGGAAGAAGCAGTACTCCTTCCTCTGTGCACCCCCTTCATATGTATCTCTGTATAGTGTTCACCAAATTCTCCTGTATGTGCCTGCATTTCCCACTAAGCCGAGAGCTCTGGATATCAGGGTCTATGTCATATTTATCTTTACATCCTCATAAGTTAACACAAACACCCGGCACTTGGTAGGTACTCAGTGATGATTACTTAATGATTGAATGGACAGTTGGAGGAGAGTTGAAATGGAATAAAGACCCCCTAGAATCACTAGACCTGGAAAGGAAAGTGCCCTGAGATAGGTAGGAATGGCTACAGGATGGAGAAGTTTCTATTTTTATTGGAGTAAACAGACATCAGTGAGAGAGGCAAGGGTAGTAATATGTTCGATACGGTAGCCACGAGCCCTGTGTGACTACTGAGCACTTGAAATATGGCTAATTGTGGATCAAGATGTGCTGTGAGTATGCGCACATCCGATTTTGAAGACTGAGTATGAAAAATATAAAACATATATACATTTATTACTTGTTGAAGTGGCAATACTTTGGCTATATTGGGTTTAAATATATTGATTGCAATTTCATGTTTCCTTTTCCTTTTTTAATATGCTTTATAGAAAACTTAAAATCACATGTGTAATTTGCATTACATGTCTCTTGGTCTAGAAGAATTGTTCTAGAAAATGCTTGGAAATGATTTGATCAGCTGTGTGAGAGGATCACAGACCTATGATTAGTTACTGTGGAGCAACGTCAATCGTTTAAACTTTTCTCTGCCCCGGCACACCTAGGGATATGACACATTCCAGTCTGTAGCCGGCTCACTGCAGAAGTGATTGCTAACCAGGAGCCAGTCATATCAGAATCCCTCAGGGTGGCCAGAGGGAGGCAGGAATGATTTTTACAGCTTCTGAGTAATTTAATGCACTGCAAAGCCCAGCATAACCTCCAGGGATGTGCTGAATATGCTGCCCACATTACAGTGCTTTTGAGCTGTCCTCATCCACTAAGTTCCATCTACAAGTGAAAAGCCTTAAGCCCCCTTCACTCACTAAGCTGCATTTTGTCATGGCATCAGAAATGGGAGCTTGAGAACTATACACCCATGTGACCCGACCATAGTGCTGCTTGCCACGGGCTTCTTAGCACAACCTGCTGTGATTTTTGTGTCCCCTCAAGTGCCTCTAGCAAAGTAATAGCACAGGCAGAAAGTTTCACCAGTGTAAGAATTGGGGCATGGAAATCAGAAGAGAGAACTGTCTTAGCCTTGCCCCTCATAGAGTGTAAGGTCTTGAGCAAGTCCCTTCACTTTTCTTCAGCTTAGTTTCCCATATGTTAATTGCTGGACTTACTGAGATGCTTTGCTGCTGTCACAAGTTCAGAGACACTCTCTGGCTGCCTGCTGCTCCTTCCCTGCTCCTAGGAGTCCACTCCAGGCCTTCCTGTTGGCCTTTCCTGCCAGCCTGGGGACTCTTGCTCTAACCCTGAATGTAATGAGGGACGTTGTCAGGCCCTGCCATTGACAAAGAGCCACATTCACTGTTGGTTCACAAAAACAGGGTGTCCCCTACTGTGTGTACCTGCGGGTGGCAAGGTGCCGCCTCCTCCTTATGCATGGGCAATACCGGGGGGCCTTTTCTGCCCGCTTTTCATATCCATTTCACACCACTGTGTGGCAGAATTAGGAAAAGGGGGAGTTATCTTTGGGGTCCTGCACCTCCAGAAGATGGTGATACAAGCCCAGTTTCTTTTCTGGGCAATTAGTTTGTGGGGGAAAAATTAAATTCAGCTATAAGAAAATATGTATTTATAGGACAGCCAAGTCTGCATTGTTATATTCACAGAATATGTTTTATGACTATGTTCTAGAGGCTGTTGTGGAATAAAATCAGAAAGCAGCCAATCTAGGGTGTCAATGAAGGATTGACAATTGAGTCTGTGTTATCATAGAAACAGTTCTTTGGTTTCTAACTCCAGCACTTCCCAGATGATGTGTACTTACTTATGGGAGAAGAGAGTAATATTCCACCTCCGCCTTCCCCAAAGCCACTTCGTCACTTCCTCATCTGTGAGATGAAGACTGAATTAAGTGACCTCTAGGATTCCTTCTAGCTTCAGCATTCTGTGGGTTTCTGTATACACAGGACCTCAAGGGAGCAAGCTGCTTCCTCACTTTCTCCTTTTTCACCCTGCTGGAAAAGGTGCATGTGTTAATAAGCAGTGGTGTAGCCAAAGACATGGCTGTAAATAGATGAATACATGTGATAATGTTAGAAACATTATAAGCACTACAGTAATATGAATATTATCTGATTTTGCTGTTACTACATCCTGCCCACCTTTCTGATCCCCGTTCTAAAACATCACTGCATCATTCCAGTTTTTCACCTGCACTGTCTCCTTTAGCTGGTCTTGTTGGCAGTGGTGGACCAATGTCTCCTCCTGTCATGAATTAGAGGAATCAATGTTAGACTTTTCCCAGGGAAGCCCTTCCTTCCATGTAGGACCAGATCCCTCAAAATCTGGCCTCTTGGGTTTTAACATCTATACCACCTCCCTCTTATTCTAAGAGTAGAGGGCACCCCCAGAGGCCCTTCCTACTTGTGGAGTTAGGGTTTTTTCATGGCCACATACTCTTGGTAGGTTGTGGCTTGGGTACTAATAGTAAAAATATTTCCAAAGAAGACTAGTGTACACACACTCACACAAACACACCCCAGAAGTCATAGGATCTCCCATAGACCAGGATAAATAAAGCATAGAGATGTCTCGAAGAACCATAGATCCTACCCATTGGAATGGCTATAGGCAGAAAGGAAGGAATGGAGGAAGGAAAATAACAACTATTGATGAGGATATGGAGAAACTGGAACCCTTGTGCATTGCTAGTGGGAATGTAAAATGGTATATATAGCTGCTATGGAAACAGTATAGCAATTCCTCAAAAAATTAAAAACAGAACTACCGTATGATCCAGTAATTCCATATCTGGATATATACCCCCAAAGAACTGAAACCAGGGACTTGAACAGCACTATTCACAATAGCCAAAAGGTGGAAGCCACCCAAATGTCCATTGACAGATGAATGGATAAACAAAATGTGTGACATACATACAATGGAATATTATTATTCAGCCTTAAAAAGAAAGGAAATTCGAACATATGCTGCAACATGGTTAAAACTTGAGGACAGTATTGTAAATGCAATAAGCCAGTCACAAAAAGACAAATACTATCTGATGATTCCACTTACAGGAGGTATGTAGAATAGTCAAATCCAGAGACAAAAAGTAACATGGTGGTTTCTAGGGATTAGGTGGAGAGGGGAATGGGAGTTGCTGCTTTATAGTGGGTATAGAGTTTCAGTTTTACAAGATGAAAAGAGTTCTGGAGATGGTGGTGATAGTAGCACAACAATGTGAATGCACTTAACGCCACTGAACTATGGTGGTTAAGATGGTAAATTTCATGTTATGTATATTTTACCACAATTTTAAATATTAACAGTAAAATGTAAAATCCAAATAAAGCATAGAAACTCCATGAAGACAGGATCTATACCCTTTTCATTTACTGCCACATTCCCAGTGCATAGCACAAGGCCTACCATCATACTAAGTTCTCAATAAATATTTGTTAATGATGAACAGATCAACAGGTTAAAGTCTCTGTTTTATTGTCTCTTAGCCTTGAACCTAAAAGTGCCTCCAGATGGCAATTCACATTCTCCTCTTAAACCCTGAACTCCCGTCCTAACCTTTCATGCCTAAAAAAGAAGTAACACTCACAAGCTAGTTTTTATTTTAATTAACATGATCACATACAGATATTTGAAACGATTTATTCAGCATATAAATGCCCACCCTCACCCTTCCCCTAATTGAAACTATCAGATGATGTGGCATTTTCCCTGCCCTCTTCATTCCTTTCCCCTAGACCGCCTTGATGGACAAAGCCCCTGCCCCTATTTCAGCTCAGCCTGACTTCCCCTCTGAGTTAAGGGCGCTGCTTCTTCTTCCTGTTCTTTGTGCTCTGTTCCCATCCCTGCCTTCCTGGAAGGCTCCCTTTCATTGTTGCATTGGTCACGGGCTCTCTCAGTGCCCCCAAACCTGGCTCTACTTTTATCTCCCCCGCTGCCGGCCCCCATGGCCAGTGTCACACATGTGGGCTGGAGTTGCTTTCCTTTGTGCTTTGAGGAAACTTTTTATTCATCTTCAGAGGCTTTGTTCTCAGGTGACCTTGCATGGACACGTTCTCACGTAGTATCTTTTTCTTCCCTCCTTCCTTTCTAAGATCCTAAGATTTATTCTCCCCCTGTGGACGCCCCCCCGCCCCCGCATTTCTTTAAAGTGTTTCTTTCTAGCAGGCTGACCTGACTCAGTGTCTTTCTTCAGCATTACAGAGTGGGCGGTGGAGGAAACCCGTGCGGGAGCCTGAGGGAAGGGAGCCCGAGGGAAGGGGACGATACCCTTTAAGCTGATGTAATGGGAAAGCCTAAAAACATCCAAAGTGGTGGCGAGCAGCTGTGATCCCAGATTAGGCTCCGAGGTCCCACAGGTATGAATTCCACTCAACCTGGTTCTGAGGCACTCCAGCTCCAAGCTCTGTGGCTCCCCTCCGTTCTAGTCAGCCTGCCTCAAACCAGGAGGAGAAATGATTTCAAAGGCATTAGTTTGCCTTAGAGAAGATATATATACTGATCCTACAGGCCCCAGGCTTGGCCTGGGCTGTTCTGAGGTAAAGATGCTACGACCTCCATCTGTGAGCACAACTCAACTTGGAAGTCAGACGTGGCATATTCTGTGAATCGTCAGAATTCTCACATCTGTCCAATTGTGTAATGTGTACGTAGATACCCTACACACACGCACACATAGAAAGCACTTAGACTCTGCTGGCAGAAGCTTGATTAGAGATGAAGGGCCCTGACAGATGTTAGCATTTTCCACACCAAAGGCCAAGTCTTCAAAGTGATTCTATACAATGTTGTTACTATTTCATTGAAAGGGCCTCTTCTCTTTAAAGGTTATAATAGGATGTTATTTCTGCTCGTGATTACAGGGTGAAAGAACAGTCTTTGCTCTCTCCCCTCTCTCACGCATGCATTTCCTGTGCTGAAATCGCCAGATCCATACTCGAGATCCAAGAGTCATCCAGGTTTGCATGCTTGGCACTGCTCCGTGTTTCCGCTTAAGAGCAAATTCAAATCCATTCCCTGACATTAGGTTGCCATTTCTGAGATGATTCATTCAGGAGATACTGCCTGCCCACGACGTGCTAGGTACAGTTGTACGTACTGGAAATCACGTAGGCTTTAGGTTTTGTTGGAAGAGAACACAGACACAGCCCCTCACTTCCCTGCTTGATGGCTGTCAGTGGTTGCCAACTGCCTACAGCCACAGGCAGACTCCTTAGCCTACCTCTTACAACCTCTGTCTTTCTGCCAAAGCAACCCCTCAGCACCATTGCAATGCCCTCCGCCATCTTCCTTTGCTTCTCTCACCCTTCTCGGGGGCCCAGGTCACATACTGCTCCATGAAGCCCTGCCTGATCCCTCCAAACTAGAGTCCCTTGAGTTTCTCCAGAGAATCCTGAGACACTGAGCTCTTGCTTCCTCATACTGTAGTTATTTATATTCATGTGTATATTATATTCAAGAAGGGCAAGGTTTCATCAGCATAGCTCTCTCGATGCCTCATGTATAGGAGATTTAGACATACTGAAAGAATGAGTGCTAATAAACTAGTCATTTAAGTTCGTTATCATCCACTCATTTAATTAGAATAACTCTAGCAAGAACAATAACCTTATACATGATTTTCAAAGCATGTTCATTTCTTTCTGGGCATATTTGAGAAGTCGCAACACAGGACAACTTTCTGTCTTTCAGCCTGAAATGAGATGTTGAGCAGAATTTTAGAAGTTAGATGGGATACATGAGGCCAACCAGCCATCAGTGAGATTGCCCGTCATTCTAGCCGCTAGAAGGCACGTTGGCAGTCTGTTCATCTACCCGCTTTACAATCCAGATGGAGAAACTGAGGCACCAGGTCACAAACAACTAAGAGATAACAGACCTGGAACTCGGGGCTCTCCAGGTCCAGGCCTCACATATGATATGATCTACTGACTTCAGGGGTCTCTTTGCTTTCTGTTCTACACTGTTCTTTGTTTTTTGTTTTGTTTTTTTTTAAAGAAGATGTTAGGGGTAGGAGTTTATTAATTAATTTATTTATTTATTTTTACTGTGTTGGGTCTTCTTTTCTGTGCGAGGGCTTTCTCTAGTTGCGGCAAGCGGGGGCCACTCTTCATCGCGGTGCGCGGGCCTCTCACTGTCGTGGCCTCTCTTGTTGTGGAGCACAGGCTCCAGACGCACAGGCTCAGTAGTTGTGGCTCACGGACCTAGTTGCTCCGCGGCATGTGGGATCCTCCCAGACCACGGCTCTAACCCGTGTCCCCTGCATTAGCAGGCAGGTTCTCAACCACTGCGCCACCAGGGAAGCCCCTCTACACTGGTTTTGATGGAAAAGTATAATCATCTCACTCAAATAACAGCATGTTGATGGAGAATTATACATTTAAATGAGGCTGGGAAAACAGATCTCCTTGTGGCACTAACCTTGCTATTTCGCATGTAACCTGACTCTGTGGATGACGGCAGCTTCTCTTTGTAAAGCTAGTTATGGAAACCCGGCTGGTGCATTGTAGTAATTACTTTCGAGGCTGGTGGTGGGATGAGGCAGCAGGGTGTGGGGATAGGGCAGTGTAGCCTAATGGAACATACGGAGCTCTGGGGTGTCAGAAAGACCTGAATTTGAATTCCAGCTTTGACTTATTTCCTGTGAGCCGGTGGATAAGTTCTTTTGAGTTATCTGTTTCATCACCTATAAAATGGAGACAGTTATAGCTATCACCTGTAAATATGTCCAAACAATAACTAACAGCCTATATCCTGGCTGTCGGATTGGAGGTGCAGTGTCTGCACTTTTTATGTTATGTATTTCTGCAGTTTTATTTTTTAGTAATGAGCACGCATTACTTCCATAATCGGGAATAAAGCCATAACGATTTATTTCTAAAAACCAGCTTAGAGGGTTCTTATGAGATTGTAATATCTAGAAGGTTGCTGGGTTCTTAGTGAGTGGAGGTATGGGCCATACAGAGTTCTTGGTCTCTATGCCCACCTGTCCTGGGTCAGAGAAGCTAGCATGTGACAGCATTTGTCCTCAGCTATTAGCCCTGATACCCTGACTGCCGGAGTTCCATTCTTTCTCTCTATCAAATATAGGAGCTCATTTTACAGCTTGTCACAAAGTTAGCAGAATTTTGTGTCTTCTCTAGCTGCCAGTATTTTTCCGTAGCAGCTCGTCAAATTTTCCTTGGTCTGGGTTGGTACATACCCTCAATCCCAGAGCCTAAACACAGATAACTTTTCTCCTTTTGAATTTTCAAAGGCTTTTATTCTGCCCCCTTCACTTTGGGGAGTACTAAATGTGTTTGGAAATGTGGCCTTTCTGATGCCAAAGGCAGTCCCACAAGCCTCGTTTCCCATCCGCCCCACTTCACACAGTGCATCTCAAGTAACATACATCAAACCTTCGCTGTTAACACTTGGTGCTGGCGTACTGGCTTTCGTCCTGAGAAAATAAATAAACCAAACCAAACCCACAGCACTTTAAAAACACTAACTAATCCTCACCACAGGCCTAGACTACACAGAAATGGCAAATTCCACTGCCCCAATTTTATGTTTGGAGAAATCAGGGTAAGCACCTTTTTTAAGGCTTCTCAGGGCCAGATAACAGAAACTGACTTGAAGGGCTTGGGCTGGGCCTACCTCTGGGAGAAGGGCATCTGGCCATGTGGTTACTTGTCCAAAACCCCATTTACACATCAGCTTTTATTTCTCCCCCCAGGGTTACGATGATGCCAAATCCTCTCATTTCCAACTGACCGCTTATTTATTTGGTTACTTTTCTTTAATTCTGGTAGAGCTTAGAAATTTTAGCAATGGCTTCCAAGAGTAGCCTGACAATTCTAGTTTATTAGAAGGTCTATGCTGATTTTGATACTCAACACAGAAATAGACTACCGTCCAAATAGTCCCTTTCAGATCCAGCCCCTGTGCCCACTCCACCCTCCACACTGGAGCCTTCTTTGTACCCAGGCCTCTTCAAGATTTGGGGATGGCCAGACTGTCTCCTTTCTCTCCCAGTCTAGACCAGACATCTTCCAACCTCAATTCCCCAGTCTTACAGCCTGTAAGGGTAAAGATATATACCATTCTTGAAATTGTCAACCGCAAAATTCTGGAAAAACATAAAACCTCACTAAATTTTATGGAACAAATCCAGTGGAATTAAAGTGTATTAAGTCCACTTTCTAAATGTTGACTAATCTGGTCAGATTTTTTACGGGCTTTAGGGTGTTTATGTATAAGGCTGAAATGAAATTTTTTAAAGCATTTCTGAGAAGTACGCTGCAGAAAGCTGAGGACATGGTCTGCCTTAAGTAACCCATAATATAAGATGTTAGTAATCAGGCATTTATAGAATAAAATCTGCTACCACTGGCAGCAAATACCTAGAAGAATAAATACATGGTCCATGCTTCTGAAGAGCCTTTTGAATCAGAGGAAAAATATATATGCCCATAAAATGGTATTAACACAATTATAAAATAAAGTAGCAACAAATGATAAGTGATAATAAATCAAATACATAGGCATAAGGAGAAATGAAGAAATAATGAGAGGCATTTGGGGTGATTAAGGTAGACTTCCGCAGAAAGTATAGTTTTAAATTTATTATTTCAACAACTTTGGTTTTATCTTTCTTGATTTTAATGTGAATGAAAGAAAATAATAGTTAACATTGTATTAATTTTCTATTGGTGCTGGACCAAATCACCATAAAATGAACGACTTAAACCAACAGAAATTTATCTAGGTTAAAATATGGATCTCACTGGACAAAAATCCAGGGTGTCAGCAGGCCAGCGTTCCTTTCCGGAGGCTCTAACGGACAATCCATTTCCTTGCTTTTTCCAGCCTCAAGAGGCTGCCTGCCTCGCTGGTCACGTGGCCTCCTTCTTCCATCTTCTCCTTCTTCCATCTTCAAAACCAGCAGTGAAGAGTTGAGTCCTTCTCAGAGCACATCACTCCAGCCTTGCTTCCATCATCACACCTCCTCCTCTGAACTCTTCCATCTGTCCCTTCCACTTAAGAACTCTTGTGCTTACATTAGTCCCAGCTGGATAATCCAGGATACTCTCCCTATTTTAAGGTCAGCTGGTTAGCAACCTTAACTCCATCTGCAGTATGAATTCCCCTTTGCCATCTAACCTCACATACTCACAGGTTCTGGTCACTTGCTTACAGGTGATATCTTTGGGGGACCATTATTTTGTCTACCACAGATAACTACTCCGTTGCACTAGACTTGATGAAAAATACAAAAAGTGCTTATAATCGAGTTGAAGAGAAGAACAAAAACATACAAAAAGTTAAAAGAGAATCAAATACACTTGAAGTCAAGCATGGTAGAGATGTTACCAGTTCTGCTTGATTAACTGCCAGATCATTGCCCTAGAGTCTGATAGAGAGCTGCTGTGCAAGGCTAGTTCATGAAACGAAGGGAGCCTTGCTCTGAACATGGTTGTAAGATTTCCTGAGGTGGAGATCAATCCCAGGACGAAGTGTGTCAGTAAAAGGGTGTGTGAGTAAAATTGTTCTGGGGGCAAAGGGAAGGCAGGAAAGAAGAGATGCAAAAGATAAATAAGGATAGGGTGTTAGACAAAAGAGATTAGCCTTGATCCTGTTTGCAGTGGGAAGTTCCCTGTTTTTTACACAAATAATACATGGGAGGGTTTTTGTTTAGAAATTCTGAAAAATATAGAAACGCTCAGGGATAAATGTAAAAAATCACTCTAATTCCACTATCCTGTCACCCCAAAGTAAGCATTGTTAATATTAATGTTTGGTGTGATTTTCTCTTCTCTCTCTCTCTCCCCTCCACACCCTCGCTCACAGACTGACATACACATACGCACACATTCTTACAGAATGCAGATCATCTGATATATTATTTCATTGCCTAATTTTTTTTTTACTTTTTAAATATTATTTTATTTTTATTTTTTAACATCTTGATTGGAGTATAATTGCTTTACAGTGGTGTGTTAGTTTCTGCTTTATAACAAAGTGAATCAGCTATACATATACATATGTCCCCATATCTCTTCCCTCTTGCGTCTCCCTCCCTCCCACCCCTCTAGGTGGTCACAGAGCACCAAGCTGATCTCCCTGTGCTATGCAGCTGCTTCCCACTAGCTATAGGTTTTACATTTAGTAGTGTATATATGTCCATGCCACTCTCTCACTTTCTCCCAGCTTACCCTTCCCCCTCCCCACATCATCAAGTCCATTCTCTACTAGGTCTGTATCTTTATTCCCATCCTGCCCCTAGGTTCTTCATGACCTTTTTTTTTTTTTTTTAGATTCCATATATATGTGTTAGCATACAGTATTTGTTTTTCTCTTTCTGAGTTACTTTGCTCTGTATGACAGACTCTAGGTCCATCCACCTCACTACAAATAACTCAATTTTGTTTCCTTTTATGGCTGACTAATATTCCATTGTATATATGTGCCACATCTTCTTTATTCATTCATCTGTCAATGGACACTTAGGTTGCTTCCACATCCTGGCTATTGTAAACAGAGCTGCAATGAACATTTTGGTACATGACTCTTTTTGAATTATGGTTTTCTCAGGGTATATGCCCAGTAGTGGGATTGCTAGGTTGTACGGTTGTTCTATTTTTAGTTTTTTAAGGAACCTCCATACTGTTCTCCATAGTGGCTGTATCAATTTACATTCCCACCAACAGTGCAAGAGGGTTCCCTTTTCTCCACACCCTCTCCAGCATTTATTGTTTGTAGATTTTTTGGTGATGGCCATTCTGACTGGTGTGAGGTGATACCTCATTGTAGTTTTGATTTGCATTTCTCTCATGATTAGTGATGTTCAGCATTCTTTCATGTGTTTGTTGGCAATCTGTATATCTTCTTTGGAGATATGTCTATTTCGGTCTTCTGCCCATTTTTGGATTGGGTTGTTTGTTTTTTGATATTGACCTGCATGAGCTGCTTCTAAATTTTGGAGATTAATCCATTGTCAGTTGTTTTATTTGCAAATATTTTCTCCCATTCTGAGGGTTGTCTTTTTTTTTTTGTGTGTGTGTGTGTGTTATGCAGGCCTCTCACTGTTGTGGCCTCTCCCGTTGCGGAGCACAGGCTCTGGACGTGCAGTCTCAGCAGCCATGGCTCACGGGCCCAGCCGCTCCCCAGCACCTGGGATCTTCCCGGACCGGGGCACGAACCCGTGTCCCCTGCATCAGCAGGCGGACTCTCAACCACTGTGCCACCAGGGAAGCCCTGAGGGTTGTCTTATTGTCTTGTTTATGGTTTCCTTTGCTGTGCGAAAGCTTTTAAGTTTTATGAGGTCCCATTTGTTTATTTTTGTTTTTATTTCCATTACTCTAGGAGGTGGATCAAAAAAGATCTTGCTGTGATTTATGTCAAAGAGTGTTCTTCCTATGTTTTCCTCTAAGAATTTTATAGTGTCCAGTCTTACATTTAGGTCTCTAATCCATTTTGAATTTACTTTTTTGTATGGTGTTAGGGAGTGTTCTAATTTCATTCTTTTAGATGTAGCTGTCCAGTTTTCCCAGCACCACTTATTGAAGAGACTGTCTTCTCCATTGTATATCCTTGCCTCCTTTGTCATAGATTAGTTGACCATAGGTGCATGAGTTTATCTCTGGACTTTCTATCCTGTTCCATTGATCTATATTTCTGTTTTTATGCCCGTACAATATTGTCTTGATAACTGTAGCTTTGTAGTATAGTCTGAAGTCAGGAAGTCGATTCCTCCAGCTCCATTTTTTTCCCTCAAGACTGCTCTGGCTATTCGGGGTCTTTTGTGTCTCCATACAAATGTTAAGTTTTTTTTTCTGGTTCTGTAAAAAATGCCATTGGTAATTTGATAGGGATTGCATTGAATCTGTATATTGCTTTGGGTAGTTTAGTCATTTTCACAATATTGATTCTTCCAATCCAAGAACCTGGTATATCTCTCCATCTGTTTGTATCATCTTTAATTTCTTTCATCAGTGTCTTATAGTTTTCTGCATATAGGTCTTTTGTCTCCCTAGGTAGGTTTATTCCTAGGTATATTATTCTTTTTGTTGCAGTGGTAAATGGGAGTGTTTCCTTTATTTCTCTTTCAGATTTTTCATCTTTTGTGTATAGGAATGCAAGAGATTTCTGTGCCTTAATTTTGTATCCTGCAACTTTACCAAATTCATTGATTAGCTCTAGTAGTTTTCTGGTGGCATCTTTAGGATTCTCTATGTATAGTATCATGTCATCTGCAAACAGTGACAGTTTTACTTCTTTTCCAATTTGTATTCCTTTTATTTCTTTTTCTTCTCTGATTACCGTGGCTAGGAATTCAAAAACTGTGTTGAATAATAGTGGCGAGAGTGGACATCCTTGTCTTGTTCCTGATCTTTGAGGACATGCTTTCAGTTTTTTACCATTGAGAATGATGTTTGCTGTGGATTTGTCATATAAGGCCTTTATTATGTTGAGGTGGGTTCCCTCTCTGCCCACTTTCTGGAGAGTTTTTATCATAAATGGTGTTGAATTTTGTCAAAAGCTTTTTCTGGATCTATTGAGATGATCATATGGTTTTTCTTCTTCAGTGTGTTAACATGGTGTATCACATTGATTGACTTGCGAATATTGAAGAATCCTTGCATGCATGGGATAAATCCCACTTGATCATGGTGTATGATCCTTTTAATGTGTTGTTGGATTCTGTTTGCTAATATGTTGTTGAGGATTTTTGCATCTATATTCATCAGTGATATTGGTCTGTAGTTTTCTATTTTGTAGTATCTTTGTCTTGTTTTGGTATCAGGGTGATGGTGGCCTCATAGAATGAGTTTGGGAGTGTTCCTTCCTCTGAAATTTTTTGGCAGAGTTTGAGAAGGATGGGTGTTAACTCTTCTCTAAATGATAGAATTCACCTGTGAAGCCATCTGATCCTGGACTTTTGTTTGCTGGAAGATTTTTAATCACAGTTTCAATTTCATTACTTGTGATTGGTGTATTCTTATTTTCTATTTCTTCCTGGTTCAGTCTTGTCTAAGAATTTGTCCATTTCTTCCAGGTTGTCCATTTTATTGGCATAGAGTTGCTTGTAGTAGTCTCTTAGGATGGTTTGTATTTCTTCCATGTCTGTTGTAACTTCCCCTTTTTCATTTCTAATTTTATTGATTTGAGTCCTTTCCCTCTTCTTCTTGATGAGTCTGGCTAAAGACTTATCAATTTTGTTTATTCTGAAAGAACCAGCTTTTAGTTTTATTGATCTTTGCTATTGCTTTCTTTGTTTCTATTTCATTTATTTCTGCTCTGATCTTTATGATTTCTTTCCTTCTGCCAACTTTGGGTTTTGTTTATTCTTCTTTCTCTAGTTCCTTTAGGTGTAAGGTTAGATTGTTTATTTGAGATTTTTCTTGTTTCTTGAGGTAGGCTTGTATTGCTATAAACTTCCCTCTTAGAACTGCTTTTGCCACATCCCATAGGTTTTGGATCATCGTGTTTTTGTTGTAATTTGTCTTTAGCTATTTTTTTATTTCCTCTTTGATTTCTTCAGTGATATCTTGGTTGTTTAGTAATGTATTGTTTAGCCTCTATGTGTTTATGTTTTTTACATTTTTCCCCTGTAATTGATTTCTAATGTCATAACATTGTCATCAGAAAAGATGCCTGATATGATTTCGATTTTCTTAAATTTGCTGAGGTTTGATTTGTGACCCAAGATATGATCTATCCTGGAGGATGTTCTGTGTGCACTTGAGAAGAAAGTGTAATCTGCTGTTTTTGGATGGAATGTCCATAAATATCAAGTAAATCTAGCTGGTCTGTTGTGTCATTTAAAGCTTGTGTTTCCTTATTAATTTTCTGTTTGGATGATCTGCCCATTGGTGTAACTGAGGTGTTAAAGTCCCCCACTATTATGGTGTTTCTATCGATTTCCTCTTTTATAGCTGTTAGCTGTTGCCTTATGTAATGAGGTACTCCTATGTTGCGTGCATATATATTTATAATTATTATATCTTCTTCTTGGATTGATCCCTTGATCACTGTTTAGTGTCCTTCCTTGTCTCTTGTAACATTCTTTATTTTAAAGTCTATTTTATCTGATATGAGTATTGCTACTCCAGCTTTGTTTTGATTTCCATTTGTATGGAATATCTTTTTCCATCCCCTCACTTTCAGTCTATATGTATCCCTAGGTCTGAAGTGGGTCTCTTGTAGACAGCATATATATGGGTCTTGTTTTTGTATCCATTCAGCAAGCCTGTGTCTTTGGGTTGGAGCACTTAATCCATTCACGTTTAAGGTAATTATCAATATGTATGTTCCTATTACCATTTTCTTAATTGTTATGGGTTTGTTTTTGTAGGTCCTTTTCTTCTCTTGTGCTTCCCACTTAGAGAAGTTCCTTTAGCATTTGTTGTAGAGCTGGTTTGGTGGTGCTGAGTTCTCTTAGCTTTTGCTTGTCTGTAAAACTTTTGATTTCTCCATCAAATCTGAATGAGATACTTGTCGGGTAGACTAATCTTGGTTGTAGGTTCTTCCCTTTCATCACTTTAAATATATCATGCCACTCCCTTCTGGATTATAGAGTTTCTGCTGAGAAATCAGCTGTTAACCTTATGGGAGTTCCCTTGTATGTTATTTGTCATTTTTCCCTTGCTGCTTTCAATAATTTTTCTTTTTCTTTAATTTTTGTCAGTTTGATTACTGTGTGTCTCGACGTGTTTCTCCTTGGGTTTTTCCTGCCTGGGACTCTCTGAGCTTCCTGGACTTGGATGGCTATTTCCTTTCCCATGTTAGGGAAGTTTTCGGCTATAATCTCTTCAAATATTTTCTTGGGTCCCTTCTCTTTCTCTTCTACTTCTGGGACCCCTATAATGCAAATGTTGGTGCGTTTAATGTTTTCCCAGAGGTCTCTTAGGCTGTCTTCATTTCTTCTCATTCTTTTTTCTTTATTCTGTCTGTGGCAGTGAATTCTACCATTCTGTCTTCCAGGTCACTTATCCTTTCTTCTGCCTCAGTTATTCTGCTATTGATTCCTTCTAGTGTATTTTTCATTTCAGTTATTGTATTGTTCATCTCTGTTTGTTTGTTCTTTAATTCTTCTAGGTGTTTGTTCTTTAATTCTTCTAGGTCTTTGTTAAACATTTCTTGCATCTTCTCGATCTTTGCCTCCATTCTTTTTTCGAGGTCCTGGATCATCATAACTATCATTATTCTGAATTCTTTTTCTGGAAGGTTGCTTATCTCCACTTCATTTAGTTGTTTTTCTGGGGTTTTATCTTGTTCCTTCATCTGGTACATAGTCCTCTGCCTTTTCATCTTGTCTGTCTTTCTGTGAATGTGGTTTTTGTTCCACAGGCTGCAGGATAGTAGTTCTTGCTTCTGCTATCTTCCCTCTGGTGGATGAGGCTATCTAAGAAGCTTGTGCAAGTATCCTGATGGGAAAGACTGGTGGTGGGCAGAGCTGGCTGTTGCTCTGGTGGGCAGAGCTCAGTAAAACTTTAATCTGCTTGCCTGCTGATTGGTGGGGCTGGGTTCCCTCCTTGTTGGTTGTTTGGCCTGAGGCAACCCAACACTGGAGACTACCCTCTCTTTGGTGGGGCTAATGGTGGACTCTGGGAGGGCTCATGCCAAGGAATACTTCCCAGAACTTCTGCTGCCAGTGTCCTTGTCCCTGTGGTGAGCCACAGCCCCCCCCCACCTCTGCAGGAGACCCTCCAACACTAGCAGGTAGGTCTGGTTCAGTCTCCACTGGGGTCACTGCTCCTTCCACTGGGTCCTGATGCGCACACTACTTTGTGTGTGCCCTCCAAGAGTGGAGTCTCTGTTTCCCCCAGTCCTGTTGAAGTCCTTCAATCAAATCCCGCTAGCCTTCAAAGTCTGATTATCTAGGAATTCCTCCTCCCGTTGCCAGACCCTCAGGTTAGGAAGCCTGATGTGGGGCTCAGAACCTTCACTCCAGTAGGTGGACTTCTGTGGTATAAGTGTTCTCCAATTTATGAGTCACCCACCCAGCAGTTATGGGATTTGATTTTATTGTGATTGTGCCCTTCCTAACTTCTCGTTGAGGCTTCTCCTTTGTCTTTGGAAGTGGGGTATCTTTTCTGGTGAGTTCCAGTGTCTTCCTGTCGATGATTGTTCAGCAGTTAGTTGTGATTTCAGTGCTCTTGCAAGAGGGAGTAAGTGCATGTCCTTCTACTCTGCCATCTTGAACCAATCTCCTATGTTTACTCTTTTAGTAACTTTCAAGTATACAATACAGTATTGTTATTTATATTCACCATACTATACTTTAGGTTCCCAGAGCTTTTGAATCCTGTAATTGGAAGTTTGTACCTTTCAACCACCATTCCCATTTCTCCTACTTGGTTGGAAGCAGTAGTCCTCACCTTATAATTTTCAAGGTTAATTTCTTTTTTTTCTTTAATTTATTTTTATTTTATTTATTTATTTTTTGGCTGTGTTGGGTCTTCGTTGCTGAGTGCAGGCTTTCTCTAGTTGAGGCTAGCAGGGGCTACTTTTGGTTGCAGTGCGCAGGTTTCTCATTACAATGGCTTTTCTTGTTGTGGAGCACAGGCTCGAGGCACAGGGGTTCAGTAGTTGCAGCACATGGGCTCAGTAGTTGTGGCACGTGGGCTCAGTAGTTGTGGCTCACGGGCTTAGTTGCTCTGTGGCATGTGGGATCTTCCCGGACCAGGACTAGAACCCATGCCCCCTGCATTGGCAGGCAGATTCTTAACCATTGCACCACCAGGGAAGTCCCAAGGTTAATTTCTTAACATATCACCAATGCATTTGAATTTTTTTCTTTTAAAAATAAACTTATATAGCTTGTTTTGCTGTTTTGGGAGGGAGGGTCTATTGAGATTTCTAGTTCACCATACTGCCAGAAATGAACATTTACTATGAGGCATCAGTTAGAGAACTATTTTTTTTTATTCGGTTAATTTTTCAGCATCGTGTATTGAATTATTCATTCTTGTTCACTGTCTTAGTTTTGGTTCACGAAAAAGTAGAACATGAGACAAAGACTTGCATGTAGTCAGTTTACTTGGGAAGTGATCCCAAGGTGCAGGAGTGAATAACAAATTTAATTTTATGTAAATTACTTATAGATGTCAATGTTTGCTTCCTTTTACTATAACTAATTTTTCTTGAGATAGAAATTTCATTTTGATTCTTTTTTTGGTTGGTTTAGGTACATCTTTGAATTATCTTCTTTCCATGGAAATTTCATGGGTGGTGTGCTTTCTGAGGCCTTGAATATTTGAGAATCTTTCTGTTACTTTCATGCATAATGACAACTTTGTTGGGTGAATAATTCCAAGGTCACAATTTTTCCCTTCACAATTCTTTAGACATTGCTTATGGTCTCTGACATTTATTATTACAGAAAAGTAACCTCAGTACACCCTGATAGCCTTACTTCGCAGTATCCAGTTTTTCTCCCTCTGCCTAGATAATTATAGTGTTCTGTTTTTGGTACTGATAGTTAAAAATATTTACATCACCAGTGTATTTTGGATTTAGTTCATCAGCGTTTCCTGGTACACAGTGAGCGCTGCACAAGTCAGGGTTTGTTTGTTTGTTTGTTTTAAATCCCAGAGAGGGTTGTTTTGGGGGTTTTTTTGTGGTACGCGGGCCTCTCACTGTTGTGGCCTTTCCCGTTGCGGAGCACAGGCTCCGGACGTGCAGGCTTAGTGGCCATGGCTCACGGGCCTAGCTGCTCCGTGGCATGTGGGATCTTCCCGGACCAGGGCACAAACCCATGTCCCCTGCATCGGCAGGCAGACTCTCAACCACTGTGCCACCAGGGAAGCCCCATCCCAGGGAGGTTTCTATCTGATATGTGTTTGGATTTTATCTCTGTTAAATGTGCTCTGGTCTTTTGGGCAGTAACACGACTTATATGTGTGTTAGATAAACTTTTTCCTTCATGTATATGTTTTTTCACTTCTCATGTTTATGTCTTTGCCCTTTTCCTCTATAGTCTGGGGTGAGTTCCACTTTGCTGATTTTATTTTATTTTTTCACAGATCTCATTCTACTTCTCTTTTATGCTTCCAATGGCGTTTCAAAATTTAAGATGGCAATTATCTTTCCTCACTGCCTTTCTATAGACTTCCCAGCTCTTTTTGTTAAGAAAAAAATTACCAGATTTATTGTTATATCTTTTGCTTCTTCCTTCACAGAGTTAATATTTCACTTGGTTGTATGAAGTACACAAAATTAATGCTGACAGCTTCCTCTTTCTCTTCAGTAAATAGTTTTCAGGTGTGCTGTGCCTCTGCCTCCAGTGATATGTTCATCTCCTTCTTTTATGTTGTGAAATAGGTTCATATTTCTATATATTTTAATATGTTCCATGTTGGCATTGTTTTGTTACTGAGTGTAAATTAGCTGGTTTTTGCTAAAAATGGCATAGATGGATTATCTTTGGGTTCCATCTCTGTATGTTGTTAGAATAATCTCAACTATAAAAACAGAAGAACTAGTTTACATGAGATATAGAGAACTAGTTCAGTGATCTAATAGCCAGTGGATGAGGAGGAGTGGTCTGGTGCACTGAGCCATCCTAATAAGGGAAAATAATCTTTAGGTGATCTCTTTGTGTTTGATGTAGCCATTGATGTGGAGAGTCAGTTTTATGGTCATTTCTCGTCTACCCAGATTCTGTTCCAGGTATGCAGGTTCCTTTCCTTGTGCTACTGTACCCCATATTAGGATGGACCCCCTGCATGCAATCTTCCCATCTAGTGTTCTAGAGATGCTCTTGGGCTTCCTGGCATAGGTGATTTCTAATACTCTTGACCCATAGTAATCAAAGAGGTTCTCACTTGGAGGCTTCCTTTCTGTTCTTCTGACCTGCCCTGATTTCCAAGTTAGAAATGTTTGTTAAAGTCTGCTACTGTGTCTCTTACTTATCTCCGGGGGCACTGGACTATTTTCTCAGGAAAGGAGCTGTCAGCCAGCTTTAACTCCTCCCTTGAAAATGTGAGGGGTGTTAGATGCCTGTGCTAGTTGCCCCCTTTCCTAAATGTGTCCACATAAGCAGTTTTGAACACGGTACACACATGATTTAAGTAAGGGAATTGAGAGAAAGCACATGAAGGAAAATAAAGAAAAGAAACGAATGTTGACAATTCACTGTGTTCTAGGCTCTCTCTAGGCAACCTCCGTCCCCTCCCCCATACCTGCATTTCTTTTCTTTAGAGTGCATATCACCATCTGGCATAATTATATTTTAAATACTTATTTGTTTATCATCTTCCTCTCCCATTAAAATATAAATTCCACAAGGGCAGAGAGTTTTGTTTTTCACATTCATAACTGTCCCCAAGTGTCTAAAGCAGTGGCACAACAAAAAGCAGTGGTCAAATACATGTCCTTCTTTATTTAAAAACAAGTGGAAGGGCTTCCCTGGTGACGCAGTGGTTGAGAGTCTGCCTGCCGATGCAGGGGACACGGGTTCATGCCCCGGTCCAGGAAGATCCCACATGCCGCAGAGTGGCTAGGCCCGTGAGCCATGGCTGCTGAGCCTGCGCGTCCGGAGCCTGTGCTCCGCAACAGGAGAGGCCACAACAGTGAGAGGCCCGCGTACCGCAAAAAAATAAATAAATAAAATAAAATAAAGTAAAATAAAAATAAAAACAAGTGGAAAAAGGAAAGACTTGGGAAAGACTTAAATATCTTGTAAAAAGAGATTAGATAGATATCAGAATACTTGATTTGTAATAGCTAATGTTTGTTCATAAAATAAGACCAAAACCTTAGATTTGGCTTAATTGATGGTAAATAAGAGTCTGACACTAGTATAATTTATAATGACTCAAACAGGAAGTCACGATTATTTTGACCACTTAGAAAACTTCGTTTCAGTGCCTTTCTTCTATATCATTTTGTAAAAACTCCTTCCAGATAATAATTTGGTACTTACCTGACTTTTAGCTCT
Source organism: Kogia breviceps (assembly GCF_026419965.1). NCBI lineage: Eukaryota > Metazoa > Chordata > Mammalia > Artiodactyla > Physeteridae > Kogia > Kogia breviceps. The sequence goes on along the minus strand of NC_081313.1, from coordinate 62,218,709 downwards.
TTTCTCAAAAGAGAAAATAAGAATAAAAGAGGAAAGAGAAAGAAACTCAGCTCAAATACCACTCTCCTTTATAATCATTTGCCTGAGGTGTAAGAATTATTTGTAAGATATATATTTCATTTAAAGAAAGTCGAGGGTTAGATTTTGGTTATTTCTTGGACAAGTTAGAATATAGTACCTGATTTCTGTTAATAACTAAGTTTAAAAATTTTAGTGTTAGAGACAGAAAAATCTAAACTTCTCTCTTTTTTCTAATTTCAACCATATCTTCAAATTTATGTGAGGTTATTTTTCTTAATCTTTCTACAAGTTACAGAGGGTCATTTTTATTCTTCATTGAGCTCAATACATTCTTTTAATATGAAAATACTGACAGTGGAAACCAAACTAGAAAAGAATGGAAAAAAATGTACATAAATCACCAGACAATTGGAAGAGCATGTAAGCAAATCTAAGAACTACATGTTTTTCATATTTTATATTTTCCCTTTAAAAAAATTCACTTTCCAAATTGTTGATGATTTGGCAGTTCCAAGGATGACATCAGCTCTTCCATTGTACAGTATCTGCTTTCTTTTAGATAACTTGATGGCACTTCATCAAGTTTTGTGATAAGGTTGAATTAAAAACCAACTGGGTTATAATTCAAAAAGAGTCATGTACCACAATGTTCACTGCAGCTCTATTTACAGTAGCCAGGACATGGAAGCAACCTAAGTGTCCATGGACAGATGAATTGATAAAGAAGATGTAGCACATATATGCAATGGAATATTACTCAGCCATAAAAAGAAATGAAATTGAGTTATTTGTAGTGAGGTGGATGGACCTAGAGTCTGTCATACAGAGTGAAGTAAATCAGAAAAAGAAAAACAAATACCGTATGCTAACATATATATGGAATCTAAAAAAAAAAAAAAACGGTTCTGAAGAACCTAGGGGCAGGACAGGAATAAAGACGCAGACATAGAGAATGGACTTGCGGACACGGGGAGGGGGAAGGGTAAACTGGGATGAAGTGAGAGAGTGGCATGGACATATATACACTACCAAATATAAAATAGATAGCTAGTGGAAAGCAGCTGCATAGCACAGGGAGATCAGCTCCGTGCTTTGTGACCACCTAGAGGGGTGGGATGGGGGGGTGGGAGGGAGATGCAAGAGGGAGGAGATATGGGGATATATGTATAGCTGATTTACCCTGTTATAAAGCAGAAACTAACACAGCATTGTAAAGCAATTATACTCCAATAAAGATGTTAGAAAAAAAAAAAAAAAACTGGGTTTGAGTTTAAATTCCCCCAACTTCTAAACCAAACATATTCTTGAGCCTAGGCCTGCTTGTAAGCACTCTTGAAAACTTATATTGCACATAGGCTGCTTTATTTCTAGAAGCAGAAGTAAGCAAGAGAAAAACTCCTTAAAGTTCTGGATCTTATCTGTCAAAAGGCACTGTATTATCAGTGGAGTACTCCAGCCATTCAGATGCTTTCACACCAAGCATCCTCATTTCTCTCATTTAATCTGACCCCAAATCAAAAGGATAATCATCTTGGCATTGTTTTCCCACCTCAGAAAATCACAGATCGTTACCTGAGCTATAGTCTCTCTCAGCAGTCAGGGTTAGCTTCTGACCATCAATGAGTGGTGATGAAAAGATTAAATTAGGGCTTCCCTGGTGGTGCAGTGGTTGAGAATCCGCCTGCCGATGCAGGGGACTCAGGTTCGTGCCCTGGTCTGGGAAGATCCCACGTGCCGCGGAGCAGCTAGGCCCATGAGCCATGGCCGCTGAGCCTGCGAGTCCGGAGCCTCTGCTCCGCAACGAGAGAGGCCACAAAGATTAAATTAGAAATTAAGTTGTTAATGGGGAAGAAAAACGCAGTCTGTGAACAGTACTAACAACTTTCCTGCATCACCTGAGAAGTCATCTGTGACCACCAGGTGACAACACTTGCATTCGAAAGTCTGGTCTGTTACCCGAGTCTAAACCAGTGCTTCTCAAACTCGAATGAGCATGTAGATCACTCAGCTCAGTTGGGCTGGGATGGGGCCTGAATCCAGTGTTTCTAACAAGACCTCAGGTGGTGCCAATGCTGCTGGTTCTCTGACCATCCTTTGCATAGCTGGTCCCTAGGCTAGGAAGGAGTTTTACTGGATTTGAAGTTCAACATTTACAATTTAAAATGTTTGCATGAATATTTGATTTAAGACTAATTAAATATTGTCGTGAGATATGCAGTTAAAGACAGATACGAGACCTTAAATCTTAGAACTGTTTTATAGGTCTTTATAAATTTCCCCCCAAGTTCCTATTTAGGCTAGTTGGATAGCAATTTACATTGTCTTTCTCATTATCCAAATGCCAAATTGTTTTCAGATCCTAAAGTAATCTGGTGTTTGATGAAAAAAAATTTAGAATATATTCAAACCAGTGAGGCGTGAAGATTTTAGAACTAACCTCAGAAACTTGGTTCCTTTTCCCCTTTGTTCCTGATGTTCTCATTCTGTCAACATTCAGGAAGAAAACCCAAGCTTCCAAAAAATGGTAGTAAACTGAGCATATACCACCCAGGAAGTGGTTCCCAAGTCAAGAATGGGGTAGCCAGCTTCTTTCACCCAAATTCTCTGAGACCCTGCCTTGGTTGTGGGTTCTAACTCCTTCTAGGTATTGCTCTGATCTTGCAGACTATTGGGGATGAGTACAGAGAAACTCCAGTGAACCCCCAGAGAGACCATGTGGAGAAACTCAGAGGCTAAGGGTGCTGTGTGGGAAAGAAGATGCCCCATGCTCACGCCTTTGTAAATGACTGAGAGGTTACTCTGGTGTGGGTTTGGACATGCATGCATCCATGTGGCTGGTCAAAGCAGGGGCTGGGAACCCTGTTGCTCTGTCACTCTGCCTGCAAGGAACACAGAGCATCCTCACCTAGTGTCGTCATGTGAGCTTGTCATGCATCCTGGACTCAGCAGGTTCGTTTTCTCTTATCACCTCTCAAAATTAAAAACATAGACATGTCTATAATTTCAGAGCACCTGAAAAACATATCATCACTTACCACATTTAGAGGTAAAAATGGTAGAATCTGATGTTCCTATCATATTGTGAAGAAGAAAACCTATTCTTTTTTTCCCCATGAGTTGATGCCTTTTTTTGGAACATCCTAAGAGGACTCAGTATAGTTTTTCTTTAAAGTGTTTAGAGATGAGAAACAAAACATTATATGCATATTTAAGAGAAAAAACACAGAATATAAAATTTTATATTCAGTATCATCTCAATTGTACACGAAATATAGGCATCAAAATAGGATTAGAAGGAATACGCCAAAATGTTATGATGGTCCACTAGCTTTGGTGAGATTATGGATGATTTTTATTATCTTTCTCATTCTGTTCAGTATAGGCCAATTTTTTTTACAAGTTATACTAATACTTTTGCAATAAAAAAAAAAAAAAAGGAACAAAGGAAAAGGAAACAAAGCAACACTGTGATCAGGCTGACACTCCCTGAGCCTATACCTCCTCGCACCAAACACGCCTAAATCTCTGTTCTGGGACTTGGGTCTGTAGTTAATTGTTTGATGTTTCTATGTGGTATAGATCTGTGTACTGCTCTGGTGACAGGAATAAATTAGCATGTCTCTGTAAAGACCAAATTCATCAATTTTCCAAAATCTGTATTTGATTAATTCTACAAAGGTCCCGGTCAAAGTTATTCCTCAAACTTTATTATTTTAATAAAGAAGCCCAAAGTTTCCATGTGTGTCAGGAAATTCATTATCACTGTAAAATAGCAAAAGGTCACAAAATGTCTCCTTCCATAATCAAATAGCATATAAGAAAAATTTCTTTTTCTCAACAATTCATTACCCCAGCAGAACCAAGAGAAACCTCTGACATTTGCTTCAGGGGAAATAAATGTTCCATAGATCATGGAGAAAAATGACAAACAAATTAATGAAAAACAAATACACTCCTGCAGTATCCCCAGCCATGCCAGACCAAACACAAGTCAAAGTCAGCTTTTATTCTCAGGTCTTTCCAACTCTGAAGAGTGACAGTTTCCATAATGGCATCAGCACTTTACTTACAGAAAGCTGTACACACACCAAAGAAACACAAATTAAAGAAACATGCAGTGGAAAAACAGAAAGAGAAATTCTATCATTTCATGCATATTTAACTGTAGTGGGAAAGTCATTGCTGGCAAAGCATTATTGAAATCTTAAGCTAATAAGTGGAAGCATTCTAGAAGTTACCCCCCCACCATAATGCTCTATACAAAATTGTGACTTAACCGAAGTCAGCAGTGCTCAATTTTCCCACATCCTAAAAATTCCTTCCTTTAATTCTGCCTCATTCTAGCCAACTTTCTTTTCATCTTTAAACTTTGTCAAGGAGTAGCATGCATGTACTTTCTCCATATCTTCTATTTCCATTCATTTACAAACTATTTAATTTTAACACAAAGTATATTTTCATTTTTTAAAGATACAAGAAGTACAAATAAAGCCAAAATTTACTGTGACCCCTCCAGCCCCAGGCCCCTTCCCAGACATGACCACTGCTAGCAGTTTTGTCCTTCTAGACCACTGAAGATGTACATACTTATATAATATGGAATTATGTATGTGTGTATATATAGTACCTTTTTTACATAAATGGTATCATAAAATGTACTTCTTTGCCACATTTTTTTTTTTGGTACCCAATGATCTACCTTGGACATCTTTCCAGGCCAGTACATATAAAGCAGTGGTCTTCAAATGGGGGCAATTTCTAGAGACATTTTTGATGATCACAGCCTGAGCGGAGATGCTCCTGGCATCTAGTAGGTAGAGGCCAGGGATGCTGCTAAACATCCTACAATACACAGGCAGCCCCCAAAACAAAGAATTATTCACCCCAAATGTCAATAACGCCGAGGTTGCAAAATACTGATATGAATCTACTTTATTCTTTTAACTGCTGTATAGTATTCTGTAGTTTCTTTCAACAGTCATGTAACAATGTACATTTAGATGAATTTTTTAAAACATGCTTATTTGTGCCCATTAGTGAGTGTTTCTCCCATTTACTTTTTACCCAACTGCAATCTGCCTTCTCCCTCAAATACCCTCTAAGTCACCAGTAGCCTCCTAATTTCTAAATCCATTGGCTCCTTTTCGGGATGAGATGACTTGGTCTTTCTGTGACATTCATCTGGGCTCATCTCCCTTCTCCTGGAAGCATGCCGGCTGCCCTCCAGGCACCGTGCTAACCACTGGGGATGTGAAGATGCACTGAGAAGGTCCCTGCCCTGGAGACCCTCTGGTCTAGGGGACAAGCACATACACCAGCTGCACAAAGTGAGACACACCCTAATCAGGGTATATGCTGAGTTTGCTGAGTGACTGAATAAATGATTAAATAAAGTGTCAAAGATTTTAAAGGACAATAGAAAATGTTTTCCCTTCACGGTTCTGAATTTACTGCATATTTGATCTTCATGACTTTTCATCCACCACATAGATTTACAAAAATAAATCAGGAAAAATGCTTTCCTCACATGTTCCCACCACCACTCTTTTTTTTCTGCTTTGAAACAGCAACTGCATTGTTTCACACTTGCTCTACAGGGAATGCACTTGGCCTTGGCCAAGGCAGAGAAAAGATCAAATTAGAGAGCAAGCTGGCTTGCTGCTGGACCAGGCGGGAAATGAGATTGGCTCACCCTCCCCTGCATCTGGAGCCTCCTTCCTCCCCCCCCCCCAACCCCGCTTCATGCTTTGCACCTCCTGGGGCTGTGAGCCCTTCCCTCCTGTGAGGGGTCTCTGGAGTGGGCTGAATGCAGCTGCCGCCTGGTCCTTGTTTCTCTGGATCAAGGAACCTTAAGCCCCTACCTGAAAACTGACAGCAAAGCAAAGCTCCCCTATAAATCCAGTTCAGTGCTCAAAGTGGACTCCTTAAGCAAGGACTGAATGGTCCCTGGGCGGACCCTGAGAGGTACAAAGATAAAGGGGATGTGGCCCTGCCCCAAGGAGCTGGAGGGAGCTGTGGGTAAAGAGCATGTATAAATAGCCACTTAGAATGCAAGGCAGAATACAGTTAGCCCTAAAAAGAGGACTGAGCCAAGTTGCTTAAGGAGAAAGAGGGGATTAGTTATGACAGGGGATCAAGCAAGGCACTTGAAAATCATTTCCCCTCTCTCTTAGAAATACAAGCAGCTTTGTTTGATGAATTCTTTCGATTTAAACACAAGGGAGGTAGGATTCCAGAAAGAAGGGATGAAGTGTTGTCTAGAGAACTAGATTCTAGAGTGCCGGTCTGCCCAGCGCCATGTAGTTTGGGTAAGGCCCCTGAACCTTAGATGTGAGAGTTTAATCTCAGATATTTATCTCAAGACTCAGTAAAAACATCCAGGATGGTGGCTGTCTTTGCCCCAAATACTCAAGTCTAAGCAGCCCTGGTGGTATGTCAAGGATCTTACTTTGACTCATTTCCATTCAAGACCATTTTATGCAAGTCACATTATCTAATTCTTAAAGGCACATCCACTGCATTGCTCCAGATCTGTGTAGATCTGTAGACCACTACAAGAGGACAGAGGTGACTTTTTTTTTTTAATTTGAAAAGATTGCAAAGGGACAATGAAGTTTTTTAAAAAGCCATGTCCAAACCCATCTTCATGGATAGCTCAGAGGCATCCTCTTTTGCCTCTCCCATTTTAACTTACCCCATCCCAGTCATAGTGGGGTTTTTTTGTCTTTCTATTCCACAAAAGTTATTGTTCAGATGTTGGTCTTGGTCGTTTTCCAACCAATTTTAAGATAAAAGGCACTGAGCATAATTTGCAAAAAAAAAAAAAAAATCTTCTATATTTGTATTTCTAATGGCTTAGGTTGAAGCCGTGTGGGGTCCCGAGTGCATAAAGGACACAGCTGGAGCACAGAGGCTTTCACTGTAACGTACAAGCCCAGCTAGACAGAGGGCAGAATGGAAGATTTGACAAATGTGCAGGTTTGGGGAGGGCAGCGCTAAGAGGGGAGAGAATGAAGTAGTTGGTTGAGTGGGTCAGTGAACAAGGACAACAATAATAAGAACCAGAGCTGGAGTTTGTTTTTGGTCTATGAATGCCCATTCTTTATCTCCCCAAGTAGAGAAGCAATTGAACTAGAGTCGGGAGGCATGTGGAGGAGCACTGCTCCAGACACTCCCAGAGGGCTGCTGGGTTCACTTCCTGTTGCTGTGTAACAAATGACCACAAATTTCCCAGCTTCAAACAACACCCATTTATCATCTTCCAGTTGTCAGGGTCAGAGGTCTGGGCAGGCTCAACTGGGTTCTCTGTTTAGGGCCTCACCAGGCTGCAGTCCAGGTGTGGGTCAGGCTGGGCTCGCACCTGGAGGCTCTGGGGAAGAATCTACTCTCAGGCTCTTTAAGTTGTTGGCAGAATTCGGTTGCTTGTAGTTGTAGGATTGAGGTCCCTGTTCTCCCCGCAGGGCTGTTCCCAGGTTCTAGAGCCCGTTCTCACATCTTTGCCCTGTTACCCCAGAGCCAGAATCTTCCTCTTGTCGAATCCCTCTCAGGTCTGGAATGTCTGATGTCTCTTCTGCTGTGAGTCAGAGAAATGTCTGTTTTTAAAAGGCTTGTGATTAGGTTAGGCTGCCCAGATAATCTTCCTATCTTGAGGTCACTGATTCATAACCTTCATCACATCTGCAGAGTACCTTTTGCCACGTAAGTCACATAATCACAGGAGTAACACCAGGGAGTGAAGGTCATGGGACTGAGAATTCAGCCAACCACAGCTGCCCAGGGTGTGGTTCCATCTGACCTTGAAATGACACCTGGAGATCCAGGACCTAGGGCCCCAAAAACCCGTGACTGAGGGTGGTGGTGGGGAATGGTGAGCGACACAAGGAAGGAAATATCCTCCAGGAGCCAAACAGAGAAGGACTTTTGGAGGCAGAATTAGAGGAGGAATTCAGCTCCTTTCATCAATAAGCATTTTTGCTGAGAAGTTTCTTTGCAAGGCACTGTTAAGCGATAGAATAATGAAGGAGAATGTGGGGTCCCTGCCATTTAGGAGTCTACAGACTAGTGAGATTATGAGATATCTCCTAGACTGGATATGCTATCCTGATCAAATCTGTACCCTGAGAAATCTACATATCTTCAGGAAAGTACTTTATATATTTTACAGACCTCCCTGAGTACCTGCTGCTATTGCAGCCACCACCAACTTTCTACTCAAGGGGGTAACTCAGGCCCTGAGAAGCAGGGACTTCAGAACCAAGGTTGTGGTTCTGAAAGGGACCTCAAGACCTCAGGGGGCTCCAGCAGAAGTGGCAGCACAGGCAGGGACCAGAAGCTTCACATTATAGGGAAAGGGCCTTCATGGAGAAGAACGGGTCCCAGGAGGCTACCTTGCTCAGATCAACCATAAACTACCGAAGATGGATCATTCCCTATATTATTTCAAAACATCTCCAGAGATAAGAATTCCTCAGTCTCCTTCATAAGGCTAAAAGTTCTTTACCTTTTCCCAACCTGTAAATTCTTTTCCCTTTGTTCATTCCTCTGTGGAAATAAAAAGCAAGTGCTTTACGCTAGTTTCAAGATAATATGTTATGCAGCTTTCTTCTGAGAATTCAAATGAATAATGTTTGGAACTTTCCTTATTACTTAATAGCATCTGGACCTGAGCAAAAAGAGTAAAGTCAGGTAAAAATGGAGCTCTAGAAAAACTCTCTTCAGGAAAATGTGGGAACAAGGATAGTAGGTTCAGATGCTTTCCTCCTCGTTTTTTGACAGGCTGCCATGGACAGTTTCTCAGGTTGCTAACTGCACAAGGGCACAGCCTGTCCTCCATCTGCCAAGTTATGCTTCCTGGCACAGAAAGTGTGTCTTGTTCTAATTTGAATAACGTACTCTGTAAACTTGTAGAGCCCTGTTCTTTGCACCTGCTCTCTCCTTTTCTTGAGCTTGTGAGTCACAGTGAAATGGGTGAAAAGTAATCAATCTCTTGGACAAAAAGCAGGGAAGGAGCATTGGAGACAAGAAGGAAAGCCAAGGAAAAAATTCTTAGGGAAAGGTAATAGGGAAAGGCAAAGAGGGGAATGGGAGGTGACCATAAGACCTCCTAATTAGAAGTTTAGGAAACATGGTTTGCCCTGTTCAGCAACCATAATACTAGAAAATAAGCATTTTCTTTAAAATAACACTTCATTTTCAGTCAACTTCATGAAAAGATAATTGCATTGTGATTAAGCTTATAGACATAAAATTAAGCCTAGGGCTTCCCTGGTGGCGCAGTGGTTGAGAATCCGCCTGCCGATGCAGGAGACACGGGTTCGTGCCCTGGTCCGGGAAGATCCCACATGCCGCGGAGCAACTAAGCCCGTGAGCCATGGCCGCTGGGCCTGTGCGTCCGGAGCCTGTGCTCCGCAACGGGAGAGGCCACAACAGTGAGAGGCCCGCATACCGCAAAAAAAAAAAAAAAAAAAAAAAAAAAAAAAAAAAAAAAAATTAAGCCTAATGCCTTTAATTTCACACTTTTTTTGTTCGGTTTGTTTGCTTTTGCTGTTGTTGTTTTGGTTTGGTTTGGTTTAGTATGGGGTTTTGGGGTGCCTTTGTATATTCAACAGATATTTCTTGGTACTGATTATGTTCACAGCACTCTCCTAGTTCTTATATGTAGTCCTTGTATATAGTGGTCCTCAATCTTTACAGTGCATAAAAATCACCTGGGCAGCATGTTAAAAATGTAGCTGCCTGGGCCCCCTCTCCATATAGCTGCAGGATCTCTGAATCTATGGTGTGGTCAAACACTCAGGCAGTTCTAGTGATACAAGGATAACACTGACAAAGGTTGCTGTAGGGATGGAAAGAGTATAACCCAGAGTTCCTTGTCCACAAAGAGCATGTAAGAGTCAGGGAAACAAAATGTAGATATATTTCAGTGGATGCTGAAGATCTAGATGAGTAATAGAGAAGACAGATAATAGGGAGATGTTATATGGGGAAAAGAAGAATATTCCTAAATAGAGTTCTCGGGAGACTTCAGGAAGGAGATTGAATTTCAACTGGGCTTTTAAAAGAGGGGAGAAGCCATTTCAGGTGGGGAAAACAGATGAATAAAGGCACTGCGATTTCATGCAGTGACAGACAGCTCAAAGCAACTTAGGGGACACGATATCTCCTCATTGCATCGTTGGTGATCCCTCTTGAACCACAACCTCATTCTTCTTCCTCATGAGGTTGCTTTTAAGAATCCTTCATAAGAGGTTGCACATGTACATCTAAAGAGAGATTAATCAGAATAAAGACTCAGACATAGAGAATGGACTTGAGGACACGGAGAGGGGGAAGGGTAAGCTGGGACGAAGTGAGAGAGTGGCATGGACATATACACACTACCAAATGTAAAATAGATAGCTAGTGGGAAGCAGCCGCATAGCACAGGGAGATCAGCTAGGTGGTTTGTGACGACCTAGAGGGGTGGGATAGGGAAGGTGGGAGGGAGAAGCAAGAGGGAGGAGATATGGGGCTATATGTATATGTATAGCTGATTCACTTTGTTATACAGCAGAAACTAACACAACAGTGTAAAGCAATTAAACTCCAATAAAGATGCTTAAAAAAAAAGAGAGAGATTAATCAGTGTTTAAATATATGCATGAGTTATGTATAATTACAGCCTGATTTGTTTAAGTGTCTCTAATGTTGAAAAACAATATGGATTCCAAATGGCATCTGATTATTAAATTCAGATGCCAGAGCCTTTCATTAACAATGAACTTTTTATTCCGTGTACTTCGTTTGTTCTTTATATGTTCCTTCAGAAGTGGCAGGTCTACAGACATCTCAAACTATACTGCCAATCAGTGAAATAAAGGCAGTGGATGTGAAGACACGCTATCAACCTTTTGTAATGTGGAGACTTTGTTTATTCGTACAACCCATATTTGGAGTTCATTCTTTTTAAATGGATTTAAAAATCCCAAGTGTTGTTACTGAAGAGTGTTTGATACTTGTGTTTTCTAATTCTTTCTCACTCAAGTAATTTTGAATATCAGAACACAATTTCAGAAAATATATTTAGTAAAATCAGAAAAAAACGAAGAGCACTCTCTCTTTTGCTGATACTCACAATAAATACAAAATGAAAAAAATAGGTATTTGTGTAGTATTGCATGACTCTATTATTTAGAGTACAAATCATTGCTGTGGCTTTTTTAAAGTGATAAATAAATGTTGTGTGGCTTCTGCTAGAGACTGTATCTAAAGTTTAATATGTATAACTGCATGGATAGAAAAACTATTAGTGGAAATACATTTATTTATTCTTTAGATGTACACTCATAATTTGTAAACTTTTTTTTATCACCATCATCAATTATTATATTCATGTGTGCCCAGGACAATTCTGAGCCTTCTAAGCTGCAGCTAATGCTATGTTGTGTGAGTGATATTGTGTATTTGAAAAAAACTGTTCCTGTGACTTTGCTTCTAGAATGTGACCATATCAAATATTTGGGATTACTTTAAACATATTAGGATTAATTTCTACCAAATTGATCTTGACTGTTACATTGCCATTCCCAATCTAGTACATATATATGTGTATGCATATATGTGTGTGTGTGTGTGTGTATATATATATATATATATATATTTTTTTTTTTTAACACGTAGATCATATTTGAAGTTTCCTTGAACAACTTTCCCAGCCTGGTTTCACATTGGTTGTTCATTAAGGAGTTGATCTGCTCTCTCTTCTCCTCCTCACTATAAATACTTTTCTACTTTTCTCTCAGGCCAGGTGGTTGCCCCCCAGAACACTATGCTTTCCTTCCTGGCTTGCTGCCTGTGCTCTTGTTTGTGATTCTTCTGTGCACTTCCCAGGACCTAGCAGACAGCACAGCACTTGTCTACTGCTCTGTAAGTTCTGACCCATGCCTCGAGTGGGGCAGCCTTTGAGCCCTTTCCTATCTCCAAACTGATGAGCTTGTGGATCCCAATATGTAGACACACACGCATAGGCCCCTGGTGTACTCTTTCCTGCTCACAAGGATGTGGCACTTTTCTAATTGCTTGAACAGTTAAGTGGATCTCAGTTCACATCTTCCAGGCAGTATTTGGCCAAAACTTCTGAATATTTAATCTCTGGTGCAGGTTTAGTTCAGTTGGCTGATATCCTTCCAGTTTGAGAAGAAATTGTGGATGAAGTGTGAATACACTGTTAGGTTTTTCATCTGCATTAATAATTAGTATTTTCCAGATATTAAGTTTCTGCTTTTTATATTGCATTTTTAGGGACATAGTATGGTCAAGAGTCTGTACTCATTGCTTCACACAATATGCAGTTCCTGAGATAACTATATAATTCCGAATGTTGATACACCCATAAGAGAGTTTGCTTTTCCTTCTCACACATCTGTTTTGCTTTATGCAAGAGAAATTTCTCATGCCAGAATGACTTTCAGTGGATATAGGCAATCTGCTTTATGTTGAGCCTCTGCAATTCACAGATGCAAATGTTTAAAAAGCAGTGAAGTTAACATAGTTATTTCTTCATCTGAAACGTCGCCAGTCACTACTTTTGTCCTTAAAAAAAATCTTATTGTGTTATAAATCCATTGTGTGTAATTCTTATAGCCTTGCCTCATAATTCTCATATAAGAACTGAATTAACTCTTTAGTGGCCTCCTAGGATGAATTTCAAGGTCCCAACTAGTTTATATCGCTAGTTTCACTGTGTCTTCTTGATAGAACTTGGGTTCTTAGGGAGGGAATAAGGGATGCAGTTTCATCACCCAGAATAGAATCCCACTAACCAAAAGAGCCACCCCTAAAAGTTTAGCCTTATCAGTATGTGCCCTCCATTATTAAATCAACAAATACGAACACCCGTTGCCTCAGTCTGCGAGGAAGTGTGGGCAAGCAAAAATATATGGATGCCAACCTCAGGAAATGTGCAGTCAGGCTGGATGGATGAAACCTAAAATAACAATGGCTGGCAGTGCATGTCAAGTGTCAACTATCCTGCTTCTGTGCTCTTGCTGCCCTGCAAGAAGGGAGAGCCCTCAGCTTATCACACCCACACATACAGACACTTGCTCCAAACCTTAAACTGAACCTGACCCTCCAGAACCTGAATTTTCCAGATAAATTTACCTAACTTTTCTTGTATTGCTAAGTTGTTATATGGTATAAAGCCATCTGCATAGCAAGAAGTTTAAGTACATTAACAGTAGGTCAAAGATTCAAAGCCTTTGAGAGCTTGACAGAAGTCCAACCGCAATCATTTTCTGGTGCAATGGAACATGGGAGGGTTTGGTGGTTGAAAGTTCCTGAAACTCTCAAAGCACAGGAAGGCCGAGTACAGATCCTGGTTGAAGACTGTAACTAATGGAGTCCCTGGTGACGCCGAGTGTTTGCAGAAGGAAGCTCTTGTGTTTTCTGAAAATGAGTCCTCAATAAAAGCTCAAAAGCCATTCATTCCATGCTAATTACAGTTGCAGGATTGAAGGTACAGCTCTGTTGGTGTCTAGAATTAGAACAGCAGAGTGCGTCCCCCAGCACATGAGCTCACGTGGCAAAAACAGACAAAATCCACCCCCGCCCCCGCCAAACTGACTGTCTGCAGAAATCTGGGTCTGCTTTCTGAAATGGAATGTAGGTTTCCAAATTCTGTAGACAATCTCTTTCCAAAGCAAAGAGAAACAAATAACTCACAGGCACCCACTTCATTTTTCAGTTCAAAGCAAGGGGAGTTTTCACTATGCTGTTTCTGTCTTTTCACAACTGAGTTCTCCCCAGAATCCCAGTACCAATGGTACTAGAAATTCATGGGATCAGAGATCTGGTTTGGGACATAAATGGAATCACTTCCATTCTTATTTCCCCTCCTGTTCTGACTTCCTGCATAGCAGGCTCTGTCTGCATCTGTCTCCAAAAGAGAAATGACTGTCCTACTCTGAGCACTTGAAGGACAGACAGATTAACATTCATTCTGCCTCAGTAGGGAGATCTGTAGGGGCGGGGGGCAGTGAGGCATAGGGCTGACAGGAAGTTGGAGAAGTGAATAGAGATTAGGAGAGCAGGTTTGCTAAGGGTAAGCTGGGGTGCAGCGCCTTTTCTTCTGGGATAGCAGATAGACTACTGGCTGCCTAATCCAGGGATCGAGGAGAAAGCTCGCCATGCTGCATCACTAGACTGAGGTTTCTCAGTGGAGGGAGGGGGATAGGCCTGAGATGAACCCTGCTTTTACAGTCTACATCTTCTGCCAACATTCAGCTGCACCGATTCCTCCCTGAGACCGGGGGTGCCCGGGTCAGCTGGAATCACAGAACCAGGCAAGTGGGCCTGGAGCTTAAGAAGTAAGTCGATGGGATGGGGTTCAGGACCAGGCCTACAGGCCTGTTGTGGGCAGAACAAGGCAGGCCCCAGGTCTCATGGGCAGGTTGCCAGGCCATGGTTATCAGAGCAGGAGCCCAGGGCTGAAAGCCTACAGGCAGCAAGTGTGGCCAAATGCTTTGTCCCAAACAGCTGCAGGGCTGCCCCTGCCTGGTGTCAGGCCTGGTTTGGGGCTCTGGCCAGCCTCAGCCTGACCGCAGCATGGATCGCGCAGCTCCAGCTGAAGGGCAAGAAGTGCTGCTGACTCTGGAGCTGAGCCAGACCTGACAGCCTCTACCCTCCTCCCCAGACATGCTCCAGATCATCTGTGTCCTTGTTTGTTCCTCACTTGTTCCAGCTCCTCCATGGGACTGGCCCTCGGTGTAGACACACGAGAGAGTCAGCTACAGTATGTGCCAAAAGGTCTGTCACCAGATGCTTCTCCTGCTGGCTGGAGGTGGGCCTGAAATCCTCTCTATAAGAGTTACTTAGCACTGCTCAGTGAGACCCCAGTGCTGCTGCAGAATAGAGCTGGGCTCAAGTCCACACTGTAGAGGCCCTGCCCAGGTGAGGCCCAGCCACAGGGTCCAGCCCCATTTCCTGACCCTCCCTCCCACTGCTCAGCAATGCTGTGTTCTTCCTGTCCCCCCCCCCCCCCCCCAAATAATGCCACATGCTTTCCTGCCTCTGAGCTTTTCCTCATGCTGTTCCTTTTGCCTTGACTGCCCTTTCTTGCCTTCCTCTGCCTGGTAAAATCTGGCTAATCCTTCAGTTCAAATGTAACCTTCCTCGGTAAAGCTTTCCCAAGCAGCACCACCACCTCCTTAAGAATTAAGTCCTTATTGCTCCTTCCTCAGCGACCACTCAGCACCTCTAGCCCATTATGGCAGGCTAATTCATGTATATTTTTTGTTAGATTCCAAACCTCTCAAAGACAGGGAGCTGGATGTCTGTTCATTCATCTTTGTGTCCCCTCCCAGCACATCGTTTGTAATTTACACAGTCTTATTGCAAATCTGTTTGTAATTTACCTGGAACATAGTTTGTAATTTACACATCTTATTACAAATCTGTTACCTAAGATGGCCGCCTTTAGCACTCATTAACATTTTAGCTCTGACTAGTTGAGAAAGTCAAAAGGAGGGCAAGTGGAATAGCTAATATTTATGCCTCTCTGTGTGCTGCCCCCCATCACTCCACATCCAGCAGAAGTGTCAGCCAGGACATCAGCCCCAGCAGGGAGGGACTGGACAAGGGGGGCAGAGTCTGTCCAGTGACACTGCAAACAGGGCGGAGGTGTCAGCTGATTGAGTACTGAGCTGTCCTGAGGGCGGAGTGAGATTGGTCCCTGGTGGCCTTCCAAAGTATTTGGCTTTCTGAAGCTGCCTGGGGCTCCGGAAATCAGGGAAATGCTTTAACGGGAGTGCTTCTCTGTGCTGGGGGGTATAAATGCAACATGAAATGAATTTGCCTCCACCCAGTACAGGATATGCTCTGCGAGCATGTACCCCATGCCAGCTACGCATACAAGGATGTGCACTAGGACAGTGTCCTCCCAGCCACCCTGGAGGTGATGCAGGCCTCATCAGAAGAGTGTTGTAAAAACCATGTGGATATATGTGGAATCTAGAAAAATGGTATAGATGATCTTATTTGCAAAGCAGAAATAGAGACACAGACATAGAGAACAAATGTATGGACACCAAGGGGGGAAAAGCAGGGGGGATGAATTGGGAGATTAGGATTGACATATATACACTATTGATACTATGTGTATCAGTGAGAACTAATGAGAACCTACCGTATAGCTCAGGGAACTCTACTCAGTGCTCTGTGGTGACCTAAATGGGAAGGAAATCCAAAAAAGAGGGGATATATGTATACGTATGGCTGATTCACTTTGCTGTACAGTAGAAATTAACACAACATTGTAAAGCAACTATACCCCAATAAAAATTTTTTTAATTAATTACTTAAAAAAAACACACAGAGTCAGACATCTGAACGCTAATTGGATATCTTAGTCCATTCAGGCTGCTATAACAAAATACCACACACTGGGTGGCTTATAAACAACGGAAATTTATTTCCCACAGTTCTAGAGGCCGGGAAGTCCAAGTTCAAGGTACTAATGGAGTCACAGCCTGGTGAGGGCCCACCTCCTGATTCACAGCCATGACTTCTCCCTGTGCCCTACAAGGTGAAAGGGGAAGGGATATCTCCGGAGCCTCTTTTATGAGGGCACTAATCCCATTCATGAAGGCTCCACCCTCATGACTTAAGCACCTCCCAAAGGCCCCGCTTCCTAATACTGTCATCTTTGGGGGTTAGAATCTCAATGTACAAATTTCGAAAAGACATAAAGATTCAGACCACAGCACTGGATATGTGAAGCTATTAGAGAATTACTGTTAATGTTCTAGGAAACATTGCTCATCTCTGCCCATTAAATCACTATTAATGTGATGATGGTATTACAATTATGTTTTTTTGAAGAAACCTTGTCTTTTAGAAATATATACTGAAATATTTACAGGAGAATTTTATGATGGCTGGGATTTCCTTTGACACAATGTGGGGAGGAGGGGGAAGCAGGTAAAGGTGGAAGAAGATTGGCCACAGGCGGATTATTGCTGGAGTTGGGTGCCTTGGTGCTTGTTATACTAGTCAGTTTACTCTTTTGTGTATTTGAAATTTTTCATAATAAGATGTTTTTTAAGTATGTAGGAGAAAAGGTGGAAATAAGTTTATTTTGTTCTCATCCTCTCAATTCTTGGATTCACTTTATTGTGTTTCTTTGCCTTGCCCAAGATCACCTCTGAAGATTAGGGAAGAGGACCCAAATTATTGGCTTCTCCACCCCTCCAGCACCTTCTTAAAAGACCTTTCCTCAGGTTTCTCAAATATGTTTCAGGCCTTGTAAAGAAGACTCATCTCCTCCCATTGGTCAGGTGGCATTGGGGACAGCCCTGAGTTCTGGACAGCATATCTGCGCCCAGAGCACTGGGCTTCGCCTCCTGCTGGGATTAAGCACTTACCTCTCCCCAGAGGTAATGGGAGAGATGCCTCATTGATGACAGGTTATAGAAGAGAAAGTGCCACTTCATTGTGCTTGTATCCCAGGGGAGCTGGCAAGGGCACCTTTTAAAAGAAAGACAGCTTCATGGGGCTAACTCTGCTTGGAAGCCAACTGATGAAGACTTGTTATCTGATAGAGTCTGGGGACCACCAGCCACTTAGGAACAGACAGTGTGGCGGGCAGGCTCAGCCCTGAATTATTTAATCTCTCAAACGTTTCCATTTTATCTCCCTCCACAGACTGGATGCTCTGAAGTCCATTAGCTTAATGTTCTCCAGAATAGATTTTCACTGGTCTCATTTCCACCACCCTCTTGTTTCTAAAACACACCCCCCTTTGCACGTGCACACACACACATAAACACACACACACACACACACACACACACACACACACACACACACTTCACCTTGGGATGCTCTGTGCTCACGCTATGGTCCTCAACCACTTCCCAGCTCCCTGGCCCAGCTTTCCTCCTATGCAGCCCACAGACATAGTTGCAAGGGAGCTGAGAAAGACTAGCTCATTCAGGGTGACAAGGAGTGGAGGAGTAAGCACGGCAAGTGTGCACCAACTGGTGGAGTCTTGAATGGAACCATGTAAAACTTAAGAGTTTGGGGAGATTTCCCCTTTTGAGTTAACATCTTGTCTAGCTTCCTGTCCATGTTCCACTTTCTAGTGGTGTGACTTGGAGGAAGCTGCCAAAGCCATATTCACATTCCAGATGCCATAAGAGCTGTGGTTGAGAACGAGTACAGTGGACAACCAAGTTTGGATACAGGAGAAGCCGAGAGTCAAGAATAATGAGACAGGGCTTCCCTGGTGGTGCAGTGGTTGGGGGTCCGCCTGCCGATGCAGGGGACACGGGTTCGTGCCCCGGTCCGGGAAGATCCCACATGCCGTGGAGCGGCTGGGCCCGTGAGCCATGGCCGCTGAGCCTGCGCGTCCAGAGCCTGTGCTCCGTGACGGGAGAGGCCACAACAGTGAGAGGCCCGCGTACCGCAAAAAACAAACAAACAAAAAAACGAATAATGAGACAAATCTAACAGGCTGGAATGCGATCTGGGTAAATGTAAAGAGCTGTGCTTGGGGCCCTTTGCAAAGAGCAGGGTGAGAAGGAATCTCAGACTGGGAACTTAATATGAGGCAACAGAATGATGGGGCTGCACAGACCCACAAACACATTTTTTAAAATCCAGTTGGGTGGATAATTGAGATAGAAAGCATCGAAACCATAACATGTCCAGAAGGGCCAATCCAGATACCATGTTTTGTTTCCTGTAAGTTCTGGAGGGAGCCATTACAATAAACGTTACCTGTTAGTAGGAAAGGTGTGATTATTTCTGTGATGGTGCCTGATGACTGTGTGTTGCATGCAGAAGTTGGTCCATAAAGATCTTTCCTATTGACATCCTCATGGCATCCTTCAAGTATCAAATTGTTATGTGTGTCAGGGGGCGCTGTGACTCTGTTGTTGTTTTTCATTTCCTCTGAGTGGTGGTTAGTTTTGTTGCCATTGCTGTTGTCTGCTTTAAATTCCTAAGTTACACAGAGGGTGGTAGAAAGGAGGATGGGGCCAGAGTAGATTTTATAATAATAATAACGATCACAATGAAGGCCACCATATTTTCCCTCTATTTGGTGCCAGGCACTGGCTCAGCACTTTGCATTCATTGGCCCCTTTAATCCTCACAGAAACCCCAAGAAGATAGGTGGTGGTGTTATTCCTATTTTATAGAGAAGTAAGCCTTAGAAGAGTTAAGTCATTTGCCTATGCTGCACAGCTGGAAGGGGTCAGAGCTGGATTTGAGGTTCTGTTATTGCCAGAGTCCAGGCTCTTCCTGCCTTTCCAGTGCTGCCCTTTGGACAGCCTGAAGGGACTGTTCCTTGATGTATTCCTTGTGGGGCTCTGTGCTTTGGTGAGTGCCTCAGACATCCTTTCTGGGTGTGTGCATATACCAGAGCCTCGGAGCTGGCGGTGCTCTGGCAGTGATAACCAAAACTTGGGAAATTTGCCTTGAAGTGGACATGCCAGCTCACCCCACCGTTTTCCTGATCAGAGGACAAAGCGGTGTTGAGCATATATTTATCCTCACTTATTATCATTCCCTCTCTTTCCTGTTTGCTTTTCTAGTCCAGGTCAGAAAGAGAGTTTTGCTTTCTCAGAAATAGTTCTTACTGCCATGGAAAAGAGAAGACAAGTTTGCATTTGCCTATGCCTTCTGCAGTGGAAGATGGATAGAAGGAAAATAATTAGAAATAAAATTAATGCATGGAAACAAAAGGACATATTTCTTCCTAATCACTTCATTATGTTCTCCTTCTAGTCTTATTAAATCTTCATCATGTAGCCGGTATAAAATCACATATCCAATATAAAAGTGTAGGTTCTAACAATGGAGTAGTAGCTGCCTATGGGCTTCGCTGGCTTAATTCTGCTCTGGCATGTAGCTGAAATGTCAGATTCCCACCACTGATAAGGGGCAAATACAGAAAGTAAATCAGCATACAGGTAAACCTGATATGACTCTAGGATTCAATTTGATGCTTTGGTTACATGATCCAGCGATCATTAGGAAAAAGCTTTGGTGTTTTCAACTGTCCCTTTGAAATGTGATTTATAACTTAGTTGGGGTTTCACTCACCAGCGTGCATCCCTTTGAGTAAATCGGTGAGGAACTTCCCATTTCTAAGAAACCATGTCTGTGTGTTCTTCTCACAAAACCCTGGCAGCCGATGCTGAGACCCCACCAGTGGTCCCTGGCCAGGAGGTACAGGAATGTTGCAGGGAAGGATCAGTCACTCAGCAAATACTTATGGTGCTCTTACTGAGCTAAGTCCTAGTAATTTGAAAGGAACTTAAAGGTCTAGTCCCTGCCCTCAAATGGTCTTGATTTTATGAGACTTGACAGGGGCCTCTGAGGACACAGGAACACCTGGCCATATTGTCCTGATGCCCCACGAGTGCACAGCTGTGGGGACTGCTGCCCATGAGCAGGGAGGTGAGGATAGGCCGACAGCTGTAGCCAACCCCATGGGGACAGACGGGCCATCCCCACTGGGCCATCAGCAGCTGTGAAAGTAGGGACCGCCCACTTTATCTCCTCTCGAGGGCTCACTCTGAAAGCACTTGGGTAATTACAGCTTCCATTTCTGCCTTTGGTTGTGAGTTTTAGTGTATTAATTATCTGCCATGGCAAGAGATTTCCCCTGATCCCTGTGAACTGTCGCCCTTGTCCTCCCAGTGGCTGTTGCACCCTGCTTGTGAAGTCAAAATAGTTCCACGGCTTCTGTTTCTTCTGTCACGTGAAAATCAGGCAGTTTCCAACCATCCTCTCCTCTCTAACTTACCCTCTCCCTTTTTCCTCTGGAGAAGCTTATGTGATTACATCAACCAAATTCTCTAACCTCAGTGGCAGGTGGGTTTGGAGGAGGTGGCCAGGCATGGAGAAGAATGAAGCCGTTTTGAAAAACTTCACCAGAGCTAGGGTGAAGCACTCTTTTTCTTTTCATTTCACAGTTTGGTTACATCTGTGTGAGCACTGACTAATCCTGAGAGAGAATCTCTCCCCTGGTGTTTCTGTTTCTTTTGGCAGGAGTCTAGCTCTGCATGTATCTTAGGTGAGCTCCTTGAAACTTAGGGGCTTTTCTTTTCTATTCTCAAAACATTAATGGCTAAAGAGTCTTAGAGCCATTCGGGCACTCTGCTTGTACGCTTGACTCACCAGGACTGCCAGGCAGCCTGTCTGATTCTGCCGGCCTCCTTCGAGTGCGGGGTAAGGCCACTGAAACAAGCAACAGGCCCTTTGCTAGACATAGAGCTCCTGGCCTGCAGGGAATAGCATTGGAGCATAGCTCCCTGCGCCTAGTAGATGCTCAATAAATAATCACTGAATGGAATAAAACCAGTTCCTGGTATGGCACCAGGTTTAGAGTAAATGCTCAATAAATGTTTGTTGAAATATGAATAAATTACAGTGTTTCATGGAGGAAGAATTCCAGTCTTCATAGAGCTTGCCTCATTTGAACCTCTGAAAAGGACTCAGGCTGGGTAAAATAGGAAAGCATCCAAGCCCTCCAGCCAAGGAGACCAGCACTGTTTCTGTGGGAACTTGGATGCCCTGACCTCACAGAAGCTTGCAAGAGTGGAGCAGGCCTGGGGTGGTGCAAATCTGGGGGCTTCCTCTCCCACTTTGGCATTCTTAGCAACATCTCATGTTTTGCTGTGCCAGGTCCCAGCTTCAGCAGCTTGAACAGCCCAGTAATTATCTCCTGATCAAGGGAGGCAGGGATGTGTGTGGAAATCACTTTTTAGTAGCAAATATTTCTTTTGGAAAAGCCCCAGTAAGCTGCCAGCTTTCCCTCAAGTGTTCGCAGCATACCAGAGGACTGACAAGCCAGTTTAATTGTATTAATACAAGAAGTGTCCTCAGCGCAGAGGGAAATATGTGATAGTGAAGTGTCAGTTTCAGGGCTGGAGCTCCAGCTGCCACAGGTGCGTGAAAACACTCTGCTTGAGAGCAGAGGAGTCGGGGAGGGGGAAATGCTGCTTTCCAGGTCCCAGGGTGCCTGCTCTTTATCCCTCCACGGCAAGCTATTTATCTCATCCCGGTAAGGACTTGTTTCACTCTCAGGAGAGCAAACACAACCAAATAAGGATGTAGATGTGTCCTCCTCATGCTTGCAAACAGCCCTCCTTCTCTTTGACCATTCAGGAGAAAAGATCCTGGAGATACCAGTTCATTGAAATCCATCACAAGAACCTCAGGAGACACCCTTAGATCGAGAGGTAGGGCTGCAGGTTCATCCTGGCCACAAATTCCCTCTCAGCTATCAATGCAAAAACAGAAGAGACCAAACGTTTTTAGTTTGGCCTAATGCAGAGCTGGCTACCTGACCACAACACCCTCCTCGGACACCAACTATCCAGGTCAGGGAGCTTAGCTTCCATGCCCTCATCTCTGCAAGCGGAGCTCAGGCTACATGATGTCTAAGGCCCCGCGGGAGGTTTAACATTCTTCATTCTATAGTAATTATCTCCTTAATTATTCTAGTGTCTTTTCTCTACACCTTATTCTTTTGGGGGTGTGAGATTGAGATACAGATGCTACCCCCGCATGTATATTTCCCACAGTCGGATCTTGGCCGCTGCTCTCTGTCCAACTGTCCCTACTTAGCTCTCTCTCAAGTCTAACCATCCCCGGGAGCTCCAGCTCAGTCACTTAATCAGTAATGTTTATCAGCTCACAGCGCTCGTGTATGGTACGCTGCTGAACAAAATAGTCATGGTCCCTGCCTGTTTCGGGTCTTATACTTGTAGAGGGAGACATAGAAACAAAGAAATAAATAATTACAGATTGTAATGTGGGTTACAAAAGATGAACAGGGGTTGACCTCATTTCATTTCAGAGGTCAAAAAAGGCTACTCTGAGGAAGTATTACTTGATCTGAGACCTTGAAAGGGAGTTAACCAGGCAAAGAGTTGTAGAAAAAAAAGAAAGGTTGTTCTGTTTCTAGAGAGAGGGGGGAGCAGGTGCAAAGACGCCTGCAGCAGGGAAGGGCCGTTCGGAGGAGCAGAACTCAGTGTGTCCAAAGAACTGAAAGAAACCAGTGTGGCTGGAACATACTGACAAGGGGAGTAGATAAGACCAGAGGAGGGATGGACTCACTAAGATAATGCTGGCATCTGGCACAAACCAAAACTCTCTGATAATCCAGACATTTCTCATTCGTGTAGAGTACAAGGTAAGTATTCCTAATCAGTAGACAGCTCTCTTCCCAGCAGTGTTTCAAGGACCACAGCTCCTGCTATCTTTGGCTCTGACATCTGTAATGAGCGGCCAAGGCAGCATGCTTGTCTGCATGGAGAGTTGTGCACAAGAGGGTTTTCTGGGCCCAGGCCTGCCTGGGATTTGTGCTCCCAGCCCATCCGCATTCCACTGGCACAGAGCTAACTACAAGGAGGCCAGGAAACTGGTGGGATTGTGATCCCCAGAAGGAGGCATAGCAGATCGTGCAGGCCCCTTGGGCCACGTTGCAGGACTGAGGCTCTATTCCTGGAGCACCTGCGGTACATCCATCATCACGTCTAAGCCTACGTGTCTGCTTGCTTGTGTCATACAACGTGTCTAAACCTAATTCATCATCCCCCTCCAAAAGCAACCTCTCCCCCGCGGTGTTTGCTTCTTCTTTCAGTGATGCTGTTCCAGACCTCATAGTCCTTTTTTCCCCACTCTGCTGTCTACAGACTTCCCTTCTGCCTCCCAGACCTGGACTGTTTGTTTCAGTACTCTCCCAGCGAGGCTGTTTGATTGGGTTCTTCCAGCTCTGCTATGGAATGCTAATTTACACATCTGCAGTGTGGACTACCCCTTCCCTGTTATTCCTGGCTGCGATGTTTTTGCAGTATCGAGTCATCTGGGAAGCTTAATAATCAGGTCATAGTGAACGTGGAAATGAGTCTTCCTAAAATGTGCCTTTCATGCCTGCTCAAAATTACGTTACTGGCTACCAGTTACCTACTGCAAAAAGATCTAACTTCTATAGTTTGGGGCAACTCAGTCAACCTATCCTTTCCAAACTGTTCTTATCCCAGACCCCCTCCAGCCAGCCAGGGTGTCCAACTATTATCCCCCCCCAAATTTATTTTTTTCCAAGTGCTCAGTGTTTATTTGATTCTCTCTCTATGCCCTCAGGCAGGACAGACATTTCATAGATACTGAGGTCCTATGACTTGAAGGTCACAAGCCTATGTCAGAGGCAAATGCAATAACCAAGTTAAAGTGGACACACATGAATCACTACCAGTGAGGGCTTTCTGAGAATCAGAACTATCCTCCAGAGTCAAACAGACTTGGTGAATTCCCATCTCATACTATTCCCCTCTGCCTGGGACATCCTCTTCCTGCCCACCCATCTCTCCAAATCCTACCAATTATTCAGGGCCAGCGCTCATGCCCAAGTCTTACCTTCTCTGGGAAGCCTTTCTTTACCCCACCAACTAGCAAATAAGCTTTCTGTCTTTGGAGTCCTGTTACACTCCCCAAAGTCCTTTGCATAATGGATTGCAAATACTAGGTGCTTAATTAATGCCTATTTATATTATATCTTAGCACTTCTTTGGCATTTATCATGTTTTACCTTTTATTGACATTTATCCTTCCAATCCATTCTAAACTTCTGAAGCAGAGCTACTTTTCTCAATATCTAAAACAGTACCTGGCACATCCTCAAAAAAAGAAATAAGTAATTAATGCTTTTCTATAATTCCTAAGACACATAGTTCCTTCAACATAGCAGATGCCCAGAACATTCTTTTTGATTTCTTGTGGTGGTGGCCATTGTTGCTGTTGTTTGAATATATGATCTCTTCTAAAATGTAAAGCCTTAGCCAGTTAAGGGGGAATGCTTCTTCTGGGAATTCCAGCCCCAAAGGGAGATCTTTGGGCAAAATATTTGATGGGTAGCCATGCCTGCCAGTGAGTCCCTAGCCGTCTGTAGGCAGCTTCCTACTTTGTTTCTTCTGCCCATTCAGGAGGCCAACTCTGGGTTTGTCCTGAAGGGTTCAGTTACAAATATTCCCATTTCCCTGTTTACAATACTCGTTTCCCCCAAGAAAGAGGTTGCAGAGAATAACAGTATTGCCCTGGAGGTCTGTCTTTTAGATTTTCCATGTTATCAAGATTTTTCACATGAAAAACTGTACAAGAACCAGAAGACGGCATCAGACCAAAGGACCATATGTGCAGAATCTCCCTGGCTCTCTGGGGTTTTGATCACCTAAACCATTGTAGGGCACCATCCTCTAGTTAGATGAGCCCCTGATAGGATAGCTGGCCCCTCCGTTCCATTTCTAAATCTGCCTGCTTCTCAACAGTCTTATTTGAGTCAGATGGGAAATTCGGTACTATCTTGGGGTTTTTTTCCCCATCTTAAATGGTTTCCTGTATGCAGGCGTCAGAAACAGGGCTTTGCTGTTCATATCCTCCCTTAATGTGACGGAGGCTGACACTAGTGTCAGGGGAAAGAGAAGTGGGGAGTGACATCTAGAATGGAGTCCCTCCTACCTGCTTTGGGCCTCAAAAAGGCATCCTGACTACTAGGAAGAGAACGTCTGTCCAGACTGGGACGGCCACCCCTGAGTCACACTCTGCCCCTTCTGTGAGTCATTTCAGGAATTGTGTGAGGTGCCTAACAGCCAGCCTTCTTCAGGAAGCACTTTCAGGATTATGGATGTGACAGTTAATACGGGGTTTTCAGGGAGAGGACCGAGGCTTCAGGAATCTCAGGATATCTGTCTGGTGGACTCCATAATCAAGCTGCCAGATTCAAATCAGCATCTGCAGATTCATGAATCTTTAAGGCAGGTGCTCCCTGGAACCGAACGTTTTCAAGTTGATCTGAAGAGTTATTGGCATCTCTTGACCATTTCATTCTCTCTAACTCAGTTGGAGAGCAAAGACACCATCTTTGCTTACTGTCTCCGATGCGTTTCCAGTCTTCCATGGAAAGGGAGAGTGTGCTCTGAATCCTGGTTCCTGTGAGAACCTAATAGTCTCAAAATATAAAACATCCTTCGTTTCAACTGGGCTGCTGCCAACAACCCGGGTAGTCTAGAAAGAGTTGGCGCAAATGTTTGCTTTTTTACCTTTGGCAAGCAGCACCTAGTGTTCCTCATTTCAGTGATTATAGGGTTTGTGTAACATGCTGGAGTTTGGGCCATGGAATAGCAAAGCTGGGAAGGGCTGTCCTCAGAGCAGTGCCAACCAGCTTCAGTTTCCTGCACTGTAATTGTTGCCCCTGCTGCCCCAGTTTGAGCTCCAGGGTCAGGAGGGGTGGCATCACCAGATGCCCAAGAGCAGCCAGGCCCACCTGATAGCCATCATGGGCTGATCCCATGGGCAGGGCCCCCATTCCAAATTAAGGATTAAATTAGCATTATTTCATCCTTATCCAAAAATGTGCTCAGTGCCTAGACGTGGCCTTCAGTAAGGCATCTTGGACCGTGAGGCTTTGTGGTTGGGATTTCACTAAATGCCATGTTGGGGGCAGGGGAGTCTTTCATCTTTCATCCCTAGCCAGGGAACAGATGACTCGGCCTCGTTCATGCTCATCATCTTAATCACAGGCTGAAGATGAATATTTTTGGTTAGTTTCCCTTTTTTTTATATATACACGGTGCCTATTTATAGCTATTTGCTGACAGACTCTACCAATTACTTGAAAAACTTGTACTTAGAGAGAGACAGACTAAAAATGTGAATTCAGTGGATAGCCATAGTTCTGCATAGATGAGCCCATTGTGGGGCAGGATCAGAATGGAGACGGTGGCTGGCACGTGAACAATGATGCCAGAACTGGAAATGATTGTCCACTGTCACATTCTTTGGAGGCTGATTAGAGAAAACACACACTCTTCTATGTCTTATCTTTGTTATTACAAGCTCACTGGACCCCTCATTCATGTTTCTTACGGCCATTATATGTTCTAAGCCCAGTGAAAGTCCATCTCCACAGCCATCAGTGACATCCTATTTGCCAAACTCAGGCTCTCTTCCCTGCTTTCCCATACTTTCCTTCTCTTTGACATGAACTGTTTTCTCCATGGAATATTTCCCCTGGCATCTGAAGCATTCTTCTAGTCCAGCTCCTCCTCAGTCTTTTGGAGGCTGCTTCCCTTTCTGCTTTGCCTTTCAAGTGATGGTTCTCCCCAGGGTTCCATCCTCCACCCCTTTCTCTTCTCAGTCTGTATGTTTCTGCCACTTTATCTGCAACAGGAAGATGTGGAGATAAAGCACCAAGCTTGGGAGTCCAAGACCTGGCAATGGGTGTGGAACATCACAGAGGAGCTGCCTGTAGAAGCTGTCCTACGGGCAGCCGGGTCTACAGGATCGCTCTGACACCTGTCCCTCCTCCTCACCCCAGTCACAAGGCTGAAGAACGGCAGGGTGGCTCATGGGGGCAACTGAGAGGTGGTGGAGCCAGAGAGAGTACTTCAACTGTTGTCCGTGGAGGAGAGGGGAGGAACAAGCTGTTTTGATGCTCAAGGCCATAAATAGGGGATGCATGTCAAATTCCCTGTCTCCAAAGGCAGGATTGGAGTGTGATGGGAAGGGCAACGTGTGAGTGAGGCAAGGCTGGGCTCCAGCTTCATGGTGCCTGGGCAGGTTGGCCTGGGATAGAGACATGCGGGATTGCACAGACAGAAGAATGTCTGGGTAACAGATGAGATTGTGGAGTCCAGCATACCCAGGGGAATGTTAAGCATTGACCCTGGGGAAGGAAAACACTTAAGAGATGAACAGAGAAAGAAGAAGCCAAAGAGGCTGAAAAATGATTTCAGGTAGGAATAATAACTAACTCTGATGGAGCAGTTTCTCTGTGCCAGGCACCCTGGTGAGTGCATAAGGACTCACAATAGGGAGAAGAAAATTTCAAGAAGACACTCCCCGTCCTTGAATCATCTTTGTCACCTTTTCTTTACTGTCACGTCATCCTGTCCTTTAGGGCCCAGCTCAGAGAGCACCACCTTTCTGGATCCTCCCAGGCAGCTAGCATCTCCTTTGGAATCACCCAGCACTTTGCGCATTTTATTCAGTCCGTCAACACACGTTCATTCCACTAGTTTAGAATTTCTGCTGTTTTAACAAAATTCTTTTATTATTACCTGCTGGACTCTAGTTTTTACATGCTGAAGATTTAGTATCTAACACGTAGAGTGATCAACAAAGAAATATTTGTTTAATAGGCAAATGAGTGATTAATGTAAAATAGGATAGTTATTCAAGATCCATTTGAACCAAAGTATGAGAAGATCTCTCATCAATCCATTTGCCGTATAAATTGCTTAATTGACTAGGACAGTTGTGACTTGAGGATTCCCTGAATGGTGCTTTTCTGTGGCTTTGGTTTACACTGTTCAATTGACACTCTTGGTTAATGTCAGACATGGACCAACTGTTGAAGTTCCCTGTAACACAGGCACATTCTCGAATACTTATTATGCACAATTCAATAATGATTAACATTTGAACTCTGTCTAGGCTGAGCAGGCCACATCAAAGCTCTTTTTTTCACTAGGACTTTTAAAATATCAAATATGGACTGAATGAGTAGGTGTTGGAGAAACTGACTTTGTAAACCAAAAATCATAAACCTAGATTCATTTGAAATCTGTCATGTGGAGTGCATATATAAAAATTATGAGCATTTTGATTTTTCCCTTGTAGGCCATAAATAACGTCTGTAATATTCCTCCTCACCTTTTTCCGATTAGCTTTATGTCTGGCATATTTTCCCCAACACTCCTGTTTCCTGTTGTAAGGATTTCACCAAGGAGAGATGAGATTCTAAACAAGTCCTGTGGGTGTAACAATGAACTTGCAGCAATCAGGGTTAAGTCCAGAGATAAGAGGCAGGATGAGTTTGGTGAGGAATTTTTAATGGTGGTCAGGCCTCCCTATTTTTCCCTTCTCTGGGTACACACCAGCAGGGCTGCACAGGCCCCGAGGGGTGGAGGTGGCCCTGAAGAGCAGAGGACACGTGGCCCACTGTAACCCAGACTCGCTAAACAGAGCCACCATCCGCCAGTGCTAACATGCTCCCCGGGCCCCCAGCCCCTCACCTGTAGCACCTGTGGCCGCGTGGGTGCATCCGGCAGAGTGCTCTGAGAAGATCAGGCACGTTCTGGGTGGTATGGCCGTAGACCGGCAGAGTGCTCTGGGCCGCTGCCTTTTACCCTGGGGTCTGTGGCGCCCAAGGGGTCCTCTGGGGCCTGCTGACAGTGAAGCCAGGTGGAGACCGGACAGCTCTGCGTTTAGCTCTTTTATATGATGGGCAGCTCCACAGAGTTTGTTTGGAGGGAAGAACTATGTAAGACCATGGCAAGCATAATAGATGCTGCTTGCTGACGATGGTGATTTCACGTCGTTGCAGACTGGGCAGTCCATGTTGGCAGATTGGGCCAGGCAAGAGACCAGGGCTGAGCTGCATGGGGCTCAGGGAGCAGAGTTCAGTACTAAGATGACTACCGGGGTCAGGTAATCCCATTGTAGAACCAGAATTGGGAATCCCTGTTCTATCTTTCACTCTATTTCCACAATTTTGGCCAGACCTCTGGTTTAGCATAAAAAATTTAGGTGGTGTCACAACATTTTTTTCATATAAAATTTTTTTTCTTTCTTTCTTCATTCATTCCTTCATTCATTCACTTTGAAACCACTTTATTAAGGTATGATCTACATACAAAAAGCTGTATGCATTTAATGGATACAACTTGGGTTTTGAAATACGTATACATTCATGAAACCAGTACCAGAGTCTATGCCATAAACACATCCATCACCTCCAAACGTTTCCTCCCACCTCCTTTATTTATTATCATTTTGTGTGTGTGTGTGTATGAAATAAGAATGCTTAAAATAAGATCTACCCTCTTAGCAAATTTGTAAGTACACAACACAGTATTGTTAACTGTATACATCATGCTGTACAGTAGATCTCTAGGATTAGTCTTGCATAACCAACACTTTGTACCCTTTGACTAATACCTTTGACTAATTTCCCCATCCCCTTCTCCCTATAATTGTCTAATAATACCTTATTCCAGCTAGTTCAGATCTCTCAGTAATTACAGGGGTGGGTAGTTGATCACACCTTGATTTTGATGGCTGTCAATCCAAGGCCACAGGTTCAACTTGACTTGAAATGATTTTTTTTGAGTTGGTCAGTAGGTTTTGTCTCTGTGCCACAATTGTCTCTGTGGCAATTGCTGTGGAAATTCAAGACCTGTAACCAGGCTTTTTCTACTTATACTCACCATCAATAGGATCTCATTTCATCCTCACAATCATCCTGGGAGGTAGGCATTATTTTTATCCTCATTTGACATACTTGGAAACAGGAAGTCAGAGTGGTTAAATGATCTAACAAGATAATAGAAAGAGATTATTCTAAAGGCCACTGAAATGCACAGTGGTTTCTCTGAGTTCCTTTTCAGATCTAGAGAGTAAGAGGGATTGCTGCTGCGTTCCTAAAAGCTCTGTGGATCCCAGCTTTTGAGCTGGGAGGGCCGTCCCTATGGTTGTTAGGGGCTTTTTTTTCATCTCTGAAAATTAAGGAAAGGGGGTCAGTAAAGTGTCAGCTCAGAGTGTGGCGGTTCTAACCAGTGTTTTTCAGGAACTATTTTTAGAGGAAAAACTTCTATTTTTAGATCCAGAATGATTTTTAAAAACAAACTCAAGACAACAATGAGCACATTGGCATCTGGATATGTAAGTCCTTACCACACAGTGAGATGGGAGGCAGCTATGGCCTGAGCTTTCAGGACACGTAAAACCGTGAGCAGACTGGAGATTTGATCCACATGTGCACCCCGCGTGTCTCTCCACAAGTAGCCCGAATGCACCATGATGTGGGCGGAGGTGCGGGCAGTGGGGCAGTGGGGCTCGGACTGGCCGGCACAATAGGGACCTTAGTGATTTGAACTTCACCTTGAATTCGGGATCCCTTGAACTTCTATTGGATTGAAGAAATCCAATCAAATGTTTTGTGTAAATGAAACTTTAGTGTAATAAACTTTAAGAGACACGTTTGACTCACATAACAAACTGACAAACAAGCTACTTTCAAGAACATTTAAGGGCTTCACCGGTGGTGCAGTGGTTGAGAGTCCGCCTGACGATGCGGGGGACACGGGTTCGTGCCCTGGTCCGGGAAGATCCCACAGGCCGCGGAGCGGCTGGGCCCGTGAGCCATGGCCGCTGAGCCTGCGCGTCCGGAGCCAGTGCTCCGCAACGGGAGAGGCCACAACAGTGAGAGGTCCGTGTACCACACACACACAAAAAAACATTTAACCACGAAAGTTAAAGGTAGTTGTTGCTAATTAAACTTAAATCCAACTTGTTCACTAAAAATATACCTGAAAGGATTGCATTTTAGAAAACACCTTGATAACCAAATACCTGGAAAAGCTGGGGATTTTCCCCGGTAGCCCAAATGATTAAGTTTGCAGTAAGTATATATGCACTGTCATCAGAGTACAAAGATGGCGTCACGCTAGCATGAGGAATAAAATGGGTCATTAGAGGTAGAATGAAATTTTAAACTGATCTCTGTGAATTATAAAACAAACAAAGCAAAAACAAATGGAGCTCAGTGGGAATGAATGACAGGCCATATAACAGGGCAGAAAAGGAACTAAACCCTCAAAGTGACAAATTAATGCTTCCACTATAAATGCTTTTCTCCCCAATCCTGTTCAAACTCTGGAACAACATGGATGGGGGAACAAATAGGTCCTCTCCAAACCCAGACCAGAGAAATGATTTGTTTTGTTTTATTTTTTGTTTTTTTCTGGTGTAATAATGAATTCTGTCTACTTTCCTCTTCTTTGTAAAGTCTTGAGAAGAACAGTATATAAAAGAAAAAACCTATTTTAAACTGATAATAGCTAGCTTTCAGTGACCTTTATTGCCAGACATTATTACCTATTTCATAGAGCTACTGTGGGAATTAATGAGTTAATTAATGAGTTACTATACATAGAACACTTAACACAGTGTTTTATGTTTTTCATCATGTAGTAAGTGCTTATAAGTATTAGCTGTCATTATCTTTAATGTTGATAGTGTTGACAACATACCACATACTATGCTAAGCACTTGTATATGCCTTATCTCACTTGCTGTTGTTCTACTAATTTTATTGATAGTAAACTGAGGCATGGGAGGTTAAGAAAGTTGCCCAAGATTGCATAACTGGAAATAATAACATTTATTGTGCACCTACTATGTGCTAGACATACTGCTAATAAACATTTTCGATGTGTCATCACATTTAGGCCACACAACTAGTCTGTGAAATATATTAGGTTATCCTGGTTTTACAAATGAGGAGACACCTAAGATCACAGCCAGTGAGTGATAGAGCAGAGATTCGAACCCAAGCAATCTAGTTCCAAAAGTATGTGCTCTGTACTGCTATGCACCGTGGCCTTCTGGGAGAGGGATATAAGGAACTCACTTCAATCACCCAGCCCTTTCCTTTTGCCCTCATTACCATTCCCAGCAGTGCTTTCCTTTGGGGGTTACACATTACCTCTTCATAGGCCCTGTTCTCCAGCCATAACCAGTCCATTCTACTCGGACGTTACAGAGAGGAAGAGACCCCAGCCCTGCACTGATGCTGGAGACTCCTTGCCCCCCTGCCCAATTTTCTCTAAACCATGGAAACTTTGTTTTCTATGAGCTTTCCTCTTCTTATTTGCAAGTCAGCTAACGTGACTTAACATTTTATTTAAGCCTTGTATAGTTTAAAATCTCAAAGGTTATACACCAGAATGTTAACAGCAGCTAATAAATTTACAGGTAGCTTTAATTTTCCTGTTCATACATTGTGTTTTCCAACTTATATAACAGTAAACATATAAATTACATAGAAAAAATAATGTATTTTATAAAATACTATCATAGACTATATCAGAGGGTAGTTTCCCAAGAGTCAGGAGGATCTGTTGTATAGCCAAGAGGACAAGATTGCCTTTCTTGAACACCAGACCATCAGAAGTGTCCCAAGTATCCCTCAGTCCCTTCCCATTTAGTGTCTCTCAAATTATCTCAGCCACAGACCCTTTTATCAAAAGTGTAGAGAAGTACAATATATTTAGCAAATACATATTACAGATTCTTCCTTAAGGGTTAAACTGCGCTGATTGAAATGGAGATGGGACCCTGGATCCTCACCCATTAACCCACCATCCCATCTAAAGGCAACTCCCAAGGTGTGTCTGGAAGCCCTTCTGGCTCTGGAAAATACAGTTCTCCACTGAAACTGATGGTCCACCTCATTCTGGAAACTTGAACTCCTTTAGATTTCCAGAGTTTGCTCAGATAAGGAGCTCTGTAAGTTTACTATATATTATGTAAGATAGTGATTTTCTTCATCTGCCCTAAATTTTTCTGCTGATCTCCTCTTTACATCCAAAATCAATGCACATGACTAATCCATCTTATAACTGAGTATATCTGTCTGACCGGAAAGCTTTATTATCTATCTCAGAGGTGGCTTTCAGCTCAGAAGGAAAGGAGAAAGATGCGTTTGTTTATGCTTCTGTCTGAACTCCCTTGTTTCTGCCCAGAGGTTAACAAATTTTATGCCCTTTTCTCATTCATCAAGATGATGGATGGTGGCTTCCCTGGTGGCGCAGTGGTTGGGAGTCCGCCTGCCAATGCAGGGGACACGGGTTCGTGCCCCGGTCCGGGAGGA
This sequence comes from Kogia breviceps, assembly GCF_026419965.1. Lineage (NCBI taxonomy): Eukaryota > Metazoa > Chordata > Mammalia > Artiodactyla > Physeteridae > Kogia > Kogia breviceps. Next base: position 62,184,985 of record NC_081313.1, on the reverse strand, counting down.
TCCCACATGCCACAGAGCGGCTGGGCCCATGAGCCATAGCCGCTGAGCCTGCGTGTCCGGAGCCTGTGCTCCGCAACGGGGGAGGCCACAACAGTGAGAGGCCCGTGTACCGCAAAAAAAAAAAAAAAAAAAAAAAAGATGATGGATGGAATATTTGGTACTTTTGAATCACAGTCCGAAGCCTTCTGCTCTCTTGACTTCTCTGATGTCCTTTTGAACCGGTTTTCTTCCTCATGTTATTTTCTTCTCCTCTGCCTCCTTTGCCTACAGTTTTCCTTTGGCACTAGTCTCTGTCTCTGGGCTTCTGCTTTCCTCTTACTTCACTCTCCAAACAGCTAATCCATTTCCAGGATTCCATGATCACTGTATTGTGTATGGTGCTTGAATCAGTGTGTGCCTTCAGTCTCTCCTATAGAGTCCAGTGTTTTAGCTCCATGGGTAGTGGATATCTCTCTCTTGAGTTCATATTAATTCTTCACAGTCAGCATGCCTAACTCCAGGGTCATATAATCACCACTATTTCCAGCCCTAACATCTCTATTCTGCCAATATCAACAATATTCTCTCAATCAACAAACTTGAAACCTTGGAATTTTATCTTTTATAACCTTTAGTCACCAGAAATCTTAGGTTTTACCTTCAAAACTTCCCTTAGATGTGTCTTTGCTCATCACTTCATGTCATAGAATTTAAGAACACAATGCTCTCTTATCACATAGTTGTTAATAAATATTTTCTAAATCTGGATGTAGTCCAACTATGTCAGTAAAATTCTGAAAGTCATTAACATTCTAAGAAATCTCTGCTTCCTGTCCTTTGTCTCAACAGTGTGTCTAATACACTGTCAATTTAATAGTGAAAACACAAATTTAATAATTCTAAACACAAATTCTCTTATGTATATAGATACAAAAAATCCTCAACAAAATACTAGCAAGTGGAATTTATATAAAGAGGATTATACACTATGACCAAGTGAGTTTATCCCAGGAATGTAAGGTTAGTTTAACACCTAAAATCAATTAATATAATGCACCATATCAGTAAAATAAAGGACAAAAAATATTTAGTAATCACGATAGATGCAGAAAAAGCTTTTGACAAAACGTCATACTTCTTCTGGATAAAAACACTCAAACTAAGAATAAAAGGGGACTTACTCAATTTGATAAAGGGCATCTACAAAAAACCTACAGCTACCATCATACTGAATGGGGAAAGACTGAATGCTTTACCCTAAGATCGGGAATAAGACAAGGATGTCTGTTTTCATTATTTGTTTCAGCATTATATTGGGGATTCTAACAGGGCAATTAGGTAAGAAAAAGAAATAAAAGATATCCAAATTGACATGGAAGAGGTAATACTACCCATATTTGTAGATGACATGAGCTTGTATATTAAAAAATCCCAAGGAGGGCTTCCCTGGTGGCGCAGTGGTTGAGAATCTGCCTGCCAATGCAGGGGATACGGGTTCATGCCCCGGTCTGGGAGGATCCCACATGTCGCGGAGCGGCTGGGCCCGTGAGCCGTGGCCGCTGAGCCTGCGCGTCCGGAGCCTGTGCTCCGCAGCGGGAGAGACCACAACAGTCAGAGGCCCGCGTACCACACACACAAAAAAAGATCCCAAGAAGTCAACTAAAAAACTATTAGAACTAATAAACAAGTTCCACAAGGTTGCACAGTACAAGATCAATGTACAACAATCAGCTGTATTTCTGTGCAATGAACATGAAACATGAAATTAAGAAAATAGACCCATTTGCAATAGTATTGAAAAGAATAAAATACTTAGGAATAAATTTAAGAAGTACAAAAGCTGTATTCTGAAAACTATAAAACACTGTTCAAAGAACTTAAAGAAGGCCTAAATAAATGGAAAGATATCCCATGTTCATGGACCAGAAGACTTAATACCATTAAAATGGCAATACTCCCCAAATTGATTTATGGGTTTAATATACTTCCTAACAAAATCCCATCTGGCTCTTTGCAGATATTGATAAACTGATCCTCAAATTCATAAGAAAATTCAAGGGACTCAGAATAACCAAAGTAATCTTGGAGAAAACAAACAAACAAACAAAACATTGAAGGACTCATACTTTCTGATTTCAAAACTTACTACACAAATTATAGTAATCAAGGTACTGGCTTAAGAATGTAGACATATAGATCAGTGGAATAGAATTAAGAGTCCAGAAATAAACTCTTACATTTATGGTCAACTGATTTTCAACAAGAATGTCAAGAGAATTAAACAGGGTAAGAATAGTCTCTTCAACAAATGGTGCTGGGACAACTGGATATCCACATGCCAAAGAATGAAGTTGAACCCCTACGTCTCACCACATATAATATAATTCAAAATGAATCAAAGATCTAAACATAAGTGCTAAAACTACAGACCCTTAAAAGAGAACATAGATGTAAATCGTCATGACCTTGGGTGAAGCAGTGGTTCCTCAGATATGACACCAAAGCATAAGCAGTGCAATAGAAATTAGATAAACTGGAATTCATTAAAATTTAAAACTTTCGTGTTTCAAAGGACACTGTCACGAAAGTGAAAAGACAATCCACAAAATGGGAGAAGATATTTGCATCTGATAAGGGACTTGTATCTGAAATATATAAAGAACTCTTACAACTAAATAATAAAAAGACAAATAACCTAAATTAAAATGGGCAAAGGATCAGAATATACATTTCCCCAAAGAGGATATACAGATGGCCAATAAGCACATGAAAAGATGCTCAGCTTCATTAGTCATCAGGGAGATGCAAATCCAAACCATAATGAGATATCACTTCACACCCAATAGGCTATAATCAAAAGACAGGCAATAATAAGTGTTGACAAGTATATGGACAAATTGGAACCCTCATACTCTGCTGGTGAGATATAACATGGTTCAGTCACTTTGGAACAGTCTGCAGTTCCTCTAAAGATTAAACATAGAGTTACCATATGACCGAGCCGCTCCACTCCTTGGTCTATATCCAAGAGAAATTAAAACATGGATCCATACAAAAACACGTACATCAGCGTTCATATCATTATTCATAATAACCAAGAAGTGAAAACATACCATATGCCCATCAACCACTGACTAGATAAATAAAATACAGCATATTTATACAATGAAATATTAGCCATTAAAAGGAGTGAAGTACTGCAACATGTTACAACATGGATGAAACTTGAAAACATGCTGAGTGAAAGAAGCTACATATTATATGATTTCATTTATAAGAAAGGTCCAGAATAGGTAAATCCAAAGAAACAGAAAGTAGAGATTAGCAGTTGCCTAGGGCTGGAGGGTGTGGAATGAAATGGGGAATAACTGTTAATGGTATAGGGTTTCTTTTAAGAAAATGTTCTAAAGTTTATTGTGGTGATGATTACACAACTCTATGACTATGCTAAAAACCATGTAATTTTATACTCTAAAGCAGTGAATTGTATCATATGTGAATTGTATCTTAATAAATCTGTTAGAAAAAACAGTTCAATCTTAAAAAAACATATTTAAATTCCTCTTGTGTCTTCCTACTGATGAAGGGGGAAAGCAGCAATTTCTCAACCTTGTATTTAGTGCCTTGACGTTGTTTCACCCCATATTCCAACTGTCTCACCCAAACTTCCAACAGCAGTTACATCACTATGCTTCAAATGCATTCATCATTGGGACTGTTTTTCTCATTCTTCAGTCTAAACTTCCCTTTTCTACCTCCAGTTTATCCAATTTTTAGTCATTTGTTGATTCAGTAAAGCATTGTTGAGCACTTATCATTGATGTGCCAAGGCACTGGGCTAACCTTTGGGGTTATAGAGATGAATCCGACTTAGGCCATATCCTATATTGTTTTACACTAGAAATGGGGAGGAGTGGTGGATAACAAAGGGATGCATCTTTCAAGTCTTTACCTAAAGTCTCACTTACTTCCTCAATCTTTTCTCTGTGCTTCAGCCTTCATCAACTTCTTCCTACTATGACCTTTTTATAATATTTACTGTTTGATTTTAATCATATTCTGTATCATGCTGTTATTTAACCATTTCATATATAATCTCCTTTCCTCCTAATTAATGTGTAAGATTACAAATAATAGAGCCCTTGTGTGTTAGTTTTCTATTGCTGCTGTAACAAATTACCACTAATTTAGGTGGCTTAAAATGACACAGATGTATTATCTTTCAGTTCTGTAGGTCAAAAGTTCAACACAGATCTCACAAGGCTAAGATCAATGTATCAGCAAGGCTGTGTTCCCTTCTGGAGGCTCTAGTATAAAATCCATTTCCTCGCTCTTTCCAACTTCTGGTGGCTGTCCACATTCCTTAGCTTATAGCCCCCTTTTCCATCTTCAAAGGCAGCAATGTTGCCTTTGGACAATCTCTCTCACTCTTCTTCTGGCCAAAATTCCCTCTGACTATAGTCAGAAAATAGTCCCTGCTTTTATGGACTCATGTGATTAGAATGGGCCCATCCAGATAATCTGGGATGATTTCCATATCTCAAGGTTCTTACACTTAATCCTATCTGCAAAGTTTCTTTTGCCAAGTATGGTGACATATTCACAGGTTCCGGGGACATTCGGCCATGGGCATCTTTAGTGGTCATTATCCTGCCTACCACACCCTTTTTTATACTTCTTTGTATTGCATATGAGCCTAACGCTGAGAAGATAGATGGAAAAAGATATACTATTCAAAGACTAACAACAACAACAGCTAATACTGCAGTATCTATACATCAAAGTAGACTTAAAGAGAGAAAACATTATTAGAGATAAAGAGGAATTTTTCAAAATTATAAAAAGAACAATCAGGGACTTCCCTGGTGGTCCAGCAGTTAAGACTCCATGCTCCCAACGCAGGGGGCCCAGGTTCAATCCCTGGTCAGGGAACTAGATCCCGCATGCCACAGCTAAGAGCCTGCATGCTGCAACTAAAAGATCCTGCATGGCACAACTAAAGATCCCACACGCCATAAGGAAGTTCCTGCACGCAGCAACAAAGATCCCATGTGCCACAACTAAGACCCGGTACAGCCAAATAAATAAGTAAATAAATAAATATTCTTTTTAAAGGGGGGGGTGATAAACCAGAATTTTGCTTCTAAATTTGTAAGCACTTAATAATATAGTCTCAAAATGTGTGAAGCAAAAAATGACAGAACTAAAAGGAGAAATGAACAAATTCTAAATTATTGTGAAAAATTTTCAACATAACTGTCAGTAACTGATACAAGCAAAGAAACCAAAAAGTCAGTACAGATATAAAAGATTTGAACAGCATAGTTAATAAACTATGATATTGTACCCAACAACTTGAGAATACATGTTTTTTCAAGTAAGAATGGAATAGTACACAATTGACCATGTGCTGGGCCAAGAAGCAAATATCAACACTTTTCAAAGGATTTAAATCATATACTGTACATCTAAAATGATTCTAAAATTTAAAGTTTATTTTTAAAACTCAGAAATACATTTTCTAACCATAATGGAATTAAACTGGAAATTAATAACAAAAGGATAACTAGGAAATTCTTAAATGTTTGAGCATTAGACAATACTTTCAAATAAACCATGAGTCAAAAAGAAAGTCACAATGGAAATTAGAGAATACGTTTATCTGAATAATGAAGATGCATATTTAAAACTTGCATGATAAAAAAATTGGTGCTTGGATAAAAATTTATAGTATTAAATGTATATATCAGAAATGAAAATCATGCTGAAAATCAATTATTCAAGAAGTTATAAAAGACAGCAAATTAAGCCCAAAGAAAATAGAGGGAAGAAAAGGATAATGATAAGAGATGTGATTAATGAAATAGAAAAACATACTACAGTGAGGATCTAAAGCTCAAAAATAGGTTGTTTGAAAAAACTAATAAAATCAATTAACCTTTAGCAAAATTTATCATGGGAAAAAAGTGAAAAGGAAAAATTGCTAATATCAGGAATGAAAAGATGGTATTACTACAGATGCTACAGGCATTAGAAAGAGAATTTAAAAGCCAAAAGTTTATATGAACTAGGCAAATTCCCAATAAAATACAATTTATCAAAACTGACAAAAGGAGAAATAGAAGATCTGAATGGCCCTATATCTGTTAAAAAATCAATAATTTAAAACCTTCCCCAAAAGAAAACTCTAGGCCCAGATAACTTCACAAATGAACTCTTCAAAATATTTAGGGAGTAACATTCATTTTACACAAACTCTTCAGGGAACACATCCCAATTCCTTTTATAAGACTTATATAACCTTAATTCAATAACATGATAGGAACATTACAAGAAAAATTTTAGAGAAATTTCTGTGTTGAGCATAGGTGCAAAAATCTTAAAATGTGAATATTTGCTGGCAAATATAATCAGTCATAAACAAAATGTGAATCCAGCAATATATAAAAAGGATAAACATCATGACTAAAAGCAGTTTATCCCATAAATGCAAGGTTGGTTTAGCATTTAAAAATCAATAAATACGGGCTTCCCTGGTGGCGCAGTGGTTGAGAGTCCGCCTGCCGATGCAGGGGACGTGGGTTTGTGCCCCGGTCCGGGAAGATCCCACATGCCGGTGGAGTGGCTAGGCCTGTGAGCCATGGCCGCTGAGCCTGCACGTCCAGAGCCTGTGCTCCGCAACGGGAGAGGCCACAACAGTGAGAGGCCCGCATACCACACACACACACACAAAAAATCGATAAATATAATTCATTACATTAAAGGATAGAAAAGAATAATTATATAATATTCTCATTTTATGCAGAAAAAGCATATGATAAAATTTAACAATCACTTATGACAAAATACAAATTCTTAGTAAATTGGAAATAGAAAGGATCTTTAATCTGATAAAGTGTATCTACAAAAATTTTATATTGACATCATACTTAACAGTGAACTATTAAAAGCTTTTCCTCTGAAATCAGGAATGAGACAGAAATTTGCACTATCACTACTTTTACTCAAAATTATACTGGATTTTACCACCTATTTTACTTTGCCATAGATTTTTTTTTTTTTGACTGAAGTGTGGTTGATTTGCAATGTTGTGTTGGTTTCTATGTGCAGTAAAGTAATTCAGATATAAAAAAAAATTATACTGGAGATTTTGTTCAGTGTCATAAGGTAAGAAAAGGAAATTAAAAGATGTAAAGATAATACAGGGAGAAACAAATGTTGTTATTTGCAGATGATACGATATCATGTGTAGAAAATCCCAAGAATCTATAAACAAAGGGTTAGAATTAACAAATGAATTTGGCAAAGTCACTGATACAAGGTCAGTATGTGAAAAAGTCAATTGTATCTTTATATACTAGCAACAAACATGCAGAATGTGAAATATATCTTAGAATTTGTATTAGTATCAAAAAACATCAACCAACTGGGAGTTAACAAAGGATGTGTAAGACCTCTACACAGAAAATCATAAAATGTTATTAAGAGAAAAATTTTAAAACCTAAATAAATGTCAGGATCCACCATACTCGTGGACTGTAAGTCTCAATGTTTTAAGGCATCAATACCCCCAAACTGATCCCTGAAGTCAGTATCATTATAATCAATATCCCAGCATCTTGTCTGGGAATTTGACAAGCTGATCCTAAAATGTATATTGAAAATACAAAAGGCCAACAGTGATGAGATGACTCTTGAAGACCAATGTTCACTGTGGGATGGCTTATGCAGTTGACCCTTGAACAATGTGGGGGTTAGGGGCGGCAGCCCTCAGTGCAGTTGTGCAGTTGGAAATTCGCATATAACTTATAGTCAGTGCTCTGTACCCATAGTTTCTCCGTATCCACAGTTCCACATCCACGGTTTCAAGCAACCTCGTATCCTGTAGTATTGTAGTATTTACCCTTGAAAACAAGCTGTGTACAAGTGGACCCATGCATTTCAAACTCGTGTTGTTCAAAAATTTTACAATTTGTATGGAAACACAAAAGACCCCAAATAGCCAAAGCAATCTTGAGAAAGAAAAACGGAGTTGGAGGAATCAGGCTCCCTGACTTCAGACTATAATACAAAGCTACAGTAATCAAGACAGTATGGTACTGGCACAAAATCAGAAATATAAATTAATAGAACAGGATAGAAAGCCCAGAGATAAACCCACACACATATGGTCAGCTTATATTTGATAAAGGAGGCAAGAATATACAATAGAGAAAGGACAGCCTCTTCAATTACTGGTGCTGAGAAAACTGGACAGCTACATGTAAAAGAATGAAATTAGAACATTCCCTAACATCATACACAAAAATAAACTCAAAATGGATTAAAGACCTAAATGTAAGGCCAGACACTATCAAACTCTTAGAGGAAAACATAGGCAGAACACTCTAGGACATAAATCACAGCAAGATCCTTTTTGACCCACCTCTGAGAGAAATGGAAATAAAACAAAAATAAACAAATGGGACCTAATGAAATTTAAAAGCTTTTGCCCAGCAAAGGAAACCATAAACAAGACAAAAAGACAACCTTCAGAATGGGAGAAAATATTTGCAAACAAAGCAACTGACAAAAGATTTATCTCCAAAATATACAAGCAGCCCATGCAGGTCAATATCAAAAAAACACAACCCAAGCCAAAAATGGGCAGAAGACCTAAACAGACATTTCTTCAAAGAAGATACACAGATTGCCAACAAACACATGAAAAGATGCTCAACATCACTAATCATTAGAGAAATGCAAATCAAAACCACAATGAGGTATCAACTCACATGGGTCAGAATGGCCATGATCAAAAAATGTACAAACAATAAATGCTGAAGAGGGTGTGGAGAAAAGGGAACCCTCTTGCACTGTTGGTGGGGAATGTAAATTGATACAGCCACTATGGATAACAGTATGGAGGTTCCTTAAAAAACTAGAAATAGAACTACCATATGACCCAGCAATCCCACTACTGGGCATATACCCTGAGAAAACCATAATTCTAAAAAGAGTCATGTACCACAATGTTCATTGCAGCTCTATTTACAATAGCCAGGACATGGAAACAACCTAAGTGTCCATTGACAGATGAATGGATAAAGAAGATGTGGTACATATATACAATGGAATATTACTCAGCCATAAAAAGAAACGAAATTGAGTTATTTGTAGTGAGGTGAATGGACCTAGAGTCTGCCATACAGCGTGAAGTAAGTCAGAAAGAGAAAAGCAAATACCATATGCTAACACATATATATGGAATTTTTTTTTTTTTTTAAATGGTTCTGAATAACCTAGGGGCAGGACAGGAATAAAGGCGCAGACGTAGAGAATGGACTTGAGAACACGGGGAGGGTTAAGGGTAAGCTGGGATGAAGTGAGAGAGTAGCGTGGACTTACATATACTACCAGATGTAAAATAGATAGCTAGTGGGAAGCAGCCGCAGAGCACCGGTATATCAGCTCCGTGCTTTGTGTCCACCTAGAGGAGTGGGATAGGGAGGCTGGGAGGGAGACGCAAGAGGGAGGAGATATGGGGATATATGTATATGTATAGCTGATTCACTTTGTTATACAAGAGAAACTAACACAACATTGTAAAGCAATTATACTCCAATAAAGATATTAAAAATAAATAATTAAATAAAAGTAAAATAGGATCATTTGAAAAAAAAAAAAACCCATATTGTTCAAGGGCAACTGTAATAACAAAAATAAATAAGTAAAGTAACCTAAATTCCCATTAAAAGGGGAATGCATAAATAAAATGTGGTATTTTTATGTAGTGAAATATTAAATAGTTAAAAAGAATATATATATATACATAATTACTGAGCTTTAAAAACACAGTAGTAGGGCTTCCCTGGTGGTGCAGTGGTTGAGAGTCCGCCTGCCGACGCAGGGGACACAGGTTCGTGCCCCGGTCCGGGAAGATCCCACATGCCGCAGAGAGGCTGGGCCCGTGAGCCATGGCCACTGAGCCTGTGCGTCCGGAGCCTGTGCTCCGCAACAGGAGAGGCCACAGCAGTGAGAGGCCCGCATGTGGCAAATAAATAAATAAATAATAAATAAAAACACAGTAGTGGATGAAAAAGCAAGCTGCAAAATATGTATAGCATAACACATACATGTACATTTCTAAAGTATAAAACTACTGTGTATTATTCCTTGACACACATATGTGTTACTGTATTTCTAAATGTCTGAAGGAGGCACTGAAGTCGTGACAGCAGCAGCCTCTGGGGCAGTGGGTGAAGGGACTGGGATTGAGGATGGAGAAAAAGGAGTCTGTCAGTTCATCTTAATTGTCCTACTTCCCTTATTTTTTAAAAAAAGGCAAATATGACAAAATGTTAACATCTGTTCATTCTGGGTTACAGCTCACAGGGTGTTAGTTATATTATTCTTTGTGCTTTGCTCTTTGTTTAATTTCTCAAAATGAAAAAAACTTAAGTTGAGATAACAACATCTTTCATCATTTAGTCTTAGACTTATTTATTGTTTAGGTATTTTATGTTCCTGTTTGTTTTAAAAATAAATGTATATAAAGATAAGTATAGCTGAGACAGCTAAATTTCCCTTCTTTGTTTATGTTCACATAGCGTACTTGTTTTATTTAACATTCTTTGCTATCAAAATGTGGTCTTTATATATAAACTTGTGAGTAGTAAATCATGAGGGCTCACAGTTCTGCCACAGTCTGTATATTAAGAACATACTTCCTATGGTAGACGTCCTCATACACCTTGATTGCTAGAAGCATCCGTTTGCATTGGAGCCAAAATAGCCACAAGCAAACAGAGAAACAAGAAGTCCAAAAGATTTCCTCTTTGGTGCTGTTGATTTGTTGGTACTGATTGTTAAGACTGAAGGTCTGAAACCACCAATGTTTATTGGCTCAGCCTGCAGTATGCGTCTCCAGGGTCATTCCCACAAGATTGACAAAAGAATGAAACTCCCTGCCTTTTCCACCACTGACAGTGCTTTCCTCGTTAAGCTGCGTGCAGCACAGAAGTCCCTCTCAGGCGGGGTGGAGGGCACTCTCACAGTCCTTTATCACATGATGGTGATGCTGGACAGATGGTGGTGAGGGCGCTTTTACAGACACATAGCACACTACAGCTATTAGTCATTGGACAGGTAGTCTGACAGCCTTTGGAAGTACACCCAAGGTGATTACTATGACCATATTTGAAAAGCTGACAGATAAATGTGGATTTAAAACTGACTAAATATTAAACAATTAAGCCCCCAAAGTTGAGGCTTTTAAACATGCACAGGTAGGAGTGAGGTGGGGACCTCCGTACCTTGCCTTCAGGGATCCACCAGGGTCTTCAGCTAGAATAGAACTCAGGTCTCTTTCACCTTATTCGCTCCTCCCCACAAGCAGGTGCAGACAGAAGTTATCCGAAAGAAGGAACTGAGCATGCTCAGTTCAGACCCTTTTGTCTGTCTAATTTTGCAGCCAGCCTGTCCCCAGGATATATGTCAACACACAAGGGTCAATTATTAGCAAGGCCTCTCTGACACAGATCTGAAGTTATGTTCTCTCCAATCAACTTTATCAGTAATAAAAGCAATATTTTTAGCTCCATCTCTCTGGCCTCTACCTCTCAACTGGTTCCAAAGTCAAGAGGGGAAGAGCAAGCAGGTACTATTAATTATTCCCCTCAAAACCTGATGATCAATTAATATAAGATCTCAAGATGATAAATTAATATAATCCATGATTCCAACCAATAATTTACATACCAGAATTATCTTGTCTGAATAGTTAACTGAGCGTTGCTCACTTACTTTTAGATTTCATAAGTGTGGTTAAAAAAATAAATGTATGTACTATTTATCATGGCATGCTTGAACTCTCATAGCTTGAGACAGACTCCATTAAAATGTGCATTTTATAATGTATTATATTATCTGCATAGGTGTACAAGTATACACAGAGAATGGATTTAACTCAATCATTTAGCAGCAAAAACAAAACCTACCAAAGAAACAACCCCACATGCTGTCACAGAACACAGTTCTGCATATGGCCAGCTGTCCGTAGGCAGAACATAGTGGTTTTAAGGATGAATTAGTGTTCTAATCCCTTTGGGATTTCCTTTATATTAGTGGTGGTTTATGACTGACGTTTAATGTAACTGGAGCTTTCTGTTTATATTTAATAGAAGATTCACTTCTGTGGCAGGATCCACATTTACACTCCAGTGTTGAATAAAAGCTACTGTTCTGCAAGAGGGATGTAAAATGTTGATTTATAACGACACATTCCAGTAACAGTGATCTAATTCTTCCAAACCCTCTCACCAGGTCCTGGGAACAGCATGGTTCCGGCAAAGGATGATTCTTCCCTTCCAGAATATTCAGCCTTCAACACATCTGTCCATGCTGCCATTAGACACAGGAACTGGAAACTCCTCACGGGCTACCCAGGTAGAAGGCTTAACATTTCCCACTAGGACAGCTAGGAAAACTTTACCAAAGAGCAACTGCCTTTTGAAAAACATGATTTCTGGGGCTGCTGAATGAGGGAAAGGAGTGTCATCTGGTCCTAAATTTTTAAAAATTAAGAATTAACTGTAGAGGTGGGGGGAGGGTGAAAGGAAGAAATGCAGCTCTAGTGCTTCATGGAAAATAAGGGTTTCAGATATGCACGGCCGTCAAGCACAGCACTTCTAGCTAGCAAAGAGCATCTCTGAAAGCTACATCTTCAACCAATGGTATAGCGGGGGGAGGAGGTTGCTTCCCCTGAGCACATTCTCTAGAAGTGACATCTTTTAAATATTTTTATGGTATGTGGTATGATGGTTAAGATTGTGATGCAATTAAGCAGTGTTTATAATGAGGACATTCTTGGCGTTTGCTGCAAGACAATCCTTCACCGTTTGTGACTGTCCCATACGTTCTAAGATATTTTAGTATCCCTGGCCCAGACCACTAAATGGCAGTAGCACCCCCCGACAAGTCACTGTGACAACTAAAAATAACCACCACCACCCCCAGACACACCCACATGAGACATGTTTAGTTAAAGCACCAGAAGCCAGAGTCGGAGACAGATCTAGACATAGCATCAAGGGCCAGATTTTTTTATGTGTCCATACCCACAACAGAGCTCAGCCTTGTCCCCCAGACTCCTTCCTTGAAATTAGAACCTGCCTACAATACTCCTCCTCCAATAAACTTGTATTTCTTTGCCAGGCTGTGGTTACTGGTTTCCTCCACCATCTCAATATAATGTTTCCGTGATACCCTCCTCGGACCCACCAACCAAGACCTTCTGGCTCTTTGACATTGATCAGGACCCACAGGAAAGGCATGACCTGTCAAGAGAATATCCTCATATCGTCAAGCAGCTCCTTTCCCGTCTGCAGTTCTACCAGAAACACTCGGTGCCCGTGTACTTCCCAGCACAAGATCCCCGCTGTGATCCCAAGGCCACTGGGGCTTGGGGCCCCTGGATGTAGGATTTCAGGCAACCTAAGGGGCAGCTAGAAAGCCTTTCTGTTGCAAGTTGGACTTCAGGCCTTTACTTTGTGACTCTTGTCTCATTTGTTCTCCCAGCCTGGGTTCACCTGGCCCTTCCCTTGCTCCTAAACCACACTGAGGTGTCTAATTTCAACCCCTAGTACATTTGAGATGCTGATAAAACCTGAACACTTCTGCTGTTGACTGGGGCGTGTGTCTAGGGGAGAGGGTGGTTGGCTTCATTCCCTCTTTCCTGAGCTGTGGGACAGCGGGGAACACGATTTGAAAGAGGAAGTTATTGAGTCCTGGAACCTGGAGCGGCTGGCTCTTTTTGCCTCACAGGTCAGATGTTAGATTTCCCTGTGCTCATAGCTGGGTTTTATTGGAGTGATTCACATTTCTTTGTAACATATGAAAGGGTCAGACAGTTGTTAATGGTTCTGTTGGCCAGGGGTTCTCCCTGTCTGTGAGAGATCGTGTTTAGGCATCCCATGTGAATACCCCGGCTTGGTTCACCCCTCGCTCATGCGTCTCTTCACTCACCTCGTCACTCATCCCGTCCTGGAGCATAAGGCTTGTTGCTTTATTAAGATCAATGTGGCACTAGGCCTACTCCTTGGTTTTGGTTTTTTACAATAAAGAAATTTGTTTTTTCCCCAGTTTTTTCCAGCCACTGCTCGTCTTGTCTGGACTGCCTGCTACCCGACTCCCTTTGTGGTTCTTTTTCTACCCTTTCTTCTGACTTAGGTATCCCATGCCTGGGAAGGCTACTTCGCTTCTCCACTATGAGCACCACTGGTTTTTGGAACACTGCTGAGGCCTGCCTTCTTTTGCTCCTGACACTAAAGCTAGAGCCCTGCCCAGAAAGGGCAGTGTGTCTGGCTCTGTGGGCATGCTCATGGCAGTGCTTGGGTCTCTGTCATCTGCTTGATAACTTTTTTTCTAGTTTATTCTCATGAGTGTAGCTATGTCTCATAATATATTCAGTTGCACCGCTCTTCGGTAGCAGTGAGGAGAAACCTTGGGAAAGGATAATATTGTCCTGAGACGATGCAAGTAGGCAATTTGAAAAAGGAAATGGCCGGCATCCGGGATACCGGTCCTTGGTAACACAGATGAAGGCACATCCACATTTCTCTTTTTCTCTCAGTTTTACTGCTTGTATTGAGGTTCTGAAGTTGGGGAAGGAGGATGCACAGTTTGGCCTGCCAGCTCTTTCTTTGCCCCACCAATGTCCTACTAACGTAAACCAGTCCAGATTAGCTTCAGGAGTGTCAAACTCAGAGAAGTATGTCCAAAAACTATACTCTTTTTTTACATTAGCTCCACTGTTTCATTCACTGCCTATCACCAATGCCTGGATCAATGCATGGTACATAGAAGGCACTCAATACACTTTTAAAAAATAAATGAATGAATGAACAAATGAGTAAATGAGAAAGTCTCACACCATAGAAGGTGATAGTCCAATGAGCTGAATACAGGGCTGAATATAAATATCTTCCAACCGTCGCTTTTCTGTTCTCGAGCTGCCCTCCTGGGGTAGGAGCACAGTCTGCATATCTGGGAAGTCTAGGACATGCCATAGTGAAGTTGTAATGTCCTCTCAGAGGGAGAGGGGCAAAAAATATGCCTACTGAAGATACTCTTCTGCCGATAATCCTCAGTTCTCTTCTGCAGAGGACACTAGAAACTAAAACTACCAAGCCATATGATATAGGTCATGGTACAGCCATTTCTTCAATTCAGTAGCAATATTCTCTGGTTATGACTAACTTGTATTAAAATACAGTGATTGGAAAGAAATGGTGCTAGAACTAATGACACCTCTTACCAACCTATACCCTACTCCTGGGCTGGCATGCATCTGGCCAAAATGCTACTAACTCTCACTCCCAAACCTGTGGCAGATATTATGAACTAACTGAGCCCAGAGGTTCCTTCTGGAGCCTTCTAACCCCAGGGCTGTAGGTACCATTAATACTATAAGATTGGAGGCCATCACTACATGACAGGTACCTATTTGCTCCCCCAGCTGTCCCAACAGCTGTTCCCAGTTCTAGTTTCTTTTTTTTTTTTTTTTTCCTGCGGTACACAGGCCTCTCACTGCCGTGGCCCCTCCCGTTGCGGAGCACAGGCTCCGGATGCGCAGGCTCAGCGGCCATGGCTCACAGGCCTAGCCGCTCCGTGGCATGTGCGTCCTTCCTGGATCGGGGCACGAACCCACGTCCCCTGCATCGGCAGGCAGACTCCCAACCACTGCGCCACCAGGGAAGCCCTAGTTCTAGTTTCTTGATCTCTATGTACGATGTGGATGTTCTGCACTCGATGGACCTAAAGGGAATTTTAAAGACTGATTTTTTGGTAAAACTTTTGAGATTTTATGTTATCCATAGTAGAATGTACTCATTGAATTTTCTTATTCTGTACAAGAATGTGAACAGATTCATATGCTGTCATTAGAAGTATTAATGGTGTTTCTCTCTGATTTTGTTTACCTTTAAAGAAGTTTTGTTTATTTGTTTTTCTTTTTACTACCTGATTGTGCCAGATTTGGGGGACAAAAAAATTAAATTTATCTTTGAAAATGTGTCAGCTGTGAGTATGAGGTTTCCATTTGGGAGATGAAAAAGTTCTGGAACTCGATAGTGGTGGTGGTTGCACAACATCATGAATGCACTTAATGCCTCTGAATTGTATACTTTAAAATGGTTAAAATGTGTAGTTTTTAACCACAATTTCAAAAATGTGTTGGCCCATTTTATGGCATGTGAATTATAACTCAAGAAAGCTATTAAATAAATAAATATAGCAAAAAATATCAGATCTAAAAAAGATGTGTCCATCATTGCCCCAAAGACACAAACTATAAAATAGGATATTGGAGGAAGGTCAGGAGATGGTCAGAGTAAATATAAAGTGATAATAAGGGAGTGTATTAGTTCTCTATTGCTATATAATAAATTACCCCCAAATTTAGCAGCTTAAAGCAATGAAGATTTGTTACATCACACATTACATGAGAGTCAGGACTTTAGGAGTGGTTTAGCTGGGTGGCTCTGGCTCAGGGTCTCTCATGAGGTTGTAGTCAAGCAGTTGACCAGGGCTACAGTCATCTGAAGGCTTGACTGGGGTTAGAGGACCCACTTCCAAGGTGACTCACTCACAAGGCTCTTGGCTGGAGGCCTCAGTTCCTTGCCCTGTGGGCCTCTCCATGGGCTGTGTCATATCCTCACACATGGCAGCAAACTTCCAGCAGAGCCAGAAATCCAGAGAAAGAGGGAGCTGCAGTACCTTTTATGACCTGGTCTCCAGAATCATACACTATCCCTTACACCTTTTTTCACTTCCTTAAAAAGGAGTCACTAAGTCCAGCCCATATACAGAGGAGGAGAATTAGGCTCCGCCTTTTAAAGGAAGTGTTAGACTTGTGGACCTACTTGCCACCACCACAGACAACAGAGGAGAGTGGACAAATGTATTGAATACTAAATGTATTGAAGTAGTAATTATCCTTCCCAATCACCACTTAAACTTAAAATCTATATTTTGTCCAAGTAGAGAATAGTCATCGCTTGTGTAGATTGGTTAATATTCAGGCCATTCCAAGACCAGCCTGCTCACCCTGGCAACACCCTTACCAATCACCAGAGCAGGTAGATTTGACGTAGAGGTACTGCCACATCTCTTTCACCTTTGCCCCATTGCCATGGGAGCCACCCACCAGATGGCACAAAGCCAAGGAGGAGAGCAGTGACTCACACTGTACTGAGCCTGACATCAGGGCTCTGTGACCATCAGGAAACTGGAGAGACAATTTCATTCTCAAACTAATTCACTCAAGTAACCAGTCATTGAGCTTAAGATATTTCATTTAATAACCGTTATCACCCACCCAGAGTTAGCCACCATTTACCTTTTTTTTTTTTTTTCCTCGGTACGCGGGCCTCTCACTTCTGTGGCCTCTCCCATTGCGGATGTGCAGGCCCAGCGGCCATGGCTCACCAGCCCAGCCGCTCCGCGGCATGTGGGATCTTCCCAGACCAGGGCACGAACCCGCATCCCCTGCATCGGCAGGTGGACTCTCAACCACTGCGCCACCAGGGAAGCCTGAGATGCTTTTTTTTACCACTGTGGTAAGGGGAAAACTAAAATCCTGGGTAATCATAAAATACACACAATGAATACTCTTAATAAATATGCACAATAGGTACTCAATAGATAAATAAATTGCTCTTGCATTGGATCTAGGAACTGTTCCTGACCTGGAAGGAAAGAGTATTGAAGAGCGGTTAACTTTTTCACTAAATGATTCATTGTCACGGGTGCCAGGGCTGTGAGTTTGGCAACACTGGCCTGGAGACAAGGAAACGGCCCGAGGGCCCGCCTCCCGTTCAGCATGTGCCCAGGGCCCCGGCGGTGCTGGGTGGCGCTCCATGTGACTGGTAACTCTGCTTGCTGATGCGCTGCTGTCCCCTTCGCCTGCCATGACCTCCAGGAAGAATCACAGCTGCACTCTTCTCCCAACAGCTTGTCTTGCTCGTGTGCCAGGAGACCCCAAAGCAAGGCAAGCATTTGAAATGAGGTAAACATATAAGCACAAAGAAGAAATTAACATACACATCCTCTGCAATACAGCAGGAAAATCACAGAGGATCCGACCACAGGAAGAAGCCAGGAAAGTCAATAAACAAGTTGGAGGAGATGCGACATACGGAGATGAAATGTTTAGAAGAAATAAACACTGAGGGGAGGAAAAAAGAGGCAACCTGGAAGTTCTGGGGTTAAGAAGCTCCCTGAGCCTTCATTTCCAGGATTGTAATCTGTGGTCCCAGGGACTATAAAGCCACCCTCCCAGGAGACTCTGTGTCACAAATGCCTAGAAATTTCTCCTGCTCTGCCTCACAGCCCTCTCACACCCCCTAGGTGCCCACGTGGGCCTCATCTAGTACTGTAACGGAGCTCATCAGGGATATCATATCTTGCTAATTATAGAGGCAAGGCAAGGAATTAACCTTCCTTGAGGACACGCTGTATGCCAGACACCGTTTGACTTTTACAATAGCTACTAAACTCCTCACAGTAATATCTAATCATTAGGTAAATGGCTTTACCATTTTCGAAACTATCTTGCGTGAAGTCACACAGCCAGTAGAGCTGGAATTGGAGCCCAGATTGCTCTTAAAATGCCCCAGCTCTCTACTCAGCCTCCCTGCAACCTCTAGTACTCAGCTTCCTTCCCTTCCCTCTGTCCTGCGCCTTTAAGGATCATTTGTAGCAAGTCCTGTTCTGACCATTTAGGACTGGGGAGCCTCAGGTGAGTGATACTCAAAGCTAGAGTTGAGAACTCAGCCCTGCAGAACGCTTGGGATGCGTGGAGGGCAGGGAAGCCTTGAAGAGGCTAGTGTAACAGTTCAGCAAGAGGTATGAGATTAGTAGGGTAAAAAGCTAATTGGAGGCTTAGAAAATAAAAAGCATTTGAAAGGAGTTGGAATTACTCAGCCTGGAGAGGAAATTTATTAATGTTTTTCATGTATTTCGTAGGAAAATCGCCTTCCCCCACGCAGGTCTCTGAGGCTGGAGACCATCCTCGCCGTGAAGGCAGAGACAAAACGAACAGCACAATGCTAATAGGAGGAGGAGAGGAGAGTGACAGGTGGGTTCTCAAAACACACTGCAGCTTCTGAGGAGGGTGCTGGCTGGAAAATGGAATGGAATGTCCCATCTTGTTCTGTGACCAGTTGGCATCAACTAGTCTCTAGATGCAGTTACCATCTTGCTGAATTTTGGAGGAGGAAGTGGTTCTTATCGACAACCCTGACTACTGTCTTTTATATATTGTCAGTAGAACCTCATTCCCCCTCTGTGTTTAGGGCTCTGAGATGAAGCATAACAAACACTTAGATACATAGGCTATTTTGTACAGTTCTGTTTGTAATGATTTATCTTTGGGGGTTGGGATGAAAGAAGGTAATGCAAAGGTTAGCCTGTGTATGTGGCCTTTCTTATAAGGAACATTGCTTTGTGAGGATCTCTCCTTGAAAAGAGGAACACAAATAATGACCATGTGGTTCAGATGGTATATTTTGGTTTAAATCATTGTATAAATGAGAGAGCTCCGTGTTGGTCAACAGGACCTGGTTAGAGAAATGCTTTGATTTCTATAGTTAAACATTGTTGCCTTAAGTCAAAAGTTAAGTGGCTGAGCCATGGTAAATTATGCTGACAACTCCTCTTACCGGTTGGGAAGGAAAAATGTCTGTGAGAGCTAGTTCTCTGCTTCTCACGCAGCCGCAGCCCGTGGAAGCTGTCTGCCCCTGAAGGCAGGCTCTGGTCTGATGCTGCAGGAGGGCTGGGCTGCTGCGGGGCTTCTGCCGGCTTTCAGACTAAGTCATCCCACTGATAAAGCCACCTAGTTACCAGGCATGGCCAAGCCAAGGCGTAGCTAGTCCATCCCCAGACGAGGAGGAAATGCCCTCTTGGGACAGGGAGGGCAGGATGAAGTGAGCAGTTAGTGCCATTGCCCTCTCCTCCTTTGTACACAAAACACTGGCAGTGAAGAGAACTTGACCTTTTCTCGGTACTTATTATTATACAATTTAAAAATTCTTGCTGGTTTGATTGGCTTTAAAATGGAACATTATTGTGTGTTTCTTTCAGTGCCGGGAGATTGGACTTTTCCATGTATTGATTGGCCCCTATGGCTATTTTTTTGAGTGGCCTGATCGGCCCATCCCGCCCTCCCCCATCTCACTGGCCCTGTCATGGGTTGGGGTGTGGGTAGAACAGTAGCCCCCGCTGAGGGTAACGCAAGGCAAAGCCAGCCTTTGTTCGGACCTGAACCATTATCTCAGCTGAGGCTGCTAGTCTTTCCGTTTCCAGGTGGTGCTTTTCAAGTTGTCAGTTGCCTCTGCTTTGTATTCCGTCTTTGGAACTGTGTCAGGGGGCAGGAAAAAGTAAGGAGGAGGAGGGGGGACGGGCAAGATCCTTTTCCTTTTTTATGGGCAGAGTCAAACTGAGACTTGTGAGCCCCCTGCGAAGGCTAAAGGCACTGCTTCCAAGTGATGTGGGTTTTTTTGTTTGTTTGTTTGTTTGTTTTCTGGACGCGCAGGCTCAGCGGCCATGGCTCATGGGCCCAGCCGCTTCGCGGTATGTGGGATCCTCCCGGACCGGGGCACGAACCCGCGTCCCCTGCATCGGCAGGTGGACTCCCAATCACTGTGCCACCAGGGAAGCCCCCAAGTGATATTCTTTCAATATTGGAATATTAATATTGAAATAAGAGCACTGGAGGTGGGCGGAGGGCTGGAGCTGGAGAGGGAAGGCCACTGGCAGCTGCCCAGTCACTCCCCTGTGATCCCAAACTCAGCAAGTCTGGTCCCAGTGGCACACCCATTTTTCCCACTTGACAAAACAAAAGCCCTACAGGTAACTGAGCCACCCTTCTCAGAGGCAGTTTAACAACCCCTGCTTTCTTATAAAGCATACCCCTTGGGGTGATCTCACCCCTGAGGGCCATAACCCACCCAGCACCACACAGGAGTGGAGTCCTGGTGACCACAACTGTGTCTGCCTGGTGACAGCGCTTTCACACCTTCAGGCCCTCATCCTTGGGCTGGCCCATCCCTGAGTCTCAATTTACTCTGGCGGCACCCCTGAAGCCCATTTCCTCCAAGCAAGCTTCAGTGGTGGAGGTCCTCTGTATAACTGAAAACTTTCTTTCTACTTTTAGCCTTTCTTTTTCTGGTGTGAATAATCCCAGAGCCTTTCATCTGACTCTGTACTTCTGTCAGCTCTTCTGATCTGCCAGCACTCCTGTGATTCCAGCTTTGACCCAGGCTAGCCCATATTTCCCTCTTCTCCGTCCTCTTTGCTGGACTAGCTCATCCTTCAGGTGTAAACTTAAAGGTGCCCTCCCCTGGGAAGTTTTCCCTCTAGCCCTGCTGAACTGGACCCGTGTTCCTGACTGGCCCCTCTCCTGTGAGAGAGGATATCACACTTATTGTTATTCAGGAATAAATGTCTGTCTTTCCCACCAGGCGGAAGTCTCCTGTCTGGTTTGTTTCATGGAACATCTTTGTCTCATCAAGCAGTGCTTGGCACTTAGACATGACTAGTTGAATGAATGTTCCGTTTGTTGAATTCAAAGGCCATACCTTCTGATTTCAGGATGACATTGCAGTCCCTGACTTCAAAGCCTGGCCCTTGTCCCCACCCCTTCCATCCTCCCTGCAGACCGTGTTTACTCAGTCTGATGGCAGCCCAGCCCCGCTGCCTGCTCTGGGGAAGTGTGTGTCTGGAGCACTGGCTATCTTCAGAGGGCTTTGTTTGGATCAGCTGGAAGGACTTCAGCACCTTCATCAAATGGGGGTGAACATTACACTATCCAGACACCTTAGGCAGGTTTTGTTTACTCTGGGATCTCCTCCAAGATATCAGCTGATGGCTTCAAACACTTTTTATGGTCTCACATTTGGAAAGATTCAGATTTTCCTCCTTCATCTTCCAAACCTTCCCTAAGATTTTCCCCCTTCATTTGTTCAAGCTTTATTATAAATGCTTTTCCCTGTGTGACTTTCCCTGCAGAGAACTGGCTGCGTAGCTTCTGCCTAGAGCTGAGAAGTCCTGCAAATGCCAAGGACTAGCTGCAAAGGGCAGGCGGCATGTCTCCTGATGCTCTTTAGTTATCCAACCATCTTTAAGAGGCTTTTCTCCTCCCACAGGGTGGAGTAGGTGGGTTTTTTGGTGTAGATACAGTGGAGGTAAACTAATCATTTCCTTAAGGAAAGTGGAGTTGGAAATTTTTTTTAAGGTCGGGGTTGGTGTTAATAGAGATCCACTCTTAGTCACCCAGGTGCAGACTAGGATAGCATGAACCTCGGTGAAAAGTGTTAAGACACAAATGCATTTAGGGGACTTCCCTGGTGGTCCAGTGGTTAAGACTCTGCTTCCACTGTAGTGGGTGTGGGTTCAATCCCTGGTCGGGGAACTAAGATCCTGATTGCCACATTGCACGGCCAAACACACACACACACACACACACACACACACACAAATGTATTTAAAACACACACATACATTTGTTGGGCACCTACTATGTCTGGCACAGCTGGTAACAAAGATACGTAAGCCATGGTCTTTACCATCAAGGAGCCCACAGTATATTAGGACAATGACAACATGGAATGGTGAGTGCCATGTAGAGGTAGAGAGACGGGAGTTAAAGATAGGAAGAGCAGAACCATCTGGGTTGCATGTATGACCCCTGACCTGGCAGCACTGGTACTGACTGTGGCAATGGGACCTAGAAAGCCAGTTTTAAAAAGCCTCAAATCCCTGGGACCCAAGTTCCCAGATGTCTTCACGGTCATCAAGATTGTTTGGAGAGTCTCATATTTTTCTCTCAGCTGGACTCAGAAACCGGGGAAACAACCCAAACACAATACTCCTGCCCCATGTATTGATTACCTATTGCTGTGTAACAAATTACTACAAAATTACATCTGGAGATAAAAATTATTTATTATCTTGTAAAACAAAGAATGTTGCCCACCCTCCACTTCTATAAGGATCAAGTCATTAGCCACTGCAATTACTGATTGACAGTATACCCCAAAAGGAATGCAGGACAAGGCACTCTGTGCTTTGGGGGAGAAAGACCCCTTAGAAAGTTAGATATATCTCAGGAAAACTTGTTTTGTGAACCTGGATTCTTGCATCTTCCCCGTACTTAACAAAGCATTGAAATCATTACGATAGTTCCTCGTAAGTAGCAGTAACCTTCTACTGAGATGTAGGCTTGACTGCACATACTACTTAGCCAAAATCACACATATACAGGCCTTTCCTCTACCGCTTCAGAGGAGTTCCTCGCAGCTACCTGAGAGGCTCTCTCCTGGGCTATAGTCCCCAGTAGGACTCAACTCACAGCTCTTACATTGTATGTGTGTGTGGTTTGGTTTTGTTTTTTTTTGTTTTTTTTCGGTCAGCAATCTCCTCCAGTTTCTGAGGGTAAGGAATCTGGGTGCATCTTGCCTGGATGTCTCTGGCTAAGATTTCTCATAGGGTGGCCATCTCAGTGAAGACTTGACTGAGTCCGGGGGTGGTAGGATTTGAGAGAGGGCACAAGTACCCATGATGGAAGCCACCATCATTTATAACCTACTCTCTCAGAAGTGACATCAATTACTTCTCTCATGGTCTGTGTGTTAGAAGCCAGTCACTAAATCCAGCCCATACTCAAAGGGAAGGGATTATTCAAGGGTGTGGATACCAGGGACAGGGATCCCTGGGGGCCTTCTTAGCGGCTGCCCACTGTGCCTCTCCCCTGGCCTATTGTCCTCCCTTTCTCATTGCTTTCTTCCCAGTTCAGGTTTTGCTTATTAAAAGGACTAGTGATTGCTTCCCTCTTTCCTCTGTGTCACCGAGAGTGGGGAATGGCCTTACATCATAGCAGGATGTTAGGTTGGATGTTCCGCTTGTACAGGTGGGGGACCCAGAAGCACTTGGCGGTGCTGGCAAAGCCTCCCTCTCAAGAGGCCAAGTACTGGACTTCCCTGGTGGTCCAGTGGTTCAGACTCAGTGCCTCCAATGCAGAGGGCATGGGTTTGATCCCTGATCAAGGGAACTAAGATCCCATACTCTGCCTGGCTAAAATAATAATAATAATAAAGTTTAGCTTTTAAAAAAGGAGGCCAAGTACTGAATGGGAGGCAGTATGTTCAGGAAGAGGTCATTTCTGGAAGTGTTTGGCTAGAGGGGAGCCATTTTTCAAATTATGACTTGAAGCCCCGGCCTGTCCCTTGTTGCTGCTAAATCATCTGCCATCTTCTAAAGATGCTTGTAGTCTCCTTGAACGCACAGGGCCGAATAGCTGTCTTGTAGAAGAGTACAATTTCTGTGCCTTTGCAGGGCTAAGCCTTTCTTATATGGTCACAGAGGCCAAACTGTTCCTGGTACCTTCCCCATCTTCCCTTTCAGAGCTTCCAGTCCCTTCCTGGCTCTGCAACTCAGTATAGTCACCCTTAGTACCCAGTCATCCTTGTCTCCTGTGAGCTCTCTGCAAGACCCAGTGAGTCCTTGCCTCCTTCTTAGCTGAGAAGCTCTTAAGGTACAACTCCTTCGTGGGGACAGTCAGAGGCCCTTGCTTATCCCAGGGTTCAGGATTTAAGCCCCAAAGTTATAAGGTGGCATGGGCAACAACAGTTGTTATAACACAATAGTGACGAATGAACTTACCCACCACTCATAAAAGGTGTCATGCAAATACCTTGATCCTAACTAAACCAGCCTCCTTCCTAACCAGCCAGCTCCTCCTCCTTGTCAGCCATCCTCCAGCTGATTTCCAGTGTCTTACAAATGCAGAATAAGATGTAAATGGAATGCACTTTGATGAAGTTGGAGAACTACTCACTCATGGGTAAACCCCCTAACAAAGAAGGATCTGGCAGAAATGGAGCAGTTAACAGAGGGGAGAAAATCGACAAGGATATAGACACAACAGGCTATTCAAAAGAAGGTGATTTGAATATCAGAGATGGAGATGGTAGAGCAGCCCTCAGGAAACTGATGAAATTCTTGAATATTTTTGCAAAAATATTCCTTTCTATCTTCCTGTCCTTGAATGTAAAATGAAGGAAGACATACTGTGTTGTTATATACTTTTATCAAACAGCTAATGCCAAAAAAACACAACTCATTTCTTTTTATTAGTATAAGAATTGGTGCACAATTACACAACATCCATTTTATAGAGTAGATTAAATATGTATGTATAATTTTTGGTTTTGTTCAAAGATCAAGTTCTAACCAAACCCAGTTTTTTCCTTCCTATTTACTATGATATTTTAGGTAAGGTTGGTGAGGTCACTGTTATGAGGTGCAAGGCAGGTCTAAGGAAGAAAAAAGACTATTTTAAGCAGAGGCAACAGCTAACTGGATGTGGAATGGAACTTTTCCTGTAGTCTCAGGTGTTGGCTAAAGCTTCAAAGCTCAAGCCAATGTGATAAGAACCCGCACATTCTAAAGAGAGGTGCTAAAGAAATCCCACAGGATGTGTGAAGGAAAGGCTAGAGGTTCCTAAGGGATCTTTGAAGGGAATTTGTAAGAGGAGCAAGCTTGGTTTTTTCCCCTCCCTCACCAGGGAGAAGGGGATCCAGCCACCCAAAGCAAGAAAAGAGGGGGGCCAAGAGACCCTCAGGTTTGGGGGTGTCTTGCAAGAAAGGGAGACAAACTTGCCTCTCATTTCAAAGAAGCTTGTTGAGTGGTGAAAACATGTCGGCCTGCATAGTGCTGCTACTGGAATGGAGGATACCAAGCGTCTTGAGAGAGTTTGCCTTGTGTCTCCTAGAGTCTGGGGCGTGAAGACTGGGAGTTCTGAAAGCAGGAGGCTAGAGTGGAGCTGGGTGGCAGGGATAGCAAGATGAGACTCTGCCATTTGAAAGGCTAAGAGTGAGAAGATTCCCATGCTTGCTTTAGTAGTGAGAGGACTACCTTCTAGGACAGGGGGTTCCAGCAAAGAGAGAGACTGAGAGATGAGCTGGAGACTGCAGTGTGGGAAGTCCCTGTAGTGGAGGTGGAAGAGGGTACCTCAAAAGTCCCATTAATATGTCTTATGAAAGAGCTAGACTGAGAATGCAGGGGACTCCAGACCTTCAGACACAAGCCACACACAGTGCACATGTTGAACACGATGGCCTCTGCCCCTTTGCTCTCATTTTTCCTCATCTGCTAAGCCCTAGAGGATCCTGAAGAAGACGAGTCGGGGGAGAGAGGAGGAGGGTGAAGGAACAAGCCACTCCCCCATCTCCATTATAGGGCCGTAACCACCATGTCAGACCCCAGTCGGAGGGAGGGAAGAAACATTAAATTGGAGGTGAGACTCAGGTTGGGTGTAGATTGGAGCTTTTAAAATCCTAAAATGGAACTGATATTTGAAAGCGATCGAAGTTTTGAGATCTGCCTGGAGAAATCACCAAAGAACAAGAAAGGAGACCCAGACAGAGCTCATTTGAAGACAGTGGTTTTGGGGGGCGGGGGAGAACTTTTACCAAGTTCAGCTTGCTTAAAAAACTGATGAAGTGTTTGGAGAAGAAGTAGTATTCCAATTTGCAATAGAGGAGTTCTCCCATTTCACAAGTGTACTTACTCCTGGAATTTCATACCCAAGACATCACTCCTTTCCTAAAAGAACGCACAGTCTAGTGGGAAAACTGGAAAGAAAGTGATTATGGAATATAATACAGTGTCATATTGGGAAAGTACAGGGCGCTATATGAACAGAGAGGAGGGCCACCAACCCGATCCTGGGGGCCAGGCAAGGCTTCCAGTGAGGTGATATCTCGGTTTTTATGGAAAAGACAGAGCCAACCAGACAAGGGGGCAGTGTTGATGAATTAACTTTTAGTTGTGTTGGTCATGTAAGTATCAACTGAAGAAAAAAAACAAGCACAACCTAAAAGTTGAGAATTATGTTTTATTCGGCAGACTTTCTGACTTAAGCCAGGGAGGCAGCCTCTCAGATCCCTCTGAGGGACTGCTCCAAAGAGGTGAGGGAGGAGCCGGGATACATAGGAGTTTTTGCAAGAAAAAAAAGAAAAAATCCAGGTAGTCAGAACATCAAACGATTACTTTTAATTAAATAAAAACCAGACATCCCAAGTTAATGAAGTTAGCACTTTTCTGTGTATGAGAAGATGCAAGAGACTGGGCTTATTGAAATCACTGCTTTGACATACACCTTGACTATCTAGGGCCAGCATCCTCCTTTTCTCCAGCCTGAACCCCCAAAGAGTGCACAGTCGGGACAGCTACAGTGGCTGATGGCTTGATGGCCGCCACATCATTTGTTGACTGAAATGGCGGGAGACATTTTTCATCCACATGAGTGACTATGGGCCTGGAGTTCAGCAGCCCTGTCTGTGTACTACGGATCCTGATTTGGCAACATCACCAGAGTGCAGAGTTTGGAGCCCTGCAGGTAGATCAGATCTCTCAGAAAAAGTACATATAGAGAAGACAGAGCCTGTGGATACAAGTTGGTCAGATTGGGATGCACTTGAGAATACCTGTCCCCAGGACCTCAACACCTAAATCCTGTTCTAGGACCCTGGGGAAGGTAAGTACATGAAGAATGTAGCCAAACAGAGGAATCCCCCAAGGAATGGATGTTTGAGGGCTTTAGCCAAGGACCTCAAAGAGGAGCCCTAGCCCTGGTGAGCTGGGCTTAGGTAATAGAGCTGCACAGACTCTCTAGACTGCAGTAGGCAGATCTAAGAACAGACTGAGTGGCCACCTGTCTTCATAAGCCCAGATGCAAGTCTCCACTCTGTCTTATCCCCTTTAGAGAAAGACCAGGTAAACCTTAGAAAAGGCATGGCCCAAAAGATAAGGAAACAAAGAGAGGTTTATACTGGTGCTTGGAGCATTGCTGATGGACATTGCACCTTTAGGACATGTGCTTTCCCAGCAGCAGATGGCCACTGGCTGACTCACTACACCAGATAGCCAGGAAGATAAGAATCCCAAAGAAGGGGCCAAGAGAGAAGGCACCAACTCCAAAATTTGGGGCTCAAGAAAGGGTCTTGGCTCTGAAGTAACTATGTGCCAACCAGTTTCCTCCTAAGAGTTAAAGAACCATCCATGCCCCTAGAGGCCAAGAGGGATCCCCAATATTTGAGGAACGAATAGAGGAAGAAAAATGGGACACAATGGTTGGAAAAGTGAGAGAAACAGCAGGAGGGTGTTTCCATAAAAGCTGAGGGAAAAGAGTTTAGAAAGTTGATCAATATAAGAGCAAAATAGTGTCCTTTGGATTTAGTGGGGGTGGTCACTGACCACCTTGACAAAACCAGGTCCTGAGGAGTGATGGATTCAGGAGCCAGAATGCACTGAGCTCAGGTATGAATAAAATGTAAGCAACTGGAGGGAGGGAGTAGAGATTGCCCTTTCCTGAAGGCTGCCTATGAAGAAAAGGCAATAGTGTGAGAAACAAGAAGTACCTGTAGGAATGTAATGGCATGAGAGAGGGGTTTTCTCTTTTCTAGTTGTGAAATCTTAGAGCTTGTTTGAATGATGACGGGGAAGAGGGAGGGAGAGGCTGAAGAGGTGAACGAATGGGTCATAACTGATAAAGACTCAGGAAGCAGGGAGGGATGGATCTAGAAGAGCACAGACGTTGCACAAGTAATTAGCCTTGGATAACAGTAGGAACAGTCTGTGACTAAGCTAGGGAAAGAGCAAAGAGCAGAGGAGATGAGGTAGATATAGGTAAGTGATAACTGGAGGGGAAGAAAGGTTGATGTTTATTTGCTTTCTTGGTGGATAACAAGGGTGGTGAATAATATATCAATGAAAGCATTTTGTACTTTCAAAATATTTACATAAATATTTAAACCTCCCATGAAGCCAAAGAGGTCTTCTGGTTGGTTCCAAATCTGGGTACACACCACAGGTGCTATATTACCCTTGACTCTGGATTGGTGTTCTCTCCTCCCACACATCTAAGAACTCCCTCAAACTAATCTTTCCCCACACACTGGCCCAAGCTAAATCATAAGTATTTCTTACAGCTGCTGCCGTTGAGAGAATCCAAACAACAGTGGGTTCTTTTCTACCTTACCTCTGTGCCACAAACTTCCCTGCCACCCAGTGGCAACCAGCACCAGCATGGCTCTCCTGTGTTCGTGTTCTGGCCTGTTGCAAAAAAGGACCTTGACCAAAGCCAGATCTACATTAGATGCATGGCTATAGCCAAGAAATATTCCCTGACTTAATGAGGGTCCAACTTGAGATAATTTGGGTTGAGGACACTTTGGCCAGTTATCCACTTCAATTTCTTACAGTGACTCAATATCCAAAGGACCTGAGGCAGTGGCCATGCTCCATCAGTCTCTCAGATTCCAGGCTGTTGTTTGTCCCACAGTCTTTCTCCCAGACCTTTCCATTCTCAGGTAGCAGCATTACAACCATCTCTTGGGATCCCCTAGTTATTAGTTCATGATGGGAAGGAGGGGAGAAGAGCAAGGTTAAAATTGCAAAAAATGTGAAAGGCAGAGAATTGCATTGGATCAAAAAAGCAACCCTGTGACTATTAAGTTAGGTGACATCTTTCTGCTTTCATGCCAGTTGTTTTGAAGGCTACTCTGAAAGAGAAATTTGGAAAATGCTTTGGGCAATAATGGCATCATTTGACTAAAAAGATGCTTTCAAGACCAACATTTAGGGCTTCCCTGGTGGCGCAGTGGTTGAGAATCCGCCTGCCGATGCAGGGGACACGGGTTCGTGCCCCGGTCCGGGAAGATCCCACATGCCGCAGAGCGGCTGGGCCCGTGAGCCATGGCCACTGAGCCTGCGCGTCCGGAGCCTGCGCTCCACAATGGGAGAGGCCACAACAGTGAGAGGCCCGCGTACCACAAAAAAAAAAAAAAGACCAACATTTATTTGGGTATATAGACATATATTTGGGTTGCACATTCTAATGTATTTGTTTAAAAGTTTCATTATTTTATGGTCATAGTTTATAAGTCTATCAAGCAGGGCTCTGACAGTTAAAATGAAGCTCTTCCAGCTGAGATAGAAAGATTTCTTTTTTTTAATGTGGATTCAGTATCCAACTTTGTGCCAAGTATCTTTAAAACTTTCCAGTCCAGAAGAAGATTGAGGCTTTTTGACATTGTGAATCAACAGTGCAGTTAAAGGTCATAGGTTTTAAAAATTTGACACAGTTTAGCTTTGACTTGTACATTCACGAGGCAGATCTTTTTGACCCCAGAGTGAAGATGAGACTGCTAATGCTGATAGGGCAGCTCCAGAAAGCAAAGTCACTTTGTTCTGAAGGCAGCTGTTTTCCTGGGTGCTGTGATTTAATGTAAACCAAAACAGATTCTCCATGCACTGGGCAAGCAATAAAACACAAGCTGGGACATTACGTCTGCTCAGGGAAACTGTCCTGGTGACCCAGGACAATTAATACAGTAGATCGTCCTGGCCTCTCCCTATCACCTCCTACCCTTTCTTTCTCTTTCCATCCATTTCAGCAGCCAATCCAGCGGGCTTTTTGTACTTGTTCCAGGCGCCATGTTAAATGCACTGGACACAGACTTGGGCTCCACCAGGCTTGACCCTAGGTGCGGTCCAGGCATGATGGACACACTCCCTGTGGCCCTCTTATTCTTGGCTGTTTCAGGAACCACCTCTCAGTACCTCCACTGGACAAGACCCAGTCTCTCTGGAGAACAGCCAGTGACTATCATAGTCTGTAACTCCTGTGGGGACCATGGGGCCATATGCAACAGGTGGGTTGTAGCAGGGAGTGAACAAAACACATTTCTCCAAAAATGCTGAGATCCTAAGTTGCTCTTTTTTTTTTTAAAGTAGATGTCTCCCCAGAGAGGCCCTTTTGAGTGCTATCCTACTGCTGGAGAAGTGCCTTTGTACCCTGACTTTTGCAGTAAAATCCCACTTAGGCTCATTTTACATTTACTAAGCTCCCAGTGTACACAAGTCATTGCAAGTATATCTACTCTGATTCTCTCCTCTCCCTGAAAACCCTCCCCAGCTCCAGGGCAGAACCAATGCCACCCAGGCCCCATCTGCTGGGTGTCAACAGCTCTTTCCTCTCATAAAAACTATACATGACCACAGGTTTGGGATTTTTTCTTCATTTTGGAAGAAAAGAAAAACATGCAGGGTAAGGACACAGTTATGTTGTCAGAGCGATTTTTTGGCTCTTGGTCTTGTGGGGGGAGAGAGGAGAAGGCTTGGTAAAAATTAGCTCAGTTTTTCCTTTTTGTAAACACAATCTGAAAAAAAATGTAAACCAGCTGAGTCGGCAGAGCATTTGCCTGCCCCAAATGGAGGCATTTATGGTATCAAAGAAAGTTTACTTAAAGACATTTCAACTTGGGTTTCCTGTGCATGAGTTGAGAAGCCAGTGAGTAGATAAGGCCTGAATGGAAATGGACTTTCTTCATTCACACAATCCCCTAGAAACCAATGCCCTTTATGGAAAACAGGGAGGTTTTGTTTGGAGGATAGGTCTGGGGCACTGGAAGAAACCTCGCACCAGAACACACTTTGATGTGCCCTGGATTGAAATTCTGTTTTCCCGGCCTTCAGCCTTGGGGTGGACATTAAGACTGGGCTAACACTTCAGAGAAGGTTCTTGGATAGCAAGGTTTTCTCCTCCAAAATTATGACGCTAATAATCCAAAGTATACAGCCACGGTGGCTCAGGCAGCCAGCCCTACCTTAACAACACAGAGTTAGCAGAACCATATTTTTATTCATAGTGTCATAAATCAAGTCTCTTGGTTAAGGTGTTATATTCTACGGCTATTTCCTCTACAGAATATAGACTGAGTAAAGCACAAATTTGCCTACTCATGATATGTGGTCCAAAATATGTTTAAAAGACTAAAGCTCATTAAGTTGTTTGGACTTACACATCAATTACATTTATATCTAACAGATGTAATATCCTTACCTTTTTCCATCTAAGTCAATCACACACACGCATTTGGCACCTTCAAGGAAGGCAGTGTTTCAGGCTGACATACAGAAGCCTTAGATGGGGTCCTGGCCATTGGGAAACTTCATTAAGGAGACACAGAACTGTGTGAAAAGTACTGATGTCTGCAACTTACTTGAAAATGCATTTTTAAAAGCAGATGAATTGATGGGTAGATAAGAGTACATCATAACTCATTTATAGCAAAATGCTAATTATAGAATCTAGGTGATAAGTATATGGATGTTCAGTGTATAGTTTTCAACTTTTCTGTATGTTTGAAATTTTTTGTAATAAGACATTGGGGAGAAAAATCCATGTAGCTCTGACCATTGAAGAGAGCAAATGGCTTTCAGCTCTCACAGACTGGAAAGACCACAGAATATAATGATGTAGGTTACTGAGTCCTTGCTGTTCACTAAGCACTTTATGTGTACTATCTCATTTGCTCTCACAACCACCTATGAAGTACCTCACTTTATAGATGGGACACACAACCTGGAAAAAAAATGGCACAGAAAGGTCCAGAAAGCATGAAATGTTTGCACAGAGTCACACAGCTGGTAAGTGTCAGGTTCAGGATTTGAACCCAGGTCTGACTGACTCCAGAACTCAAAGCCATGACTAATGTACCACACTTGGGCCCCAGATGTGGATGCCTGACATGGCGCCTTGTGTTGGGAGGAAAGCACTTGATGTTTGGGGGAAAGTGGGAAGGATGCCCTCATGCTAGCCCTGCCTTCCCCTCTAATGGGTTTCAAATGGTTTGGTTCTTTAATTGTTAATAGACACCCAGACCACCACCTGGGAGTGTTATTCTGGTTTCATCTCTTTTTTCTGTCTCAGTTTGAACAAGAAGTTTACTTAAACAACAAGCTGCTTGACTTGAAAGAAAAACTATATAGAATGCATTCCTTTTAGAGTAATTATCCCCACTTCAAGACAGATTGTCCTATGTGTAACAGCTACATACAAAAATGTTAACAAATTGCCCCTAGTTTTACAGTGATCAATGAAAAACACTAAAGGTCTATAATAGAACAAACTATGCAAGGATTTTTTATGTTGTTGTTTTTTGTTGAACAGTGAGAGAACAAAACAACATGCTGCAATGTAAAGATAAGAGCTGAAGGAGCATGCAGCTAATGGAAAGGGAGAATTTCCATGGAATCAGGAAGTTTTCCCCATCCCACCTCCACTTGAAATTGATCAAAACATACTATTGGCTATTTAGATTTTTTTTAAATGCAGCATATTTGTGCACATACACCATTCCTGGATATGCAATAAAGGAACAGGAAAAGGAAAATAAAAGGATAGAGAAAACTGTTTTGTAGTCACGATGTGGTGGAAACAGATTGTGGTTTTCTTTTTTTTAATTAATTTTATTTATTTATTTATTTTTGGCTGTGTTGGGTCTTCGTTGCTGTACGCAGGCTTTCTCTAGTTGCAGCGAGCGGGGACTACTCTTCCTTGCGGTGCACAGCCTTCTCACTGCGGTGGCTTCTAGCTACTGCACACAGGCTCAATAGTTGTGGCTCGCGGGCTCTAGATGCACAGGCTTAGTTGCTCCACGGCATGTGGGATCTTCCCGGACCACGGCTCAAACCCGTGTCCCCTGCATCAGCAGGTGGATTCTCAACCACTGTGCCACCAGGGAAACCCCAGATTGTGGTTTTCTAATCGCGAATGTACTCGTAGTCTGTAGGAACAGAGTTCTGGAGTAAGGTACCAGATTCCTTTTTGGTAGACACGGCCGGAACACATTAATTGTATCTTCATCCTCCGTTTCCACTTGTGCAGGTGTGTCTGTTTCATTGATTGGCTGCCCATGAAATCAGATTCTGGTCTGCCTCACTGATAAACCCTGTTGTTTACAGCAGGCTTCCATTAGGTGGTATAAAAATGCCTCTTAATCTTAAACTGTACCACAGAACCAGCCACCTTCAAGTTAATGTCATCTTCGTTCTCAGTCTTAACTCCTTCCTTGGGCTCTTTGTCGACCTTGGTGAGCGCTGGGGTCTCCTCAGCTCTGCATCACAAGAAGGGTACCAGATCCACACTGAATGAACATCATCTCATCTTGCCTCTTAGTGTCTCTGTGGAGTTGCTTCCAGCTATTTGTTGAATAGATGAAATACGACAACACTCCCTAAATCAGGCCCTTGATGTAGTTTTCAGCTGCCTGGGCGTTCTCCAAGAGTTTGTAAAAAGAAGAAGAAAATCATTGAAAAACCAAATACTCTAGGCCCTCCTTTTTCACTTCAAAGACCCTAAATATCTCTTGACTGAGGTGCAGAGCCTTTCCCATTGTCACGGGGGTCGGGGTGGTGGGTGGGTGGAGGGGTGTAAGGGAGGGGCTTGGCCATCAGACCTGGGTGCTACTTCTTGGAGTGTCTGGAAATCCCAGTGCAGCCCCAGGGAGGCAGCCTGAGGGTGATGATCCAGTCAAGAGCATCAAGGCAAGGGAGCTCGGGTCACACAACAGTATGATTTCCCTTTGCCGGCCCTCATGAGGCTGTCTGTTCAGGCCTCAGATTCAGCTTGTTTGGGGTTTCTGTTGTTTTCCCCTTCCTTTCACCTTTTAAATGGAAGAGAGGAGGCTGCTTCCCACAACTAGGGAAAAAGAATTAAAGCCCAACTGGATAGCTTTCCCACCTGCATGCCAACAGCTCTCTAAACCCACCACCGCCCTAGAATAGATAGCAGGAGAAAGGATTTTAAAAACCAAAGACAGGGAGCAGGGAAGGAATTTCTCAAGGCTGGGCCTCTGGGTCTTCTCTGAGTTGGCCCTCAAGATAACCCAGAGGTCAGGCTGTCAGAGGAGCATTTGCTTGTATTTAATGCCCTCCAGGGACTCTGAGCCCAGGGGTTCTAGCCGGAATCACTGTTCTGATTTCTCGGGGATGTGTTTAGTGTTTAGGCTTCACTAGACCACTCAGTTCCAGGACAATGCGTGTGAGGGGTTGTGCACGGGAGGTGCTGAATGCCAGCCTCCCTCATTCTGGACTGAGAATCTCCGTCAGTATCTTGCCACAACTTTCCATGGAAGGCTCAGATCTGAGTCTGGCCCTTCAGGCCTTTAAGTCAAAGTATTGTGGGGTCAGATGGTAAAAGCTTTAGAAATGTTCAAAGGAATCTTAGAGATCATCTTATCTAACCCTCTCTCTTTTTCTTAATCGTGGTAAAATATACATGACATAGAAGTTATCATTTTGACCATTATTAAGTGCACAATTCGGTCACATTAAGTACATTCAAAATATTGTGCAACCATCACCATTACTCATTTACAGAATTTGTTCATCATCCCAAACTGAAACTCTGTACCCATTAACCAATACAGCCTTTAAAAAAAAAAAAAATACAATGAAGAAATAAAAAAGGAGAAGGACTGGCCCAATGTCATGCAGGTAGGACAAGGGTTTACAATCTTGGAATCAAGGGCTCTGACACATCACCTGATTTCTTAAAATAGGATTTTACACACACACACAAACACACACACACACACACACACACACACACACACACACACACACACACACACACACACACACACACACACACACATTACCTATATGCACCAAGTACTCAATTCCTTGTTCTGGAAGCTGCACTTTCAGAAGAATGCTGGCAAACAAGTAGTTGTCCAAAAACAGCAGACAGGATGGTGGCAAGGGACCTGGGAACCCTGTCCCTTAGAGATAGGAGTTTGTGATGGGGGAATTCAGGATAATAATGGGTGTTGTCTTCAAAAGGTTTAAAATACAGTGTGGAAAAGAGATTGAACTCACCTGGCTTCAAAGGGCAGGACCCGATGGAGGAATGCACATGGCAGCAAGGTCATTTTTATTAGAAATGTCAAAGATCTCTTTAATAACTACACTAAAGCAGCAGGCAGTGAGCTACTGGACGTGGGGAGCAGAGGTTGGGTGACCACCTGTGCTGACATACTGGGGAAGGAATTTATGCAGCTGAGAAAGTGTCCCTTCCCCTCCCTTCCATGAGTCACGTCATGAAAGAGTAGGAAGATGACGTCTGAGACCGAGAACCCACCTACTTAATCTAGCACAGTTCATGTTCTCCTGGGGCCAGAGTCCTGAAACAAAGGGATCTGGAAGCATTTGATGAGAAGGTGTTCATAGTTTTAGCTGATGACGCACTTGGGCAGTGCATGGAATGGTTAGACTATATAATCTCCAAACAGTAGGTTGTGACCTGTCATGAAATCAATATACTCAGCAATTTTTTAAAAAATAAAATAAAATTGAATAGAATATATCAGAGTGCAATACGATGGTAGGGGTAAATATTAGTCATTTTTCAAGAAATATTTTTGGTTATATTGTGTGTGTGTGTGTGTGTGTGTGTGTGTGTGTACTACTTTAATGTAAAATGTATGTTTTACCATGGGTTTAATTTTCTTTAAAAGTTTAAAAGCCACTACTTAACACAAAGCATGGAACAGACATGTCTGGAGTCTTAGAAATGGATCACAAGTTGCTAGAAAGGTCACATGCCAGAGGAGAGAGGTGACAGTCCCCACCAGGCAGCTCTGGCTGTTTGCTTTCTTGGCTCAGTACACTGCGACGTTTGTGTGTGTGTCCCCAAAGTTGGTCCCATAGGGTAAGCAAGTTGCTTGGCTGAGAGCAGTCAAAAACCTCTGCACACCTGAGGAGCAGAGAAAAGTGCAGGTCTGACTTTTTGTTAAAGTCTTTCCATCACGCTGAGGGACTGTGGTGAAAATGAATTTGGCTCCTCAGAGAGTAATGAGAAACAAACCCTGGAGACAGAAAACTAAGGGTACATGCCATCCTTCCCTACCTATCCCCATACGGATCCCCACACCTGTGTGCAATTACTTCACCGTCTTACCTGAAATCAGGAATTTCAGTCTCCCTGGGACAGGACAATGTGCACATATGCTGGGGACTGTAATTAAAAGGGAACTGCTAAGAAGTTCTAGAGAGGGTTTTGAATGGATAGGCACATTATGGAGTGCAACTTTTTGGACCACACTGTGCAAGAGGATGTCTATAGTAAGACCAGGAGACAGTTATACATATATAATTATATATATACACACACACGGTGTTTTCCAAACTAAGGGATACTGCTGCCAGTTTTCTGCTGAATCCTTTCTATAATGCAGGCATGTATAACAGATCTGTTTTTGTCTGTCCAACATCCCTTCCCAATTCTGACATCAGTATCCACCTTCCTCCACTTCCTACATACAGTTGTTCCTGTCCTGCTACCCATTCCATGTGGTTCTCCTGGGACTGCGAGTCACAATGTATTGCCCCATCCCCCTGGCTTCAGGGATTGGTCCATGGAAAAGGCAACATACTCAAGCTGGACCAATCAGGGATTTTCCTTATACATTATATTAAAACAGTAGGCAATAACTCAATTTTTCCTATGGGGTTGCTACGCTTGGAAGCTGTAAGTTCGAACTGTTTTTGGCCCCATTTTCCTCCAGCCACGTTGAGGAAGACTACTGACAAAGTAAGAGAACAAGAAATCTGATGACAGTCATGCTACTTTGACCAGTTCTACTCCCTACCACCCCCCAGCCCACCCCACTCACGTAAATGGACATATAGAGGGGTGTGTACGGTGGGGAGAGGTATGTGTTTGTAACTTAGGCTGGTAGGAGTTGGGTTTTGTAATTTACACCTGAGAGGGTTGCTTCAGCATGCATATAATGGATTGGGTTCAGGATTTAGAGTGAAGACCCGTGTTGGAAGTATAGAGCCGATTCTTATTAACTGTATTCAAGATATATGACTTGTCCAAACCTCATTCTCTTCATCTGTACAAGGTATTTGCGAGGCTTAAATGAGCTGATATGTGAAAGTGCTTTGTATGATGATAAAACGTTGTCTGAATGTTAATTACTAATCCAAACACCTTTCTCCTACAAAAAAAGTGGGGCTGGGGAGTCTCCCTCGTGACCCTCCCAGCCAATCCACTCTACCCAAAGGAACCACTGTTCTGACCTCTTTCATTAGAGATTGTCAGAAAACCTGGATTTGAATCCCAATGTTGCTAATTATCAACAGTAAGACTTCAGACAAATTAACTTCTTTGAGCTGTAGTATTATCAGTAAAATGGAGTTAATTTTAAAAAAAGAAAAAAACCTTGGAGGGTCATTGCAAAATACTAGGCTTTCTAATATAAGCTTTCTAACAAAGATCCTTACAATGTGCTGAGCTAAGGAATAAGTGGTTTATTTCTCTTCTATGAAACCATCCAGGACAGGTGCTTGGGTTGGTGGGTAGCTTAGGCAGCAGGTCTGATAGGAACTCATGGGTTTTAAGACCATTACGTTTTACACCAACTTAGCCAACAGGAAAGGGCGAAAGAGCATGGAGGAGGCAGCTCCAGTCGAGTGTGGCACGCTCTTGCTCAGGATCCACCGGTGAAGGTGTAGACATGTGACCACACTTGGCTCAAGGGAGGCTGGGAAATGTAGTCCCAGGCTGAACAGCAATGTTCCAACTACAACTCTTGCCAGCGATGAGAGAAGAACAGATTTCAGTGGAGAGCCACTGCACAAGGTGTAAAAGAGATAGTGCATTTAAGGTGCTTAGAATATTCCCTAACACAGGGTAGTTCTCAAATATTAGCTGTTGCAGTATTGTTAATTCTCTCATGCAATAGGAATTAAGAAAGAAAGCTTTTCCTCAAATTAGGCTACAAAATGACTCTTTCTAGGAAAAATGTTTCTGATCTCATTATCATGTTCTGCCAGGTTCCCTTGGCAGCTCTCAGCACATCACTCCCCCCTTTTCTCTAAGAGCCTCCATTCCTCTGGCCCGAAGAGCTTCTAAAATACTCCCTAGTGACAATCTGGAAAGACAAGCCATGGAGAAAGTCCAGCATCGTCTGGTGGAATGCCCCTTTTACTTATGGGATGAGCTCAGAAGAGAAGACAATTAATGATAAATCGGTGTTAGATTTGTTACATTTGCCAGCCAGTTTTGGCCGAATTATGAATTCATGCAAACCAGTATGTAGACTCTAGGGATCTCTCTTGTTAACTCTGACACTGACTGCCTCCTCTTCTGCTGACAGACTCCTGGGGGAGACGGGATGTGGTGGGCCCCTGGCTGTAAGAGGATGGCTAAGATTGATGGTATGCCTTCTGATGCCATAAATAAAGCAGGCCTCAGTTCCATTAGCCATGGAAATTTGCACTAGGAAACTAATGAAGTCTTTAATTATAAAGTCCTAGCTGTTTAGTCTTCCAAGGGTACAGGGTTCCTAATTAGTACTCTGGCAGAGGCCATAAGCCCGGGATGGGCTGTGTTGTGTAGCTGGATGTGTGAGAGACCACCCACAAGGCCAAGATGGAAGGAAGGTCAGAATAGGGCTTGTTCATGAACTCAGCAGATGGGCTGCCAAGGAAACAAAATTCCTCACCACTCTTTTCCCTGCCCCTGACCCCACCCTCTGGACTGTCTAGATCCGGGAGGAATTGGGCCTCGCTGAGGACAGCCCACCTGCACTTAGCTCATCCACAAACATTACCTGGTTCCTTAGCAACCTTGAGCATCTCCATAAGTAATAAATGTGCAGTTTTACCCATCAGCTGTGAGTAGGACCTGACTTCTTCCACCCTACTTGTTATAGTTTCCAGCTGTGACCAAGTACAGGCATGGCTTAGGAAAGAAAAAGAAGTAGAAATGATTGTCCCCCCTACATGAACTATAAAGGAATATGGGGGAACCAGGAAGCACTTCTTTGGTCAATCACTCTTATAAAAGTGCCTGCAGGGCTTCCCTGGTAGCACAGTGGTTGAGAGTCCGCCTGCTGATGCAGGGGACACGGGTTCATGCCCCGGTCCAGGAGGATCCCACATGCCGCGGAGCAGCTGGGCCCGTGAGCCATGGCCGCTGAGCCTGCGTGTCCGGAGCCTGTGCTCCGCGGTGGGAGAGGCCACAACAGTGAGAGGCCCGCGTACCTCAAAAAAAAATAAAGTGCTTGCAGGGTAGAGGTGTCTGGTTGGGGATGGGTAGGGGAGGTGGAGTGGTAGGATGGACTGCCCAAGGCCATGTCCACACACGCAGTGTGAAGTAGAGGCCATTCTTCTGATCATTTGGGCTAAAATTCTTTCACTGAAAGATCCAGAAGATCGAAGCCAGGTTGCTTATCTTTATTTATTTCTAGCTTGACTGTCTCAGAAAATTACCTCAGTTTTCTGTTTCACTTCACTTGTCCAGCCAGCCTACAGGGAACTCAGTTAATTGCCTTGTT
Source organism: Kogia breviceps (assembly GCF_026419965.1). Lineage (NCBI taxonomy): Eukaryota > Metazoa > Chordata > Mammalia > Artiodactyla > Physeteridae > Kogia > Kogia breviceps. Next base: position 62,144,771 of record NC_081313.1, on the reverse strand, counting down.
CCTGACAAGGTTCAAGTCCCAAGTCCAAGAAGCTGCTTCTAGAGGCAGCCACGGTGTTTAGGTCACTGCAGTGTCACCTTCCCTATCACCGAAGGGAACTGTTGCCAGCCTGGGGTAGGGGACCACGAGAATGCCATGTTGTCTGAACACTAAGAGCCAGATGGACCCCACCATGGATTTCCAAGGGAAGGACGGAAAGACAGAGGAAGCCTATACTAGAAGCATCCAAAGCCCCTTCGGGTGGTATCCATAACAACTGGAGGAAACAATGGTAACAGGCATCCTGACTTCAGGCTGTAGAGACTGCCCAGGGTAAGTCAGAGCTAATAAAAGTGCTCTGAAAAAAAAAAAAAAAAAAGTGCTCTGTAATGTCCCTGCACAAACTGTTGAGAAGTTTGCAAGCCTCAGAGCATTTTCACTTTGACCCAGAGCCCCAGAATCCATCAGCTGGTGATTAATTGCAGGAAAGATTAATTGGGGAATAGATCAGGAACAGAAAATGGTTTGTATCAGTGTGATCATTAAAATTTGATCAAAAGCTGGACTTGGCTTACATTTGGATGGCATTTCCCAAAAGCAAGTTCTAAAAAGCAGCTCCCAGTCTTCCCCACCATGAACTCTCTTTGAATTCCCAAGTAATATGTTGAGGCAACAGTGCATAATGGGTCAGAAAGAAGTGGAGCAAAGCAGATGAGTGCATTGGGATCTTTTTAAGTGGTAATGTGGAAGGCAAAGCAACAGAAATAGTTTCAGCCTTAAGACAACTGGTAAAAATCAGAAGTCTTAGTAACAATGAGTATGGTTGACTTTTTTCTCTGTATTAAGAAGAAATAGTATACAAGCAATGTGAAATTTATATCCTGGCTAGGTCTTTAGTTAGTAAGTCTGAAGTTTGGACTTATAACATTTTCCCATAGTTACAAAGCCAAAGATCCTTATGTTGTAGACGTCACCACAGATGACCGTCACTCCAAAAGCATCCCATCTTATCCACCCAGGCTGCGCTGAGGACCACTTCTCCTGGGGCCCTTGCAGCACCTGAATCCACCCAATTTCACCTTATTACACTGTTGTGGTTGCCTTTTTATATCTGTGTCCCCTAATAGACTCTTAAGTTCATTTTGAGAAAACTCTCTGGCTTTAGCTCATTGTTGGATCCTCAGTAAGTGTTCTGTAAATATCTGTTTAACTAATGAAAAAAAATGAGCCGTTGTTAAGTTTTCAGCTCTTCCATAGAAATCTATACATTTCAACAGTAGAAAAATAAAACCCTAACTCTGGTTTTTTTATAGATATCTGTTGTTCCCTTCTCCCATACTGATATCAGTTTACCCCATGTGGGACCATTCCTCATAAAGCTATAGATTTCCATTGCTTCTGTTGGAAAATGCATTTTGGCTTCGAGCCAGGATCTCAGGACTCCCAAAACGTGTTTATCCTGCTTCAGTGTTTTTAATGAAGACAGTTGCTTTCTGCCTCCCCACCTGCTCTTTTCTTTTCTTTATACACCACCCCCTGCACTTAGTGCATAAAGAGGATGTCTCCTAGGTTGTCACAGCAGAAAGAATGCCACCTACTCACATTCATAAGCACATACTTGTATCCTGGGGAACATTCCTTAAGTGATGTATTTGTATCCTGGTAACTGCCTCTTCTTCCTCCTTCCCTTCCCCTCCTTTCCTTTCCTTTCCCTTCCCCTTCCCTTCCCTTTTCCTTTACATTTTCCCTTTCCCTTTTCCTTTTCCCTTTCCCTTTTCCTTTTCCCTTTCCCTTTCTTCCTCCCTCCCTCCTTCTCCCCCACCTTCCTTCCTTCCTTCCTTCCTTTCCTTCCTTCCTCCCTCCCTCCCTCCCTCCCTCTCTTTCTCTTTCTTTCTTTCCTTTTTTTCTTCCTTCCTTTCTTTCTTTCTTCTTTTGAAAAGGAAAATTAGAAGACAGTTTTGAACTTTTACTTTCTCCTGTCACAAAATCATTAAGAATGTTCAACTCCCAATCTCTTCTCTCTTTGCATTCTCACATTTAGCCAAAAAGAAACAGGTATTCCCATCTGCTTTGAGAGTACCTACTTCATTTCATTTTTATTCTTTAACACTATTTCATTTGTGCATTCCTTAGCTTTGCTCTTACCATCTTGCAATATGCAAACACATCTCTTTCCATCTTGAGTTTCCATTAACGCAGGGAAGATTTTGCCCTGGCAGTCTGGATTGTGGAGATTTGTAACTACTCAACTGGTAGGTGACATTGGCGGTTGGAGTGAGGTTTGGAGATGGCAAAGGTATGAGAAAGTCAGTTGAGTAAATAACATGTAAAGACTAATCTGCTTTGAAGGCAACATCTATCCCATTCATATTTCGTGAAAAATATTTACATAGCCAAAATTATATAAGTAGTGAATATTAATTTAAACAAAATATGCTGTAACTATTTGGGAAGATGGGGAAAGAGAGAAAGGATATATTGGGGGTGAGGTAGGGGAGCATAAGAAAATTTTAAAGAGTTAAATTTAGCTCTTCCATAATAGAAAGTCAATAGACAATGTCCAACAGTTTAAAATCAAGAAATTTCCCCATACTTTAATATATAACATTTTCATTCATTTCATGTAGTCCTAAATATTTTCTAATTTTCATTGTGATTTCTTCTTGGACACAGGGATTATTTAGAGGAACATTTCTAAATTTCCATATATATTGGTGTTTTCTAGTGTATTTTTGTTACTGATTTCTTTTCAACTGCAGTATGGTCACAGAGCTTATGCTATATGACTTCAATCCTTAAAAATGTGAGACTTGCTTTATGACAAGTATATGATCAACTTGTATGATCAACTTCTCCATATATGCCTTAAAAGAATATATACCCTGAAGTTGTTGAATACTTCATGTTGCCTATTAGATTATTTCTTAGTCATGTTGCTGAAGGTTCTGTGTTCTTACCTATTTTTGTCTGCTTGTTCAAGTTACAAAGTACGTTTTTAAAACTCCCAGTAAAATAATATTTTTGACTCTTCCTATTTAGTTCTGTCAATTTTTGCTTTATAGTTAAGCCATATTTTTTAGGTGAATACAAATTTACAATTGTCATATCTTCCTAATAAAATGTACATTTTATCATCATTGTGTCCCTCTTTACAGATATAGTTTATTGTATCTGATATTAATAAGGTTATACCCACTTCCTTTTCATTGGTATTTACATTATATTTCTTTTTTTTTTTTTTTTTTTTTGTGGTAGGCGGCCCTCTCACTGTTGGGGCCTCTCCCATTGCGGAGCACAGGCTCCGGACGCGCAGGCTCAGCGGCCATGGCTCACGGGCCCAGCCGCTCCGCGGCATGTGGGATCCTCGCGGACCGGGGCACAAACCCATGTCCCCTGCATCGGCAGGCGGACTCTCAACCACTGTGCCACCAGGGAAGCACTACATTATATTATATTTCTTAATCCATCTTTTTACTTTCAACATTTCTGTATTTATATAGATATAGATAATTCTTATAAGCATAGTTTTTTAAAATATGAGTTCAAAGATATTTGACCATTAATTATCACATTGCCTATATGCACTTACTGTGATATTGGGGTTTGTAAACTTATAAGTAACTTACTGTTACTCTTATTTGGTCTACATTCTTTTTTTTTCCCTCTCCTTTCTTCTTATTTTGAATTTTTTCCCAGTTTCATTGAGAAATAATTGACATACAGCACTGTGTAAGTTTAAGGTGTACAGCATGGTGCTTTGATTTACATATTTTGTGAAATGATTACGATAGGTTTAGTTAACATCCATCATCTCATACAGATACAATAAAAGGAAAGAAAAAAATTTCTCCCTGTGACGAGAACTCTTAGGATTTTGTCTCTTAACAACTTTCCTATATATCATACAGCAGTGTTAACTATAGTTATGTTGTCATTACATCCCTAGTTCTTATGTGTCTTATAACTGAAAGTTTATACCTTTTCACCACCTTCCTCAAATTCCTCCCTCCTCCCACCCAACCACAAATTTGATCTCTTTTTTTTTTTCGGTACACAGGCCTCTCACTGTCGTGGCCTCTCCCGTTGCGGAGCACAGGCTCCGGAGGCACAGGCTCAGCGGCCATGGCTCACGGGCCCAGCTGCTCCGCGGCATGTGGGATCCTCCCGGACCGGGGCACGAACCCATGTCCCCTGCATTGGCAGGCGCACTCTCAGCCACTGCGCCACCAGGGAAGCCCTGATCTCTTTTTCTATGGGTTTGGGGCTTTTTGTTTTTTAGATTCCACATATAAGTGAGATCATACAATATTTGTCTTTTTCTGTCTGAATTATTTCACTTAGTAGAATGCCCTCAAGCTTCACCCATGTTGTCACAAATGGCAGTACCTTAAAGTTCCATTGTCTTTTGTTTTACATAATTTTACACTGCTTCTGTTAAACTCACTCGTCTGTCTCATTGTTGTTCCTTGAGTGTTGTCTGTATCATAATCAGGATCAGTTTAAGATTTTTCTCTTTGTTTTTAGTTTTACAAGTTTTACCATAATGTAACTAGATGTGGTTTTCTCTTTCTTTTTAAAAAATCTGTTTGAGATTGGTGAGATTTGTTGAATATATGGCATATTATCTGTCATCAACTTTGAAAAATTCACATTGTACTTTTGCCTCATTCTCTCTCAAATTTGTGGTATCTTCTTACTGTATCTTTTTTTTTTATCATTGCCTGTATGTTGTCCATTAGTTTATCTCTTCACAGTTCATTCTGAATTATTTGCTCTGACCTATCTGCCATTTCACCAATTCTGTCTTCATCTGTCTTAAAGTCTTTGTTCAATCCATCTACTGAGTTCTTAATTTCAGTTATCTTTTTCAGTTCTAAGATTTCCACTTGGTTCTTTCCTATACTTTCCAGTTCTCGTCAAAAATTCCCAGTCTTTCCGTTTGTCTCTCTGAACATAGTAAACAGTTAATATGAGACTTTTCCTGATACTAATTACCATATCTGCAGCTCCTGTGGGTCTGTTTCTGTAGTTTGTTGTTTCTGATTTTGTTCATTAGTTTGTTTCACGTTGTCTCATCATCTACTTGGTTATTCTTCATTGTGTGCCCGACGTTGTATTTGTAATATTGCCTGTAGGATCAACTTTAGGTCTAGGGTGACATTTTCCTCCAGAGAAGAATACCACCAATTTGTGTTACCTCAATCCAAGCTCAGAGATGAGCTCTTTTGAAGTTGAGCTCCAATCCTTGTAAGGCATTTCTAACTCCAGAGTAATCTTTTTGGGGTCTCAATCTAGAATTTACCAGAGGTCCCCTTGGTGAGCACTAGTCCAACATGACTGTCAAAAGTGACCTTCAGCCTTTCAGCCAGCTCTTTCAGAGTGGCAAAAGTCCCCAGGGAAAACCGTCTCCACATGCTGGGTCATTCCTCAGCCTCTCTCCTCTATCCTGGGAATTCTTTGCTATCTTGATTCCTCTCAGATGCTTTCAAGCAGGCATTTAAAATATTTTGTCCTCCTCTTCTAATTTTCCTCAATGGATGTACTGGTTTCAGTTAGCCAGTCTATCATTACCAGAATCTCAACAATTTTTAAAAAATGAGTATGGAATCTATGTAATGACACCACATTATTACATAACTGAGGTTAAAAACATATATCTCAGTTCCAGAGTGATGTATTCCATTTCTACACCAATATTACAGCATAAAAATACTTTTTCTTATATTAGAATCTAGGAAGAAAACTGCCAAAATTACAGTCACAATTTGGGGATTTCCAATTTTTTTCTTATGGTATGAAGTAAACTGATATAAGATGTCTCTGTCTTCCCATTTTCAGTCTTCAACTCTAATTTTTAAACTTATTTTAGATGTATTCTCACAGGGTAAAAACATATAAATGTAGAATTGCATAAATTTGGTTGGGCCTCTATTCTTTTTTTTTTTTTTAACATCTTTATTTGAGTATAACTGTTTTACAATAGTGTGTTAGTTTCTCCTTTACAACAAAGTGAATCAGTTATACATATACATATGTTCCCATATCTCTTCCATCTTGCATCACCCTCCCTCCCACCCTCCCTATCCCACCCCTCTAGGTGGTCACAAAGCACAGAGGTGAACTCCCTGTG